>NC_142392.1:8596626-9229126 GCF_059441095.1 Idiotropiscis lumnitzeri
AAAAGGCAAGTTTAACAGAACACACAAGAACACACTGTGGCGAAAAACCTTTCTCCTGCTCAGTTTGTGGCAAAAGCTTTTCTGGAAAGTCAAATGTTACAAGTCACATAAAAACACACAGTGGAGAAAAAAACTTTTCCTGCTCAGTTTGTGGCAAAAGCTTTTCTTTAAAGTCAAATTTAACAAGTCACATAAAAACACACACTGGAGAAAAAAACGTTTCCTGCTCAGTTTGTGGCAAAAGATTTTCTTTAAAGTCAAATTTAACAAGTCACATAAAAACACACACTGGAGAAAAACCTTTTTCATGCTCAGTTTGTGGCAAGAGTTTCTCTCAAAAGTCAAGTTTAAAAGAACATATAAGAACGCACTGTGGAGAAAAAACCTTCGCCTGCTCAGTTTGTGGCAAAGGATTCTCTCTAAAATCAACTTTAACAAAACATAGAAGAATACACAGTGGAGAAAAACCTTTTTCCTGCTCAGTTTGTGGAAAATGCTTCTCTGTAAAGTCAACGTTAACAAGCCACACAAGAACTCACAGTGGAGAAAAACCTTTTTCCTGCTCAGTTTGTGGTAAAAGCTTCTCTCAAAACTCAACGTTAACAAGCCACACAAGAACACACAGTGGAGAAAAACCTTTTTCCTGCTCAGTTTGTGGAAAATGCTTCTCTGTCAAGTCAACGTTAACAAGCCACACAAAAACACACAGTGGAGAAAAACCCTTTTCGTGTTTAGTTTGTGGCAAAGGTTTCTCTGATAAGTCAAGTTTAACAAAACACACAACAACACATACTGGAGAAAAACCCTTTTCCTGCTTGGTTTGTGGTGAAAGCTTTTCTATAAAGGCAAGTTTAATAAGCCACACAAGAAAGCACACTGGAGAAAAACCTTTTTCCTGCTCAGTTTGTGGTAGACGCTTCTCTGTAAAGTCACATTTACAAATGCACACAAGAACACACAGTGGAGAAAAACCTTTTTCATGCTCAGTTTGTGGCAAGAGTTTCTCTCAAAAGTCGAATTTTACAAGCCATACAAGAACACACAGTCGAGACAAGCCATTCAGTTGCAGCGTTTGTGCTAAAACATTCTCCACTAAACATAGTACTGAGAGACACAATTGTGTTGGTGACAAAAGCAGCGATGCTTGAAGCTTAAAAAATGACAAAAAAAACTGAAGGAACCGACTCTTTGTGGTAAGATGTGAATGTGATTTTCAATAAAATATGATGAAATTGAATTTTGCAAAGATCTTTTATTGACACAAAGCCAATGTGATCAGTGCCAGAAGAACCATTGTGTCTGAGTGAGGATGAGTTTTTTTGTGCGTTAACATCAAACATTATAAATGAAATTAATTGCCTTTGCCTAGAACAACATTTGTTAACGTTATGCTTTTCAGTTGTCTTTTTAATCGTACTTAATGGAAAAGGTGTGAGAAGAAACTGTGCTTATGAAATCGGTGCCTTCCACAATCATCAATAAAATCACTTCTTCCACTTGCTCAACTGGCCTTCATTGCGCTGTGAAAAGGTGAAAAACTGAACTAGAAGTTGAACTCTAAAAAGAACATGAAAGAGAAACGCAAATCGTCTCAGTTTCTCTCAAAGGTTTTGGAATGTCAGGAGTTGGCAACTTGATGGCGACTGGAGTCAGCGCTGGTTTTCTCGCTGTGTTTGGCTGGCTCGTATATGTATGGTCCATTGAACATAACTCAAACTCTTCGAATATCCCCTCACATACATTTAATATTTCACTTTCTGAATAAATTTCTGACTTGCTAAAAACACTTTCTAGGTTGAGCTCTATCAAGTAGTGATGGGTAGATGAGGCATCCTGTATCGTTTCGACACAGTGACACAATGTATTGACACTGTGTTGACACTGTGTTGCTGAATACTGACACCTGGTGGACTTGCAGGAAACATTTGACAGGGTCATCTGACACTGATCTGTCAAACTAATTGTATCCAATTCCATTGATTAGCGACGTGATGTGTTTTTATATATCCTATTTCGTATTACATTCCATCGCACTATTTATTTTCATATTTATCTAATTTATATATTTAACTGAATTATTGTTGTATTGCACTGGAGAGAGGAGCTCTCTAATCTCGTCGCACACTTGAGTACAATGACAAAGGGATTTCTGATTCTGATTAGGCATTTGCTTTCACATTATTTTTACATAAACGCAATTTCATAAAAAAAATCTTTGATATTCGAGACGCAGTTGATAAATTAAGAGAACATCTGTCTGAATGCCCAAGTAAAAGTGTTGTGAATGACAATGGACTCATTGTAATTAAAGATTTTTATTAAAAAAAATTAGTTTCTCCAGCGTTTTGTTATTCAGTCTGTTTCTTTTTTTTTTTTAGGCAATTTCCACCGCCTTTGAGAAGATCCTCTCACAAGGCACTGAAGAGGCCGGTGTGCACAACGCCTGTGTGGCTAATATAAATAGGTGAGGGAACGTTGCCTCCATGGACTTCCAGTATAAGAGCGGGTCTTCCGTACGTGCAACGTGTCCTGCTGACATATAGCGCTGCACCTCTGAGTGCGCATCAACAGTGACGTCTTCCATCTTGCGGATATTTAATGCAAAGTAACGTGCCAATAACTCGATGCTTGTTTTGAGCGTCCATCCTGTTGACAGATGCGCTTCCTTATGAACACAGTTTGGCGCGCGACCGCTGTGTCGACACGATTCTGGTAGTGGTCACGTGACTTTCTCAAAGCAGTACGCGCACCGACACGGGGTTTGCCCTGGAAGCTCGGCGCGCGCATCGACGCCTCGGTGTCGTTGGACCCATCACTAATAGATACCAAAGTATTATTCATAGCAAGTTACCTTGCCTATCGTGTATTGATTGTCATTTGCCGGTCAAAATAAATCCTTGTTAACCAACCTTTTCCCTTGTCAGCGTTTTAAGAATCCACCTTCACCGCTTTCCAGCCCTGGCTCACAGTCATAAATGATGGTATTTTGATGGGGATTTATTCAAGTAGAACAAAGTAGGAATTCCCCGAAGGCACAGGTGTGAAATGCACTGAAGTAACTTAAAAAGTAAAATAAAAAAAAATAAAATTACAATTGCTGAAGAATGTTTAAGAAAGAAAAATGTTGACAATTGTTGATAAATAATGATATTTTCCAGGAGGTATTTATTTCTTTGTTGTTTATTCATTCAATTCTATACTTATTTCAATATTTGAGTATTATTTTTCTTTCAATATGTAGTATATTTTGTCTTTGAAGTGTGGGTCCTTGCTGCCTTCCGGAGAGGCAGCCGAGCAAGGCTGGATTGGTGATGAAAAAGAACTGGTTCGAGAAAGATTTTATTCTCGTCACATGCTGATGTCAAAAGAAGTCTCCCCAAAAACGTGTGCGTGTGTGTGCTCCGCACACGTGCGAGCCCCCTCTCAGACATTCCCTTCTTATAGGGAATGCCCAAATAGGACATGAATATCTCATTTTCCCTTGTTGCATATGCATTCCCATCACGCTAGTCTTCGGGATTTCCCTCCAAAAGTCCCCCAGAGGGAGAGCAGGTGCGTCTCCCCTTTGATACGACCAGTCTACTCGTGACCACCTTAAATTACTCTCACACCCTGGAAGGTCACTGACCTGGCGAGAGAATTGCCCCCACCATAAACAATACTCAGGCCTATTTTCTCTCAGGGCAGTATCTGGTTACATCGGAACTTCAGAACCAAGACTGGTCACTTCTGTGAGCTTCAGTCCCTTCATAGTTTCATAAAGAGAATTACTTCCCAGATCTAAATTAGGCCATTTAAAAATACAAGACTTTTTTTTTCATTTATTTCAATTTATATTTAAGCTTGCTTATGTAATAATACAATATTTATTCAATTATTTTAATATGTAAAATTATCAACAATTTAAACCTTTTTATTTCACACTTGAATATTTATTAACAAATTTGTTCTTTTGAATATGTGTGCAATTGAAATTATTCCATCCATCCAGCCATTTTCTGCCGCTCATCCGGGGTCGGGTTATTGAATTAATTTTTTAAGTATTTTTTATAATTCAATATTTATTTCAAGATTAGGACTCTTCTCAATGACTTCAATATTTAAAAAAAAATTCTATGTTTCTTCTTAATTGAATTAAGTCCTTATGTGGTTGCGAATTTTAAAATTTCCCTATTTCATTATCTAAATAATCCAATATATAAAAAATATAATATAGCATGAAAAATATTTTGGGGTATATTTGACAAAATCATAGTTTTTCCAAAGTGAGATTCTGCTTAGAAGCACACAACAAACGCTTGATAGAGCTCAACCGAGAAAGTGTATTTGGGCAGTCAGAAATTTATTCAGAAACCGTAATATTAAATGTATGTGAGGGGATATTTGAAGAGTTTGAGTTTTGTTCAATGGACCATACATATACGAGCCAGCCAAACACAGCGAGAAAACCAGCGCTGACTCCAGTCGCCATCGAGTTGCCAACTCCTGACAAAACCTTTAAGAGAAACTGAGACTATTTCCGTTTCTCTTTCTGGTTCTTTTTATAGTTCAACTTCTAGTTCAGTTTTTCACCTTTTCACAGCGTAATGAAAGTCAGTTGAGCAAGTGGAACAAGTGATTTTATTGATGATTGTGGAAGGCAACGATTTCATAAGCACCGTTTCTTCTCACACCTTTTCCATTAAGTACGATTAAAAAGACAACTGAAAAGCATAATGTTAACAAATGTTCCAGGCAAAGGCAATTAATTTCATTAAAAATGTTTCATATAAATACAAAAAAAATTCATCACTCAGACACGATGGTTCTTCTGGCACTGATCACATTGGCTTAATGTCAATAAAAAAGCTTTGCAAAATTCAATATATCGTATTTTATTCAAAATCACATTTACATCTTACCACAAAGAGTCAGTTCCTTCAGTTTTTTGTTTTCTTTTTTTTAAGCTTCAAGGATCGCTGCTATTCTCACCAGCACAATTGTGACTCTCCGCATGCTGTTTAGTGGAGAATTTTTTAGCACAAACGCTGCAACTGAATGTCTTGTCTTCACTGTGTGTTCTTGTGTGGCGTCGTAAATACGACTTTTGAGAGAAACTCTTGGCACAAACTGAGCAGGAAAAATGTTTTTCTCCAGTGTGTGTTCTTGTGTGATCTGTTAAACTTGACTTTACAGAGAAGCTTTTGCCACAAACTGAGCAAGAAAAAGGTTTTTCTCCACTGTGTGTTCTTGTATGTTGTGTTAAATGTGCCTTTTGAGAGAAGCATTTTCCACAAACTGAGCAGGAAAAAGGTTTTTCTCCACTGTGCATTCTTGTGTGTTCTGTTAAATGTGCCTTTTGAGAGAAGCATTTTCCACAAACTGAGCAAGAAAAAGGTTTTTCTCCACTGTGTGTTCTTGTGTGTTCTGTTAAACTTGACTTTTGAGAGAAGCTTTTGCCACAAACTGAGCAGGAAAAAGGTTTTTCGCCACTGTGCTTTCTTGTGTGACTTGTTAAATTTGATTTTAGAGAAAAGCTTTTACCACAAACCAAGCAGGAAAATTGTTTTTCTCCAGTGTGTGTTCTTGTGTGATTTATCAAATGAGACTTTTGAGAGAAGCTTTTCCCACAAACTGAGCAGGAAAAAGTTTTTTCTCCACTATGTGTTGTTGTGTGTTTTATTAAATTTGACTTTAGAGAAAAGCTTTTCCCACAAACTGAGCATGAAAAAGGTTTTTCACCAGTGTGTGTTCTTGTGTGTTTCATTGAAATTGACTTTACAGAAAAGCTTTTGCCACAAACTGAGCAGGAAAATGGTTTTTCTCCACTGTGAGTTCTTGTGTGGCTTGTTAAATTTGCCTTATGAAAGAAACATTTTCCACAAACTGAGCAGGAAAAAGGGTTTTCTCCACTGTGTGTTCTTGTGTGGCTTGTTAAATTTGCCTTATGAAAGAAGCATTTTCCACAAACTGAGCAGGAAAAAGATTTTTCACCACTGTGTGTTCTTGTGTGACTTGTTAAATTTGATTTTTGAGAAAAGCTTTTACCACAAACCAAGCAGGAAAATGGTTTTTCTCCAGTGTGTGTTCTTGTGTGACAAGTTAAATTTGGCTTATAAGCAAAGCTTTTGCCACAAACTGAGCAGGAAAAAGGTTTATCTCCACTGTGTTTTCTTGTGTGAATTATTAAATGCGACTTTTGAGAGAAACTCTTGCCACAAACTGAGCAGGAAAAAGGTTTTTCTCCAGTGTGTGTTCTTGTGTGACAATTTAAATTTGACTTTACAGAGAAGCGTCTCCCACAAACTGAGCAGGAAAAAGGTTTTTCTCCACTGTGCATTCTTTTGTGTGCTATTAACCTTGCCTTTTGAGAGAAACCTTTTCCGCAAACTGAGCAGGAAAAATGTTTTTCTCCACTGTGCGTTCTTGTGTGCCTTACAAAATGAGACTTTCGAGAGAAGCTTTTGCCACAAACCGAGCAGGAAAAAGGTTTTTCACCACTGTGTGTTTTTCTGTGCCCTTTTAAAGACAGTTTTGAAGTGAATGAGTCAGAGTGACATGCCCTTTCACCTTTGGCTTGCCCATCATCATCATCATCATCGTCATGAGCGTCTGATAATGTGTCCTCATTATGTGCTTGTGATGGCCCCCGGTGGTCTTCATCACCTTCTGTTGTCACGTGATGTCTTGAGCTGCTGCTTGTAGGCTCCGCCCCTCTGTTGTCCTCACTCACATCCTTGTTTTCATCTTCAGTCTTTATAGGGACAACGTTCACTGGTGACTTGTTGATCTCCGCCTCCTCCTCCTTTTTGATGTGAGTCAAATCTGGCTCCCCTTTCACAGAACAGAGATCATTTTGTCTGACGTCTGCAGGACACAAAAAGACAAATTTGGTTTGGTCAAGTCAAACCTCAGGCGGCGACTTCGACTTATATTGTTTCTACCATGCTACCTTGACTTGTGCTCGCCGCACACGGAGCAATGCGTGCAACCCCGATTTGGACCGGACCATGGGGGCATTTCACAAAATTACGTCCTACGATGTAAACCTCCCTTTAGCAGCACAACTGTGATAAACGAGCATTTAAAAAGGAAGCACGTTGCGGCTGATGCCAGATTTAATTCCTGACAGAGTCACAGACGTTTCTGGAAGCGAGCTGAAGTTAGCACACACAGGCTATTGTGTGCGTCTGATGGAACACCTGTTGTGGGACCCTAACATATAATTGGGGGCCACTGGGGGCCATCGCAACATAATGTCATTGATAAAATAGGAATCCTTCAAGTGAAATATGTTTACAAGTATTTCTGTTAGGTTCGCCGGTCGGCGAGGAAGGGGTGGACCCAAAATGCGAGGAAGCCGGGATTAGGGTAACTTAAAGGGAATTTATTCAACAAAACGAAACCAAAAGGCAACAAGGTACTAGGGACAAAATAACAAAACAATGAGGACGAACAAGGGCGCAACAGGACAGAACTGAACTAGACTGTGAAACGGGGACAATAACAAGTGACTACGAGCTATGATCAGGAATGACAGCAAAGAGTAACGGTGGCATGAGGAAAGGGCAAAGCAATGGCAGTGCTGTCCGCAAATGGGGCAATGCGCCGACGCTGAGCTGTCGGCACGGGGTGGTTTAGTAGTCCATTGATTAGGGGAGCAGATGGGAGTCAGGTGTGCGGGGCTAAGGGGGAACAGGTGCGTGGCTGGAGGGAACGGAGAGCTGAGGGGAAACGCCCCTACTCAGCCTACCGGGGTAAACAAAAACAAGGACAAGGCATGGGACGTGAAAAATGACAACAAAGCCCTGCCATGACCGACACGGATCATGACAATTTATTTTTGCATTTAGAGATAGAACTAAATGTTCCTGGGCTTGTTGGTAGAAAAGGGGGTTGTGGCGTACTCCCTTTTTAAGCCCATAGTAAGCCAAAGATGCAGATGCATTCCTTGAAGCATGCGCTTGTTCACCGATGAGATCCATGCAACCCTGGATGGATGCATTAAATGTATTTTAAAAGATTGGATGGGGTGAAACGACGCACATATGCACAAAACAGTGCAGAGCCACCGGAGGTTCATTGACCGAGCCAGTAAAAATTTCATAAATAAGACCAATACGTACTTGATTTATTTAAAAAAAATTAATCCTTTGTGCTTAATCCACTAAAATTCATCAACCGCCATTGATCTTTTTGCCGCAGTGTGCACAGTTTTTGTCAAAAACGAGACAAGTCTGCACAAATGAATCACCCAGCCAAGATTGTCTTTGTCACTCGCGAGGAGCAGTCCGCCAAAGAGAAAAGCGTTCCCGCTCCTGTGCGGCGTTTTATTGAAGCGCAGCAAAGCAATTTGTAGATGTCAACTCATAAAGAATGGAAAAACATGAACACTTTGACTTTATCACACTTCTGTTCAATGCGAGCTAAACGGTTTTCTGTCAAACACGGTTCAAGACGTGCATCTGTTTTTGTGGCTTCCTGCTAAACTGCCAGCATAGACACAACTCTGTTACCACTGAACTAACGTTTTCCTGTTTAAGAGGTCCATGTTTTTGTGACCTTCTATTAACCTGTAAGCATAGTTTTGAAACATGATGACATGACAAACTTAATTTCTTTCACAATAATATAAAAACTTTCGCAGATATTGCAAAAACAAATTGGAGAAGCTGTGGAGCAGTCAGACCCCGGGTCCACCATAGTGTCGAAATTCTGAAAATGTTCCATAACAGAGGAATTCGCAATGGGTGCTGAAACACCACACCCTGCAAGTCACATGGAGTATTCTACATCTGAAATTAACTCTGCCAACCGTCTTCACCAATGGGCCTAAATCTTTAGTATGATGATGCGCACCGATAGTGAATGTGATTTGTGGCTCAGCGAACAGAGACAATTCAGAGACCAGAGCAGGAACAGGACGTACCACCCGCGGGAGGATGGAGACCCTGGTCTCAGAGCTGCCCAGTCTACTGGAACGGAGGACAACATATGCTTCCCCCCGCGGTTGTGCACAGTCAAATTCAGTCCCTTCTGGAAATTCAGTCCCACTCGAATTCCAGTGTTTGTTTCACAGGTGCAGGTTCAGTCCATGGCAGTGACTCGGCCAATCTCAAGAGTCCCACAAGCATGACAGTATTGTTGCTCACTGGGATATGCAGAAGGAGCTTGCAAAGCGTGGAATATCTTGTTCCACCATCAAAAACTGTTGTCCATCAATCGTCACCGGAATGCCAAGACTTGCCGGTCCTTGAATGCTGAGGCTCCGCGGGCACCCCTATCGTGGAATGTGGTCCCAATCGGGTTGAGGCGTCAAGTGTGCGTTTGGAAGCCATAGAAGCGTTGTCGGAAGAGGGGGTAGCGATGGCGCCCCAGTGCTAGTGGACCTCTTTGTGACTGGCATGGTGCTGGACCACAGGATGGCACATTTCAGGAAGTGGCTCGGTTTGGACCACTCATCACCCAGTGACCCCACAGCAAAAGAACGTCCCACTCACAACCCATGTCTATAACCACCCCTACTTCTGTTACGTGACCTTGTTGACCGGCCGGTGCGGACAACAAGCCTGCGGTGGCAGCGGAAACGGAAAGAGCAGACGCAATGGGAGCTGCATGCGTCGGCTGCTGCATTAACTGCTTCCCCCTGTTTTATTTTATTTATTTTTCCCATATTCTTTTTTCCTTTCCCGGTGAATTAGCACTCTTGGCCCTCTGAACCCGCAGGTGTAACAATTCTTTTTCTCCATCCAATCCAATATTTTCTTTCATCGATGCAAAAACGGGGGTTCTACTCATACTGATGAGCAGTTTCTCATTGACGGACTGTTTCGCATGATGTCAGTAACTGGGAGGCGCACGCCCTCGAGGACGGCCACCAGCACAGCTGTGTGGTGGTGACACTATTGGACGGGTCACTGGCGGAAGCTTCAATCCATTCGCGTCTTGCGCCGTCTCCCATAAGAGCTCACCAACTTAATCCCTCATCATATTTTACAAATGCCAATGCCAATTGGTTTTGTCTTCTGTTTATGATTCATATTCAATCCCCATGAACACGTCAATTATAATTTAGCTATTCTTTTTTAACTAACTAATATAACCCCGTTTTCCTCAACCCATGAGTCAGTATTCTTTGAAGTGGATTATCCCCAGACTAAAAATTTCTAATTTAATTTATATCAATTAACTGTAAATCAAAAGTCCCCTCATAACATGATAATTCATGACATTCCTGTCATTTCCATCTCAAAATGTCGTTCCATTAATTGAATTACCGTAGTACATCGGTCGCAAAACTGAAGTATGGAACATTAGATGGGGTTTTTTTCGTTTTGCATGACCTTTAACCTTGCATGTTCTGTTTCAACAAAATTGTATCTCTTATCTGTGTTAACGATTTCATCACTCAGGGCTTTTCCGTGTTGACAAATCCCATTCCACGGAACATGCATTCATTCTTTTATGATCTTATATTTCTGTATTTAATTCACCGCTTCTTGCAATGAAGATTAATTTCACCCCAATGATTATGTAGCCAATTATCTTTCTCATTCTAATTTTGCTTTAGTTATAATCCAAAATTTTAAACATTTTTTATGCTGCATCTTTCAATGCACACTAGGACGCACACGCGTTAGTTGAACTGATAAAACGGAATATTAATGCAATCACATACGGCTTTTAGAAGGGGCAATTCGGCACTGGTTTATAACTATCACCCCTTATCTCCTGCGTGGGGGCTGCCTGACTTCCTGGTCCCACAGTAGATGGAGGTGAGACCACAGCGCTCTGCTTGCATTCTTCCTGCTGGGCCCAATCTTCAACTTTCACCTCTGCATGATCATTGTTGACATGTCCTATTAACACCTAAAAATCCTTACATGCAAAAAACAATTACGAGAACAAAATACTGCACCTATCTCCCCCCTTTGACACATGCCCCACATGTGTCAACACAAATAACAATAAAAACAAACGAAGCAGCAACCCCCCTAATTAGGCCGAACTTCCACGTACTTTCATCTCATCTCTTCACAAACCCCTGCGTACATCCTGTGCCAATACGGGGCGGACCGCAGCCAGGTTTTTGATTTTGCGTGGCCTTGACCAGAACACGAGTAATCACAGGGTACGTATCTGAACAGCGGAGTCAAACCGGCCCAAACTTAATGCATTATTCTTGCTACGTACCAGCGAAACTGTCGGCTCAGCCCCAGGCTCTCCACACAACGGTACGTCTCGATCCTTACTGTGTTCCATGCCACAAAGTGCCTAATACGATTCGTGGAAGCGCGCTGCTCTTCATTATTTCTATTATCAGCTCATAATTGTCCTGCTAAAATTTACACCCTGGCCAGGTTCTGTGCTCAAACTGAGCTTATTCACGACTATGTTGTCTAGAGCTATAGTTTTACACTTCTTATTTCTCATCTCTTTAAGCACTAGACCTTTCTTTTCTTTATCTTCTGCACATTTCTCCCGCACTAGTCCCCATTTACTTAGTTCCTATTATATTTTTTTCATTTATTTATTTTTTCTAAATACTTTTTCTAATGTTCTTTCATAGTGTGGTTACTTTGACATCTTTTAATGTCTTAATCATTATAGAGGCCTCTTGTTTAAACGATAATTGAAACTAACACAGGGACATTTTGCATGACCAATCAGCCAGCAGACCCACACGCACAAGCTTTCTTTCACGACCCCAAAAGCCCCGACCGCTTGGACACAGGCGCACAACACCCATTGTGAGTAAAAGCATCTCACTTGAAGTTCAGCCGGCCGGCTGTTGAACGCCTGCGCCCCAGCACCCTTGAGACCCTCAATGTAGCAAAATACCAAAAATGTGGTATATTTTGTTGTTGATGTGTGGGTCTGGCTCTGCTTCCCTCCGGACAGGTCGCGGAGCATGACAGAATTGGTGATGGAAAAAAATTCTCTGACACAGCCATTTTGGTTGGAAAGAGATTTTATTCTCGTCACATGCTGATGTCAAAAGAAGTCTCCCCAAAATGCAAAAAGGGAAAGGTGTCCCCTCTCTCCGGCCTTCCCTTCTTATAGGGAATGGCCACACCGGACATGAATATTGAAGGTATTGTATTACGATTGCTGGCATTATTTTAAACACTTATGGGACAGAAGGTCAATTATTTAATTTAGCAGGTTCATATTTACTGAATATGTTCGACATTGATTAAACAAAAAGCATTTATCAAATGAAAGTAGAAGTACAGTGCATCGATAAGATTGACTGGGATTGTAGTCATGGTGTTTACTGATGCATTCATATGCTAAATTTATATGACTTAGTTTAAATGTAAGACCTCAAACTTGCACACATAGTATTTTCACGACCCACACTCTCATTCAGAACAAACAGATTCAGTCTGCTCAGGTCAAACTGATGACAAACCAGATGGCACTTCATGGACAAATACGACAAAACACATTCTCCACATAGGCCATAGAAGATACAAACATATCAAGTTGGGCCGGGGAGGACGTCACAGGGATGCTATCAAGAAGAACCAAAAATATTATCTGATCTGGGAAAACATACACCACACAATCTGCACACCGACAAGATTACAGGGGAAGGAGAGACTGCCGGCTGCCTGAGAAGGTCAGCCTTGGACGTGGAACGTGGACGGGGGAAGGAGCAAGGACGACCGATTCAACCTATATGACCCTTGACATAGAAAACCTCCTATAAAATGTGAGGCTGGGCTGAGATCAGCGCGCCATTTTTCGATTGTACGCGTCTGAGTACAGTTTCTCGTCAGATTTAGAAAAAGCCGCCCAGATATCCGTATTTGTACTATTTCCTGAACTCCAGAAATCGAAGAAACTAAAATATCGCAACCCTAATCAGCTGTTGTTGAGTCTTTATTTGGCCCTTTTCTTCTTGAGTACAAAAAACGAACACACATTGGAGCAAGTTTGGCTTTTAAGATTCATTTACTAAATGTTTCTCATTTTCTCGGTGGCTCAACTCCAACAGTGGATATAAAAATACACAACATCTGTCAGCATAGTTTTGAAACATGATGACATGACAAACTTAATTTCTTTAACAACATATAACAACTGGAATATGTAAAATGTTAAATAATCAGTTCAAATTTTAAACTGGGAAAAAAACACGGAGTTTACCCCCGCTAATGGTTATTCTTTGGCATTTAATTTCTGCACTGATTTCATTTGGCATAAACAAATGTTCAGCAGACCTGCAAGTAAACGGCAATATTTAAAAATAAAACGGCAATAACCTTGAACGATTTCCCCAAACAACTTACTGTTGTGATGCATATTTTTGACGATAGAAAGTCGTTCTTTACAAAGCAAATGAGAGTAAAACGTGTACAAACCTGCTTTGTGTGGCACAACACGAGGCTGCTTCCAACCTTCGCCCAGCAGTTGAAGATGCTGGTCGTTCTCTTCTTTTATTCCACAAAGTTCCTCTTTGTACTTGGGTGTCGTTCTTTCACACATTTTCAAAAGCCAATCTCAACAAATCCGCACTTGATCTCTGCTTGGCGATAACTCGTGTGCTTCTCTTTGTTCGACGAGACGAATGAAAGATGGCGTCGTTTTTCAAAGTCCCACTGAAAGGACTTCCTGTTCGTCACGAAAGCGGAAGAACAGGACACACCCCGCTGTGATATGATTGGCTGCTGGCTGTGTGGAGCACTGTCATCAACTCACCGACAGATGTCGCCATTTGCGATGCAAATCATTGTTATCTTGTAAACCAGGGGCGTCAAACTCATTTTTGTGGACGGGCTACATCGTAGTTGTGGTTTCCCTCAGAGGGCCGGTATGACTGTGAACCCATATAAATTGATTGGAAAGACAGTTTTGAAATCAGAAGCAAGTAAGTAATTGTTCAACAATTTTTCCATTTATTTTAAAAGGGGAGTAACAACTAAATGGCAATATCTCATATCTCAGTGTTGTTAAAAGTGAAGAAAATATGCTAGAAACAGGAAGTTGATGCAGATGATTTGCCCTTTGCGGGCCACCTAAAATGAGGTTGCGGGCCAAATCTGGCCCCCGGGCCTTGAGTGTGACACATGTGTTCTAAACATTGGAAAAACGTACGATTTAAACCATATGCACATGAGCAAACATTTTACTTCCCAAATATGAACTTGAGAGATGTATTGAATTTTACTTTTTTATACATCTGACACCATGTTGTTGTTTGGAGAGTATTCCAAATGTATTTCCCTATTATTATCAGTTGACATGATAAAGTGATACTTTATGTCAACATATTTGCACCTTTGCCTTTTTACAGGGTTTTTCAACAGGTTGCGATGTGGTTGTGAATTTTCAATTAAAATATGCCACTGTTTTATTACTTAACTGTTCTTGTGTTCGAAAATGATTTCGGTATTTATTTAAGTACTTTAATATTTCATCATTTGTTTCATTATTCATTAAACTACAAGAATTCACTATTAATTTCAAGATTCATTGAACTGTTTTAGGAATAATTTAGTATTCAATGTTTAATCGTTACAGTATTTACTTTTTAAATTTTTGTTTCACCATTTTGTTCAATCTTAATCTTATGGAAAATTATTTAACAAGCACCAACACAAGGTTTTTAAAGATAAAGATAAAGTTGTCCTTCAATAGTCCCACAATGGGGAAATTTGCAGTGTTACAGCAGCAAAGGTATAGTTCACACAGAGGAGGCGGCGTAATGTCGCCGTTAATGTATAACATTAGCAGCAGACATTCATAAAAAGCATGCAAATATACACTGTATATACGTAAATACACAAATCCCCCTGAATATACACACTTACATCCCACAACATATACAAGTGTAAGGAAACACTCTGAATGTCTGTCCATGGTACAGAGGGGAAATTAATAAAAATACTGCAATGATTAAAGTGCTGTAATGGTAAAAGTACTGCAATGATAAGACTACTGCAATGGTAAACAAAATACAGCATTGGTCAATATTTAAGTACAGCATTGGATAAAGCACAGTAGTTGTCATGATCCGTTCTGTCATGCCTTTGTTTTTGTTTTGTTTCTCCAGCTGAGTGGGCGTTTCCCCCGGCACTCATGTCATCCTGGCTGAGAGGCGCGCCCACCGGCTGCGCACCTGATGCTGCTTAATGCAACGATTGCCGCTCTACTTAAACCAACAACGCTGACCATTCAGCGTTGGACTATTCTTTCGTCTTGCTCACGTTCATGATCCCAAGCGTCGTATTGTATTGCGCTCTCGCCCTGCACTTCGCAGTAGACGTTTTTGTGTTTTCCCGTTTTGTGACGAGCTAAGGCTTTGCTCGTTTCTGTTCTCGTTTATTCTGATTGACTACCCCTTGCCCCCTTTGTTGGTAAACAATTTATGTTTTGTGTTCCTTGCCTTTTGCAAGCGCCTTTTGTTCCGCCGTCAGTTTTATGCTCCCCTGGTGCGCGATCAGCCACCAGCGTTTTTCGTTCGATAGTTGTCGGCACGCTATAAATCCTGATTGTGAATTGATTTCTAACTATAGTAATAAATACCGTTGTTTACACCAAGATCTATCCTTGTCTGCGATTTTGGAGTCCAGCCTGTATTTCCCAGCGATTGCTGGGAAATACCCCTAACAGAATAGTCCGACCATGGACTCTGCAGACAAGGAAAGGATTCTAAAGTCTCTGGCCAGCCAAGGACAGCTAGTCGGTAAACAAGACGCAGAGCTCGCAACGCTCCGCGAGGCAGTCGGCTTGCTCGCCCTCCGACTAGAGGGCGTCGACTCCCGCATAGGGTCCCTCTGCGCGCACACAGCACCAGGCGCTGATCCTACTGCCTCCGCGTACGGGATGCTCCCTCCCGGTGTTTTCGGCCGCGAACCCAACCTACCCCACCCGCCCCGCTATGGGGGGGAACTTGGCCTTTGCGGGCCATTTATTCACCATTGCCGGTTAATTTTCGATCAACAGCCATATACTTACGCTCACGACAGTTCCAAGATAGCCTTTATGATGGGTCTCTTGACTGGCCAAGCTCGTGCATGGGCCATGGCCGTGAGCAATGCACGTCCGGACATTCGCTCCTCTTTCCCCGCTTTGCTGGCGGAGTTCCAGCGGATTTTTTACCATCCACTCCGGGGAAAAGAAGCCGGGGCCGAGCTCTTAGACTGCACGCAGGGCAGTCGCTCTGTAGCGGACTACTCCATAGCCTTCCACATTCTTGCGGCAGAGAGCGGGTTCGACGACTGTGCCCTGCGGACTGTTTTCCGTCGGGGTTTAAACTCCGCACTAAAGGACGAGCTTGCTGTTCGCGAGGATGCGGCCACGCTGGAGGAGCTCATCAGTCTCGCCATCCGCCTCGACAACCGCCTCAAAGAGCGACGGCGCGAGAAGGGAGCGTAGCAACGTCGCAGCGAGTCCACGCACTACCGGGTTCCAGAGCCGTCGTCCGCCGAGGAACCGATGCAGCTGGGAGCCGGCCGGCTCAATTTCCAAGGAGCGACAACGACGGCGCAGTTCGGGAGCCTGTTTTTACTGTGGACTCCAGGGGCACCGGGTGTCCTCGTGCCCGGCTCAACCTCCGCGCCGGACATCATCCCGGGCACCGGCCGACCAGTGTAAGTCCGCAGCCGCCCACCACAACTCCGGGAAGGAGAACGCCAGCTTTGCAACCCATGAACAGCGGGTCAGAGGATCACAGGACATTGTGAGACTGGAGGTGGACCGGGAGATCCGGGGACCAAACAGCAGCATCCAGATTCGTGCCTTGGTCGACTCTGGGGCCGATGACTGTTTTATTGATTCCGGTTTAGTCGCAAAATTGGGTTGTTCGGTCACCGAACTAGACAAGTCCGAAAAACTGTGCGACCTGGACAGACGCCTCCTGGCAGACATTCGGCGGGTTAACACAACCGCTCACGTTAAAAATATCCGGTAATCATATCGAGACGAGATCTTTTTTTGTCATGCCGTCAAGGGCGGCACCGGTTGTCTTCGGGTTACCGTGGCTAAAATCACACAATCCGGTGATAGACTGGGGAAGGATGTCCATCGAAAACTGGAGTCCGTTTTGCTATGCCCACTGTTTGCGTTCCGCGGAGGAGGGGTAAAGGGGCCGGGCAGCGCCGCCCGAGGTCGTTAATTTAGATAACGTTCCCGAGGTCTACCACGACTTGCGAGCGGTTTTCAGCAAGGACCACACCAAGTCCTTACCTCCGCATCGTCCGTATGACTGCGCCATTGAGTTGCTACCCAATTCGACGCTTCCGTCAGCACGTCTGTATAAAGTCTCCCAGCCCAAGCAAACCGCGATGAACGAGTACATTACTGACTTCCTCTAAGCCGGGTTGATCCGGCCGTCAAAATCTCCGGTCGGGGCCGGATTGTTTTGTGGAGAAGAAGGATAAGACCTTGCGGCCCTGCGTCGATTACAAGGGTCTGAACGCCATAACGGTGAAAAACCGGTACCCGCTTCCACTGTTAGACTCCGCGTTTGCTCCAGTGCAGTCGGCCGCGATTTTTTCCAAACTAGACCTACGTAGCGCCTACCATCTGGTTAGAATCCGAGCGGGGGACGAGTGGAAGACCGCCTTCAAGACGCCCTTAGGGCACTTTGAATATTTAGTTATGCCATTTGGGTTGTCGAATGCCCCGGCCGTGTTCCAAGCGTTAATCAACGACGTATTAAGGGACATGCTAAACGTATGCTGTTTCGTTTATCTTGACGACATTTTGATTTTTTTCAAGTTCCCCAGAGGAACACCAACGACACGTCCGGGCAGTGTTACAGCGGTTGCTGGAGAACAAACTATATGTTAAGGCTGAAAAATGCGAATTCCACCAGAGCTCGGTGCAATTCCTGGGGTTCATTGTGGAGAACGGGCAGATCAAAGCCGACCCCGCCCAGACCCGCGCGGTGGTGGAATGGCCGGTTCCCACTACCCAGAAGCAGCTACAGCGCTTCCTAGGGTTCGCTAACTTTTACCGTCGATTCATCAAGGACTACAGTCGCAAGGCTCTACCCCTTACTCGCTTAACGTCCGTGAAGACGCGGTTCACATGGAGCGCGGAGGCTCAAGCGGCCTTTGATAATTTGAAGAGGGCCTTCACAATGCCCCCGGTGTTGCGTCACCCTAACCCGATTGTGTTTTTGTTGTAGAGGTGGATGCCTCGGATTCGGGAGTCGGGGCAGTCCTATCCCAGCGTTCTCCGGTCGACCAGAAGCTCCACCCCTACGCTTTCTTCTCCCTCCGACTCACCCCCGCGGAGGCCAACTACGACGTGGGAAATCAGGAGCTCTTGGCAGTGTTCCTGGCCCTTCAGGAATGGAGGCATTGGTTGGAGCGGACCATCGAACCATTCATCGTGTTCACGGATCACAAGAACTTGTCCTATATCCGCTCTGTTAAAAGACTCAACCCTCGCCAAGCCCGTTGGTCCTTACTCCTCAGCCGCTACAACTACACTCTCACGTATCGCCCGGGGTCGCGGAACACCAAGCCGGACGCGCTGTCACGCATCCACGATCCGGCGGAGGAAGACTCAGAACCAGACTACGTGGTGCCAAGCCATCGCCTGGTGGGAGCCTTACATTGGGAGGTGGAGCAAAAGATACAGGGAGCCCAAAATTATGCAGACAAGCGGCCCGAGTGCCCAGCAGGGTGCCTGTTCGTGCCGCCCCAGCATCGGGCGGAGGTGCTTAAATGGGGTCCCTCCTCCAAGGTGGCGTGCCATCCCGGGGCCCGACGTACCCACGGCCTCATAGGCCAACGCTTTTGGTGGCCCGTGTTGGGCAAGGACGTCAAAGACTATGTCAAGGCCTGTCATGCCTGCGCCTCGAGTAAGGCCTCTCATCAACCTCCAGCGGGTCTACTGCACCCTTTGCCAGTTCCCCCACGACCCTGGTCGCACATTGCTTTGGACTTTGTGACCGGGTTGCCGGTCTCCAAGGGGAATTCCGTTATACTCACCATAGTGGATCGCTTTTCCAAATCAGCCCATTTCATCGCTCTGCCGAAACTTCCGTCCACCTTGGAGACGGCGAACTTACTCGTGCGGCACGTGTTCAGGCTTCACGGGATTCCCTCCGACCTGGTGTCTGACCGGGGCCCACAGTTCGTGTCAAGAGTATGGAAGCGCTTCTGCCAGTCCAGTTTCTCGTGAGATTAAGAAAAAGCCGCCCAGATATCTGTCTTTGTACTATTTCCTGAACTCCAGAAATTGAAGAAACTAAATATCGGAACTCTAATCAGTTGTTGAGTCTTCATTTGACCCTTTTCTTCTTGAGTACAAAAAACGAACATGCATTGGAGTGAGTTTAGCTTTTAAAGGTTGCTTTACAAACTACTTCTCATTTCCACAGTGACTCAACTCCAACAATACTAAAGCTGTTGCTTTTTGTTATTCATATAGAGTTTTTGTTTAAAATCCCCCTGGCTCTTCTTTTTGTCTTTTCTATATTATGTACGTATTAATAACTGTGTTTGTTAATGTTAATAAAGTTTTTTACAAAAAACGTATTAGTAAATATTTATCATGTCACTGATGGTGGAGTGGTACACTCGCCTGAGTTGTGTGCAGGCAACGTGGGTTCAGTTCCCTCTCAGTGACGGTGTCTATGTCTGCCCTCTGACTGGCTGGCGACCAGTTCAGGGTGTCGTGTGCCTTTCGCCCCAAATCAGCTGGGATAGGCTCCAGCACCCTCCCGCGACCCTGTTCAGGATAAGCGGTGTGGATAATGACATGACATGACAAATATTTGTCATCTCATCAATATTTGCACAACTGAGTACTGACCTTCGAGATCCTCACGATAATAGTTCTCGAAATTATATTTCTTATCAATGTAGGTTAGTTAAGGGATATTTTATTGACAATCTAATATCAATCTACAAAGACAGAAAAAAATGGTGGTGGGGGGCACGATTCTTTTTCCTCTTGGTAGGGGCGGGCGTGAAATAATTGAGAAGCACTGCGAGTATACGCAGACATTATATTCATACAATCTTGCAGCCCGAGTGAACCACAGCATTGTTGCAAGTTCGGTCGGAGAAACGTAAACGTCCCACTGCAGTTCGAGCAGGGGCTTCTCGGGGCATAGGTGTAAGTGACGCGCGAGATGACTCGCCAATGTGGCGTTAATTTAGTTATTTTGTTAATTTTTTTTATCAACCGAATTAAAATATATAAAATATATATTAAAATAGAACAGCCAGGTGTAAAAAAACCCACTGATGCAAAGAAATATATTTGGAAAATACGCGCTTAAAGCATGACGTCATAAGCAAGCGCGCAGGTTCCGAAGGACCTCGACCACATCCACCGACCCGTCCACACCGGAACAAAAGCAGTCCACCGCTAAATTCGTCTGATTTAGTGGGGAACTGACTGTAATTTTCTCAAAGGATGTCCAGTGCTACTCTAAAGGACTACGACATAATTCATTAAGTCTTTGTGTCCCGAAAACCTCATCTTCGCGCGTTGATGCTTTTCGGCGTAGTTAGCTTAGCTTGTTAGCTAGCTAGCTGCTAGCGAAAAGAGGCACATGACTCATCGCCAAGCAGAGATCCATTGCGGATTTTTTGGGATTATCATTTGAAAATGTGTGAAAGAACGGCACCCAAGTACAAAGAGGAATTTTGTGGAATAAAAGAAGAGAACGAGCAACGTCTACTGCTGGGCGAAGTTAGCAAGCAGCCTCGTGTTGTGCCACTCAAAGCAGGTTTGTACACGTCTTACTCTCATTTGCTTTGTCAAGAACGACTTTCTGTCGTTAAACATATGCATCACAACATTAAGTTGTTTGGGGAAATGCGTTCAAGGTTATCGCCGTTTTATTTTTAAATATTGCCTTTTACTTGCAGGTCTGCTGAGCAATTGTTTATGCCAAATTAAATCAGTGCAGGAAATAAATGCCAAAGAATAACCAATAGTGGGGGGTGAATTCCATGTTTTTGCCAGTATCAAATTTGAACTGATTATTTAACATTTTCAATTTTCTGGTTTTTATATCATGTTCAAGCAATTCCTTACGGAAGGAATTCTGCCTGACTCTAACAAAATGTGCACACTGCGGCGAAAACATCAATGGCGGATGATCAATTTTAGTGGATAAAACACAAAATATTAACTTATTTTTAAAAATCAAGTACATATTGGTCTTATTTATTTATTAACTTTGTACTGGCTTGGTCGGGTATGAGTCAATGAACCTCCGGTGGCTTTGCACTGTTTTGTGCACATGTGCATAGTTTCACCCCATCCAAACATTTAAAATACATTTAATGCATCCATCCAGGGTTGCACGGATCTCATCAGTGAACAAGCACATGCTGCAAGGAATGCATCTGCATCTTTGGCTTACTATGGGCTTAAAAAGGGAGAACGTCACAACCCCCTTTTCTACCAACAAGGCCAGGAACATTTAGTTCCCGGTAATAAAGTTTCTGTGGCTCAGGTGGTTTGCATCTCCCCCACAACTCGTAGTTCCTGGTAATTTATCCAAATGACAATGATGATGTATCAGTGGGATGTCTTGTGTTACTTTGTTACTCATTACTGACACCCTTTGGCTGTTAAGCATCATTGCAGTTCCAAAATAATTCAGTGAACTCTTAAAATATTATGATGTATCTTAGTCGAATTTGAATACATATTTGATAACTTTAAAATATACAGTCATTATTCAAATATGTCAACATAAAAGTCAGAGTGAAAGTGTTGTTGCTTAACGCATTAAATACCAGCCATTTTCACTGGAGCAACCCGCTCAATCCCAGCGTTTTCCTGGGTTTTGACTAATATTGCAAGGCCCACAGAATATTGTATTCTAATGCTATATAGACATGGAGCACACCAAAAGAAAGATGAGACTCTCTTCCTTCAACAGAAAAAAAAAGTTTGTTTCTATCTTTTTCCATTCTTGAGCAATCGCCATTTGAAAATGAAATTGTAATATTAAGACATTTTCTCTCACAATATTATTTTTTTTAATAATGTAATCTTGCAAATATAGCCCCACATTAATTACTACACACATTTTGCAACCATTTAGGCACTGTTTGGGCAAACAGGAAGTAGATGATTTGAGTAGGTTACCCTCCCCCCCTGTGGTGTTTTATTTTGGCGGGGACTGGTTCCTGTGCTCCACCTTATCTGTCTTGTAGGGCTTCACATTTCCGGATGGGCGTGGCTCTTTCCGGAGGCCACACATTCGCACGTGCATGCGATCCTCAAATCAACACTGTTTAAGAGCCAGTCAGACCATCATGCAGGTGCCAGACGATTCCCGCTCTCAAAGTGGTACCTCGGCTTACACTACAGTCCTCACTATTAAGTATTTTGAATATCTACTTCCCTTGTCTTGCCTTTGCTTTCGCCCTCACAGTGCGGACCTCCAGAAGATTCAGGAAGCGCTCCTTTTCCAGCCTCCCTCACCACGCCATTGCAAGGCCGACTCGTCTACCAAAGATCCCTTGGGTCATGTTGGACTTGAGTCACCGTGGAAATGAGAAGTAGTTAGTAAATCAACCTTTAAAAGCCAAACTTACTCCAATGCGTGTTAGTTTTTTTGTACTCAAGAAGAAACAGGTCAAATAAAGACTCAACCACTGATTAGAGTTCTGATATTTAGTTTCTTCAATTTCTGGAGTTCAGGAAATAATACAAAGACAGATATCTGGTCGGCTTTTTCTTAATCTCACGAGAAAACTGAACTCGGGCGAGCACAGTCGAAAAATGCGCGCCATCTTTCAGCCCAGCTTCAGTTTTTTATGTCAAGGGTAATGTTGGTTGAATTGGCCGTCCTCGCTCCCTCCCACAGCACGGGTCCACGTCCAAGGGAAGGTCCTCCCCAGGTTAGTCATCGTCTGAGTAGTTGATGATGGTCGATTCCCGTCTGGTCCCGTAGACTGGCACGCCAAGGCTGGCCTTCTCCGGCGGACCGTGGTGGGCCGTCTCTCCGTCTCTCTCTCCGCTGGCATTCTTCTGTAATCTTGTCGGTGTGCATGTGTGCGTGTGTGTGTGTGTGCAAGTGTATGTGTGTGTATGTGCATGTGTAGGTGCAGGTGTATGTATCCGTGTCTGTGTGCACGCGCGTGTATGTGCAAGTGTATGTATATGTCTGTGTGTGTGTATGCGTATGTGCATGTGCTCCGATCTCCAATTGTTATGTCTTTCGGAATGTGTTTTTTTATAGCGTCTGTGTGAGTCCTCCAGTTCCCAATTTGATATGTTTGCATCTCTACAGCCAATGTGGAGAATGTGCTTCGTCATCTTTGTCCATGAAGTGCTGTGAGTGTGAGTGGAGGTCATGGATGTCACGATCGTGCCTCTTTGTTGCAGCCGAGTGGGCGTGGTCGACGGCGCGTTGCCCAGAGACGCGGCCGCGAGCGGGACGCGCTCACGAGACTTCCCAGCTGCAACCCATCATCTCCTGATTACTGACTATTTAAGCCCTTGACGCGCACACAGACGCGTCGGATTATTGACCCAACTTGCTCTCGCCTATGTGCCCTTGCTATTACCTTTTCCCAACTTTACTCCGTGTGTTGATCGTGTTTGATGTTACTTTGCTTTGTTTCTACAGCTACGATTCGGCTCGCCTTGTGTTTCTCGATGATTGGATTTAACCTTACCCTTTGGAGGAAGGACATTCTCGTTTTTGGTTTTCCAGGAGTCGTTGAAGGATAGATAGTACGTGGAGATGGTGTTCTTTTAGGGATCGAGAAAAAATGAGAAGATCGTCCAGATAGACAAAACAGCAAACATTGAGCATGTCTCTGAGAACGTCGTTGATAAGGGCTTGGAAAACTGCGGGTGCGTTTGATAAGCCAAAGGGCATGACCAGGTACTCGAAGTGTCCAAGTGGGCTTTTAAACGCTGTCTTCCACTCGTCTCCCTCTCTAATGCGGACCAAGTGGTACGCGCTGCGGAGGTCTAACTTTGAAAAAATTGTCGCGGATTGCAGGGGAGCGAAAGCCGAGTCCAGGAGGGGCAGTGGGTAGCGGTTCTTTACCGTGATCGCGTTTAACTCTTTATAGTCGACGCATGGGCGGAGAGACTTATCTTTCTTTTCCACGAAGAAAAGACCCGCTCCTACCGGAGAGGTGGATGGCCTTATCAAGCCCGCGGCTAGTGATTCCGTTATGTAATCCTTCATAGCCGCCTGTTCGGGTTGCGAGACTTTGTACAGCCGCACCGACGGCAGGACTGGGTCAGGCACCAAGTCTATCGCGCAATCATATGGGCGGTGCGGTGGTAGCGATTTAGCTTTTTCCTTGCTGAAGACAAGCGCGGAGGTCATGGTAAATACTCGGAACATTTTCAAGATCGATCTCTACCTCGGGGGCTGCCTTAACCCGCACGCCCTCCCCGGCTGACCGTAAGCTGTGTGTGTAGCAGTAAGGGCTCCAATTCTGGAGGGAGAGCCGGCTGCAGTCGATGACCGGGTTATGTGCGGTTAACCACGGGATTCCCAGCACAACCGGTGCTGACCTGGCGGGCATGACAAAGAACGAGCGTCTCTCGATATGGTTGCCCGACAACTTTAAGGTAAGGGGTTCAGTCAACCGTCGGATGTTGGCCAGCACGCAACCATCGAGGTCATAAAGTTTTTCTGACTTGTTGAGCTCTGTGACCTCGCAACCGAGTTGGGACACTAAGCCCGCATCTATAAAACAATCATCAGCCCCAGAGTCAATCAGCGCGCGAATCTTAACACTACCGCTGAGTCCTATGATCTCCCCGTCCATCTCGAGTCTCAAAGGGGTACCGGCACTGTCCTGATTCTCCGCCACGCTGGCGGGCTGCTCTTGCCGGGATCCTGGGGCCACGGAGGTACGATCCGCGGACTCACAGTAAGCGGGGCAGCGAGGAGATGACTCTCGGCGGGCGGCCATCTCCGGGCACTCTGCTACTCGGTGTCCCTGCAGACCGCAGTAGAAACACGCCCATGTGCTGCGCCGGCGCTGTCTCTCTCGAAGATCCGGACGGGTCGGGGCCGGCCGCCTGGACTCGTCGGCGGGTGACCATTCGGGAGCCCGGGCGCGTGGATGACTCGAGCGACGCTGCTCCCACGTCTGCTCTCGAGGGTGCTCCCGTGGCGCCAGGCGGCTTGCCCCCATCTGCATGGGCTCGTCAGCTGACGCAGGTTCAGGAAACCGGAATCGCGGTGGCTCGGCGCGGCGCTGCTCCACCCCTCGCTCTCGGCGACGCTCTCGCAGGCGGTTGTCTAGTCGAATCGCCAAGGTGATCAGCTCTTCCAGCGTCTCAGCGTCGTCACGGGCTGCCAGTTCGTCTTTTAGGGCCGGGTTCAGACCCCTCCGGAACACGGACCTCAGGGCGCATTCGTCAAAACTGCTTTCCGCTGCTCGGATGCGGAAGGCGATTGAGTAGTCGGCAACTGACCGTGAACCTTGGATACAGTCCAGTAATTCCGCTCCGGCCTCCTTCCCGCGGATCGGGTGGTGAAACACCCGTTGGAACTCGGTCACAAAGGTGGGGAACGAGGAGCGGATCTCGGGGCGTGCGTTGCTCACGGCCATGGCCCATGCACTCGCTTGACCAGTCAGGAGGCTCATCATGAAAGCTACTTTTGAACTGTCAAGTGCATAGGTTAGGGGCTGCTGATCAAAAATTAGCCTACAATGATGAATAAAGGGACCGCAAAGTCCGGGTTTTCCGCCGTAGCGGTCGGGGTGAGCCAAGTTAGGCTCCTTAACCGGATAACCTGGGGGCTGAATCCCGGGAGGGAGATCGACCGGGTTGGGAACCGGGGAGGCAGGGGTTACTGGGGTACTCAGTCGGGCACCTAGGCTCGTGAGTTGCTGGGCCAGTTGGCCGACCGCGTCGCGCAGGGTTGCGAGCTCGGTCGCCTGTTGGCCCACTAGGCGTCCTTGGCTGGTCAAGGTATGAAAAATTTTCTCCTTGTCCGGAGAATCCATGGTCGGATTATTCTGTAATGACCGCTTCCCAGCCGGGGCTGGAAAGCGGTGTGGGTGGACTCTTAAATCGCGGACAAGGGAAAAAGAGGTGGAAACAATATTTATTGTGACCGGCAAAGGGCAATTGGCAGGTGATAGGCAAGGTGAGTTGCTATCAATATTAATAGTGGTTCTATACTTACAAACGTCGGGAGACGTGAACGAAAAACGCTGGGGGAACAGTCTTCCCCCAGGAAAAGCAAAGCGAGTAACAAAAGGAGCTTGCAACGCAAGAAAACCAAAAACGAGAATGTCCTTCCTCCAAAGGGTAAGGTTAAATCCAATCATCGAGAAACACAAGGCGAGCCGAATCGTAGCTGTAGAAACAAAGCAAAGTAACATCAAACACGATCAACACACGGCGCAAAGGTAATAGCAAGGGCACATAGGCGAGAGCAAGTTGGGTCAATAATCCGACGAGTCTGTGTGCGCGTCGAGGGCTTAAATAGTCAGTAATCAGGAGATGATGGGTTGCAGCTGGGAAGTCTCGTGAGCGCGTCCCGCTCGCGGCCGCGTCTCTGGGCAACGCGCCGTCGACCACGCCCACTCGGCTGCAACAAAGAGGCACGATCGTGACAATGGAAATGCTACATGTGCAAGTTTCTCTTACTACTGAAGACTTCAATAAAGTTCACACATTTAAACTAAGTACTCTAAATTTAGCATATGAGGATAATATAATAATAGATCAGTAACCATCAGGACTCCAACCGCAGTCATTCTCATGACTGGTGCCTCTAGCTTCATTTGATAACTGCTTCTTGTTTAATCAATTTTTAACATACTCTGTAAATATGAACCTGCTAACTTTAATAATCGACATTCTGTCCCGAATGTGTTTAAAATAATGCCAGTAATCGTAATACAATCCTTCACTCATAAATAAATATATTATTCATATATTATTCATCCTCACATTGTTCTTTTTTTTCTTCCTTTCCTAATTTTTTTGTTCAACTATGCAGATTTTGTATCCAATATGTGCCATAGTTGTTTGCATATGGATATTTTGAAATTTATTTTTAGAAAAAAAACTACCATGGCGCCATGACGAAGACGTAAATGCAGAACTCCGAGTGGTGGCGCTTGCTTATGAGAATAAATAAATAAATAAATAAAACAAACAAAAAACGTTTATAGAAGCATATAGAACTCAAAGGACAATGTTATTGAACCAAACAATGATATTTGAAAACAAAAAAATATTTTGAATTATTACAAAAACAATAAGAGCAGCATATTAGAATGCAGTGGACCCTTCTATCGACTGTGTTTGAGTCTTCCCGGACGTCGCACTGTTGTAAGATGCGATTGGACAGTAAACAGCCAATCAGAATCAGCCCAAGGTTCCGACTCCTGATTGGTTAATAATTGGGGCATAGTTTGCATTGTAAGCGTAAAACTGTGTTTTGTACCTTAGAGGAGAGAGAAGCTGGAAGAGTTGCTCTTTTTGTGGAACCCACGCAGAGAGAGTTTGTTGGAGTTGAGCCACAGAGAAATTGAGAATCGTTTAGTTGATGAACCTTAAAAGCCAAACTTACTCCAATGTGTGTTTGTTTTTTGTACTCAAAAAGAAAAGGGTCAAATAAAGACTCAACAACAACTGATTAGAGTTTCTATATTTTAGTTTCTTCGATTTCTGGAGTTCAGGAAATAGTATCTGCGCGGCTTTTTCTTAATCTGACGAGAAACTGTACTGGACGAGCACAATCGAAAAATGGCGCGCTGATCTCAGCCCAGCCTCACATTTTATAGGAGGTTTTCTATGTCAAAGGTAATGTAGGTTGAATCGGTTGTCCTTGCTCCTTCGCCCGGTCCACGTTCCACGTCCAAGGCTCACCTTCTCAGGCAGGCGCGTGTCATGTAATGGTGCTAAATTTATATTTGCAACTATGTTGCACCTTTACGGTAAGTGAGTGTCACAATTGTCTCGCAGGGGTCTCGCGAGATTGTTCATGCAAGTGGGGAGTTGTGGGGAGTGGTATCGCCATTAAAACGTGTTACAAGACAAGAGCCTCGTTGCCATCATTTACATGGTGTCAGAAGTGAACTCGAAACAATGGCCAAGTTTAATCCCCCGACGGGTTTCCCCTTTGATAAACCACGAGAGTGGCCGGACTGGAAGCAGCGATTTGTGAGATTCAGGACCGCCACGAAACTCGACAAAGAAGAGGGCGCGGTGCAGGTGAGCAGCCTGATATACGCCATGGGTAGCGAGTCCGAGAACATCTACAAGTCGTTTACATTCGCCGAAGATGGACACAGAAATGACTTTGAACGAGTACTCGGCAAGTTCGACGACTATTTTATGCCACGACGGAATGTGATACATGAACGCGCATGCTTCCACCAGCGCGCACAGCGGCCGGGCGAGAAGGCGGAGACTTTCATTCGGGCGTTGTACGAGCTCTCCGAACATTGTGACTTCGGCGCGACCCGAGAGGAGAACATTCGCGACAGGATCGTCGTGGGAATATTGGACAAGGAGGTTTCACGTTAACTGCAGCTGATAAACGACCTAACGCTGGCGCGGACAATTGAGACGGTCAGGCAGTGTGAGGAGGTAACGTCCCAAATTAGCATGCAAGGAGAAGCAGCTGGGATGGTACATGAGGTGACCAATAAATCTAAAAAGCACACCAAGCAACACTTCAAGCAGAGGGAGAGCTGTTATGGACAATGTGGAAAATGTGCGAAAGCCAAGCAATAATAAGGATGAAATGTTTCCTGCTAAGAAATCCACATGTAACTCGTGCAACAAAGTGGGACATTGGAGCAGAGTGTGTAGGAATAAAAAAGCGGCGGTGAGTGAAGTCACAGAGCAACCGGAGCAACAGCAACCGTATTTCCTTGGGTCAGTGAGAAAAGCAAATGGGACTTCACAGCAATGGGCCGTGAAGTTGTTGCTGGGATCTACCCCAGCAGAATTTAAAATTGACACAGGGGCAGACGTGAACGTCATCTGCGAACAGACCTATCGCTCGCTCACCCCCAAAACACAACTGCAGCCTGCTGACATTCCACTTGATAGTCCAGGTGGTGAATTGCAGTGTTTAGGTCTGATCCAAAGCACAGTTACCTATAAAGGCAAAACCTACCCTCTCGCAGTTTATGTTATTCGTGGTCGCACGGTGAATAACCTCCTCAGCCGGCCAATGTCTGTGAAAATGAAACTGGTGAGGAGAATAGATAAGTTGGTGACTAACAGAGGCCACATACAAGCATACGGTGAACATGGGACTTTAAAGACTGAACCGGTGCGAATACAATTAAAAGACAATGCTCAACCATATGCTGTACACACAGCGCGACGTGTTCCTCTGCCCATGCTGCAAAAGGTGAAAGAAGAGTTACAGAGGATGGAACAAAATGGCATAATAGAGAGGGTTACACAGCCCACTGACTGGTGTGCACCCATGGTGCCAGTCCTGAAGATAAGGACAGGAAAAGCCCGCATCTGTGTCGACCTCAAAAGGCTGAATGAGGCTGTTAAACGAGAACGATACATTTTGCCCACAGCTGATGACATCATAGGGAAACTAAGCGGAGCTACAGTCTTTTCTTCCTTGGATGCAGCCAGCGGGTTCTTCCATTCATCACTCCCTTTGGCCGCTTCAACTTTAAACAACTCCCGTTTGGAATTACAAGTGCACCAGAGATCTTCCAGAGAAAGATGATGGAGACTCTACAAGGCCTTGAAGGGGTTGAGGTCTTCATGGATGACATCCTGGTGTACGGGGCTACTGAGAAGGAGCATGACGACAACTTGGAGAAGGTGATGCAACGCATCCAGACTGCTGGCCTGAAGCTCAACAAAGATAAGTGTTCAATTAAACAGAGCCAGGTGCGATTCCTTGGACACCTCATCGACAGGTCTGGCATCCGGCCAGACCCAGAGAAGGTGGAAGCTATACGGCAGTTGTCACCACCAGGTGATTTGAAAGAGCTGAAGAGGATATTGGGAATGGTCAATTACCTAGGAAGGTATATTCCAAACCTCTCAACGGTGGGTCAGCCAATGCATAAGCTTATGAGGAATGATACGGTCTGGAGGCTCAACAAGCAGCTTTTTGAGAACATCAAGGACGTGCTAACAACTGCACCTGTGCTTGCCTACTACAATGTGGGGATGCCAAATGCTGTGTCGGCTGATGCGAGCAGTTATGGACTGGGTGGTGTGTTACTGCAACTCCATGGAGATCACTGGAAACCTGTAGCTTATTGCTCCCGAAGGCTAAGCGATGCAGAATCTCGCTACGCACAGATAGAAAAGGAAGCATTGGCTGGTGTCTGGGCGTGCGAGAAGTTCAACAGATACCTTAACGGACTGGAACAGTTCAAGTTGGTAACTGATCACAAGCATCTTGTACCTCTCATCAACAATCGAAGCTTGGATAATGTACCCTTGCGTTGCCAGCGTCTTCTCATGAGACTAATGAGATTTAACCTTATCGCAGAATATGCTCCTGGGAAAACCCTGATTGTTGCGGACGCGACGTCACGCAGTCCGCTACCTAATGTAAACACTGTAAATGAAACGCATAGCGACGTGGCCTGTTATGTGGCTAGTGTGGTGGAAGGGGTTGGAATTTAGTTTTAAATCAATATTAGAATTGAATTTTAAACCAGTATAAACTCAAATTAGCAATCTGACTCCAATTTGTGACCTTACCCAACTCTCACTCATCCAACAATATGCGCGCTCGTTCTGCAATAGAAAGGTATCAGGAAGCCGGCATTTTCACGCACGAGTGGATTTATTCCCAATACACAAAACTACTACATGCACCTGGGTCTCGGGTCCCTCTCAATACAACTCTGTACGCCTCTGTTGCCACCAGCAGACGTACTCCTCATCCGAGTTGCCCAGTAATGATTCATACTATACAATATGCAAATGTCACAGAGACAAAGGCATCCTGGCATGATTCTATTGGCTATGTGTATCCTGCAGTTAACTTTAGCTTGCTCTCATTGGTCTTTCTCCCCTGAAGAATCATGTGGTGGCTCCTCCTAGTTGTGCTTGTTTCATCTCGTCTTCGCCCCCTCCTTGCGGCTATCACCATCTGTCCTGAAACATTCCATTCTTGCACCTTCTCGCACCCCCTACTCTGTTCCACTCCACCAGTCACACGCCCAGCATTCCACAGTCTCACACCCCCCACACACAGGATGCAGCAGCATACCATGAACTATGCCAGGCTCCAACTCTTACATTCCTTTAAAGGGATCCCGGCATCTACAGGCAAGTTGGATGAAATTAGGGTAGCAACAGCCGCTGACCCCGAACTTCAATGTGTTGCAGGGCTAATAGAAAGAGGATGGCCTGAGCACATCAGTAAAGGGCCAGTAGTTGCTAGAGCATATGTTCAAGTTAAATCAGAGCTGTCAGTGCACGATTGCCTAATTCTGAGAGGGTGTAGGATTGTTGTGCCACGATCAATGAAAGGGGAAGTACTTCAGAAAGTTCATGAGGGACATCAAGGCCTCATCAAATGTAGACAGAGAGCGGGTTCATCCGTGTGGTGGCCCGGACTTTCATCAGAAATATGCAAGCTCGTGGCATCATGTCAAGTGTGCTACGAAATGAGAAGAACTCAACAAAAGGAGCCACTCCTATCCACACCGTTTCCGGAGCGACCTTGGAAGAGAGTAGCCATGGACATCTGTGAATTTAAACAACATAACTACCTTGTAATCTCGGATTACTACTCAAGGTTTATTGAAATATTACACCTGCCATCTACAACGAGTGCACAATTAATAAAAAGTTTGAAAACCGTTTTCCCTAGATTCGGCATTCCAAGTGAGATAGTGAGTGACAATGGTCCCCAGTTTACAAGTGCTGAATTCCAGCAGTTCGCTAAACAGCTCGGCTTCCAACACTACACGTCCAGCCCTCATCATCCAAAAGGAAATGGACATGCAGAAAGAGCAGTGCAGACAGCTAAGAGGATCCTGAAGCAGGAGGACCCTGTCATGGCGCTCATGTGTCATCGAGCTACTCCCTGTTCCATGACAGGCTACAGCCCAGCTGAGCTGTTGATGGGGAGGAAAAATAGAACGACACTTCCAACGCTGGAGGAGAACCTCAAACCTAAGTGGCCCAGCAGGACAGTTGTGGAGGAGTCAGATAAGAAGGAAAAGGCGAAACAGGCTCACTACTTCAACCGTCGCCATGGAGCCAGAACTTTGCCTTCTTTACGTCCAGGTGACCAAGTGTTTTCCAAATTGGATCACGCGAAGTCATGGTGTTTGCCAGCTGTGGTTTCATGCGAGAGTACAACACCTAGGTCCTTCATCATCCGGACACCACAAGGAGCAGAACTGAGGCGGAACCGCCGTCACCTCAAACCTGGGCCAGTTCCCCAGTCAGTCCCAGCAGCGTCCGAAGACTACAAGCTGACGGACGTCCATCCTGTCAACACCGGCATAGACGACACCGTTTCTGTATGCCGGAGTGAGTCGACATCCTCGACTTCCCCACCTACTCAGGTGGTGACCCGTTCTGGACGGGTGTGCAAACCAGTTGACAGGCTTGACCTGTGAGACTGAGACTCATGGTCTTTGGGGGGGGGGGGGATACAAAAAAAAAAAAAAAGGGGAGTAGAAAGGAAAAAAAATACACTGGAGAATTGTATGGAAATTAAGTAGATTGTTGAAGAAAACAGTGGGATTGTTTGTTACCGATGCCAAAATTACTCATGCTGTTGGGATTTGTTTGATTGGTGCATATTTCTGGTTAACTTGATTTCTGAGAGGCATCTTTATTTTAATTTTTTTTTGCATTTTGCAGCCCAGTTGGGGAAATAAATGCTTGTTTTGGTGTTATTGAAAATAACACAAAAGAGGGGAGATGTCATGTAATGATGCTAAATTTATATTTGCGACTGTGTTGCACCTTTACGGTAACTGAGTGTCACAAATGTCTCGCAGGGGTCTCGCGAGATTGTTCATGCAAGTGGGGAGTTGTGGGGAGTGGTAACGCCATTAAAACGCGTTATAAGACAAGAGCCTCGTTGCCATAATTTACAGCGGGAGTCTCTCCGTCTCTCCTTCCCCTGTAATCTTGTCGGTGTGCAGATTGTGTGGTGTATGTTTTCCCAGATCAAATAGTTATGTTTTTTGTTCTTGATCGTGTCCCTGTGACGTCCTCCCCGGCCCAATTTGATATGTTTGTATCTTCTATGGCCTATGTGGAGAATGTGTTTTATCGTATTTGTCCATGAAGTGCTATCTGGTTTGTGATCAGTTTGACCTGAGCAGACTGAATCTGTTTGTTCTGAATGAGTGTGTGGGTCATGAAAATACTATGTGTACAAGTTTGAGTCCTTACATTTAACCCATAAGACCCCCACCCTACGTTAGAGAAATTTAGCATATGAGAATAATGTTGCGACTATGGTGACAAGCAGTAGCCCTCGAGACTGCCCCGAACCACCTATTCTCCATCTCAAGGCTCCAAACAAGGAAATGTGCATAGCCGTGCGCCTTTACGAGCTGGAAGTGTGCGCTGTTCTGGATAGCGGGGCCCGGAGTGTGCTGCCACTGCACTATTACAACGCCATTCGCCCCGACATGAGGCCCCCTCTGCAGCCCTCAACTGTCGAGACCTTGATCGGTGTAGGCCCTGGAGACGTGCCTGTACTGGGCGAGGCCCAAATACCTGTCGATATCAGCAGCCGTCAAGTGACCATTGATTTTGTTGTAGCAGATATATCTGGAAATGAAGTGCTGCTGGGTCATCCCTTTCTCGTTCGAGCCGAAGCTCGCCTTGACTTTGGCCGTCATCGCATCATCTTGTTTGGCGAAGAAGTGCCCTACTACCTAGCTGAAGCTAGCCCAAAGTCACTTGCCGTGAGAGTATCCAGGTCCGTTGTTGTGGAGCCGGGGCAGGAATATGTCGTGAAGGGCAGTGTGGATCTAGGCGCAGCCACCTTCGGGAACCTGATGCTCAGTCCCACGAAAGGATTCGTCGAAAGCACAAGGTGCTCGTTGCTAGAGTGCTGATCGATGCCCAGTCTTCCAAAGTGGTCCCCCTTCGACTTTTCAAACCATGCAACAAAGCTGTGACTGTTAAAGAAGAATCCATTGCTGGGCTCCTCCAGCCAGCCGAAGCCATGCAGCCGTCCAGCGTACCCTCGGTGAAGGACACACTTGTTGGCCCGCCAGTGGTTCCTCTGCACCTGCAAGAGCTCGATGCCCAGAGTTCCCGAGACCTTGATGACCATGAGCAGCTCCAACTTAAGCGTTTGCTGTGCACTTATGGCCACACATTTTCCACAGGGCCTACAGACTTGGGCCGAACCAGCCTTGTCCAGCACGACATTATGACCCGTCATGGTGCTCCAGTCAAACAACCACCAAGGAGAATGGCAGGAGAAAAGCAGCAGCAAGCAGACCAGCAGATCCACGACAGCCTGCAAAGCGGTGTTGCTCAGCGTAGTCACAGTAGCTGGGCCTCACCCATTGTTATGGTGCGTAAAAAGGATGGGACTTACCGTCTATGCATCGACTACAGAGCCCTCAACGACCGTACCATCACCGATGCATATCCCCTACCCCGTATCCAGGATACGCTGGACACGCTCTCCACTGCTAAATGGTTCAGCACGTTGGATCTTGCTTCGGGCTACTGCCAAGTGGAGTTGACCCCAAGAGCACGCAAAGACGCCGCTTTTTGTACCAGAAAGGGCCTCTTCGAATGGAATGTCATGCCATTCGACCTTTGCAACGCTCCAGCGATGTTCCAACGGCTGATGGACCGCGTCTTGGCTGGCCTGCAGTGGGAGACCTGCTTGGTCTATTTGGACGACATCATTGTGCTGGCCAGGGACGTGACGGAGATGCTGCAACGTTTGGGCAAGGTGTTTGACCGACTTCAGCACGCGAACCTGAAGCTGAAACCTTCTAAATGCTGCCTCTTTCGACGCAAGGTTGCATACCTTGGCCACATAGTATCTGAGCACGGTGTGGCCACCGACCCGAGCAAGGTCCAGAAGGTCCAGACGTGGCCCACTCCCACATCAATCCAGGAGGTGAGACGATTCATCGGTCTAGCCTCGTACTATCGTCGGTTTGTAAAAGACTTTGCATCAATAGCCGAGCCCCTGCACAACCTTGCGGTGAAATGATACTGGACACCGATGCGAGTGACACGGGCGTCTGCACTGTACTGTCACAGATTCAACAAGGTGTGGAGCGAGTGTTGACTTATGGCAGTCACAAACTGACGAGAACCGAACAGAACTACTGCACGAAGAGACGTGAACTCCTAGCCATTGTGGACTTCACTTCACATTTCCGCCAGTACCTCCTTGGACGACGCTTCAAGGTGGGCACCGACCACAGCAGCCTGCGCTGGCTAACCAGAATGAAAGAGCCGGAAGGGCAATTGGCTCGGTGGCTCGAAAAACTTGCTAAATACGACTTTGAGATTGTTCACCGCCCAGGGCGTCTGCACGCCAATGCTGATGGCCTCTCCAGAAGGCCCTGTCGCCAGTCCTTTGTCTGCAAAGTGCCAAGTCCTTCCTCGCATCCGACGGGCGTCACACATCAGGCGCTCCAGTGCGAATTGGACTCTGTCCCCGGTTCCCTGTCGCTGAGTCCAGTGGGGGTAGAGGGACGACCGTCCACTATGGTGTCGGGTCTAGTGGGGGTAAGTCAAAGTGCCCCTGCACCCGACACACATACTGTAGACCAAGACAGTCAGACCAATGTACACATTATCAATATGACCGAGAAGGTACATGTGACGAGAACCCTTGATACTGCTTCGTTGTTTCATGGCTGGACAATGGGGGAGCTGAGCCAAGCCCAGGACGCAGATGCTGACATTGCACCAATACGCGCCTGGATGTCAGCCAGCAGTGAGCGCCCCCCTTGGACTACAGTTTCATCATGCAGTCCAGCCGTGAAGACGTACTGGTCCCAATGGAAACGACTCTACTTCAGAGATGATGTTTTGGTCCGTCGTTTCTACTGCCTTGACGACACCCAATTCTACCCGCAAATTCTGCTGCCTCGCAATTTACGGCCGGAAGTGATGAAACAGATGCATGACGGTGCCGTGGGTGGACATTTTGGTGTTGAACGGACCGTGGCCAGATTACAAACCCAATACCATTGGTACCACATGAGAGAGGATGTCACCCTCTGGTGCCGGACCTGTACCAGCTGTGCGTCCAGGGCCCGCCCCGTCAAGAGACCACAAGCCCCAATGGGAAATGTCCGGGTTGGGGCCCCGATGGAGCGCATTGCCTTGGACATTATGGGACCACTCAATGAGACTGAGCGCAGAAACCGGTATGTGCTTGTCATACAAGATTACTTCACGAAATGGACAGAGGCGTTTCCCATTCCTGATGAGCAAGCTGTGACCGTTGCCGAAGTTGTTGCTTCTGAGTGGGTGCTACGGCATACCTCATGCACTGCACAGCGATCAGGGACGCAATTTTGAATCTGAAGTATTCCAAAGCATTTGCCGCTTGTTAGGCATTGACAAGACTCACACTACACCATTGTGACCCCAGTCAGATGGCCAGGTTGAACGCTTCAACGCTACTCTCCAGAAGATTCTGGCCTCCACCGCGGAACGTTGCCATTGGGACTGGGACCTTATGGTTCCTTATACTGTCATGGCCTACAGGGCAACTAAACACAGTTCCACCGGGTTCACACCAAACTCCATGATGTTCGGCAGAGAAGTGAGCGAACCAGTGGACCTCGTTGCTGGGTCTCCACCCGACCCAGACATTCAACCGTTAGTTCCAGAGTACGTCAAACAGCTGCGTGAACGCCTGGAGCTGGCCCATCTGATCACCAGAGAAGCTCTGGGTGAGTCTGTTACGCGTGCAAAAAGACAGTACGACAAAAACTGTTGCCATTCGCAGTACAAGATTGGAGATCCTGTGTGGTACCTTGTAAAAGGTACGCACCACGTCAAGAACAAAGTGAGGAAGTTCCTTCCGTCATATGAAGGGCCATTCTTTGTTCTTGGACAATTGGACGACCTGGTCTACCGTATTCAGAAGAACCCGAGATCCAAGGTGAAAGTGTTCCACCACGATCAACTTAAGCATTATCGCAGCCGTGAGCCCCTGGACAACACCTGGGCTTTGGACCGAGCTCAGAGGTGGGCACCTATAGAGGTTCCTCCGCCAGCTGTGGAGGATGGCCCAGCACACCATGATCTAGGCCTGCGTGATTTGTTCTCAAGCGTGACTGACGATCCTGGCACCATTTCACCATCTGCATCTGACCCCACACCGGTTGTGCTCATTCCATCCTCCCCTTCCCATGGAGACCATGAAAATGGTGGGGGCGCGGTGAGTGAGTCACTCCAGCTGCGCCTGCCAGTCCAACAACCAGGACGTCCCTGCAGGGCAGCTGACCGTTATGGTGCCTAGGTGACTTAAATGGTGTGAGGAGCACTTGAATGTTCAAGGCAGTTCTCAGGGCCTTATCTAAATTTTATACAATTTTCCTACTTCGTCCATGTTTTAATGGAAGTTGTTTACAAATGCGATTTTTCATTGTTTTTTTGCTGTTAAAAAAAACTAAAAAAACTGTCACTGCTACGCTTCTGACCTGTCATTGTAAATTGCTTTATCTCAGGAATTCCGCCGGTCGCCTTAAATTGATTACTTAGGAGTGGATTTCAGTTCCTTCCTCGTGGCGTTTATTTTCACCGTGGTTAATATGCATTTCCTTATATGAACCGATTATTGTAACCAAGCTGTCATTTACCATACCTCGCTTGTATAAGAGAATGATAATCACAACTGTCTTTTGGGCACCAAGCCTCTTATAGATGTTGTAGGTCAGCTCGTGTTTCTGTGCTGGAGTGGAATTGTTTAATTACCATCCAGAGTGGGGGTAGTGTTGCGACTATGGTGACAAGCTTGCGTGACGTGTGGGTGTGCGCATGCGTGGAGGAGGGAGGGGGCGGATGTTTTTGTCGAGTGTTGTATGAAAACAAAGTGGAAGAAAAAGATGGAAGAGGTGAGAGCATGAAAACAATAAAGTGAGGCTACAGGTACACTGTCTCCCTGCTGGCGTGTTATTATTGATTGGGAGGGCTCCGCATTTCGACGACGTGCGCCGATCACGATCCCAGGGCAACTCCGGCCTTGGAGACGGATCTCCCCTGCGTCCCCCCCGACCACGGTCAGGAGGAAACCGAGCAGGAACGGATAACAATAATATAATGAATCAGTAAACACCATGACTACAATCCCAGTCTTATCTATGCACTGTACTTCTACTTTCATTTGATCAATTATTTTAACATATTCAGTAAACATGAACCTGCTAAATTAAATAATTTGTTAGGAATCGGAGGGTGGAGGTAGAGGAGGACCCAAAATGAAGGGATGTCAGGCAAGGGTAACTTAAAGGGAATTTAATTAACAAAATAGGGCAAACAAGGTACTAGGCACAAACAAACGAAATAAAGTGCAAAACAACGACGACTAACAAAACACGGCTGGGCAGAACTAAACTGGACTAGGACGCAGGGACAGGAACCAGGGATAAGCGACCGTGACAATGAAAAATGAACAATGAGCATGGACAATGAACAAGGGCAACAGTGACATCCAAGAAAGGGCAATGAACCAACGCCGAGTAGTCAGCGTAGGAGGCTTAAATAGTGACGTAATTAGTGGGTTGACGAGAGACAGGTGCGTGGCTGGTGGGCGCGTCTCTCCAGCCATGACGACATGACAGGACATGCGCTGGAAAGAAACGCCCCCACGCCCGTTGAGCAAACGTAAACAAAAACAAGACATGACGTAAACGGACTATAAGATAATTGACCTTTTGTCCCGGAAATGTTTAAAATAATGCCAGCAATCGTAATACAATCCTTCACTATTAATTACATAAATCCTACAATAAAGCATAACTTTAACTCGATTGATGAAAGTAAAGTTTAATTTAGGCTATTAATGTAACTCAGTGGTAGGCCTTCAAGGCCTTCTCTGTTGGCCAAACATAATCAAGAAAAAAAATGATAATAATCGTCACATTGCTGAGCGTTGTATTTTTAGGTGAGAGTTTTGAATCCAATCAGAATTACGCTAGCTCGTTTTGCCGGGCAGGTTTCACAATACGGGGAGCGGGCATTATGCATTCCGAGGCCTTAAGACGCAATTCTGTGGGCATCTCTTCTGTAAAAGTCAATGAGCTTTCATATTTGTTAGACGGTTGTGATAGCCAATCAGATCACAAGTTGGTTACAGTGAGCCTTCTCGCTGGCCTTATGTGTCAGGGCTCATTGTTCGGCGAGGAAGAGGAGGTGTTGCAATCGCCGTACGGCGAGGAGGGGGTGGACCCAAAAGGCGAGGAGGCAGGGATAAGGGTAACTTCAAGGAATTTTAATTAAACAATAACCGAAGGGCTAACATAGGTGCACGGACAAACCGACGGGGCAGGGAGCACAAATCAAAGACGACTTAAACGAGACTAAACTTGAGCAAGGGCGATAACAAAAACTGGGACAGAAAACAGAGGAACGAGAGCGAAGGGCGAAAAGCGAGAACTAGAACATGAACGAGATCAAAGGCGAGAGTCAAGATAGTCCATCATGGGGCAACAGGGAGCTACACGGGATAATGACCCGACACTGGGTTGATGGCATGGAAGGCATAAGTAGTCCGGTAATCAGGGGAGCAGATGGGGATCAGGTGTGTGATCGTTAATGAGGAGCAGGTGCGTGGCTGGTGAGGGCGAGGTGCTGAGGGGAAACGCCCCTGCTCAGCTGATCAAAACAAACAGGAAAAGCACATGGCAGGAAGGAGGGAAGAAAATAACAACAAAAACAATAACAAAAACACTGTCATGCCCGACGCGGATCATGACCTTATGCTGAGGGTGATGAACGCGTTTTGTGATTGGATACTCACTCGTGAGGGGGCAGCGCGATGCCGAATCAACACACCCAAAAGTCGTAACTGGCGACCGTTCGAAAATCTGAAATATATTCTTGCTTTTTTTAAACCACAATGGCCGAAGGAGGGAAAAGCATGGATTTAATTGCAGATACACTTGCAAGGACATTTTCAAGTCGGACCTTTCAAGAGAAGCTATATCGTCCAACACTCACTCAGTGGTGCGTAAGTGTGTTTCTGGATATTATTTGTCCAGCCCTGGTGTCATAAATGATGGTATTTTGATGGGGATTCATTCAAGTAGGACAGAGTAGGACTTCACTGAAGGCACCTTAAATTACTCTCATATGCTGGAAGGTCACTGACCTGGCGAGAGAATTGCCCCCACCATAAACAATGCTCAGGCCTATTTTCTCTCAGGGCAGTATCTGGTTACATCGGAACTTCAGAACCAAGACTGGTCACTTCTGTGAGCTCCAGTCCCTTCATAGTTTCATAAAGAGAATTACTTCCCATATCTATATTAGGCCATTTAAAAATACACGACTTTTTTTTTCATTTATCCTCCTGACTACCAGGGAAAAAAATTTTCTCCAATCACATTTATTTTGAAATTCCCCAATCTATGTGAAGTAATTGGAATATTCCAAAAGAAATTTTTGAAATTTTTATTTTTGTTTTGAAGCTATGATGTTTCTTCTACAGTGCACATCGGAACTCAATACAGGGGAAAACAGAACTTCATTGTGAAACAGTTAGTCCAACAAAAACATCAAAAAGTCTATTTGACAAAGTGTTCAACATAAATATTACAGTCCATCATCTCTTTTCTTTTATTTCACTTTTGCTTCTATTATGCTTATTTGATATGATACTTCAAATAGCAATTCCCTTTCTTGGAAATACAAAGGAAATTTTTGCACTTGGAGCACATAAATGTTTCACTGTTGCAGCCAGATTGGCGACACCCTGATGCATGTGTTTCATCCACCATTTCTGAAAGATGCACAGCATCATAGTCTCATCATGTCATGTCATTATCCACACCACTTATCCTGTACAGGGTCGCGGGAGGGTGCTGGAGCCTATCCCAGCTGACCACGGGCGAAAGGCGCACTACACCCTGAACTGGTCGCCAGCCAGTCACAGGGCGGACATAGACACCGGCTCTGAGTGGAAACTGAACCCACGCTGTCCGCACACAACTCGGGCGAGTGTACCACTACACCATCAGTGACTTCATCATAGTGTCTCAGAGCTGCATTTGACTGTGGTTTCCATTTTTGACGTGGGGAAGTGAAGTAATCTTCGCTATCACTTGCTGCACGTCCTGCACGTCCTACTTGGGCTCGAGCAATCAACTCTGCACCAAGGAGCAAATTGAGGATCATCAAGGATCTTCTGGGGTTTCTTCCCCAGACACTGGCAGTCACGCTTATACTGAAGCCATGAGTTGGTGATTGCCAGGTCAAAAAAGTGAAAAACTGCACGCACTGTCACTTGTCTAGTTTTCCAACCATTTTATGACAGCAAGTTCAGGTGTGCGTCATCTCACCACCATCTCTGATGACCCTCTTTCTTTCCATTTGAAGAGCTTATCACCTATGATCTTGCAGTTGTTTGGAACCCTGTTATTCATGAGGGTTCCAGTTGCTGTCAGTCCTTTTGTCATCAGGGTGTCAAGGAGGCTGATTGTCGGAAAGTACCAGTCAAAGAACAGGTGTGTACCTTGGGGATCAGACTCTGTCAATTGAAGAACAGTTTGTTCCCTGAAGCCCGACCCTCCTGTAGCTGTGAAAGTTGTCTTGCCTTGGTAGACCACAAAATCCAAAACTAGACCAGTTGGTGCAGCCGCCAAGACAAATGCCTTCGGTCCAGTTGGGTTTGGTTTGCCCGGTACATACTGGTGCACTGGTTATCGACCAGTCAAAGGAACTATTTGCTCGTCAATGCGCAATTTTCCTGTTCTTGGCAGACTCAGACATCCTTGCCTTACTTTGCTCAAGAGGGACCTGATTCTCCACAAGAGATCACTTGTTTTTTCTTCATCTAAAACATCAAAGTCGTTGACGAGCTTGATGGAGTTTCTCGATTTGTAAAACCGATTTCTGGTCATGGTTTCCGCCACAATTTTCACTCTCGTACTTGAAGCGCAATACATTTGAATGTTTGGCTATCCTAGACTGCCCATGTCAATAGAATTTCCCAAAAATCTGCAGTAAAATTTCCTCTGCTTCTGGGAATGACCCTTTCTTGTCATTTGGAAAAAAAGAGCAAAATGGATGAAATAACTTCAAACGTCCACTACAAAGGACATGTTTTAAACACTTGAATACTAGGCTCAAATAGACTTAAAATAACTCAAACAACACTTTAACATGTTCATAAGAGTCTTATAAATAAAATGCCAACAGCATTTCAAGGCAAAATGTCTTTGATAAAAAGTATTAAACACTTACTTTTCCTCTTCCCATAAAAAGTGCTTGCACTGAGGGAAGCCATTTTTCATCTACGGTGATGTCAAGGTAACAAACCACCCACCCCTACAAATTTGGTATCATTGGAAAGCTCTGAATGTCCTCTATAGAGCACAAAAAGAGTTAATGCAATTGGATGCACTGGGTGGGAGATATTTAGGTGTAAAAATGTCCTCTACAGAGGACAAATTTGAACTACTGGTCGTCAGGAGGATATTTCAATTTATATTTAAGCTTGCTTATGTAATAATACAATATTTATTCAATTATTTTAGTATGTAAAATTCTCAACAATTTAAACCTTTTTATTTCACACTTGAATATTTCTTAACATATTTGTTCTTTTGAATTTGGATGCAATTTAAATTATTACATCCATCCAGCCATTTTCTGCCGCTAATCCGGGGTCGGGTTATTGAATTAATTTTTTAAGTATTTTTTATCATTCAATATTTATTTCAAGATCAGGACTCTTCTAAATGAGTTCAATATTTATAAAATGTTTCTATATTTATTATTAATTGAATTAAGTCTGTTTGTGGTTTCCAATTTTAAATTTTAATATTTTCCTATTTCAATATATAAATAATGCAATGTATAAAAAATATAATACAGCATGAAAAAAAATATTTGGTATATTTGACAAAATTATAGTTTTTCCAAAGTGAGATTTTGCTTAGCAACAAACGCCAAACCCTTGATAGAGCTCAACCTAGAAAGTGTATTTAGCAAGTCAGAAATTTATTCAGAAAGCGTAATATTAAATGTATGTGAGGGGATATTTGAAGAGTTTGAGTTTTGTTCAATGGACCATTCATATACGAGCCAGCCAAACACAGCGAGAAAACCAGCGCTGGCTCCAGTCGCCATCAAGTTGCCAACTCCTGACATACCAAAACCTTTGAGAGAAACTGAGACGATTTGCGTTTCTCGGTCTGGTTCTTTTTATCGTTCAACTTCTAGATCTGTTTTTCACCTTTTCACAGCATAATGAAGGCCAGTTGAGCAAGTTGGACAAGTGATTTTATTGATGATTGTGGAAGGCAACGATTTCATAAGCACTGTTTCTTCTCACACCTTTTCCATTAAATACGATTAAAAAGACAACTGAAAAGCATAATGTTAAAAAATGTTATTCCAGGCAAAGGCAATTTATTTTCTTTACATGTTTGATGTAAACACCAAAACAAATCATCATCACTCAGACACATTGCTTCTTCTGGCACGGATCACATTGGCTTCATGTCAATAAAAAAGCTTTGTAAAATTCAATATACCATATTTTATTCAAAATCAAAATTTACATCTTACCACAAAGAGTCAGTTCCTTCAGTTTTTTGTTTTCTTTTTTTAAGCTTCAAGGATCGCTGCTTTTCTCACCAGCACAATTGTGACTCTCTGCATTCTGTTTAGTGGAGAATTTTTTAGCACAAACGCTGCAACTGAATGGCTTTTCTCCATTGTGTGTTCTTGTGTGGCGTCGTAATTGCGAGTTATGATAGAAACTCTTTCCACAAACTGAGCAGGAAAAAGGTTTTTCTCCACTGTGTGTTCTTGTGTGGATTGTCAAATGCGACTTTTGAGAGAAACGCTTGCCACAAACTGAGCAGGAAAAAGGTTTTTCACCACTGTGTGCTGTTGTGTGTTTTGTGAAACTTGCCTTATGAAAGAAACTCTTGCCACAAACTGAGCAGGAAAAAGGTTTTTCACCACTGTGTGTTCTTGTGTGGATTTGTAAATTTGACTTTGTTGAGAAGTATCTTCCACAAACTGAGCAGGAAAAAGGTTTTTCTCCAGTGTGTGTTCTTGTGTGGCGTCGTAATTGCGAGTTATGATAGAAACTCTTTCCACAAACTGAGCAGGAAAAAGGTTTTTCTCCACTGTGTGTTCTTGTGTGGATTGTTAAATTTGACTTTTGAGAGAAACTCTTGCCACAAACTGAGCAGGAAAAAGGTTTTTCACCACTGTGTGCTGTTGTGTGTTTTGTGAAACTTGCCTTATGAAAGAAACTCTTGCCACAAACTGAGCAGGAAAAAGGTTTTTCTCCACTGTGTGTTCTTGTGTGTTCTGTTAAACTCTTCTTATGAGAGAAGCATTTTCCACAAATTGAGCAGGAAAAAGGTTTTTCTCCACTGTGTGTTCGTGTGTGTTCTGTTAAATGTGACTTTTGAGAGAAGCATTTTCCACAAATTGAGCAGGAAAATGGTTTTTCTCCACTGTGTGTTCTTGTGTGGTTGGTTAAATGCGACTTTTGAGAGAAACGCTTGCCACAAACCGAGCAAGAAAATGTTTTTTCTCCACTGTGTGTTTTTGTGTGCGGTTTTAAAGACAACTTTGAAGTTAATGAGTCAGTGTGACATGCCCTTTCACCTTTGGCTTGCCCATCATCATCATCATCAGGAGAGCGTGATAATGTGTCCTCATTATGTACTTGTGATGGCCCCCAGTGGTCTTCATCAACTTCTGTTGTCACGTGATGACTTGAGCTGCTGCTTGGAGGCTCCGCCCCTCTGTTGTTCTCACTCTCATCCTTGTTTGCATCTTCAGTTTTTATAGGGACAAGGTTCACTGGTGACTTGTTAATCTCCTCCTCCTCCTTTTTGATGTGAGTCAAGTCTGGCTCCTCTTTCACAGAACAGAGATCGTTTTCACAGACGTCTGCAGGACACAAAAAGACAAATTTGGTTTGGTCAAGTCAAAGCTCATGCGGCGACTTTGTCTTATATTGTTTCTACCGTGCTACCTTGACTTGTGCCTGCCGCACACGGAGCAATGCGTGCAACCCCAACTCGGACCGGACCATGGGGGCATTTCACAAAATTACGTCCAACCATGTAAACCTCCCTTTAGCAGCACAACAGTGATAAACGAGCATTTAAAAAGTAAGCACGTTGCGGCTAATGCCGATTACATTCCTGACATAGTCACAGACGTTTCTGGAAGCTAAGCGAAGTTAGCACACACAAGCTATTGTGTGCGTCTGATGGAACACCTGTTGTGGGACCCGAACATATTGATGGGGGCCACTGGGGGCCATCGCAACATAATGTCATTGATAGAATAGGAATCCTTCAAGCGAAATATGTTTACAAGTATTTCTTTTTGCATTTAGAGATAGTTTCATCGTGGTTATCGTATTTTCGCGACCATCAGGCGCACTTTAAAGTCTTAAATCTTTCCCAAAACAAATGATGCGCCTTGTAATGCGACTCGCCTATTATATGGACTATGGATCCCCTGCTTGAAAATGGCAGTCTGTTCGGCACGAAAGCGGAAGAACAGGACACACCCCGCTGTGATATGATTGGCTGCTGGCCGTGTGGGGCACTGTCATCAACTCACCGACAGATGTCACCATTTGCGATGCAAATCATTGTCATATTCTTCTTAACATCGGAAAAACTTAAGATTTAAACCGTATGCAAATGAACAAACATTTTAGTTCCCAAACATAAACTTGACAGATGAATTAAACTTAACTTTTGTTTCTGGTTTTGTTGTTGCCACCATGTTGTCGGTTGGACAGTATTCCAAATGTCATGCCATGTCATTATCCACATCGCTTTTCCTGTACTGGGTCGCGGGAGAGTGCTGGAGCTGACGTGATAAAGTGTTTCTTAATGTCAACATATTTGCACCTTTGCCTTTTTACAGGCTTTTTCGCCAGTGCTATGGTGCCTTGATTGTCCTCAAAAACAATTAGTCGCTCTTTATTTTTTGCATGAGATATTTTTTTATCTCCCAAGGGGATATTTCACGTGGATTGAGCTCTTAAGTAACTAAAAAAGTTAAAGAAAAAAATAATTAAGGTTCTTTAAGAATATGAATATGCAAGAAAGAAATCTCTCAGCTCAACATTTCACATTGTCGTTTGTCAAATGTTGATAAATTGTATTTTTCATTCGGGATTTGTCTGTTGTTTTTCATTTATTTGCACGTCACTATTTAAGTATTTTTTTCTTTTACTATTCTTTACCTCTATCAGTATTTAATTCGATTTTCATGGAATTATTTAAGCTTGCTTATGTAATACTACAATATTTATTCATTTTCTTTAATACATAAAAATTATTTCAATATTTTTTAATTATTTTTATTTAAATCTTGAATATTTGTCAACATATTTGTTCATTTAAATATGAGTGCAATTATTTTATTTATTTATTGCAATAATTAATACTTAAAATTTCATTCATTATTTTTTATCTTTCAAAATTCGTTCAATATTTATTAAATGTTTCTATATTTATTATGAATTTAATTAACTCAGTATGTGGTTGTGAATTTTAAATTGAAATATGTCGCTGTTTTATTATGTAAATGTTAGAGTGTTAAAAAATATTTCGGTATTTATTTAGGTACTTAAATATTTAATTATTCGTTTCAGTATTCATTAAATTACGGTGATTCACTTTTGCAATTCAGACGCGCAGCAACGAACTGCGTAATGCGGATCCTCTCCTCCGTGGTGACGAAAAAAAAGAAGCGGGAAGATTTACGAAAGCAGGAACAAACCGTGCATCAGCAGAGCGATAAATACACTGTGTTCAGGAGGCGCACACGATATTTGTGCCTTTCTTCATTTTTACTTTGTTTATTAATGTACATTGTTTGCATTAGCCTCAAGGACTCATTCGGCGTGTATGTATTTGTAGTTTTCACTGTCACGTGATTTCCTAACGCCATCAAAGGAAGAGAAATAAAAAAAGAAAATCTGGACATCAGTCTGAATCGTGGCCTTTTCGCTGGACCGGTGTAGCTACACTCTTGACATTCCAAAATCTTTGAGAGAAACTGAGACTACTTGCATTTATCTTTCATTTTCTATTTAAAGTTCAACTTCTAGTTCAGTTTTTTACAGCGTAATGAAGGCCAGTTGAGCAAGTGGAACAAGTGATTTTATTGATGATGGTGGAAGGCACCGATTTCATAAGCACCGTTTCTTCTCACACCTTTTCCATTAAGTACGATTAAAAAGACAACTGAAAAGCATAATGTTAACAAATGTTGTTCCAGGCAAAGGCAATTAATTTTATTTATAATGTTTGATATAAAGCCACTGATGGTGTAGTGGTACACTAGCCCGAGTTGTGTGCAGGCAGTGTGGGTTCAGTTCCCACTCAGTGACGGTGTCTATGTCTGCCCTGTGACTGGCTGGTGACCAGTTCAGGGTGTAGTATAAAAACAAAAAAAATCATCATCACTCAGACACAATGGTTCTTCTGGCAATGATCACATTGGCTTCGTGTCAATAAAAAAGCTTTGCAAATTTCAATTTATTATATTTTATTCAAAATCACAAAACCACAAAGAGTCGGTTCCTTCAGTTTTTTTGTCCTTTTTTTAAGCTTCAGATCGCTGCAATTCTCACCAGCACAATCGTGTTTCTCAGCACTCTGTTTAGTGGCGAATTTTTTAGCACAAACGCTGCAACTGAATGTCTTGTCTCCACTGTGCGTTCTTGTGTGGATTCGTAAATTTGACTTTACAGAGAAAGATTTACCGCAAACCGAGCAGGAAAAAGGTTTTCTCCACTGTGTGTTCTTGCGTGCCTTGTTAAATGAGAATTTTGGGAGAAGCTTTTTCCACAAACTGAGCAGGAAAAAGGTTTTTCTCCATTGTGTGTTCTTGTGTGGCTTGTTAACGTTGAGTTTTGAGAGAAGCTTTTACCACAAACTGAGCAGGAAAAAGGTTTTTCTCCAGTGTGCTTTCTTGTGTGCGTTTTTAAACTTGACTTTTGAGAGAAACTCTTGCCACAAACTGAGCAGGAAAATGTTTTTTCTCCACTGTGTGTTTTTTTGTGCAGTTTTAAAGACAACTTTGAAGATAATGAGTCAGTGTGACATGCCCTTTCACCTTTAGTTTGCTCATTATCATCATCATCGTCACGAGCGCCTGATAATGTGTCCTCATTATGTACTTGTGATGGCCCCCAGTGGTCTTCATCAACTTCTGTTGTCACGTGATGACTTGAGCTGCTGCTTGGAGGCTCCGCCCCTCTGTTGTCCTCACTCTCATCCTTGTTTTCATCTTCAGTCTTTATAGGGACAATGTTCACTGGTGACTTGTTGATCTCCTCTTCCTCCTCCTCCTTTTTGATGTGAGTCAAGTCTGGCTCCTCTTTCACAGAACAGAGATCATTTTGTCTGACGTCTGCAGGACACAAAAAGACAAATTTGGTTTGGTCCAGTCAAAGCTCAGGCGGCGACTTTGTCTTATATAGTTCCTACCGTGCTACCTTGACTTGTGCCTGCCGCACACGAATCAATGCGTGCGACCCCGATTTGGACCGGACCATGGGGGCATTTCACAAAATTACGTCCTACGATGTAAACCTCCTTTTAGCAGCACAACAGTGATAAACGAGCATTTAAAAAGGAAGCACGTTGCGGCTGATGCCCGATTTCATTCCTGACATAGTCACAGACGTTTCTGGAAGCGAGCTGAAGTTAGCACACACAGGCTATTGTGTGCGTCTGATGGAACACCTGTTGTGGGACCCGAACTTATTAATGGGGGCCACTGGGGGCCATCGCAACATAATGTCATTGATAGAATAGAAATCCTTCAAGTGAAATATGTTTACAAGTATTTCTTCTTGCATTTCGAGATAGTTTCATCGTGGGTATTTTTTTGCTTCCATTATAATCTGGATCCCTAAAAGAATTAAAGGGGCCCTGGCATCAGAGTCGCTATTTATTGCATGATTTACGTTTGGGGTTTTTTTTTGCCCAAAATGACATTTAGCCTGCAAGTACATTCCAACATTCCCCTTTTTATTTTTTATAAAATTTCTGTTTTTAAATTAATTTGAAAACAACATTATGTTTGAAGAGTCAAAATCCCTACACATAAGCATTAAGCAACAACACTTTCACTGTGACTTTCATGTTGACATATTTGAATAATGACTGTATATTTTAAAGTTATCCAATATGTATTCAAATTCGACTAAGATCCACCATAATATTTGAAGAGTTCACTGAATTATTTTAGAACTGCAACGATGTTTAACAGCCATAGAGTGTCAGTAATGAGTAACAAAGTAACACAACATTGTCATTTGCATAAATTACCAGGAACTATGAGTTGCGGGGGAGATGCAAACCACCTGGGCCACAGGAACTTTATTACCAGGAACTAAATGTTCCTGGGCTTGTTGGTAGAAAAGGGGGTTGTGACGTTCAGCCTTTTTGAGACCATAGTAAGACAAAGATGAAGATGCATTCCTTGCAGCATGCGCTTGTTCACTGATGAGATCCGTGCAACCCTGGATGGATGCATTAAATGTATTTTAAATGTTTGGATGGGGTGAAACTACGCACATGTGCACAAAACAGTGCAGATCCACCGGAGGTTCATTGACTCTCACCCGACGAAGGCAGTACAAAGTTAATAAATAAATAAGCCCATTACGTGCTTGATATTTTTTAAAAACTTAATATTTTGTGTTTTATCCACTAAAATTGATCAACCGCCATTGATGTTTTCGCCGCAGTGTGCACATTTTTTAGAGTCAAGCAGAATTCCTTCCGGAAGGAATTGCTTGAACAAGATATAAATACCAGAAAATGTAAAATGTTAAATAATCAGTTGAAATTTTATTAAAAAAAAAAAAACATGGAGTCCACCCCCCACTATTGGTTATTCTTTGGCATATATTTTCTGCACTGATTTCATTTGGCAAAAACAAATGTTCAGCAGACCTGCAAGTAAACGGCAATATTTAAAAATAAAGCGGCAATAACCTTGGACGCATTTCCCCAAACAACTTAATGTTGTGATGCATATTTTTAACGATAGAAAGTCGTTCTTGACAAAGCAAATGAGAGTAAAACGTGTACAAACCTGCTTTGTGTGGCACAACACGAGGCTGGTTGCAAACTTCGTCCAGCAGTTGAAGATGTTGTTCGTTCTCTTCTTTTATTCCACAAAGTTCCTCTTTGTACTTGGGTGTCGTTCTTTCACACATTTTCAAATGATAATTCCAAAAAATCCGCACTTGATCTCTGCTTGGCGATGAGTCATGTGCCTCTTTTCGTTAGCGGCTAGCTAGCTAACAAGGTAAGCTAACTACGCCGAAAAGCATCAACGCGCGAAAATGAGGTTATCGGGACACAAAGACTTAATGAATTATGTCGTAGTCCTTTAGAGTAGCACTGGACATCCTTTGAGAAATTTACAGTCAGTTCCACACTAAATCAGAAGAATTTAGCGGTGGGTGTTTTTGTTCCGGTGTGGACGGGTCGGTGGATGTGGTCAAGGTCCTTCGGAAGCTGCGCGCTTGCTAATGACGTCATGCTTTAAGCACGTATTTTTCAAATATATTTCTTTGCCTCTGTGTTTGTTTTTACACCTGGCTGTTCTCTTTTAATATATATTCTATGTAAGATTTTAATTCGGTTGATAAAAAAATGTAACAAAATAATTAAAATAACGCCACAAAAGCGAGTCAGCTCCGACGTCACTTCCCCCCTATGCCCGGAGAAGCCGCTGCTGGAACAAGCGTGGGAAGGTTACGTTTCTCCTACCGAACGAAGCAACAATGCTGCTGTTCGATCGGGCTGCAAGATTGTATGGATATAATGTCTGCATATACTCGCAGTGCCTCTCAATTATTTCACGCCCGCCCCTACCAAGAAGAAAAAGATTCGCGCCCCCCCACCACCATTTTTTTCTGTCTTTGTATATTGAGATTAGATTGTCAATAAAATATCCCTTAACTAACCTACATTGATAAGAAATTTAATTTCGAGAACTATTATCGTGAGGATCTCGAAGCTCAGTACTCTGTTGTGCAAATATTGATGAGATGACAAATATTTGTCATGTCATGTCATTATCCTCACGGCTTATCCTGAACAGGGTCGCGGGAGAGTGCTGGAGCCTATCCCAGCTGACTACCGGCGAAAGGCGCACTACACCCTGAACTGGTCGCCAGCCAGTCACAGGGCAGACTTAGACACCGTCACTGAGAGGGAACTGAACCCACGTTGCCTGCACACAACTCAGGCGAGTGTACCACTACACCATCAGTGACATGATAAATATTTACTAATACGTTTTTTGCCAAAAACTTTATTAACATTAACAAACAGTTATTAATACGTACATAATATAGAAAAGACAAAAAGAAGAGCCAGGGGGATTTTAAACAAAAATTCTATATGAATAACATAAAGCAACAGCTTTAGTATTGTTGGAGTTGAGTCACCGTGGAAATGAGAAGTATTTAGTAAATCAACTTTTAAAAGCCAAACTTACGCCAATGCGTGTTCGGTTTTTGTACTCAAGAAGAAAAGGGTCAAATAAAGACTCAACAACTGATTAGAGTTCCGATATTTAGTTTCTTCCATTTCTGGAGTTCAGGAAATAGTACAAAGACAGATATCTGGGTGGCTTTTTCTTAATCTCACGAGAAACTGCACTCGGGCGAGCACAGTCAAAAAATGTGCACCATCTTTCAGCCCAGCTTCAGTTTTTATAGGAGTTTTTTATGTCAAGGGTAATGTAGGTTGAATCGGTTGAATCGGTCGTCCTCGCTCCCTCCCACGGCACGGGTCCACGTCCAAGGGAAGGTCCTCCCCAGGTTAGTCATCGTCTGGATAGCTGATGATGGTCGATTCCTGTCTGGTCCCCAAGACTGGCCTTCCCCGGCGGGCAGTCTCTCCGTCTCTCCAGCTGGCATTGCTCTGGAATCTTGTCGGTGTGCATGTGTGCATGTGTATGAGCACGTGTAGGTGCAAGTGTAAGGGTGTGTCTGTGTGTATGCATGCGTATGTGCATGTGCTCCGATCTCCAATTGTTCCGTCTTTCGGAATGTGTTTTTTTATAGCTTCTGTGTGAGTCCTCCAGTGCCCAATTTGGCATGTTTGCATCTTCTACAGCCAATGTGGAGAATGTGCTTCGTTGTCTTTGTCCATGAAGTGCTGTCAGTGTGAGTGCAGGTCATGGAAATGCTCTGTGTGCAAATTTGTTCTCACTACCCAAAATTTCAATAAAGTTCACACATTTAAACTAAGTACTATAAATTTAGCATTTGAGAAAAAATAATAAATCAGAAAACATCAGGACTACAATCCCAGTTATTCTTGTGACCCGTGCTTCTAGTTCCATTTGATTAATGCTTTTTGTTTCAGCAATCTTTAACATATTCCGTAAATATGAACCTGCTAAATTAAACAATTGACCTTCTGTCCTGTCAGTGTTTAAAATAATGCCAGCAATCATAATACAATCCTTCATTTACCATTGCAGTCGTCTTTTCATTGCAGTATTTTTTATCATTGTAGCATTTTATTAATTTCCCCTCTGGAACACGGACAGACATTCGGAGTGTTTCCTTACACTTGTAAATGTTGTGGGATGTAAGTGTGTATATACACATGGGGATTTGTGTATTTACGTATATACTGTGTATATTCGCATAGGTTTGCTTTTTCTGAATGTCTGCTGCTAATGTCATACATTAACGGCTACATTGCACCACCGCCTCTGTGTGATCTATATCTTTGCTGCTGTAACACTGCCAATTTCCCCATTGTGGGAATATGAAAGGACATCCTTATCTTTATCTTTAAATCCTTGTGTTGGTGCTTGTTAAATAATTTTCCATAAGATTAAGATTGAACAAAATGGTGAAACAAAAATTTAAAAAGTAAATTCTGTAACAATTAAACATTGAATACTAAATTATTCCTAAAAGAGTTCAATGAATCTTGAAATTAATGGTGAATTATTGTAGTTTAATGAATACTGAAACGAATAATGAAATATTAAAGTACTTTAAATAAATACCGAAATCATTTTCGAACACAATAACAGTTAGGTAATAAAAGAGTGACATATTTTAATTTAAAATTCGCAACCACATCACAACCTGGTGAAAAACCCTGTAAAAAGGCAAATATGTTGACATAAAGTATCAATTTATCATGTCAACTGTTAATAATAGGGAAATACATTTGGAATACTCTCCAACCAACAACATGGTGTCAGATGTATAAACAAAACCAGCAACAAAAGTAAAATTCAATACAGCTCTCAAGTTCATTTTGGGAACAAAAATGTTTGTTCATGTGCATACGGTTCAAATCGTACGTTTTTCCAATGTTTAGAAGAAGATAACAATGATTTGCATCGCAAATGGTGACATCTGTCGGTGAGCTGGTGGCAGTGCGCCACATAGCCAGCAGCCAATCATATCACAGCGGGGTGTGTCCTGTTCTCCGCCTTCGTGACGAACATTTTCTCAAAGAAAAAAAAAACGACGCCATCTTTCATTCGTCTCGTCGAACAAAGAGAAGCTCACGAGTTATCGCCAAGCAGAGATCAAGTGCGGATTTTTTGGAATTATCATTTGAAAATGTGTGCAAGAACGACACCCAAGTACAAAGAGGAACTTTGTGGAATAAAAAAAGAGAACGACCAACATCTTCAACTGCTGGGCGAAGTTTGCAACCAGTCTCGTGTTGTGCCACACAAAGCAGGTTTGTACACGTCTTACTCTCATTTGCTTTGTAAAGAACGACTTTCTATCGTCAAAAATATGCATCACAACAGTAAGTTGTTTGGGGAAATGCGTTCAAGGTTATTGCCGTTTTATTTTTAAATATTGCCTTTTACTTGTCGGTTTTCTGAACATTTGTTTATTCCAAATGAAATCAGTGCAGAACATGGATGCCGAAGAATAACCATTAGTGGGGGGTAAACTCCGTGTTTTTTTTCCCGGTTTAAAATTTGAACTGATTATTTAACATTTTACATATTCCAGTTTTTATATGTTGTTAAAGAAATTAAGTTTGTCATGTCATCATGTTTCAAAACTATGCTGACAGATGTAGTTTATGTTTATATCCACTGTTGGAGTTGAGCCACCGAGAAAATGAGAAACATTTAGTAAATGAATCTTAATAGCTAAACTTACTCCAATGCGTGTTCGTTTTTTGTACTCAAGAAGAAAAGGGCCAAATAAAGACTCAACAACAACTGATTAGGGTTGCGATATTTTAGTTTCTTCGATTTCTGGAGTTCAAGAAATAGTATCTGGGCGGCTTTTTCTTATTCTGACGAGAAACTATAATCAGACGAGCACAATCAAAAAATGGCGCGCTGATCTCAGCCCAACCTGACATTTCATAGGAGGTTTCCTATGTCAAGGGTCATGTAGGTTGAATCGGTCGTCCTTGCTCCCTCCCACGTCCACGTTAAACGTCCAAGGCTGACCTTCTCAGGCAGGCGGCAGTCTCTCCGTCTCTCCTTCCCCTGTATTCTTGTCAGTGATTGTGTGGTGTATGTTTTCACAGATCAAATTGTGTTTTTGGTGTTCTTGATAGCATCCCTGTGACTTCCTCCCCTGCCCAACTTGATGTTTGTATCTTCTATGGCCTATGTGGAGAATGTGTTTAGTCGTATTTGTCCATGAAGTGCGATCTGGTTTGTCATCAGTTTGACCTGAGCCGACTGAATCTGTTTCTTCTGAATGAGTGTGGGTCATGAAAATACTATGTGTGCAATTTTGAGGTCTTACATTGAAACTAAGTCATATAAATTTAGCATATGAATGCATCAGTAAACACCATGACTACAATCCCAGTCAATCTTATCGATGCACTGTACTTCTACATACATTTGAAAAATGCTTTTTGTTTAATCAATGTTGAACATATTCAGTAAATATGAACCTGCTAAATTAAATAATTGACCTTCTGTCCCGTAAGTGTTTAAAATAATGCCAGCAATCGTAATACAATCCTTCAATATTCATGTCCGGTGTGGCCATTCCCTATAAGAAGGGAAGGCCGGAGAGAGGGGACACCTTTCCCTTTTTTCTTTTTGGGGAGACTTCTTTTGACATCAGCATGTGACGAGAATAAAATCTCTTTCTCACCAAAATGGCTGTGTCAGAGAATCTTTTTCCATCACCAATTCTGCCATGCTCCGCGACCTGTCCGGAGGGAAGCTGAGCTAGACCCACACATCAACAACAAAATATACCACATTTCTGGCGTCACAAACAGCATTCTTGCTCCATTGAGGGTCTCAGGGTGCTGGGGCGCAGGCGTTCAACAGCCGGCCGGCTGAACTTTAGGTGAGATGCTTTTTGCAAACATATAGTGTTCGTAAGCTAAAAGGAGAGACACCCAGCTCAAGTGGAGACAGAAAGGTTAAACAAAGTTTATTTGGCAACTTCATCTTCCTTCTGTTCCTCGATGCTTTTCACACATTCCCTTTTATAACATCGAGGAATCAGATTACATTAAAGGGTGGTACAGTTCGTCTTCTCAAAAGCTGGTTTGGTCCGGTTTATCATTGGTGTGTCGTCGTGGGTCGCAGCTGACTTTGACGTCAGCATCTCTTATCAGGACCTAGCACGATGTTGCTTGCTTCATCCTCATTTCTGAAGAAGTGCCACCGCCCTTCTTTTCAACATGATATGTGCACCATGTATTGAAATAAAGTTGCGTCATGGCAAATGTATAATAACCTCCAAATATTATTCTAACATTCCCCCCTGTTTATTCTACATTTGCCCCAAATATTATCATCAATGGAATTTCCAAAGATTTAATTCCATCAAATCATTAGCTTGATAGCAAATGTAAACCCCTCTATTTTTCTTTGTTTAACTTTAATGTATTTGAGCGTTTTGGATTAACGAATAGGATCTCCCAGGTAAATTCAGTCGTCGTCATCAACTTGGTCATCAGTGTCTCCTCCATCACCAGTACCTCTGTAATTAATCAAAGGATATATTTCCTGTCGTTTGGAATTTGCTGGAGCGAGAGCTGTTGAGATAAATCGGAAAAGCAAAACGCGAATGCAGGGAATACAACAACATCCACACAGTACAAGGGTTGAGGTGAACATTGTTATAGAAATCATTACAGAAAATACCATATTTTTATATTTACCAAACGTTTTGTTCCACCACTCATCCCATGCAGAGGTAGTCACACCTGAGTGTTCCTTCAGCTTATGCTTCAGGGTGCGCAAGCCTGCAATGGCTCTCGTGAGGGACCCTTCCGGAGAAGTGTTGTTAGGAATGAAAGTACAACATTGATCCCTAATCATGGCGCAAACCCCTCCTCTCTCTGCCAACAGCATGTCCACCGCGATGCGGTTTTGAAATGCCATGAGTGATGTTGCTGCCAATTGTTCTTTTGGACCAATTTTACGTCACCCGAGATGGAAGGACGACGAAGGACCAATTGTTCTTTAATAGCTATAAATCCTTCTTCAATGAAGTTGCCCAATCTTTGCACGTTATAGTGTATGTAATTTATTCGATCCACATTCTTATTCGGTGTAATCCAAAGAAGAATGGACTCGAACCCTGCCACGATTTGATTTACCAACTCATACTCATCTGGTACGCCCCTTGGTTGGCCAATTGCATCCAAATAGGTCATATCACCATCCCTCCAGGAAGCACTTCGTCTTTTCCTGGCGTAATAATAGGGTTATTCGTGGGCTTCAACTGCCTCTCGAATGTCCCCTGCTGTGGATGGAAAAATAGACACTGGTAAGAGAAGTGACACCAATGCACAAGTTCCAACTGCGTCCTTTAATGAATCAAATAGTTTAGTACCCCGCACCACCACCACACATCGCTGCGTGGCAGTAGTGTACCTGCTTGGAGCACAGTTGTCTTACACCACTTGTGTTCCTGTGAGATTAACACAAGTAAAGTTAGCCACTGCCACATCGGTAGAAAAGATAGGCTTATCTTTCGTTGCCTTAATCGCAGCGTACACATCATTCCAAGCAATGCAGTCCGCATTAGGTGTTAATTTCATCATTACTTCTAAAAGGCATGTTGATGGAAGAGCTGTTGGAATTACTCATAGTAATGGTCTCGGACACATGCATGAAACACAGCTTTTAGTGCAACCAAACCTACACAACACAAAATCTCAATTTTTTATCCACGCGAAAATCATGTCAACCGAGAGACCCCTAATAGGGTAGGGTTGAGATGACTTTTTACAATGCACAAGGTGTATGTTGCTTGGGGAAACTGTCCTCGTTTTGGGCTTATGTTTCCCTGACAATTGTGTCGAGCACAGATCATACAGGCTCTTCAAAAAATCTTTTGAGAAAAAATTAAACCCATATGTTGTATAAAATTGGTTTATCTGTCTTACCATACCATCCCTCCTGTTTGACATGTGTGTGACAACATGTGTCAATATTGCGAAAAATATTTTTTGGAAGAATTGTTTTTTTTTTTTTTTTTTTTTTTCTCTGAACTGACATATATGCCATTAGTCAAAGTAGCTCCTTTTTCTAGCCATAGCTTTTCTCTTGCATAAGACTTTGTTGTTTCATGTCTGCAAGGATGTTGCCTCGCAGAACGTTATCTATCAGCGCACACACAGCCACACCTATGAATGGCTTGGTAGCTGCTTCTTTTGCTGTCTTTATTCACCTCTTTTTTTTTTTTTTTCTTTTTTTTTCTTTCTCTCCTCTCTTCGTTTTATTTTGTAAGTCGACTATTTTTTGTGTATTAAGCTGACCAGCGAATTTATATTTTGTTATCCATGAGTTTAAATGTTTTACTTTTTCCGGACATTGGCTTTCTATAAATTTCCAGTCCTTACACGTCAATTGTTGTTTCGGATCCTTTTTGCTAGCTTTTTTACTGTTTGATTTCCCCATGTTTTCCTAAACTGTTCTCCAATCCCTGAACAGGCTGACAATTACTCTGTTTTAGGTAATTCCCAAGCTTCTACTTCCCAGACAGTTGTTAGTAAAATTTCCTGTTCCAAAATGAGGTTGCAAGCCTCCATGCACCCTTTTACATTCACACTATTTTTCCCTTTTTATTTATTTTTTTTCCCCTCGTCTTTTTTCCCCTTATTTCTCTTTTTTCCCCTTTCAAACGCGCGTGGAGGATACACCCCTGTTATCATCTATCAGTTTTATAGACTATCTCTGTCTCTTCACGTAACATTGACTAGTATTCTTACGGTTTTACACAGTTTTAAAGACTTACTCTGTCTAGTCCCCACAATATCCCCACGGAATTTAACTACTTACTTGCAGAGGAGTCCGCCCTCCTGTTAACGCAGAATTTAACTACGTACCCCTTCAAATGCCCACATTTATCACACTCATTCATCACATTCGGACTTCACACACTCACCCAAGATGAGCTGAACGTCTCTCTCCGCAGCCGCCCTTCAACTTTCAGCATCCAGTAGCAAAGTCGAGGACCAGGTCCAAAAAAATAATAAAAAAAGATAAACAAAAAACAAAAAAAGAAAAGAAATCCTGGAAAAAAAAATAAATCCTTGTTGTGGCCACGATTGTCCTCGGTCGTCGGCTTCGCCCCTGGACGCCTCCAGTATGTTGGGTCCACGGCTCTGAAGGACCAATTGTATGTCAGGTTCGCCAATTTGACATATAGTGTTCGTAAGCTAAAAGGAGAGACAGACAGCTCAAGTGGAGACAGAAAGGTTAAACAAAGTTTATTTGACAACTTTATCTTCCTTCTGTTCCTCGATGCTTTTCACACATTCCCTTTTATAACATCGGGGAATCAGATTACACTCAAGGGTGGTACAGTTCGTCTTCTCAAAAGCTGGTTCAGTCCGGTTTATCATTGGGGTGTCGCCATGGATCGCAGCTGACTTTGACGTCAACATCCTTTATCAGGACCCAGTTGCTTGCTTCAGACTTCGATGCCAACTTATCAGGGCTCTTCTGGATGTTGTTTACTTCTGAAGAAGTGCCACCGCCCCGCCAATTGCAGACAACTCCCTGTATCACCCCGTCACACTGCAAACACTCAGCATAGTTCACTATATTAAACTGCAACATGTTATATGCACTACATATTAAAATAAGCTGCATCACGGCAAATGTATAATAACCTCTTAATATTATTCTAACAGCTACAAAGAGTTAAAATGAATGGACTTAAACTAAAACGAGAGAAATCTCTAATCTCGTTGCACACTTGAGTACAATGTCAATAAAGGGATGTCTGATTTCTGAAATGTCTGTTTGGAGTTACAGAATTGACATTCTTGGGAGACAAGCTCACAGCAGATGGAGTGGTGCCTGACAGGACCAAAGTGCAAGCAATACTGGACATGCCAGTTCCAACTGAGAAAAAAGGGACTTCTGCGAGCAATGGGGATGATAAACATCCTGGGCAAGTTCATTCCAAACCTCTCTTCAAGTCAAAGTCCCTAAGTTTGCTGCTGCATCACAACGTAGTCTTTGAGTGGACAACAAAACATGACGAAGAATGGCAAGATCTAAAGAGAACTGTGACAGCTGAGCCAGTCCTTGCCTACTTTGATCCATCAAAACCAACCAAAATTTCCACGCTTGCGTCGAAAGATGGGCTAGGTGCCGTACTGCTGCAAAAGGCGAGAGACACATATGCATCCAGGTCAATGTCAGAGACTGAAAAACGCTATGCTCAGATCGAAAAGGAGTCACTGGGTCTAGTGTTTGGATTTGGCAAATTTCACACGTATGTTTATGGACTGCCCACGTTCATAGCAGAGACTGATCATAAGCCACTGATTTCAATTAGGAAGAAAAATCTCAATGACATGACGCCCAGAATTCAACGCATGATGATGACATTGCAGCGCTATGATTTTGAGCTAATATACACGCCTGGAAAATACATAGTGCTTGCTGATGCGTTATGCCGAGCGCCGCACCATAACAGTGACATCAAGGACTGCGTTACGGCGGAGGAGGCTGAGGCTCACATCATCACTTCAAGCCCTTTATACCCACAGGCAAATGGCCAGGCTGAGAAGGGAGTGCAAATCATCAAGAGACTGCTAAGGAAGGCCAAGGATGATGCATCTGATCCTTACCTTGCCCTATTGAGTTACAGAGCTGCACCTCTGGAGTGGGGAGCTTCTTCGCCTGCTGACCTACTCATGTGCCGTAAGCTTCGCACCACAAATACCACAAATACCACAAGGACATGACTACAACATTTGGATTGAAAATAAGAGAATGCTCAAACTCAAACAGAAAATTGCATATGACGAGCTACAAAACATCTGGAACGTCTTTCTGAGAAAGACACTGTAAGGATCGAGGGACCTAATTGTTGGGACAGAAAAGTGACTGTCCTTATCGAAGCCGGACCGAGATCTTACATTGTGGAAACAAAGCATGGACAAAGAGTGAGGAGGAACAGGAGGAGTCTTCTGAAGGTTCCCGAGGACTGGAAGAAATCTTCTGATGCGGCTGAGGCTGCAAAGCAGGCGGATACATCGAAGGAGCACAGACCTCAACCGCCAGCAATTTCTGGGATTACTGAACCTCTTCGAAGATCAACAAGAGTTAGACGACAACCGGACAGGCTGATTGAAAATGTTTAATGTTGTGTGATTGTTGCTAAAATTGTTGTAGAGCTGCTTGTTGTCATAAAAAATGGATAGATATTGTTAAGAAGTGAAAATAATTGATAACAAAACAAAATTATTATAATAATAATAAAAAATAATAATAATGAAAAAAAAGCATAGGCATTGTTTAACGTTTGAAAGGGAGATGTAATGATAGCAGTTATATCATTGGCCACTAGTTGGCAGTATTGCCCGACGTGTGTTTTGGTTACCAGACGAACAAGTGTGTCTGCACATAGACGAGAATGCAAGTCAGTAAATAAAGAGACACAAGCTTGCAGCATCACGTTGCCTGCGTGACTTCTTAAGATAGAAGACGGAACATTACAGTAACCATTAAAAATAACGTATAGTAACCATAAAATTATTTAAAAAAAACGTATCGTAAACATACTAAAGCTGTTGCTTTATGTTATTTACAAAGAATTTTTGTTTAAAATCCCCCTGGCTCTTCTTTTTGAGTTTTCTATATTATGTACGTATTAGTAACTGACCTTCCCACAACTCCCTGGCAGAAGGTAGGCACTGATTTTTTTCATATAAGAGAACATTATCAGATTCCCAAGCGTGAAAAAATCCTGAGTGACATGGCAGGTGCTAAGTACTTCAAATTAGATGCATCGCATGGATTTCGGTATTCATAAATGTGTTTGGTTTGCTTCTGTGAATAAAGATTTTTAAAAAAACGTATTAGTAAATATTTATCATCTCATCAATATTTGCACAACAGAGTACTGAGTTTCGAGATCCTCACAATAATAATTCTCAAAATTATATTTCTTAGCAATTTAGCTTAGTTAAGGGATATTTTATTGACAATCTAACATCAATCTACAAAGACAGAAAAAGATTGGTGGTGGGGGGGCGCGAATCTTTTTCTTCTTGGTAGGGGCGGGCGTGAAATAATTGAGAAGCACTGCTAGTATTTGCAGACATTATATTCATACAATCTCGCAGCCCGAGTGAAACACAGCATTGTTGCAAGTTCGGGAGGAGAAACTTAAACGTCCCACTGCTGGAGTAGCAGCGGCTTCTCGAGGTAAAGACGGAAGTGACGTCAGATCTTACGCGCCAATGTGGCGTTATTTTAGTTATTTTTTATTTATTTTTTTTTATCAACCGAATTAAAATATTATATAGAATATATATTGAAATAGAACAGCCAGGGGTAAAAACATACACAGAGGCAAAGAAATATATTTGAAAAATACGTGCTTAAAGCATGACGTCATAAGCAAGCGCGCAGCTTCCGAAGGACCTCGACCACATCCACCGACCCGTCCACACCGGAACAAAAACAGTCCACCGCTAAATTCTTCTGATTTAGTGTGGAACTGACTGTAAATTTCTCACAGAATGTCCAGTGCTACTCTAAAGGACTACGACATAATTCATTAAGTCTTTGTGTCCCGATAACTCATCTTCGCGCGTTGATGCTTTTCGGCGTAGTTTGCTTAGCTTGTTAGCTTAGCTTGTTAGCTTGCTAGCCGCTAACGAAAAGAGGCACATGACTCATCGCCAAGCAGAGATCAAGTGCGGATTTTTTGGAATTATCATTTGAAAATGTGTGCTAGAACGACACCCAAGTACAAAGAGGAACTTTGTGGAATAAAAGAAGAGAACGAGCAACATTTTCAACTGCTGGGCGAAGTTAACAAGCAGCCTCCTGTTGTGCTACACAAAGCAGGTTTGTACCCGTCTTACTCTCATTTGCTTTGGAAAGAACGACTTTCTATCGTTAAAAATATACATAACAACATTAAGTTTTTGGGGGAAATCGTTCACGGTTATTGCCGTTTTATTTTTAAATATTGCCTTTTACTTGCCGATTTGCTGAACAATTGTTTATGCCAAATGAAATCAGTGCAGAAAATAAATGCCAAAGAATAACCATTAGTGGGGGGGTCAACTCCGTGTTTTTTTTCCCAGTTTAAAATTTGAATTGATTATTTAACATTTTACTTATTCCGGTTTTTAAATGTTGTTAAAGAAATTAAGTTTGTCATGTCATCATGTTTCAAAACTATGCTGACAGATGTAGTGTACTTTTATATCCACTGTTGGAGTTGAGCCACCGAGAAAATGAGAAACATTTTGTAAATGAATCTTAAAAGCCAAAGTTACTCCAATGCGTGATCGTTTTTTGTACTCAAGAAGAATAGGGTCAAATAAAGACTCAACAACAACTGAATAGAGTTCCAATATTTAGTTTCTTCAATTTCTGGCATTCAGGAAATAGTACAAATACAGATATATGGGCGGCTTTGTCTTCATCTGACGAGAAACTGTACTCAAGACGAGTACTATCGAAAAATGGCGCGCTGATCTCAGCCCAGCCTCACATTTTATAGGAGGTTTTTTATGTCAAGGGTCATGTAGGTTGAATCGGTCGTCCTTGCTCCTTCCCCCGGCCCGGCCCACGTTCCAGGTCCAAGGCTGACCTTCTCGGGCAGAAGGCAGTCTCTCCGTCTCTCCTGCTCACATTCCCCTGTAATCTCGTCAGTGTACAGATTGTGTGGTGTATGTTTTCCCAGATCAGATTATATTTTTGGGTCTTCTTGATAGCATCCCTGTGACGTCCTCCTCCAACTTGATATGTTTGTATCTTCTATGGCTTATGTGGAGAATGTGCTTTGAAGTATTTGTCCATGAAGTGCTATCTGGTTTGTCATCAGTTTGACCTGAGCAGACTGAATCTGTTTGTTCTGAATGAGAGTGTGGGTCATGAAAATACAATGTGTGCAATTTTGAGGTCTTACATTGAAACTAAGTCATATAAATTAAGCATATGAATGCATCAGTAAACACCAAGACTACAATCCCAGTCAATCTTATCGATGCACTGTACTTCTACTTTCATTTGATAAATGCTTTTTGTTTAATCAATGTCGAACATATTCAGTAAATATGAAGCTGCTCAATTAAATAATTGACCTTCTGTCCCGTAAGTGTTTAAAATAATGCCAGCAATCATAATACAATCCTTCAATATTCATGTCAGGTGTGGCCATTCCCGATAAGAAGGGAAGGCCGGAGAGAGGGGACACCTTTCCCTTTTTGCTTTTTGGGGAGACTTCTTTTGACATCAGCACGTGACAAAAATAACCAAAATGGCTGTGTCAGAGAATTTTTTTCCATCACCAATTCTGCCATGCTCGGCGACCTGTCCACATCAACAACAAAATATACCCCATTTTTGGCGTCACAAACAGGATTCTTGCTCCATTGATGGTCTCAAGGGTGCTGGGGCGCAGGCGTTCAACAGCCGGCCGGCTGAACTTTCGGTGAGATGCTTTTACTCACAATGGGTGTTGTGCGCCTGTGTCCAAGCGGTCGGGGCTTTTGGGGTCGTTAAAGAAAGCTTGTGCGTGTGGGTCTGCTGGCTGATTGGTCATGGAAAATGTCCCTGTGTTAGTTTCAATTATTGTTTAAACAAGAGGCCTCTATAATGATTAAGACATTAAAAGATGTCAAAGTAAACGCACTGTGAAAGAACATACGAAAATGTATTAAAAAATAAATAAATAAATGAAAAAAAATAATGATAGGAACTATGTAAATGGGGACTAGCGCGGGAGAAATGTGCAGAAGATAAAGAAAAGAAAGGTCTAGTGGTTAAAGAGATGAGAAATAAGAAGTGTAAAATTATAGCTATAAACAACATAGTTGTGAATAAGCTCAGTTTGAGCACAGACCCTGGCCAGGGTGTAAATTTTAGCAGGAAAATTATGAGCTGATAATAGAAATAATGAAGAGAAGCACACTTCCACGTATCGTATTGGGCACTTTGTGGCATGGAACACAGTAAGGATCGAGGCGTACCGTTGTGTGGAGGGCCTGGGGCTGAGCCGACAGTTTCGCTGGTACGTAGCAAGAGATACGCTGTTCAGATACGTACCCTGTGATTACTCGTGTTCTGGTCGGATAATTCTGTCAGGGTCTTGCCAGCGAAACGCTGGGAAGAAGGTGGCAGCACTCTCCAAACGCGGACACAGGAAAATCAGTTTAACAAAGAGTGTTTATTGATTCACAATAGTGGAAGTCCAATCATCAATTAAGGCAAATATATCTATCTTAGCATTACATCCGTCGATAAATCAGGAGAAAACACAAAGCGCTGGCGGAGAAAAGCTAACACCAGGAAGGAGATAAACGACGGAACGAAAAGCGCTTGCACCGGCAAGGAAAAGGAAAAACGATCAACATAAATAGCTTGCCAAAAGGGCAAGAGGGAAAACCAATTGGAGAAAACGAGGAACAAAAAGAGACAGGGCAATAGCTGGCAAAGAACACAAAGAGATCCAAGAGCAAAAATGCATGAACAAGAGAACAATCGATACCAGGGTCATGAACGTGAGCAGTGCAGGAAAATTATCCGACGCCGGGCAGTCAGTGTAGGTGGCTTAAATAGTGTGTGTAATTAGTCAGTGGATGGATGTCAGGTGCGGCGCCGGTGGGCTGGTCTCCCACTCGTGATGACGCGGGCGGAGTCGGTTGTCGGAGGAGACGCCTCTGCTCAGCTGAGAAACATAAACAAAAGTGCACATGGCAGGGAGGTGACGAAAACAACAACAAAACAGGCGTGACCGGCACGGGTCACGACAACTGGGGGAAGCAGTTAATCCAGCAGCCGACGCATGCAGCTCCCATTGCGTCTGCTCTTTCCATTTCCGCTGCTCCTGGGCCAGGTTCTGGTGACGCAGTGCCCACAGCAGGCTTGTTGTCCGCACCTGCCGGTCAACAAGGTCACGTAACAGAAGTAGGGGTGGTTATAGACATGGGTTGTGAGTGGGACGTGCTTTTGCTGTGGGTTGTGGGGTTACTGCGTGATGAGCGGTCCAAAACGAGCCACTTCCTGAAATGTGTCAGCCTGTGGTCCAGCGCCATGCCTGACACAAAGAGCTCCTCTAGCACGGGGGCGCCATCGCTACCCCCTCCTCCGACAACGCTTCTATGGCTTCCAAATGCACACTTGACGCCTCAACCCGATTGGGAACCCATTCCACGATAGGGGTGCCCGCGGAGCCTCCGCATTCAAGGACTCGCAGGTCTTGGCATTCCGTTGACGACTGTTGGACAACAGTTTTTGATGGTGGAACAAGATATTCCACGCTTTGCAAGCTCCCTCTGCATATCCCAGTGAGCAACAACACTGTCACCCTTGTGGGACTCTTGAGATTGGCCGAGTCACTGCCATGGTCCGAACCCGCACCTGTGAAACAAACACTGGAATTCGAGTGGGACTGAATTTCCAGAAGGGACGGAATTTGACTGTGCACTTCCGCCGGGGGAAGCATATGTTGTCCTCCGTTCCAGCAGATTAGGCAGCTCTGAGACCAGGGTGGTGTTTCAGCACCCATTACGAATTCCTCTGTTATGGAACATTTTCCGAATTTCTCAGCACTGTGGTAGACAATGAATGGGTCACTCTGAAGCGAAAGCTCTGTTTGCGTCTCTGCCAGAGGGGTCGTGGACCCGGGCTCTCACTGACGTTGTGCTCTGCTCCACAGCGTCTCCAATTTGTTTTTGCTATATCTGCGCCTTCCCCATTTGACAGAGTTAATGCCGGCACACCTTGGGGGCAAAGGGGGGCATTCCGGCCATAATGGCTGGGATGAGGACTGCACCGCTCTTGGTTTCCTCCACATCCTGGAATGGACTCTTTCCTGTGGAAAATGGATTTCATTGGCATCTCTGGTGCTCAATTTTTGTGTGGAGTGTGTCTGCTTGTTGTATTTCAGGTGAAGTGTAGATGGAGTTGGATGCAGACTGGAATCTCACTTGGAGCAAGCGACGAGGAGGACTCCTATGAGGGTCATAAGATGTGGACGTGATAATCTGAAACAATACTGTTTGCAAGAGCTCGTCGGTGACGAGGGCTTGGCATCTCTCGAGGGAGACGAGGGCTTGGCATCTCTCGAGGGAGACGATGCCATGGGATTCTCACGCTGGAGCGTGGCCTCAACTATGTTTTTGCACATCATTTGACTCGTGTTTGTATTTTGTGTGTTTGTTTCTTGTCCTATCATGCCTTTATCACGCTGTGGATTTATTCTGTTCTGTAACGGTGTTCCTTCATCCTACTTGCCTGGTGGATGCAGGTTCACTAGAAAGGTTCAGCGAAGCTTTGATGCCTCCATATGGACTAAACTGGAAAGTGTTACTGCCGGTTTGCTTAAAGATCTAACATTGCGGGGGGAACTCCTTCGTGACCGAGGTGGTTGATTTGGGATTTTTTGGAATTATTGCTGGATTTATGTGTGGTCCTGCAGGAGGTGTTAGAGTGACACCAGGCAGCAATTTGGCCATCCACTTAGTTTTCCGAGTTAAACTACCCTTATGTAGCATGCCTTGAGCATGATTTAGGTTTTAGTCAATTAGGTTTCCCAAATTTTAGGCAATGGATTCATATAAAAGGTTGGAATGGGATTTTTGGTGACATGCTGGTGTCGTTTTTGCTTTATCAGGACAAGATTGCCTCGAGGGGGGGGAAATATGTAGTGTATTTTTTTTTATTCACTCTTATGAACATTTTAGTAATTCTCTTTAACTATGAGGGGATTGGAGACTAAAGAAGTGACCAGTTTTGGTTTTGAAATTCCAATGTGAACGAGATAGTGTCCAGGAGGACAAAAGGCTTGACCAGCTCTAGGTGTGGAGCACTCGAGGTGATAGAAGCAGTCAAGATGGCACCGGAAGGCCACTTCAAAGAGCAACCACATCTGCTCTCGCCGTAGGGAGCTTTGAGGGCAAAATCGAAGACTAGTACAATGAGAATGCATATGCAACAAGGTAAAGTTAGACATTCATGTCCGGTTTGGCCATTCCCGATAAGAAGGAACGTGAGGGGACACCCTTTCCCTTTTCTCTTTTTTGGGGAGACTTCTTTTGACATCAGCATGTGACAAGAATAAAATCTCTTTCGAACCAAAATGACTGTGTCAGGGAGGTTCTTTCCATCACCAAATCTGTCATGCTTGGCGACCTGTCCGGAGGGAAGCTGAGCCAGACCCACACATCAACAACTAAATATACCACACAGGTTAATAGAAGGTCACAAAAACATGGACTTCTTAAACAGGAAAACGTGAGTTCAGTGGTAACAGAGTTGTGTCTATGCTGGCAGTTTAGCAGGAAGTCACAAAAACAGATGCACGTCTTGAACCGTGTTTGACAGGAAACCGTTCGCGTTTAACAGAAGTGTGACCCAAAAAATGTCTTGTAAGCTGAAACCGTTCAAACAACAGGATGTGTGTGGACGGGTGTGATAAAGTCAAAGTGTTCATGTTTTTTCATTCTTTATGAGTTTGCATATTCAAAATGCTTTTCTGTGCTTCAATAAAACGCCGCACAGGAGCAGGAAAGCTTTTCTCTTTGGCGGACTGCTCCTCGCAAGTGACAAAGACAATCTTGGCTGGGTGATTCATTTATGAAGGCTTGTCTCGTTTTTGACAATAACTTCTATGACATATCTAGTTCAAGCAATTCCTTCTGGAATGATTCAAACTGACTCTAAAAACTGTGCACACTGCGGCAATAAGATCAATGGCGGTTGATTTTTAGTGGATAAAACACAAAGGGTTAAGTTTTTTAAAAAAATCAAGTACGTATTGGTCTTATTTATGAACTTTGTACTGGCTTACAATGGTCTTAACTCATTTACTCCCTTGGACGTATAAATACGTCTTTTAAAGCAATGGCGCCCTCTACCAAAGACGTATAAATACGTTTTTTGTTTTTTTTGCGTCATAGTGTACATAAGGGTCTGATGCAACCTCTGACTGAGAATCAGCCTTGTCCGCATTGTGAATCATGTAAAAATCACCCAGCAGGGGGCAGAGGTGCAGAAAATTCGCCTTGAATCTGCGCCAGAGGTACAAATGGGGGGGCGGGATCCTGGGGTAGACTTATAAGCGTGGAGAGCAGCGTGGGTAGCAGCAGCACTAGCAGCAGTCGCATTAGTAGCGTTAGCAATGAAATCCTCCAAGCAAATGACGATCGAGGAATGTTTTTTTGTAAAAAAAAAAAGCTTCCTAAAAGCATCAAGGCTTTGGAGACGCTTTGGTTGAGAGGATGACGCTTCATCGTCGTCACAACAAAGAGGCGTCTAAAGAGGCTGCGCGTGCCTTGCGGCCTGCATCGCCTGCCTTTGGACAATAGCCAAAGCAGCCGAGAGTCCTCACCAGATCCCCCCCGAACGAGGAGGTAAGCGCTCACAAGTTACCATTGAACATGTGGTTTTAGCCCTAATGCTTTTATTGTACATATCATGCATCTTGCGGACAGAAAATGTCGCGTCAATGTGCAGTTAGACGCGAGCTTGCTCGCTGACTTCCTCGTCCGGCCGCCTCTATTGCACAATTACACGCGAGCATAACTCCTCCCGAACAGGGAAATAAACGCTCGCAAGTTACAATTGAACACGCGGTTAGCCCTTATATCCACTTATTTTACATATCATGCATCTTGCGGGAAGAAAATGTTGCGTGAATGTGTAGTTAGACGCGAGCTTGCTCGCTGACTTCCTCGTCCGGCCGCCTCTATTGCACAATTACACGCGAGCATAAGTCCTCGCCGACGAGGAAGTAAACGCTCGCAAGTTACAATTGAACATGTGTTTAGCCATCATGCATCTATTGTACATATCACGCATCTTGCGCGCAGAATATGTCGCGTAAATGTGTAGTTAGACGCGAGCATAGGAAGTGAGCGAGCGAATGTGCGCTTCCAAGCAAGCATAACTCCTCCCGAACAGGGAAATAAACGCTCGCAAGTTACAATTGAACATGTGGTTAGCCCTTATATCCACTTATTTTACATATCATGCATCTTGCGGGAAGAATATGTTGCGTGAATGTGTAGTTAGACGCGAGCATAGCTCAACTCCGACGAGGAAGTATGCGAGGGAATGTGCACTTCAAGCAAGCGTGACTCCTCCCCGACGAGGAAGCAATACTGAATGGTGTCGTAATCATACAAACTTTCTACAATTCACAGATTGTGCATCCCGCGGCAAGAAGGTTCCTCCTCGTCTTGTTGGTGCAAAGAAAGGTCAATTATAATATGAAACTTCACACACCAGCAATAAAATGCAGCAATAAATATATATTTCCAATTGTTTATATTTACAGGTTGTGCATCAGGAAGCAGTGGTTCCGGATGGCGTCACACACACTGGATGGCAACCGAGGAAAATCGAAAAAATGTTGTGTGCCCTTGCATCAAGGCAACTGTTTTATTTTATATCACACAAAAAAAAGTATGTATGACACTGATGTATTTCATTTTTGTACATAGTTCAACAGTTCAGTCGTTTTCTGTGAGGTGCAAATCAATTTATTTTGTGATCAAAAACATATTTTTTGTGCTTTTTTTTGGTATTTTATAGAAGGCATGCATTATTTAGATGTTAGAGGTGTCATAAAAGCCATAAATAATAGTGTCAAAGTTCAAATTATGGTCGAAATGCATCAGTTTACAAAAAGCTCATTTTCTCCGTTTTTTCCCCAGGGATTGGAGTTTTCATGAAATTTAGCTATTTTCAAATGGCGATTGCTCAAGAATGGAAAAAGATAGAAACAAACTTTTTTTTCTGTTGGAAGAAGAGAGTCTCATCTTTCTTTTGGTGTGCTCCATGTCTATATAGCATTAGAATACAATATTCTGTGGGCCTTGCAATATTAGTCAAAACCCAGGAAAACGCTGGGATTGAGCGGGTTGCTCCAGTGAAAATGGCTGGTATTTAATGAGTTAAAAAGGGAAAACGTCACAACCCCCTTTTCGACCAACAAGCCCGGGAACATTTAGTTCTATCTCGAAATGCAAAATGAAATACTTGTAAACATATTTCACTTGAAGGATTCCTATTTTATCGATGACATTATGTTGCGATGGCCCCCAGTGGTCTGCATCAATATGTTGGGGTCCCACAACAGGTGTTTCATCAGACGCACACAATAGCCTGTGTGTGCTTACTTCAGCTCGCTTCCAGAAACGTCTGACTATGTTCGGAATGAAATCGGGCATCAGCCGCAACGTGCTTCCTTTTTAAATGCTCGTTTATCACTGTTGTGCTGCTAGAAAATGGAAGTTTACATCGTAGGACGTAATTTTGTGAAATGCCCCCATGGTCCGATCCAAATCGGGGTCGCACGCATTGCTCCGTGTGCGGCAGGCACAAGTCAAGGTAGCACGGTAGAAACATTATAAGACAAAGTTGCCGCCTGAGCTTTGACTTGACCAAACCAAATTTGTCTTTTTGTGTCCTGCAGACGTCAGACAAAATGATCTCCGTTCTGTGAAAGAGGAGCCAGACTGGACTCACATCAAAAAGGAGGAGGAGGAGGAGGAGATCAACAAGTCACCACTGAACGTTGTCCCTATAAAGACTGAAGATGAAAACAAGGATGAAAGTAAGGACAACAGAGGGGCGGAGCCTACAAGCAGCAACTCAAGTCATCACGTGGCAACAGAAGGTGATGAAGACCACTGGGGGCCATCACAAGTACATAATGAGGACACATTATCAGACACTCATGACGATGATGATGATGATGATGGGCAAGCCAAAGGTGAAAGGGCATGTCACACTGACAGTTGGGTATGTTCTCAGTGTGGGAAATCAACAACTTCAAAGTTGTCTTTGAAACGGCACACAAGAACACACGGAGAAAAACCTTTTTCATGCTCAGTTTGTGGAAAATGCTTCTCTCAAAAGGCACATATAACATATCACACAAGAACGCACAGTGGAGAAAAACCTTTTTCCTGCTCAGTTTGTGCCAAGAGTTTCTCTCAAAAGTCGCATTTAACAATCCACACAAGAACGCACAATGGAGACAAGCCATTCAGTTGCAGCGTTTGTTCTAAAAAATTTGCCACTAAACAGGGAGCTGAGAGACACGATTGTGCTGGCGAGAATTGCTGTGATCCTTGAAGCTTAAAAAAAGACGAAAAAAACAGAAGAAACTGACTATTTGTGGTAAGATGTAAATGTGATTTTGAATAAAATATGATGAATTTAATTTTGAAAAGCTTTTTTTATTGACATTAAGCCAATGTGATCAGTGCCTGAAGAAGCAACGTGTCTGAGTGATGATGATTTGTTTTGTGTGTTTACATCAAACGTGTAAATAAAATTAATTGCCTTTGCCTGGAATAACATTTTTTAACGTTATGCTTTTCAGTTGTCTTTTTAATTGTACCTAATGGAAAAGGTGTGAGAAGAAACGGTGATTATGAAATCGGTGCCTTCCACAATCATCAATAAAATCACTTGTTCCACTTGCTCAACTGGCCTTCATTACGCTGTGTGAAAAGGTGAAAAACAGATCTCGAAGTTGAACTGTAAAAAGAACAAGAAAGAGAAACGCAAGCAGTCTCAGTTTCTCTCAAAGGTTTTGGAATGTCAGGAGTTGGCAACTTGATGGCGACTGGAGTCAGCGCTGGTTTTCTCGCTGTGTTTGGCTGGCTCGTATATGTATGGTCCATTGATCAAAACTTGAACTCTTCAAATATCCCCTCAGATACATTTAATATTTCACTTTCTGAATACATTTCTGACTGGCTAAATACACTTTCTAGGTTGAGCTCGATCAAGCGTTTGGGGTTTGTTGCTAAGCAGAATCTCACTTCAGAAAAACTATCATTTTGTCAAATATACCCAATTAAATATTTTATACGTTGGATTATTTATATAATGAAATAGGGAAATATTAAAATTGGCAACCACATACAGACCTAATTCAATTAATAAGAAATATGGAAACATTTTATAAATATTGAGCTCATTGAGAAGAGTCCTAATCTTGAAATAAATATTGAATTATAAAAATGACTAATGTTTTAAATTATTTCAATAACCCGACCCCGGATGAGCGGCAGAAAATGGCTGGATGGATGGAATAATTTTAATTGCATACATATTCAAATGAACAAATATGTTAAGAAATATTCAAGTGTGAAATAAAAAGGTTTAAATTGATGATAATTTTACATATTAAAATAATTTAATAAATATTGTATTATTACAGAAGCAAGCTTAAATATAAATTGAAATAAATGAAAAAAAAAAGTCGTGTATTTTTAAATGGCCGAATTTAGATATGGGAAGTAATTCTCTTTATGAAACTATGAAGGGACTGGAGCTCACAGAAGTGACCAGTCTTGGTTCTGAAGTTCCGATGTAACCAGATACTGCCCTGAGAGAAAATAGGCCTGAGCATTGTTTATGGTGGGGGCAATTCTCTCGCCAGGTCAGTGACCTTCCAGGGTATGAGAGTAATTTAAGGTGGTCACGAGTAGACTGGTCGTATCAACGGGGAGACGCATCTGCTCTCCCTCTGGGGGACTTTTGGAGGGAAATCCCAAAGATTAGCGTGATGGGAATGCATATGCAACAAGGGAAAATTAGATATTCATGTCCGATTTGGGCATTCCCGATAAGAAGGGAATGTCTGAGAGGGGGCGTGCACGTTTTTGGGGAGACTTCTTTTGACATCAGCAAGTGACGAGAATAAAATCTTTTTTGAACCAGTTCTTTTCCATCACCAATCCAGCCTTGCTCGGCTGCCTCTCCTGAAGGCAGCAAGGACCCACACTTCAAAGACAAAATATACTACATATTGAAAGAAAAATAATACTCAAATATTGAAATAAGTATAGAATTGAATGAATTAACAACAAAGAAATAAATACCTCCTGGAAAATATAATTATTTTCAACATTTGTCAAAGCACAACATTTCGATCAGATTGAGTTCTTGCTTGCACATTCTTAATCGTAATTTTTTTACTTTTAATTTTTAAGTTACCATATTTTCGCAGTCATAGGACGCGCTGCTTCAAAGGGCGCAACACCTGTTGAAGGTGCTATTTCTGTCTTTGAAACACACACTGGGCGCACCGCCTTACAAGGCGCTAGCTCAGCTGCTTTTAGCATAGCAATAGCTCGCACTGACTCAGCCCATGGCAATTCACCTTGCCTCAATACCATAAGCAATCGCCACATTTCAAAGAGAGTTGCCATGATACCATTGACAATCGCTATCATTAACAATGACTCTAACCAATAGTGATGGGTAGATGAGGCATCCTGTATCGTTTCGACACAGTGACACAATGTATTGACACTGTGTTGACACTGTGTTGCTGAATACTGACACCTGGTGGACTTGCAGGAAACATTTGACAGGGTCATCTGACACTGATCTGTCAAACTAATTTTATCCAATTCCATTGATTAGCGACGTGATGTGTTTTTATATATCCTATTTCGTATTACTTTCCATCGCACTAATTATTCTCTTATCTAATTTATATATTTAACTGAATTATTGTTGTATTGCACTGGAGAGGGGAGCTCTCTAATCTCGTTGCACACTTGAGTACAATGACAAAGGGATTTCTGATTCTGATTAGGCATTTGCTTTCACATTATTTTTATATACACGCAATTTCATAAAAAAAATCTTTGATATTCGATACGCAGTTGATAAATTAAGAGAACATCTGTCTGAATGCCCAAGTAAAAGTGTTGTGAATGACAATGGACTCATTGTAATTCAATATTTTTATTCAAAAGAAATTAGTTTCTCCAGCGTTTTGTTATTCAGTCTATTTCTTTTTTTGAGGCAATTTCCCCCACCTTTGAGAAAATCCTCTCACAAGGCACTGAAGAGGCCGGTGTGCACAACGCCTGTGTGGCTAATATAAATAGGTGAGGGAACGTTGCCTCCATGGACTTCCAGTATAAGAGCGAGTCTTCCGTACGTGCAACGTGTCCTGCTGACATATAGCGCTGCACCTCTGGGTGCGCATCAACAGTGACGTCTTCCATCTTGCGGATATTTAATGCAAAGTAACGTGCCAATAACTCGATGCTTGTTTTGAGCGTCCATCCTGTTGATAGATGCGCTTCCTTATGAACACAGTTTGGCGCGCGACCGCTGTTTCGACACGATTCTGGTAGTGGTCACGTGACTTTCTCAAAGCAGTACGCGCACCGACACGGGGTTTGCCCTGGAATCTCGGCGCGCGCATCGACGCCTCGGTGTCATTGGACCCATCACTAATTTACAGCTAAGGCGCCCAACGAGAGGTATATGTAGCGCTACACTGTCGATGGCCAATTGTGTGCACACTTAAAAAAAATTAAAAAATCCAATGCATTGGTAACGCTGCGTGCGTTAAAATTACTTTGAACGTCGCGGTTCTACAAATTGCGCTGGATCACGTGACTCACTGACCAACCTTCGCGTGATCACCTGAGCTGAACTTTGCGTTGCGTTTACTGCCAGCACGTACAATGGAAGCCTGTGCAGCGGACATGGACACAAATAATGAAAATGAAGTACTTAATGATTCGGGAACTCAAAAACGTATTGTTAAATTAACAGAAAAGGGTTTGGTTGATAAACTTGAAAGGTTACAAAACAATAGGAAATGTAAACTTAACAATGTGAGTAAAATTAGAAGCGATTTGAATGCATTCATGTCTCGTGGTGATAAAACCAAGGTGATAAATGGTCTTGATGAGTTGAAAGGGTTGTGTGTTGATGCTAAAAATGTACATGATTCAATGATGGGTTTGTTGTCTGTTGAAGAGGGTGAAAAGCACGAAATATGGTTTAAAGTCAAAATGATCCCAAACAATGAGTGTTTTTCAAGGGTCAATCTATGGCTTTCTCAAGGTTCAACACAAATAAAAGAAACCGATAAAGGTTATGCTAATGATGAAATCTCTCCTGAAGATAGTGTGTCAAACGTGAGCAGCAGGGTTAGCAAAAAAAGTACCAAGTCCTCTGCTTCATCTGCTAAACTAAAGGCAGTAGCGGAAAGAGCTGCAGTGCTGGCTCGTGTGAAAATATTGGAACAACGACATGCTATTGAAGAAGAAGAAGCAAAACTAAGGAGAAGAATGGAGATGCTTGATTTGGAGGCGGAACTGGTGGCATTTGAAGCGCGGATGGACATTTATAATGCCAATGAAGAGGGCCAGTCTCAAGCGCAGTCAACTGTAAAGAAAAATGGAGCAATGAATGGACAAGGTTTAAACCCCACAGTCCAAGAGTTTAAACCTCATCATGATGATATGGAAACAGCACAACAAAAGGAGAGATTCAGGATGCCACAAATGGAAAACAAAACAACGGATGTGAGGCCAAAGAAATTGATTGCATCAAATATAAAGCAACAGCATAACCTCCTGGAACAAAGGAAATGGAACACAAATCAGGAGCACCCTTTGGTGGAGCAAGATGGAAAAGCAATGGAAGTAAAGGTACGGTCAACACAAAGTGATGCGCAAGCTCATTCATCAACCACTTCACAGGTTCCTGCAGACCTTTTGACCATTATGAGCAGACAAACTGAGATTACAGCAGCCTTAATGAACCAACAGCGTTCAATGACACTTCCACCAAGAGACATTCCAATATTTGATGGTGATCCATTGCACTACAGAACTTTCATCAAAGCATTTGAGCAAGGAGTGGAAAGTAAAGCAGCCGCAGCAGACAGTTTGTATTATTTGGAGCAATACACCCGAGGGCAACCTCAGGAACTTGTGCGAAGTTGTCAACACATGGCTTCAGATCGTGGTTATGCCGTGGCCAAGGCTTTGCTCCAGGATCATTTTGGAAATCCTTACAAAACGGCCACTGCATACATTAGTCAGGCTCTGTCATGGCAAACAATAAAAACAGATGACACAAAGGCACTGCACAGTTACTCCTTTTTTCTGCTGCAACATCATGCAGGAGCTGGACATGCCTGCGAACTTGAGGGCAATCTTGGCCAAGTTGCCCTATAAATTACGAGAACGTTGGCGTGGCAAGGCCTATGACATCATGGAATCAACAGGATACAGAGCTGGATTTGTTGACTTGGTACAGTTCATAGAGCGGCACGTAAGAATTCTTTCGGACCCCTTCTTTGGAGATCTGCATGATTACAGCACTAACTCAACATCAATAAGTCAAGGCAGGTCATATGCGGGCAGTAGAGTGAAGGGGAACGTGGTGGCCAGTACCGTGACTGAGACAGATCCTCCCAAGGTTAAGCAGCCACACTCCTTCGAAGACTATGAAAATGGCCGTTGTATTTTTTGCTCACTGGAACATTTGCTGGAAAATTGTAAGCAGTTTGGAAGAAAGAAACACACGGACAAGCTGTTTATTTTGAAGAAAAGAGGTTTATGTTTTGGCTGCCTTCGTCATGGACATGTTAGCCGTGACTGTGATATGAGATTGAAATGCGACATTTGCAAGCAAAATCATCCAACAGTGTTGCACATAAATAGACAGGCAACTGCTCCTCAACAAGAGTTGGAAACACCAGAGCTTATTCCCATTTCTCACACAACTTGTGGACATACAGGGGCCGGCAATTGTCGCACCATGTTGTCAGTGCTGCCTGTTAAAGTAAAAGCTGCCAAAGGTGACTGTGTGATCTTAACATATGCATTCTTGGATCCAGGCAGCACCGGAACATTTTGTTCTGAAAAACTGATGAATCGCTTGAACCTCTCTGGAAAGAGAACCCAAGACCTGATACGAACAATGGGTCAAACAAAGATGAGTCATGCCTTTTCACTTTTTAATCTCGAGGTGGCCGGCCTGGAAAGCTCTCAGTTCCATCCACTGCCGGAAGTGCTTACACAGGCGCAAATGCCAGTCACTACAGACGATATGGTAACATCTCAAGACCTCCTTAAATGGCCGTATTTGTCAGGTATACAGGTACCGTCCATTCAAGCCAAGGTTGACCTGTTGATCGGGATCAATGCACCCAAGCTATTGGAGCCATGGGAAGTTATTAATAGTCAAGGTAATGGTCCGTATGCTGTCAAAACTGCGCTCGGCTGGGTGGTTAATGGCCCACTGGATGGGAATAGTAGGATGGAAGCTTCTGTCGTATCTGTGAATAGAATTGGTGTCAGCAGGCTGGAGGAGCTGCTAATGAACCAGTATAATCATGATTTCTGCGAGAAGCACATGGAAAGCCAGGAAATGTCAAGAGAAGACCAGCAGTCTCTCAATATAATGGAAACATCTGCCAAGTTACAGGATGGAAAGTATACTATGAACTTACCTTTCAAGAAGAAAGATGTCTTCTTACCAAACAATTTTGCTGTGGCCCAACAACGGTTACAAGGTCTGAAGAAGAAATTTAAGTTTGATCAGCAACTCCATCAAGAATATGTGAAGTCCATGACTAATATAATCACTTGCAATTATGCAGAACAAGTACCTGACGATCAAAGAGACCTTGATTCAGGAAGAGTTTGGTATATTCCCCATCATGGTGTCCATCATCCCAGAAAGGGAACACTGCGTGTCGTGTTTGAATGCGGTGCCCCGTTTAAGGGCTTGTCCGTGAATACAGAGCTGCTGCAAGGGCCCCTTCTCACAAGCACGTTGATGGGCGTCCTCATGAGGTTTAGACAACAGCCAATAGCCTTCATGGGAGACATTCAAGCTATGTTCCATCAAGTCCGTGTGCCAGAGGAGGATCGGGACTTTCTACGTTTTTTGTGGTGGCCTAATGGAGACACAACACAACAACCAGTCCCTTACAGAATGATGGTGCATTTATTTGGAGCCATCTCATCACCAAGTTGCGCAGCTTATGCTCTGAGAAGAACGGCTCAAGACAATCAGTCTAAGTTCCTACCGGTTGTTATAGAAGCTGTTCAACAGAACTTTTATGTTGATGATTGTCTGAAGAGCACAGCCACTGTCACAGAAGCTATCCAGCTGATACAGGGCCTCATTGCTGTCTGTCAACAAGGAGGCTTTGCTTTGAAAAAGTGGATTAGCAACAGTCGTGTTGTTTTGCAAGCCATCTCTGAAGAATGGAGAGCCAAAGAGCTGAAGATGTTGGATTTGGACAATGACAAGCTTCCAGTAGAAAGAGCGCTTGGTCTTCAGTGGTGTGTGGAGACGGAGGCTTTCGTCTTTGGATTGGAAATAAAGCAGCGGGCTCTGACCAGACGTGGGATGCTATCAGTCAACAGTTCTGTTTACGACCCACTGGGGTTCCTGGCGCCAGTGACCCTTCAGGCCAAAATAATGCAACAGGAGCTGTGTAGAAGGGGCGGTAGTTGGGATGATCCTTTGCCACAAGACATTTTAAAGCGATGGAGAAGGTGGTTGGAGGACTTGGGCCAGCTAGCTACATTTAAAGTTGACCGGTGTATTAGACCAGCTGGGTTTGGAGCTGTAAAGCAGGCACAATTACATAATTTTTCTGACGCCAGCGAAGGAGGCTATGGAACTGTCACATATGTTCGTTTAGTGAGTGACGAAAACCAAATTCACATCTCTTTTCTCCTAGGTAGTGATTGGTCCAGCGACACTGAGGAGTCGATGCGCGCGCCGAGCTTCCAGGGCAAACCCCGTGTCGGTGCGCGTACCGCTTTAAGAAAGTCACGTGACCACTGCCGGAATGGTGTCGACACAGCGGTCGCGCGCCAAACTGTGTTCATAAGGAAGCACATCTGTCAACAGGATGGACGCTCAAAACAAGCATCGAGTTATTGGCGCGTTACTTTGCGTTAAATATCCGCAAGATGGAAGACGTCACTGTTGATGCGCACTCAGAGGTGCAGCGCTATATGTCAGCAGGACACGTTGCGCGTACGGAAGACCCGCTCTTATACTGGAAGTCCATGGAGGCAACGTTTCCTCACCTATTTCTATGAGCCACACAGGCGTTGTGCACACCGGCCTCTTCAGTGTCTTGTGAGAGGATCTTCTCAAAGGCGGGGGAAATTGCCTCAAAAAAAGAAATAGACTGAATAACAAAACGCTGGAGAAACTATTTTTTTTAATAAAAATCTTGAATTACAATGAGTACATTGTCATTCACAACACTTTTACTTGGGCATTCAGACAGATGTTCACTTAATTTATCAACTGCGTCTCGAATATCAAAGATTTTTTGATGAAATTGCGTGTATGTAAAAATAATGTGAAAGAAAATGCCTAATCAGAATCAGAAATCCCTTTGTCATTGTACTCAAGTGTGCAACGAGATTCGAGAGCTCCCCTCTCCAGTGCAATACAACAATAATTCAGTTAAATATATAAATTAGATAAATGAGAGAATAATTAGTGTGATGGAAAGTAATACGAAATAGGATATATAAAAACAGATCCCGTCGCTAATCAATGGAATTGGATCAAATTAGTTTGACAGATCAGTGTCAGATGACCCTGTCAAATGTTTCCTGCAAGTCCACCAGGTGTCAGTATTCAGCAACACAGTGTCAACACAGTGTCAATACATTGTGTCACTGTGTTGAAACGATACAGGATGCCTCATCTACCCATCACTATTGGTTAGAGTCATTGTTAATGATAGCGATTGTCAATGGTGTAATGTTCTGCCTTCTATTTTATAAGAAGTCACGCAGGAACAGTGATGCTGCAAGCTTGTCTCTTTATTAACTGGTCCGCATTCTCGTCTCCGTGCATACTCACTTGTTCGTCTGGTAACCACAACACACATAACAGGCAATACTGCCAACTAGTGACCAATGATATAACTGCTATCATTACATCTCCCTTTCAAACGTTAAACAATGCCTATGCCTTTTTATTTATTTATTTAAATATATATTTTTATATTATTATTATTATTACAATTTTGTTCAGTTATCAATTATTTCCACTTCGTATCACTAATCCTTTTTTTTTTTTTTTTAATTACAACAAACAGCTCAATTTTCTTAGCAACAATAACACAACATTAAACATTTTCAATAAGCCTGTCCGGTGGTCGTCTAACTCTTTTTGATCTTCGAAGAGGTTCAGTCATCCCAGAAGTTGCTGGTGGTTGAGGTCTGTGCTCCTTCGATGTATCCGCCTGCTTTGCAGCCTCAGCCGCATCAGAAGATTTCTTACAGTCCTCGGGAACCTTCAGAAGACTCCTCCTGTTCCTCCTCACTCTTTGTCCATGCTTTGTTTCCACAATGTAAGATCTCGGTCCGGCTTCGCTGAGGACAGTTGCTTTTCTGTCCCAACAATTAGGTCCCTCGATCCTTACAGTGTCTTTCTCTGAAAGAGGATCCAGATGTTTTGTAGCTCTGTCATATGCGATTTTCTGTTTGAGTTTGAGCATTCTCCTCTTTTCAGTCCAAATGTTGTTGTCATGTCCTTGTGGTATTTGTGGAAGCGTGGTGCGAAGCTTACGGCACATGAGTAGCTCAGCAGGCGAAGCTCCACACTCCAGAGGTGCAGCTCTGTAACTCAATAGGGCAAGGTAAGGATCAGATGCATCATCCTTGGCCTTCCTTAGCAGTCTCTTGATGATTTGCACTCCCTTCTCAGCCTGGCCATTTGCCTGTGAGTGTAATGGGCTTGAAGAAACATGCCTGAATCCATATTGCTTTGCAAACTGTTGAAATTCTCCACAGTCAAATTGCGGACCGTTGTCACTCACAACACACCGCAGAATTCCGTGTCTTGCAAAGAACCCTTTCATGTGCACAATAATGGACTGTGCAGTGGTACTGGTGAGTTGGGCAATCTCAGGATAGTTAGAGTAATAGTCAATAACGATAAGAAAGTCTTTGCCGTGCAAATGAAACAAATCAGTGCCTACCTTCTGCCAGGGAGTTGTGGGAAGGTCAGCAACCAGCATTGGCTCTTTGACTTGTTTGTGTTGATGTTTTTGGCAAACTTGGCATTTTTGAATCATTTCTTCTATGTCTTTGTTAATGCCCGGCCAGTAGATGGCCTCTCGTGCTCTTCTCTTACATTTCTCCACACCTAGGTGTCCTTCGTGAAGACGCTTAAGCATGTCCTTGTGCATAGTTTGTGGAACTACAATCCTGTCCTTCCTCAGCAGGAGGCCGTCCGCCATGCACAACTCCGCTCTCATCGGGTAAAACTGAGGGCAGTTCCCTTTTGACCATCCATTGTTCATACATTGTGACACTTTCTCCAAGACTGGGTCCTTAGCCGTCTCTGCACCTATTTGTTGCAGCATAGCGTCAGTAGCAGGAAGCGCGGCTGTGACCATGTTGATGTGAGCCTCAGCCTCCTCCGCTGTAACGCTGTCTTTGATGTCACTGTTAGGGTGCGGCGCTCGGGACAACGCATCAGCAAGCACTATGTATTTACCAGGCGTGTATATTAGCTCAAAATCATAGCGCTGCAACGTCATCATCATGCGTTGAATTCTGGGCGTCATGTCATTGAGATTTTTCTTCCTAGTTTAAATCAGTGGCTTATGATCAGTCTCTGCTATGAACGTGGGCAGTCCATAAACATACGTGTGAAATTTGCCACATCCAAACACTAGACCCAGTGACTCCTTTTCGATCTGAGCAGAGCGTTTTTCAGTCTCTGACATTGACCTGGATGCATAGGCTACAGGTTGCCATGTGTCTCTCGCCTTTTGCAGCAGTACGGCACCTAGCCCATCTTTTGACGCATCCGTGGAAATTTTAGTTGGTTTTGACGGATCAAAGTAGGCAAGGACTGGCTCAGCTGTCACAGTTCTCTTTAGATCTTGCCATTCTTTGTCATGTTTTGTCGTCCACTCAAAGGCGACGTTGTGATGCAGCAGCTCTCTAAGGGACTTTGTCCTTGACGAGAGGTTTGGAATGAACTTGCCCAGGAAGTTTATCATCCCCATTGCTCGCAGAAGTCCTTTTTTTTCGGTTGGAGCTGGCATGTCCAGTATTGCTTGCACTTTGGTCCCGTCAGGCACCACTCCATCTGCTGTGAGCTTGTCTCCCAAGAATGTCAATTCTGTAACTCCAAACAGACATTTCTCTCGTTTTAGTTTAAGTCCATTAATTTTAACTCTTTGTAGCAGTTCCTCAAGTCTCTCATTGTGTTCTTGTTCCGTGTTTCCCCAAACAACCAAATCATCAATGTACACACGGGTTCCTTCCAGACCTTCTATGATTGACTCCATAGCTCTGTGAAAGATCTCAGGCGCAGACTTTATGCCAAATGGCAGTCTCAGAAAACAGAAACGCCCAAATGGTGTGTTGAAGGTGGTGTACCTGCAGCTTTCGGTGTCCAGCTTCAGCTGCCAAAATCCATGCGATGCATCTAATTTGCTGAAGAATTTAGCACCTGCCATGTCACTCAGGATTTCTTCACGCTTGGGAATCTGATAATGTTCTCTTTTAATGTTTTCATTCAGATCTTTAGGGTCGAGGCAAACACGCAACTCTGGGGAGTTTCTCTTTTTAACACATGTGATGGAATTTACCCAGTCGGTGGGTTCTTCCACCTTCTCTATGACTCCAATCTGTGTCATTCTGCTCAGTTCCTTTTTTAATCTTTCTTTGAGAGGGGCTGGAACTCTTCTCGGGGCATGTACTACAGGTTCAGCCTCTTCCTTGAGCTGTATTTTGTAAGTGTAAGGTAGCGTCCCTTGTCCTTTGAAGACAGAAAAGTATTTGTTCACTATACTCTTACTACCTTCACTCTGCAACACTTTGTTGATTTGGTAAATTCTTTTTATCAATCCAAGATCTTCAGCTGCCTTGTCTCCATGGTTATACTACAGTCTACTTGGCACAATTTTGAACGTTAATTTGTGTTGTCTTCCCTTTGCTGTCACTTTTAGCCTACAACATCCCTTTGTTTTTTTTGGCTGATTGTTGTAAGTTTTCAATTTCACGGCCTTGTCTGTGACTCTTTCCGGTTTCTCTTCAAGTGATTTCAAGTCTTTTTCGTTAATTATGTTTGCTTTTGCTCATGTGTCAATTTTAAAAGTAACTTCAGTCCCATTGACAAGCAGTGGTGCAATCCATTTATCTTCTTTTACTGCATAAACAGCTTGCTCTGTGTCACCTCTATTTTGTTGCTGCGCTTCGCTTTCGCCATGTGACACTATTTTGATGAAAAACGTGTCACTTAGGTCATCACTATCATCCGTGTCTTCCTGCACGGTGTGCACTTTGTTCTTGGTGTAGCACATCTTAGCATAGTGATTTTGCTTTTTACACTTAGCACATGTTCTCCCAAATGCAGGACATTGTTTTGGCCCGTGCCTTTCTCCACACTTTTTACAGTTGAATGGAGCTGGATCATTTTCATTGGTTTTGGTCTTTTTCTTGAATCGCAGTTTACCTTTCCTCGTCACTGCCTTCACGGACTCTGCTTCTTCATAAGATGGCGCTGCTTGGAAAGTCAGCACATGCTGTTTTGCTAGCTCATTAGCTTGGCAAGTCTTTATTGCACTTTCCAATGTTAGGTCCGCCTCCCTCAACAGCCTCTCTCTTAGTTTCTTTTCGTTAGTCCCGAACACAATCTGATCCCTGATCATTGAGTTCTTCAGATCACCAAAGTTACAAGACTTGGCTTTAATTTTGAGATCGGTGAGGAAATTGTCAAAGGACTCACCGGGCTGTTGGAGTCTTGAACGAAACACGTATCTCTCATAAGTTTTGTTTTTCTTAGCAAGACAGTGTTCATCAAATCTTTGCAGGACCTTTTCAAACTTGTCTTTATCTTCAGGTTCATCATATACAAAGGTGTTGAATACCTCGATGGCCTCGGCTCCGGCAATGGTTAGCAAAAGGGCTATTTTTCTTTCGTCCGCTCTGTTACCGACTCCCACGGCGGCAAGGTAGAGCTGGAATTGTTGCTTGAAAGCCCGCCAACTCGCGTCTACATTTCCCGTCATTTTCAGCGGTTCTGGTGGCCTCACGGAGTCCATCTCGCGTCAGTCCTATTCTTGACCCGCGACCTGGTACCATGTAATGTTCTGCCTTCTATTTTATAAGAAGTCACGCAGGAACAGTGATGCTGCAAGCTTGTCTCTTTATTAACTGGCCCGCATTGTCGTCTCCTGTGCATACTCACTTGTTCGTCTGGTAACCACAACACACATAACAGGCAATACTGCCAACTAGTGACCAATGATATAACTGCTATCATTACACAAACCTGCTTCGTTCTCTTCTTTTATTCCACAAAGTTCCACTTTGTACTTGGGTGTCGTTCTTTCACACATTTTCAAACGTCAATCTCAACAAATCCGCACTTGGTCTCTGCTTGGCGATAACTCGTGTGTTTCTCTTTGTTCGACGAGACGAATGAAAGAGCGACGTTCTTCAAAGTCGCAAAGAAAGGACTTCCTGTTCGTCACGAATGACCCCGCTGTGATATGATTAGCTGCTGGCTTTGTGGAGCACTGTCACCAACTCACCACCAGATGTCGCCATTTGCGATGCAAATCATTATCTTCTTCTAAACATTGGAAAAACGTACGATTTGAACCGTATGCACATGAACAAACATTTTAGTTCCCAAATATGAACTTGAGAGATGTTGTGGCAGTTGAAATGAGCACACACGACTGACAGTGAACACGTCTTTATTCCAAGACTGCCAACAACAGAAGAACACACAATCACAAATTCGCGCCAACAAACATTAACATGAATACGCCCCCAAACGGGATGCCTGCTGGGTGAGAGGCATGGTCCTAATGTCCGCCACACAGCCCCCCCCGAACACCCAGAAGGTCGCTCAGAACAAAAACCTCACAGGGGGCTTCACCGGCCTGCCACAACGACTACGCAGGCCATCCTTTAGTGGTGCAGTTGAAACCCGGTGGGCAGGGGGGTCAGGCGAGACAGGAGCGGGAGCACGACACACAACGTCGTCGCGCGGAAGTGAGGGCGTGGACTTTGGAGGGCGACCGCGGCGAGGGACGTGGGCCGGCAACAGCACATCGCCTGCAACGAAATGAGCTGGTTTTAGCCTATCTACCGAGACGCACTCCCTTCGCCCACCCATATCAAGCACAAAACTCTTATCGACGCGCTCCAGCACCCTAAACGGGCCGTCATACGGTGGCTGCAAGGGCGAGCGGTGGGCATCGTGGCGCACAAAAACAAAACGGGCTGACATAAGCGCGGACGGCACGAATACCTTGGGAACACAGTGGTGAACCGGTGCAGGGCTCAGGGGCCCCCCCGACAAAAAGGAAAAGGGCGGAGCGTCCAAACCGTCTGGCAGAAATTCACCAGGTACGCGAAGCGGCTGACCGAGCACCAACTCAGCAGGAGCGGCGTTAAGATCCTCCTTCGGCGCTGAACGTAAGCCGAGCAAAATCCATGGCAGACGGTCGACCCAGTTACCGTCCGATAACGCAGCTCGCAGCGCAGCTTTAAGTGACCGGTGAAAACGTTCGCACAAACCGTTAGCCTGCGGATGGTAGGCAGTAGTGCGGTGCACGCGCACACCCAACGATACTGCCAAGGCTGACCAGAGCTCAGATACAAACTGGGGGCCCCTGTCCGAGGTGATATCGGACGGCGTGCCAAAACGCGCGACCCAGGACGACAGAAACGCACGGGCTATATCCACCGAGGTCGTGGAGGACAGAGGAACCGCCTCTGGCCACCTAGTCGTCCGGTCCACCATAGTGAGTAGGTGAGTAAAACCTTGCGAAGGGGGAAGGGGACCTACCAAGTCCACATGCACATGGTCGAACCTCCTGGCCGGAATCGGAAAAGGTTCAAGGCTCGACCTGGTGTGTCGGTGGACTTTGGCACGCTGACATGCTACACAGGCCGCTGCCCACATCCTGACGTCCTTACGAAGCCCGGGCCAGACAAACTTTGCCCCAACCAGCTTGACCGATGCACGGACGCCAGGGTGTGACAGGGAGTGGATCGAATCAAAAATCCGGCGACGCCATTCCAACGGAACTACAGGACGAGGGCGGCCCGTGGACACATCGCAGAGGAGAGCAGTGCCACCGCCCCGCAACACCACCTCCTCAAGCTTAAGAGCCGTACTCACTGCCTTGAGGTTGCGGATGTCAGGATCAACGGACTGGTCGGCAGCCATTTCCGAAAAATCAACCCCGAGCTGGACTGGACACACGATCGCGCGCGATAAACAATCAGCTACAGGGTTACACTTACCGGCCACGTGCCGAACGTCCGTCGTAAACTCTGAAACGGCCGCCAAGTGCCGCTGCTGACGGGCCGACCATGGTTCAGTAACCTTTGACATTGCAAACGTAAGTGGCTTATGATCTACGTAAGCCGTGAAACGGCGTCCTTCAAGAAGGAAGCGAAAGTGGCGCGTCGCAAGGTACAAAGCCAACAACTCTCGGTCGAAAACACTATACTTGCGTTCGTTATCCCGCAGCTTACGACTGAAAAACGCAAGAGGCTGCCACACATTTGCCACGAGCTGCTCAACCACTGCCCCAACAGCTATATCAGAAGCATCTGTAGTTAAGGCAACTTGCGCAGTCGCAATCGGGTGGACCAGGAGAGTCGCACTCGCCAGGGCGTCCTTAGTTTGTCGAAAAGCCTGTTCCCGCGGTGCAGACCACTCGACAGTATCATTAGCTTTCTTATTTTTCAAGGCATTGTAAAGAGGATGCAGGAGGTGGGCCGCACGCGGGAGAAACCGGTTATAAAAATTAACCATGCCCAAAAACTCCTGCAGCGCCTTAATTGAGGCCGGGCGGGGGAAATCCACCACTGCCTTCACCTTGGCGGGCAAGGGGACCGCGCCCTGTGCTGAAATCCGGTGGCCTAAGAAATCAATCTCAGCCAGACCAAATTGACATTTCGCTGGGTTAACGATCAGACCATGCGAATCAAGACGCTTGAAAACCTCTGTTAAGTGCGACAGATGTTCCTCTGGTGAAGGACTGGCCACCAGAATATCGTCAAGATAAACAAACACAAAGTCGAGGTTGCGCAACACAGAGTCCATCAATCTTTGAAAAGTCTGTGCTGCCCCCTTCAGTCCAAAAGGCATGCGCAAGAATTCAAAAAGACCGAACGGGGTTATCACCGCGGTTTTGGGCACATCTTCCGCCTGCACAGGCACCTGGTGGTAACCACGGACCAAGTCCACTTTTGAAAAAATGGTGGTGCCCGCCAAACGGGTGGAAAAGTCTTGAATGTGTGGAATGGGGTAACGGTCATGCGTAGTAAAGGATAATGTAAATGGCAGTCAATTTAAAACTGAACAAAGGTTGGACTGCTCGGAGCCACTTTTGTGATCCTGGCATGGAAGTCCATTGTTTCAGAGGGGTCTCGTTCACACCTCCTGTGGTGCAGCTGTGATCTAATCTTCCTGCATTCCTCTGAGTGTCTGGTCATTAGCATGGTCTAAACTTCAGTTACACTTAAAGGATTTCATACTTTTGACTATTAAAGGAATATAAGAGTTTGAGCTTAACATAGTTCATTAGATGTTGGTGCATCCAATGTATGAAAATGTGATATTGTAAAATGCTGAGAGTGTGACTGGTGGCGCGAAACTGGTTGCGGGGGTTGTGCAAGAATGGAATGTTTTAGAAGCAGAAGGCGCTGAGCGAGACGAGATGACTCCGGGAAGGAGCGGCCATCGGGGGATCGCACGCAGTAGGAGCCACGGGATTCGGCGGGAGGAGAAAGACCAATGAGAGCGAGCTAAAGTTAACTGCAATACACATAGCCAATAGAATCATGCCAGGATGCCTTTGTCTGTGCCATTTTGCATGTTGTATAGTATGAATCAGTACTGGGCAACTCTGGGGTAGAACACATTCGCTGGTGGCAAGAGAGGTGTAGACTTGTATTGAGTGGGATCCGAGATCTAGGTGCCATGTAGGAAATCTGTATTGGGAATAAATCCACTTCGTGTGTGAAAATGCCGGCTTCCTGATACCTTTCTATTGCAGAACGAGCGCGCATATTGTTGGATGAGTGAGAGTTGGGTAAGGTCGCAAATTGGAGTCAGATTACTTATTTGAGTTTACATTGGGTTAAAGTTAAATTCTAACATTGATATAAAGATAAATTCCAACAATTTATGGTGACGCCGACGGGATGCATGAGAGGTAATAGAAGTCTGGGACTTCAAAGAGAGTCTGGGACTCTAAGAAAAGAAAAGAAGCCTGGGGCTTCAAGAGCCTGGGGCTCAAAGGAAGCCTGGGGCTTCAGGAAAAACCACAAGAGTCTGAGACTCGGGCCTGGGGCCCACGTCCACACCAGGTGACGACCTGATAAAGATTAAAGGATAAAGGAGCCACACTTCTGACCGGCCTTCCTCTTGGGCCCACAGTGACATAAGGTAAGCAGATCCTTTTCAAATTCTGCATTTTGGCAACGCTAAATTATAAGAGGAAGGCGGAGTGGAACGGCGTTAAAATGTATAAATAAATAAGTGTAAAAGTGTGGACGATAGTAGTGTAAAATCTGGGATTTACCTACTAGAATAGTTTGGAACTATTCGTGGTTAAGATACGGTATAAAATCTGGGATTTACGTATCGGGACACGGTTTAAAATCTGGGATTTACGTGTCTGTGTGGAAGCTGTGTGAATGTGAAGGCTAAAATTGTTCTGCGTAAGAAGTGGTTGGGACACACACGAGTGGATTTCAGGATGTTGAAGGAGAGGAAGTGTTATAGTGGTCTCGGGTCCTGGGTGTGGCACGGAGATTAAGGATAAATTCATAAAAATGAAACATAAAAAAGAGAAGAAAAACATGAAGTAGGGATGAAATAAGAAAAGAGAAAGAAAGAAAGCTAGAGAAAAGAGAAGAAATTGTGTCAGTGTAGCGATTGGAAGTTCAATAAGAAAAGAAAAGGAATGTGAAAAAGATGCAGAATGTGTAGAAAAGAGAAAGGAACAATTAATGTTCCATTGAAAGGAGGATGGTGAAACAGGCAGTATTGAGAATGACAGAGTTTGGTGATTGAAGAAGGTGTGACTTGAACAAATGAAAAGGATAAGAATTAGGGTCTGCTGTAAGGAGGAATTGAAGAAATAAATATTTCATGTTTCATACTTGAGTTGATGGTCTTTCTATTAAGGTAACTGTAATTAGTAACTGGAATGAAATGCACAGATGGAAATGACACAAAGAAAAAGATTGGTGTTATGAAATCTTAATTGAAGGAAGCTTTGAGAGCATGAGAAACCTTTGCAAGAGCATAGGTGGTTCCTGACTTTGTAGTTTGTGATTTGATACCTTGATTGGTTGAGTGGCTTTGGTAAGGCTACAGTGAATTTGGAAAATTAAAGGAAAAAGATAAGAGTGAGAAAGATTTTACAGAAGGCAATGAGTATAGGTGTAATCGTAAAATCATGAGTGTGCTCTAACAAAGAGTTAACAGCTCTTTGAAGTTAGATGCTCGTTCCAAAGTAGGGGGAGGAAGTCAGAGAAAGAGGATGAAGTGATTGAAAAAGTGGAAGAAAAGACGGAATGTCTGAGAGGCATTTATCCACAGTTGCCAGACTCGCAACAGTATGTGTTTGAGCCGCCGCCCGATCCGACGGCGCCATTAATGGGGGGGGAGCAGAATGGTTTAAGATGCAAAAGATAAAACGATTCACGGATGGCACCAGCGACCATACAATTGATCGAACAGGCTGTGAATAATGAGAGAGAGGGTGCGCGGAGAACAGCAGGGGAGTGTGGAGACGCCCGTGCTGGCCCCGGGGGGGGGAGCACCAGCAGGAACATGTAAACATTTCAGACACAAGAGGAAAAACAGGCATCAATGGCAGTCGTTAACTGATTGAAAAGGAAGATATGCCTTTTGGTGCTCTCGTAAGAAGGTCACAGTCCTTTTGTTTCAGAGGTGTGTCGCGGCACCCCCCTCGATGTTGCAGACGTTGATCTAATCTTCAGGCATCTGCCTCTCATTGAGGTGTGGAGCAGTTTTTTTTTACAGTGCTAGTGTAGTAAGGGACGGGATAAAATATATGTATTCAACCTAACAATAAATACAAATTAGCAGGGAATTAGAACACAAGTTAAACACTGAAACATGCAGGGGATGCCTGAGGAACAGCAGGGCGGCGACAATCTTATTAAAATTTAAATTTTAAGCAAAGGGATTATGGTTTTGGGATAAGTTTTAAGTGAAGTATTCTATGAACATGTTGAAAGAAAATCTTTGGAAAGGGGAATATCTAGCCATTGGAGATTGGTTTACCAAATTTTAAGTTGGACTAAATAGTTTTGTAGATGATTTATTAACTGATGTGTATTAAATGTGACAAAGGTGGAAGACAGATGTTTTTTTGACTGTACGACGCGAACGCTGACATGACAATTTTAGAGGATATGACATCATTCCATAAATACCAGACTGCTAACATTCGCATCTATGAGCTGTTTGATGTCACAGGTGCAGTTTCGTCAGCTGCGTCCAGGAGAGGAGAAACAACTTCACGGGGAGTGAATGGGAAAATCCAGAGACCCACAGTTGTAAATTTTGGCATACGCTGGCTAAATTAAGGCAAAATTATGGATCTGCCAGCACAAATCTCAGTGAAATCAAGGCGGACGCGCCAAGGGAGGGGTCTCTGTGTGGAATTGGAAAGTATCGTTTGGTGAATGACAGTGTGAAAGAAAAGTGTTTGTATGCATATGTGGTTTGAGTGAATGTTGTAGGGACGGGCCTCAGGACAGAAAATTGTTTGAGGTCACCGGCAAGCCCTTACAGTACTTAGGATGCGATGGGTGGACAGGCCTGATCAACCTGAATCCCTATTGCACTCCCGAGTATTGATTTTGAAATTGTTTTTGGAGAAAGATTGGAGTAATTAAATTCAAGCATCAAGTGAATGATTGATTGACGTTATTACACAAAATTTATGCAAAACTGAAAGTTTTGGAAGGAAGATAATTTACCCCTTCTCATTCTCACTGGCAAGTGCCACTCGTCCAGTTCTGTCCACAGGTTTGAGGTGACATGTGACCAGTGTGACCAGAAGGCCAGAGAATGCTTCAAATAGCGCCTCACCACTACCATCCCAGAGGTTCTCCTCAACAAGGAGGGAGATATAAGATATATTCACATTGGATGCGCGACTAGATAACACACACCCAGTCCAGGATAGGGCAAAATTTTCTTGGATTGTTCAGACTTTTCCATATAATACAGCACCACAGCAGTGATACTTGAAGTTAATGTCGAATTAGTGGCACTGTTTTTATGGAAAATTACTCACTTAACGCAAGGGTAAGTTGTTGTAGAGGAGATATTTCAGACACAAATGACCCTGAATGTTATTCTGATATTTTCCATTGTATCGTAGTTCATTGTATTTAGGACTAAGACATTGTAAAACACTGTTTGGAAGAACTTATAGAATACCTCAAATTTAAGAGCAAATGGGAAATAGATGTTGAAGCAACTTTAGTTGACCATATGTGAAAAATGTTAGGAAAACAAAAGACAGGCGCAAATTTAGAGTGACAAGGATCTTTCTGTCTCCCAGCAGGGGCACTAAATTAGTGAAGCCAGGATACTGGGTGCTTGTAAGAAGTTTGAAGATAAGACATTTGTAATTACCCAAGGGGGAAGGAGGGGTTAGTAACAGCTCTCACAGCTGTAAAGATAGCAGAAAGGTCAACATTGGTTTATTCGACACGTTGTAAAGAGGTCACGTTGGTTGAAATCTCCTACAAAGGAGACACCAGACTAAGAGGTTTATACAGAGTTACAAGCGGGACAATATTTATTTAAGAGGAACTGTCCTCACTTGAAGCCGAGGCCAGATCTGCTGACCAGCATGATGGTCACCAGCTAAATGGGGACACCTCAGGTGAGAATGGCCGTGCCGTGCGTCAGATATTTCTGGCCCGTTGGGGTCGATGTTGCTGTGTCTTTCAGGTGGGGAAGGGGGAGACAGGCCTGGTCTATGTGGCCAGGGCGAGACGTGAATAGAGTGAGACTTCCGGCAGTGACCCATCCAATAATGTCGACATTACACAGCTGTTCCAGTTGGCCGTCCACAAGGGCGTGCACCTTCCAGTGGCAGAAATCAGGCGAAATAGTCCATCAATGAGAAATGCTACTCGGGCTAAGTAGAACACATTTTGTACATAATTTTGCACGACATCAGAAAAGGAAAATATGGGATTGGATTAAGGAGCGTGACTAAAATTGTTGTACTTGCAGGTTTAGAAGGCCAAGAGATATAAGAAAAAAGGAGGCAGCTGCTCCTTCCACTTCTGCTGCTTCTGGGCAAGGTTCGGGTGACGCAGCGCCACAGCAGACTGGCTGCTGTCCATAGCAGGCCGGTCAACGAGGTCGGGACCGCGGGAACAGAGGTACGGGTGGTTATGGACAGGGATCGTGAGTGGGGTGTGCTCTGGCTGCGGGGTGTGGGGTCACTGGGTGATGAGCTGTCCATGCCGAGCCACTTTCTGGAATGTGCCATCCTCCGGTGCCATATCTGTCACAAAGAGCTCCACCAGCGCAGGGGGCGCCACCGTTACCCACTCCCAACGCACTTGACACAAACCCGCTCGTACCCCATTCCGTGACAGGGGGCCGCGGAGCTTCAGCATTCGAGGACTAGCAGTTCCTAGCAGTCCGGGGACGGTGGATGGACAAGTTTTCGATGGTGCTGGATATTGGGGCGAGCTATGAGCTCCTTCCGCAACCCCCACTGAGCCATGTGGACTCTCGAGATTGCCTGAGTCACTGCCATTGACTGAACGAACACTGGAATTCGAGTGGCATTCCCGGATGGGACTGAACTTGACTCTGCACATCCGTCGGAGGGAGCATATGTCGTGCTCTCTTCCTTCCCAGTGGCTAAACTGAACTGAAACATTTGAGGGCAGCTCTGAAACCTGGTTCCCATCCTCCCGCGGTGGGTATGCCCTGTTCTTGCTCTGGTCTGAGTGGTTTAGCAACCGCCACCCTTTCAATTCACCAATTGACATATCACATTGTACATGTGATCACAAACATGATTTGGTTTATCAAAAATGCACTCATCCAAATTTAGTCATGAGTGCATCTTGCGTTAGAATTATATATTTGTTATGTCTACTGGCGTTGCCTCGCACGCGTGCCTTGTCCCTGAGCAGCGGAAATGGTATGAATTGTTTACTTTCGCCGAGCCACAAATCGCATTGAATATTGATGCGCGTCATCATACTAAAGATCTAGACCCCATCGTTGTTGAATACTCCGCGTCACAATCGGGAGATCATATTTCAGCACCGACTACAAATTCTTTGGTTTTGGGGACATTACTAAATTTCAAAATTTCCAGGGAAGGGTCGCTCGGAAATGGTAGTTCTGTGTGTGTCTCTGCTAGAGGTGTTGTGGACCCAGGGCCCGACTGATTTGGGGCTCGGCTCCACAGCTCCGCGATTGTTTTTACTGTCTCTACCCCCTCCCCCAGTTGACAGAATCAGTGTGGGCACAGCCTGTAGGTGGATTGAGCCAATCATGAGACAATAGGAGGTGAAGACTGCAGCGGTCTTGGAGCTGTCTATGTCTTGTAGAGCACCTTTTCTTCCCATAAAAAAAAAAAAAGAAAAAATAGAGGTTTAATTCGGTATCTGCGTTATTATAGTTTTGGGATTTTTTATTTTAAGCATAAATGGTTACTATTTCATTTGTGTTGCTTTAAAATTTGTCAATTAACAGTCAAAATTGGAGCGTTAGCTCGAGGCTTAATTTGTAATCTCGGAACACAGTTAGATATTTGAACTCAGTGAACTCAGCATCACTGGAGTCGGACATCACTCCGTACATCAACCTCCGGGTGCTTTCCCGGAGGTGGACTCAATCTCGCTGATAAGGACAGTTTAGAGTTCTGGCTAGAACCTCACACGCCATCCAATTGGGAACTACGGGACAAAAGTGGTACCATAACTCACAGTTGCGCCCGGCCCCAGTATTTGTGCCCGCCAAGGTTGAGCTTAGAGGTTGACCGCCCGGACGGGCAGGTCAAGAGAGGGAATGTGTAGATGGCATGAATTGGATCAAAGTCAGACACTTTCGAGTCTGAACAAAGACGATGACGATGCAAATGTTTAACTTATTGACTATTTTGCCTGCTGGCGTGTGCTTTGTGTGGACGATGTTGGCGTTTGAACATAGGATGCGGGATGACAGAAGTGATGGAGCGAAAGGAGCATGTAATGGAATGGTATGGTATGGAGCAGAGCGAGATGATGGTAAGACGCTGACACAGACACAACAACTACTGCTAAATCTGAAATGTAAACAACCGACACAGGTGAACACTTGGGTACAATTTTAATTGGACACACCCATGGAATGATGTGGGAATAAAAAAGAAAGAGCCTATTTTTGACACCCAAGTTGCAAAACAAAAGTTCACCTGCCTAAAAGTTAAATGGGACTGGTCCTGGGATTGGAAATCTCCAGGAGTCATGGTGTAATGAAAATGTGTCTTTGCCAGTAGGAATCCCTCTCGCTCGTGATGATGTTTGGCTGTGGTGTGGAGAGAAAGTGCTGTACGATAGGCTTCCCACCAATGCCTCAGGTAAGTGCGCCCTGGTAACGCTGATCATGCCAGTTAGTGTGACAGCCTTAGATCTGGCCAAAATGGAGTGGGAAGGTGTTGGACAATGGGGAAGAATCCCCTTCCTTAACAGGAAGAGAAGGGACATGCAAGAATGGTTGAATGCAGGAGATCCCACGTATATAGATGCAATTAGAGTTCCAAGAGGGATCCCTGACGAGTATAAATTGGTGGATCAAATTGCGGCAGGATGGGAGAGCCTTTTCCTGTTCGTTACAGTAAACAAAAATGTGGACCGGATTAATTATGTCCACTATAATGTCCAACGATTGGCGAATTTGACCACCTCAGCACTCCAGGCAGTGCATGAGCAATTGGCTGCCACGACTCTTATGGCATTCCAGAACAGAATAAGCTTAGATATGTTGTTAGCCGAAAGAGGAGGGGTGTGTGGTATTTTTGGGGATCAGTGTTGTACTCTGATTCCCAACAATACATCTCCTGACGGTCGCCTTACCAAGGCATTGGAGGGTCTGCGCACGCTAAGTAACAAAATGAAGGAGCACTCAGGTGTGGACACCAGTTGGTATTCTGACTGGTTAAACATCTTTGGTAAATATAAAAGCCTGATTGCATCAGTACTGATTTCTATCGCTGTGTTTGCCGCTATTATGGTGTTATGCGGATGTTGCTGTATTCCATGTATCAGATCATTAACTGTTAAGACAATAGAACGCACGTTGGGGCCACTCCCTCCGGGTGGTCAGTACATGATGATCCCTCAAAAGGACCCCCAGGAGGCGGAGGTAGCCGTGGCCCTCCGGGAGTCCAGGATGTGAGTATGGAAAGATGGCCTCGGGGACCTGAGGCCATAAGGAGGGAAGGAAATTTTCTACTGATTCTTATTCTTTTACTAATTGTTTGATGTGTTTTAGTTTTATGGCAAGTGATGTCGAGCTCGTGTGCAGCAATGAAATAAGGTGTTCAAGTGATGACCTCAGATGTCTGAGGTCATGAGAGGGATTAAAGGATAATGTAAATGGCAGTCAATTTAAAACTGAACAAAGGTTAGACTGCTCGGAGCCACTTTTGTGATCCTGGCATGGAAGTCCATTGTTTCAGAGGGGTCTCGTTCACACCTCCTGTGGTGCAGCTGTGATCTAATCTTCCTGCATTCCTCTCCTGAGTGTCTGGTCATTAGCATGGTCTAAACTTCAGTTACACTTAAAGGATTTCATACTTTTGACTATTAAAGGAATATAAGAGTTTGAGCTTAACATAGTTCATTAGATGTTGGTGCATCCAATGTATGAAAATGTGATATTGTAAAATGCTGAGAGTGTGACTGGTGGCGCGAAACTGGTTGCGGGGGTTGTGCATGAATGGAATGTTTTAGAAGCAGATGGTGCTGAGCGAGACGAGATGACTCCGGGAGCATTGGCTGAAGGAGCGGCCATCGGGGGATCGCACGCAGGAGGAGCCGCGGGATTCGGCGGGAGGAGAAAGACCAATGAGAGCGAGCTAAAGTTAACTGCAATACACATAGCCAATAGAATCATGCCAGGATGCCTTTGTCTGTGCCATTTGCATGTTGTATAGTATGAATCAGTACTGGGCAACTCGGAGGTAGAACACATTCGCTGGTGGCAAGAGAGGTGTAGAGTTGTATTGAGAGGGACCCGAGATCCAGGTGCCATGTAGAAAATCTGTATTGGGAATAAATCCACTTTGTGCGTGAAAATGCCGGCTTCCTGATACCTTTCTATTGCAGAACGAGCGCGCATATTGTTGGATGAGTGAGAGTTGGTTAAGGTCGCAAATTGGAGTCAGATTACTAATTCGAGTTTACATTGGTTTAAAATTAAATTCTAACATTGATATAAAGATAAATTCCAACAACGTTCAAAATTGTGTCAAGTGGACTGGAGTCAATCCTTGGAGACAAGACATCTGAAGATCTTGGATTGATAAAAATAATTTACTAAATCAACAGCAAGGATGTCAAAAAGAACAACAAAGTGTTGCAGAGTGAAGGTAGTAAGAGTATAGTGAACAAATACTTTTCTGTCTTCAAAGGACAAGGTACGCTACCTTGTCCTTACAAAATACAGCTCAAGGAAGATGCTAAACCTGTAGTACATGCCCCCAGAATAGTTCCAGCCCCTCTCAAAGATAGATTAAAAAAGGAACTGAACAGAATGACACCAATAAGAGTCAGAGAGAAAGTGGAAGAACCCACCGACTGGGTAAATTCCATCACGTGTGTTCAAAAGAGGAACTTCCCAGAGTTACGTGTTTGCCTCGACCCCAAAGATCTGAATGAGAACATTAAAAACGAACATTATCAGATTCCCAAGCGTGAAGAAATCCTGAGTGACATGGCAGGTGCTAAGTACTTCAGCAAATTAGATGCATCGCATGGATTTTTGCAGCTGAAGCTGGACACTGAAAGCAGCAGGTACACCACCTTCAACACACCATTTGGGCGTTTCTGTTTTCTGAGACTGCCATTTGGCATACAGTCTGCGCCTGAGATCTTTCACAGAGCTATGGAGTCAATCATAGAAGGTCTGGAAGGAACCCGTGTGTACATTGATGATTTGGTTGTTTGGGGAAACACGGAACAAGAACACAATGAAAGACTTGAGGAACTGCTACAAAGAGTTCATGTCAGGTTCGCCGGTAGGCGAGGTGGGGAAGGACCCAAGGTGCGAGGAAGCAGGGATAAGGGTAACTTAAAGGGGATTTATTAAATCAAACAATGAACTAGGGGAACAAACATAACTAAGGGCCAAAACAATGAGGATGAACAAAACGAGACTAACAGAACTAAACTTGACGGGGAAACAGGAACAGTGACAAATTACTATGAACCTGAAGAAGAGCAAGAACGAGAGCATGAGCGTTAGCGAGGGCGAGGGCGAAACGAGAGCGAGAAGGAGGGTGGTAGTGACAGTCCATACAGGGCGTAGACAAGGCGAGGGTGGTAATGTCCGTGAGAGGGGCAATCGCGTATCGCGGGCGTAGCAGGAGCAATGTTCCGACACAGAGCTGTCGGGATGAGGTGTTCAAATAGTCCGTTAATCAGGGGAGCAGATGGGAATCAGGTGTGTGATCGTTAATGGGGAGCAGGTGCGTGGCTGGTGAGGGCGAGGTGCTGAGGGGAAACGCCCCTACTCGGCTGATCAAAACAAAAACAAAGTGCACATGGCAGGGAGGTGACGAAAACAATAACAAAAGCGCATGCACACGAAAACAATAACAAAACCCTGTCATGCCCGACGCGGATCATGACAGTACCCCCCCTCAAGGGACGGATTCCAGACGTCCCACAGACAAATTAACAAAAAGAACCCCATGTCCAAAAACGAGGGTGGGCGGAAGGGGTCGGGAGGTGGGACCATCACCCGAGTTCGAGACCGGTCTGGCGGATGTCCGGGAGGCAAGACCACCGAGTCCCGTCGTGGCCATTCGGGCGGATGTCCGGGAGGCGGAACCAGGGACCGCGAGCGAGACCGGTCTGGTGGATGTCCTGGAGGCCAGACCAGCGAGTCCCGTCGAGGCCATTCGGGCGGACGTCCGGGAGGCCCGATCCATGAGTCCACCCGTGGCCATTCAGGCGGACGTCCGGGCGCACCCGGGACAGGAACGTGGAGCGGGGGCTGGTCGTCGAACCCCGCCGAGACAGAAACGTGGAGCGGCGGTTGGTCGTCGAACCCCGCCGAGACAGGAACGTGGAACGGCGGCTGGTCGTCGAACCCGCCGAGGCAGAGGCGAGACGCGGCGGTGGTTCATCGGCCACCGCCGAGGCAGGGACTTGGGACGGGCGCAGAGCGTGCGCCGTCGGGTCGAGGACTTGAGGCGGACGCAGGGCGTGCTCCGCCGAAACGTGGACTTGGGGCGGACGCACGACGTGCTCCGCCGGAACGTGAACTTGGGACGGACGCACGACGTGCTCCGCCGGAACGTGAACTTGGGACGGACGCACGACGTGCTCCACCTGAACGAGGACTTGGGACGGACGCAGGGTCTGCTCCGCCTGAACGTGGACTTGGGACGGACGCAGGGTCTGCTCCGCCTGAACGTGGACTTGGGGCGGACGCGGGGCATGCGCCGCCGGAAAAGGGACTTGAAGCGCCGGTACGGGGCTCAGCAGCTGGCGAGGAGCCGGAACGGGAGTCGGCAGCTGGCGGGGAGCCGGGACGGGGCTCGGCAGCTGGCGGGGAGCCGGGACGGGGCTCGGCAGCTGGCGGGGAGCCGGGACGGGGCTCGGCAGCTGGCCAGGAGGCGGCGTGGTCTGCAGCAGCTGACGTGGAGGCAGCGTGGGTTGCTGCAGCTGACGTGCAGGCGACGAGGGTTGCTGCAGCTGACGTGGAGGCGGCATGGTCTGTGCCGCTGACGGGGAGGCTGCGGCGGACCGGGCGCAGCCGAGACGGGGAACCTGATCCCTATCCGCCTGCCGCCATAGGGGATCAGGGGAATGGGAGACGCGAGGGACCGAGACTAGGGGTGCTGGTGAACGTGAGCTATGAGACGAAACGGGAAAGTGACCAGGTGCGGAAACCGAAGGGGGACAAGGTGTACGTGAACTGTGAGACGCAACGGGAACGTGACTAGGTGCAGAATTCGACGGGGGAAGAGGTGAACGACGTGGCTGTGACTTGCGCGACTCGGGGAGTGAAGCGCGCGTGGTACCGTGGGGAGTAGCCGAACCCCCACTGAGGCGCCATCGTTGGCCGCTACGTGGGGGTGCCCGGAACGCCAACCGGGTGCCCCAGTAAGGGCTCGCTGTGGCAAAAGGGGAGAAAGGGTCAACCCGGAGGGGTGCCCACAACTCATCGTGGTCTAAATCCGAGTCGAATTGTACGGGAGGAGGCGTGACGGAGGGGTACTCATTAACCTGATCGTGAAACAAAAGGGGTGAAACCGATGTGGAACGAAAAATGGAACCTACATGGAGGATACGAGGTTGGTCGGCAGGCGGAGGGGAGTAACTTAAAGGGGATTTATTAAATCAAACAATGAACTAGGGGAACAAACATAACTAAGGGCCAAAACAATGAGGATGAACAAAACGAGACTAACAGAACTAAACTTGACGGGGAAACAGGAACAGTGACAAATTACTATGAACCTGAAGAAGAGCAAGAACGAGAGCATGAGCGTGAGCGAGGGCGAGGGCGAAACGAGAGCGAGAAGGAGGGTGGTGGTGACAGTCCATACAGGGCGTAGACAAGGCGAGGGTGGTAATGTCCGTGAGAGGGGCAATCGCGTATCGCGGGCGTAGCAGGAGCAATGTTCCGACACAGAGCTGTCGGGATGAGGTGTTCAAATAGTCCGTTAATCAGGGGAGCAGATGGGAATCAGGTGTGTGATCGTTAATGGGGAGCAGGTGCGTGGTTGGTGAGGGCGAGGTGCTGAGGGGAAACGCCCCTACTCGGCTGATCAAAACAAAAACAAAGTGCACATGGCAGGGAGGTGACGAAAACAATAACAAAAGCGCATGCACACGAAAACAATAACAAAACCCTGTCATGCCCGACGCGGATCATGACAGTTCAAATGAATGGACTTAAACTAAAACGAGAGAAATGTCTGTTTGGAGTTACAGAATTGACATTCTTGGGAGACAAGCTCACAGCAGATGGAGTGGTGCCAGACAGAACCAAAGTGCAAGCAATACCGGACATGCCAGTTCCAACTGAGAAAAAAGGACTTCTGCGAGCAATGGGGATGATAAACTTCCGGGGCAAGTTCATTCCAAACCTCTCTTCAAGAACAAAGTTCCTAAGTTTGCTGCTGCATCACAACGTCGCCTTTGAGTGGACAACAAAACATGACGAAGAATGGCAAGATCTAAAGAGAACTGTGACAGCTGAGCCAGTCCTTGCCTACTTTGATCCATCAAAACCAACCAAAATTTCCACGCTTGCGTCGAAAGATGGGCTAGGTGCCGTACGGCTGCAAAAGGCGAGAGACACATGGCAACCTGTAGCCTATGCATCCAGGTCAATGTCAGAGACTGAAAAACGCTATGCTCAGATCGAAAAGGAGTCACTGGGTTTAGTGTTTGGATTTGGCAAATTTCACACGTATGTTTATGGACTGCCCACGTTCATAGCAGAGACTGATCATAAGCCACTGATTTCAATTAGAAAGAAAAATCTCAATGACATGACGCCCAGAATTCAACGCATGATGATGACATTGCAGCGCTATGATTTTGAGCTAATATACACGCCTGGAGAATACATAGTGCTTGCTGATGCATTATCCCGAGCGCCGCACCATAACAGTGACATCAAGGACTGCGTTACGGCGGAGGAGGCTGAGGCTCACATCATCACTTCAAGCCCTTTATACCCACAGACAAATGGGCAGGCTGAGAAGGGAGTGCAAATCATCAAGAGACTGCTAAGGAAGGCCAAGGATGATGCATCTGATCCTTACCTTGCCCTATTGAGTGACAGAGCTGCACCTCTGGAGTGGGGAGCTTCGCCTGCTGACCTACTCATGTGCCGTAGGCTTCGCACCACAAATACCACAAGGACATGACAACAACATTTGGATTGAAAAGAAGAGAATGCTCAAACTCAAACAGAAAATTGCATATGACAGAGCTACAAAACATCTGGAACGTCTTTCTAAGAAAGACACTGCAAGGATCGAGGGACCTAATTGTTGGGACAGAAAAGTGACTGTCCTTATCGAAGCCGGACCGAGATCTTACATTGTGGAAACAAAGCATGGACAAAGAGTGAGGAGGAACAGGAGGAGTCTTCTGAAGGTTCCCGGGAACTGTAAGAAATCTTCTGATGCGGCTGAGGCTGCAAAGCAGGCGGATACATCGAAGGAGCACAGACCAAAACCACCAGCAATTTCTGGGAGTACTGAACCTCTTCGAAGATCAACAAGAGTTAGACAACAACCGGACAGGCTGATTGAAAATGTTTAATGTTGTGTTATTGTTGCTAAAATTGTTGTAGAGCTGCTTGTTGTCAGAAAAAAAAATGGGTAGATATTGAAAAGAAGTGAAAATAATTGCGAACAAAACAAAATTATTATAATAATAATTATAAAATAAAAAATGTTTATTAAAAAAAAGGCATAGGCATTGATTAACGTTTGAAAGGGAGATGTAATGATAGCCGTTATATCATTAGTCACTAGTTGGCAGTATTGCCTGATGTGTGTGTGGTTACCAGACGAACTCGTGTGTCTGCACATAGACGAGAATGCAAGTCAATAAATAAAGAGACACAAGCCTGCAGCATCACTGGACCAGCGTGACTTCTTAAGATAGAAGACGGAACATTACAGTAACCATTAAAAAAAAACGTATAGTAACCATAAAATTGTTTTTTAAAAAAACGTATCATAAACATACTAAAGCTGTTGCTTTATGTTATTTACAAAGAATTTTTGTTTAAAATCCCCCTGGCTCTTCTTTTTGTCTTTTCTATATTATGTACGTATTAATAACTGTGTTTGGTTTGCAAATGTCAATAAAGTTGATACAAAAAACTATGAGTAAATATTTATCATCTCATCAATATTTGCAAAACAGAGTACCGAGTTTCGAGATCCTCACAATAATAGTTCTCAAAATTATATATCTTATCAATTTAGCTTAGTTTATGGATATTTTATTGACAATCTAACATCAATATACAAAGACAGAAAAAAAATTGGTGGTGGTGGGGCGCGAATCTTTTTCTTCTTGGAAGGGGCGGGCGTGAAATAATTGAGAGGCACTGCTAGTATATGCAGACATCATATTCATACAATCTTGCAGCCCGAGTGAACCACAGCATTGTTGCTTCGTTCGGTAGGAGAAACGTAAACGTCCCACTGCTGTTGCAGCAGCGGCTTCTCGAGGCATCGGCGGAAGTGACGTAGGAGCCGACTCGCCAATGTGGCGTTAATTTAGTTATTTTTTTTTTTTTTTATCAACCGATTTAAAATATCATATAAAATTATTTATTGAAATAGAACAGCCAGGGGTAAAAACAAACACAGAGGCAAAGAAATATATTTGAAAAATACGTGCTTAAAGCATGACGTCATTAGCAAGCGCGCAGCTTCCGAAGGACCTCGACCACATCCACCGACCCGTCCACACCGGAACAAAAACACCCACCGCTAAATTCTTCTGATTTAGTGTGGAACTGACTGTAATTTTCTCACAGAATGTCCAGTGCTACTCTAAAGTACCACGACATAATTCATTAAGTCTTTGTGTGCCGATAACCTCATCTTCGCGCGTTGATGCTTTTCGGTGTAGTTAGCTTAGCTTGTTAGCTAGCTAGCCGCTAACGAAAAGAGGCACATGACTCATCGCCAAGCAGAGATCAAGGGCGGATTTTTTGGAATTATCATTTGAAAATGTGTGAAAGAACAACACCCAAGTACAAAGAGGAACTTTGTGGAATAAAAGAAGAGAACGAGCAACATCTTTTGCTTCTGGGCGAAGGTTGCGAGCAGCCTCGTGTTGTGCTACACAAAGCAGGTTTGTACACGTTTTACTCTCATTTGCTTTGTAAAGAATGACTTTCTATCGTTAAAAATATGCATCACAACATTAAGTTGTTTGGGGAAAGTCAGAGGGAAAGTGTTGTTGCTTAATTTATGTGTAGGGATTTTGATTCTTCACACGTAATTTTGTTTTAAAATTTATTTAGAAACAAAAATTTTATAAAAAAAAAAAAAGGGGGAATGTTGGAACGTACTAGCAGGCTAAATGTCAGTTTGGGAAAAAAAAAACAAAAAAACAAACAAATCATGCAATAAATAGCGACTATGATGCCAGGGCCTAGGGCTGGGCGATAAACCGAAAATTTACCGTTACCGAAATGTATTACTATGACCGAAATAATTTTGCCCATGTCGGGAAATTCGGTGTTTAAAAAAAAGAAAAGCCTTTTGTGTCTGCGGCAATGTTCATGCCCCTTTAAAACCGCTACAGCGCCTCTAGTCACGTGACTCCACCCGCCTGATCCCGAAAGAAAACAGACGTCGCTGTCGAAGCTGGCAAATCACATCCAGAAGCTTTTTCACCACCCACAACACAACCATGCTGTGCTGAAAGTTCAAAGTGAGAAGCAAGGTTCGACAAGTGACAACAGCCCATTAACGGAGGCAACACCATACGAGAGAACGTCTCAGAGGAGGACGCAATAGCCTAGCACATAGCTAAAGATAAAGCTCCTCTAGTTCCAGTGGCGCGCACAGGATTTAAACGCTCCATGGAAGCCATATTTCCCGATATGGACAACATCGGGCCGGAAGCTTAGACATGTCAAGCATTTTGCATCTACATCCGACTTGTGGTTGGGTCGCAACATGGATCCCTGATTGAGCCTAACTGTGCATTACATAGATGACAAGTGGCGACTGCGCACCAGAGTACTCGAGACGGCACATTTTCCCCGATGATGCACACTTATTTATTTGTCTTGCATTGACATTTTCTTTCATTTTATTTACCATTTTTTTGTTTGGCATTATTTGCACCATGACAGCATCTTGGCGCAAGCTATTTGCAGAAAAAGATTTTGCAAGAGGTACCCTTTTTCTTTGTGACATTGTTCAAGTCATGCAAAGCAAGCTATTTCGAATGTTTATACAAAGGATTTTTGGACTTTTGTTTTTCATTGAAAGTAATGTGTACCAGTTGGTCAATAAAAAAAACAGTCAGTACGCATTTCCTGCATTTATTTTGATTTTAGTCCACGGGGAATTTATCGTGCATTTATCGTTATCGAGGTAAAATTGCTCAATTAATCGCAATATTGATTTTAGGTCATATCGTCCAGCCCTAGCAGGGCCCCTTTAATTCTTTTAGGCATACAGATTAGAATGGAAGCAAAAAGTACCCACGATGAAACTATCTCTAAATGCAAAATGAAAAACTTGTAAACATATTTCACTTGAAGGATTCCTATTCTATCAATGACATTATGTTGCGATGGCCCCCAGTGGTCTGCATCAATATGTTGGGGTCCCACAACAGGTGTTCCATCAGACGCACACAATAGCCTGTGTGTGCTTACTTCAGCTCGCTTCCAGAAACGTCTGTGAGTATGTCAGGAATTAAATCGGCATCAGCCGCAACGTGCTTCCTTTTTAATTGCTCGTTTATCACTGTTGTGCGGCTAAAAGGAGGTTTACATCGTAGGACGTAACTTTGTGAAATGCCCCCATGGTCCGGTCCAAATCGGGGTCGCACGCATTGCTCCGTGTGCGGCAGGCACAAGTCAAGGTAGCACGGTAGAAACAATATAAGACAAAGTCGCCGCCTGACCTTTGACTTGACCAAATTAAATGTGTGTTTGTCTTTTTGTGTCCTGCAGACGTCAGTGAAAACGATCTCCGTTCTGTGAAAGAGGAGCCAGACTTGACTCACATCAAAAAGGAGGAGGAGGAGGAGGAGATCAACAAGTCATCAGTGAACGTTCTCCCGATAAAGACTGAAGATGAAAACAAGGATGAGAGTGAGGACAAGAGAGGGGCGGAGCCTCCAAGCAGCAGTTCAAGTCATCACGTGAAAACAAAAGGTGATGAAGACCACTGGGGGCCATCACAAGCACACAGTGAGGACACATTATCAGACGCTCATGACAATGATGATGATAATGGGCAAGAAAACCCTTTTTCTTGCTCAGTTTGTGGTAAAAGCTTGTCTCAAAATTCAAGTTTTACAATCCACACAAGAATGCACATTGGAATGCATCTGCATCTTTGGCTTACTATGGGCTTAAAAAGGGAGACCGTCACAACCCCCTTTTCTACAAACAAGTCCAGGAACATTTAGTTCCTGGTAATAAAGTTCCTGTGGCCCAGGTGGTTTGCATCTCCCCGCAACTCAAAGTTCTTGATAATTTATGCAAATGACAATGATGATGTATCAGTGGGAGGTCTTGTGTTACTTTGTTACTCATTACTGACACCCTATGGCTGTTAAGCATCATCGCAGTTCCAAAATAATTCAGTGAACTCTAAAAAAATATTTTGGTGTATCTTAGTTGAATTAGAATACATATTCCAGAAACGTCTGTGACTATGTCAGGAATGAAATCGGGCATCAGCCGCAGCGTGCTTCCTTTTTAAATGCTCGTTTATCACTGTTGTGCTGCTAAAAGGAGGTTTACATCGTAGGACGTAATTTTGTGAAATGCCCCCATGGTCGAGTCCAAGTTGAGGTCGCACGCATTGCTCCGTATGCGGCAGGCACAAGTCAAGATAGCACGGTAGAAAATAAGACAAAGTCGCCGCCTGAGGTTTGACTTGACCAAACCAAATTTGTCTTTCTCCAGACGTCAGTGAAAACGGTCTCCGTTCTGTGAAAGAGGAGCCAGACTTGACTCACATCAAAAAGGAGGAGGAGGGGGAGCAGATCAACAAGTCACCAGTGAACATTCTCCCTATAAAGACTGAAGATGAAAACAAGGATGAGAGTGAGGACAAGAGAGGGGCGGAGCCTACAAGCAGCAGATCAAGTCATCACGTGACAACAGAAGGTGATGAAGACCACTGGGGGCCATCACAAGCACATAATGAGGACACATTATAAGACGCTCATGACCATGATGATACTAATGATGATGATGATGATGATGGGCAAGCCAAAGGTGAAAGGGCATGTCACACTGACTCATTCACTTCAAAGCTGTCTTTAAAAGGGCACAGAAAAACACACAGTGGTGAAAAACCTTTTTCCTGCTCAGTTTGTGGCAAAAGCTTCTCTCGAAAGTTTTATTTAACAATCCACACAAGAACGCACAGTGGAGAAAAACCTTTTTCTTGCTCAGTTTGTGGCAAAAGCTTCTCTTTTAAGTCAAATTTAACAAGTCACACAAGAATACATAGTGGCGAAAACCCTTTTTCCTGCTCAGTTTGTGGAAAATGCTTCTCTCAAAAGGCAAATTTAATAGAGCACGCAAGAACACACACTGGAGAAAAACCTTTTACTTGCTCAGTTTGTGGTAAAAGCTTCTCTCAAAATTCAAGTTTAAAAATCCACACAAGAAAGCACAGTGGAGAAAAACCTTTTTCCTGCTCAGTTTGTGGTAGACGCTTCTCTGAAAAGTCAAATTTAACTTGTCACACAAGAACACACACTGGAGAAAACCCTTTTTCTTGCTCAGTTTGTGGTAAAAGCTTCTCTAAAAATTCAAGTTTAACAATCCACACAAGAATGCACAGTGGAGAAAAACCTTTTTCCTGCTCAGTTTGTGGAAGACGCTTCTCTGTAAAGTCAAATTTAACTTGTCACACAAGAACACACACTGGAGAAAAACCTTTTTCTTGCTCGGTTTGTGGCAAGAGTTTCTCACAAAATTCCCACTTAACAATCCACACAACAACACACACTGGAGAAAACCCTTTTTCCTGCTCAGTTTGTGGCAAAAGCTTCTCTGGAAAGTCTAATTTAAGAAAACACACAGCAACACATAGTGGAGAAAAACCTTTTTCTTGCTCAGTTTGTGGCAAAATCTTCTCTTTTAAGTCAACTTTAACAAGTCACACAAGAATACATAGTGGAGAAAACCCTTTTTCTTGCTCAGTTTGTGGAAAATGCTTCTCTCAAAAATCAAATTTAACAGAACACGCAAGAACACACACTGGAGAAAAACCTTTTACTTGCTCAGTTTGTGGCAAAAGCTTCTCTTTTAAGTCAAATTTAACAAGTCACACAAGAATACATAGTGGAGAAAAACCTTTTTCTTGCTCAGTTTGTGGAAAATGCTTCTCTCAAAAGGCAAATTTAACAGAACACGCAAGAACACACACTGGAGAAAAACCTTTTACTTGCTCAGTTTGTGGTAAAAGCTTCTCTCAAAATTCAAGTTTAACAATCCACACAAGAACGCACAGTGGAGAAAAACCTTTTTCCTGCTCAGTTTGTGGTAGACGCTTCTCTGAAAAGTCAAATTTAACTTGTCACACAAGAACACACACTGGAGAAAACCCTTTTTCTTGCTCAGTTTGTGGTAAAAGCTTCTCTAAAAATTCAAGTTTAACAATCCACACAAGAACGCACAGTGGAGAAAAACCTTTTACCTGCTCAGTTTGTGGAAGACGCTTCTCTGTAAAGTCAAATTTAACTTGTCACACAAGAACACACACTGGAGAAAAACCTTTTTCTTGCTCAGTTTGTGGCAAGAGTTTCTCCCAAAATTATCATTTAACAATCCACACAACAACACACACTGGAGAAAACCCTTTTTCCTGCTCAGTTTGTGGCAAAAGCTTCTCTGGAAAGTCTAATTTAAGAAAACACACAGCAACACATAGTGGAGAAAAACCTTTTTCTTGCTCAGTTTGTGGCAAAATCTTCTCTTTTAAGTCAACTTTAACAAGTCACACAAGAATACATAGTGGAGAAAACCCTTTTTCTTGCTCAGTTTGTGGAAAATGCTTCTCTCAAAAATCAAATTTAACAGAACACGCAAGAACACACACTGGAGAAAAACCTTTTACTTGCTCAGTTTGTGGTAAAAGCTTCTCTCAAAATTCAAGTTTAACAATCCACACAAGAACGCACAGTGGAGAAAAACATTTTTCCTGCTCAGTTTGTGGTAGACGCTTCCCTGAAAAGTCAAATTTAACTTGTCACACAAGAACACACAGTGGAGAAAACCCTTTTTCTTGCTCAGTTTGTGGTAAAAGCTTCTCTAAAAATTCAAGTTTAACAATCCACACAAGAACGCACAGTGGAGAAAAACCTTTTTCCTGCTCAGTTTGTGGAAGACGCTTCTCTGTAAAGTCAAATTTAACTTGTCACACAAGAACACACACTGGAGAAAAACCTTTTTCTTGCTCAGTTTGTGGCAAAGGCTTCTCTGTAAGGTCAAGTTTACGAAGCCACACAAGAACACACAATGGAGACAAGCCATTCAGTTGCAGCGTTTGTTCTAAAAAATTTGCCACGAAACCGGAAGCTGAGAGACACGATTGTGCTGGCGAGAATTGATGCGATCCGTGAAGCTTAAAAAAAGACAAAAAAAACTGAAGGAACTGACTCTTTGTGGTAAGATGTAAATTTTGATTTTGAATAAAATATGAAAAATTTAATTTTTCAAAGCTCTTTTATTGACTTAAAGCCAATGTGATCAGTGCCAGAAGAACCATTGTGTCTGAGTGATGATGATCGTTTTTTTTGTTTTCATATCAAACATTATAAATGAAATTAATTTCCTTTGCCTAGAACAACATTTGTTAACATTATGCTTTTCAGTTGTCTTTTTAATCGTACTTAATGGAAAAGGTGTGAGAAGAAACTGTGCTTATGAAATCATTGCCTTCCACAATCATCAATAAAATCACGTGTTCCACTTGCTCAACTGGCCTTCATTACGTTGTGTGAAAAGGTGAAAAACAGATCTCGAAGTTGGAACTAAAAAAAGAACCAGAAAGAGAAACGCAAATAGTCTCAGTTTCTCTTCAAGGTTTTGGTATGTCAGGAGTTGGCAATCTGATGGCAACTGGAGTCAGCGCTGGTTTTCTCGTTGTGTTTGGCTGGCTCGTATATGTATGGTCCATTGAACAAAACTCAAACTCTTCAAATATCCCCTCAGATACATTTAATATTTCACTTTCTGAATACATTTCTGACTGGCTAAATACACTTTCTAGGTCGAGCTCTATCAAGCGTTTGGGGTTTGTTGCTAAGCAGAATCTCACTTCGGAAAAAATATAATTTTGTAAAATATACCAAATATTTTTGTTCATGCTCTATTATATTTTTTATACTTTGGATTGCTTATATAATGAAATCGGGATATATTAAAATGTAAAATTGGCAACGGCATACAGACTTAATGCAATTAATAAATATAGAAACATTTTATAAATATTGAACTAATTGAGAAGAGTCCTTGAAATAAATATTGAATTATAAAAAATACTTACGTATTAAATTAATTCAACTACCCGACCCCAGATGAGCGGCAGAAAATGGCTGGATGGATGGAATAATTTAAATTGCATACATATTCAAATGAACAAATTTGTTCAGAAATATTCAAGAGTGAAATAAAAAGGTTTAAATTAATATTTATATAATTTCACATTAAAATAATTGAATAAATATTGTAGTATTGTATAAGCAAGCTTAAATCTACATTGAAATACATTTTTAAAAAGTTGTGTATTTTAAAATGGCCTAATCTACATATGGGAAGTATTCTCTTTATGAAACTATGAAGGGACTGGAGCTCACAGAAGTGACCAGTCTTGGTTCTGAAGTTCCGATGTAACCAGATACTGCCCTGAGAGAAAATAGGCCTGAGCATTGTTTATGGTGGGGGCAATTCTCTCGCCAGGTCAGTGACCTTCCAGGGTATGGAAGTAATTTAAGGTGGTCACGAGTAGACTGGTCGTATCAACGGGGAGACGCATCTGCTCTCCCTCTGGGGGACTTTTGGAGGGAAATCCCGAAGACGAGCGGGATGGGAATGCATATGTAACAAAGGAAAATTAGATATTCATGTCCTATTTGGGCATTCCTTGTAAGAAGGTAATGTCTGAGAGGGGGCTCGCACGTGTGCGGAGCGCACACGCACACGTTTTTGGGGAGACTTCTTTTGACATCAGCATGTGACGAGAATCAAATCTTTCTTCTTTCTTTCGTTCTTTTCCATCACCAATCCAGCCTTGCTCGGCTGCCTCTCCGGAAGGCAGCAAGGACCCACACTTCAAAGACAAAATATACTACATATTGAAAGAAAAACAATACTCAAATATTGAAATAAGTATAGAATTGAATGAATAAACAACAAAGAAATAAATACCTCCTGGAAAATATCATTATTTTCAACATTTGTCAACATTTTTCTTTCTTGCACATTCTTAAACAATCGTAATTTTTTTTTTTTTACTTTTACTTTTTAAGTTACTTCAGTGCATTTCACACCTGTGCCTTCAGTGAAGTCCTACTTTGTCCTACTTGAATAAATACCCATCAAAATACCATCATTTATGACACCACGGCTGGACAAATAATATCCAGAAACACACTTACGCACCACTGAGTGAGTGTTGGACGATATAGCTTCTCTTGAAAGGTCCGACTTGAAAATGTCCTTGCATGTGTATCTGCAATTAGATCCAATGCCTTTGCCTCCTTTGGCCATTGTGGTTTAAAAAAAGCAAGAATATATTTTAGATTTTCGAACGGCCGCCAATTACAACTTTTGAGTGTGTTGATTCAGCATAGCGCCGCCCCCTCACGAATGAGTATCCAATCACAAAACGCGTTCATCACCCTCAGCATAAGGCCAGCGAGAAGGCTCACTGTAACCAACTTGTGATCTAACAAATATGAAAGCTCATTGACTTTGACAGAAGAGATGCTCGCACAATTGCATCTTAAGGCCTCGGAACGCATAATGCGCGCTCCTCGTATTGTGAAACCTGCCCGGCAACACGAGCTAGCGGAATTCCGATTGGATTCAAAACCCTCACCTAAAAATACAGCGCTCAGCTATAATATGACATCAATGCAACGATTATGATTTTTTTTTTTTTATTGATTATGTTTGGCCAGCAGAGAAGGCCTTGAAGGCCCACCACTGAGTTACTTGATGGCCTAAATGAAACTTTACTTTCATCAATAGAGTTAAAGTTATGCTTTATTGTAGGCGTTATGTAATTAATAGTGAGGGATTGTATTACGATTGCTGGCATTATTTTAAACACTTACGGGACAGAAGGTCAATTATTTAATTTAGCAGGTTCATATTTACTGAATATGTTCAACATTGATTAAACAAAAAGCATTTATCAAATGAAAGTAGAAGTACAGTGCATAGATAAGATTGACTGGGATTGTAGTCATGGCGTTTACTGATGCATTCATATGCTAAATTTATATGACTTTGTTTAATTGTAAGACCACAAACTTGCACACATAGTATTTTCATGACCCACACTCTCATTCAGAACATACAGATTCAGTCTGCTCAAGTCAAACTGATGACAAACCAGATAGCACTTCATGGACAAATACGACAAAACACATTCTCCACATAGGCCATAGAAGATACAAACATATCAAGTTGGACCGGGGAGGACGTCACAGGGACGCGATCAAGAACACCCAAAAACATAATTTGATCTGGGAAAACATACACCACACAATCTGTACACTGACAAGATTACAGGGGAATGTGAGCAGGAGAGACGGAGAGACTGCCGCCTGCCTGAGAAGGTCAGCCTTGGACGTGGAACGTGGACCGGGGGAGGGAGCAAGGACGACCGATTCAACCTACATGACCCTTGACAAAGAAAACCTCCTATAATATGTGAGGCTGGGCTGAGATCAGCGCAACATTTTTCGATTGGGCCCGTCCTAGTACAGTTTCTCGTCAGATTAAGAAAAAGCAGCCCAGATATTATTTCCTGAACTCCAGAAATCGAAGAAACTAAAATATCGCAACCCTAATCAGCTGTTGTTGAGTCTTTATTTGACCCTTTTCAAAAAACGAACACGCATTGGAGTAAGTTTGGCTTTTAAGATTCATTTACTAAATGTTTCTCATTTTCTCGGTGGCTCAACTCCAACAGTTTTGGTGACCCCGACGTGATTTTCTCAAGGAGGGAGTCCTTGCGGCTTGTTCTTCACACTCTACAATATTCCAGGCATGGACAATCAGAACAAAGGTAGGGGAGAGCCTGTTTATTCAAAGTCTCCTGATTTGTTATACAGTGGAACCTCGGTTCTCGAACGACTCTGAGGTCGAACTAATCGGAGTTCGAACAAAAAAATAGAGAAATTCTTGCTTCGCAGTTCGAACAAACCTCGGAGTTCGAACGCCGGTATGACGCATGAGTGCGTATGCGAGGGTGGGATGCTGAGCGGCGTACGGGTGTAGATCGCTCTCTTGCTCTCTTCGTGACCAACTGTTGTCGCGTGCGGACGTGCTGCGTTTTGCTCTCGCGTTTTATATAGGTGTACGAAGTGTTTTAGGCCCTAATCATGCCTCCAAAGAAAGTCAGTGCAAGCAGAAAAGGAATGGTTTCGGTGTTCGAACAATTCGCTTTTCGAACAGGGTTCAGGAACGGATTATAGTCGAGAACCGAGGTTCCACTGTATTGTAGAGTGGAAAGATGTGGCCGATTATTAGACCGTTAAATTTTGTTCGTGTTTCTGGATATATTGTTTCTGGACTTCAGGAATGGTTGCATGCTTTGTATAGAATGTAGATTGCGCATGGATTACTCGTAATATTGGAAGCGTACGCAGGTGAAATAAGGAGGGGGCTCCTGTTGTCGGCCGGCAACAGAAATTAGCACCCGGAGTCAAAAAGGGGGACTCCTGCTCCGGCAGTCGAAGAAGGGGATGCACAGCTGATTAGCAGAACGTGTGCACGGCGATCCCAATAAAGTGACGCTCAGTATAGTTAGTATAGTATAGTATATAAGTGGACTGAGGCTGGGAAAGATTGGATCTTTCGGACCGCCATTATCTGTCGCTGCAGAAGCATACACGGTGGAGGGAAGTGCACAGCTGATGAGCTGATGGTCGCACTGCAACCGCAGTCACGGTATACGTGGTTGACCGAGGCGTGGAGCGTTCCGGTTGCTGGAATATAGAATAGATTTCAAGGTTTTCAAATATTGTTGGCAGTTTCTTGCTTTCGGGGTGTTCCAATGTGGTTCACTTGCTCAGTTCTGTGTTTGTGCTGTTGTCTGTGTGTTAATTGTGACGTTGTTGTGTAATTGTCTAACTGCCTATACGTTGTGTGTGTCCCGTGGCAATTTGTGGCCCTTGCTGTGCTGTGTTCTACTGGGTTGTTGTGTCTCATGTTTATAATTCCCGGGTCTATGTCTTATGATGCTCAATTGGTTTAATGTTAGGGTGTGTAGGAGAAAGTAGAGTGTTAATGTCTGGTGAGTGATGATAAAAAGGAGAGAGTGGGGTTTGCGTCCCACACTCACAACAAAACATGCTTAAAGTAACGTGTGGTGCATACAATATATCGTGTGAAAGTTCAAGCGATCGTGTGAGTGAATGCAACCCTGAAGCAGAACAGGGGGAAACATAACGGTGATAAAATAAAACTGCCTGATTGGTTGGAGTGAATAAATAATGAAGTTGTGGATATTTTGTTAGTCCAGAGAGGAGAATCCAAAACACGGAAAAATCTGTGATAGGATGGACCTTTCTCCGATGAGAGTTCCACACTGCTTGAGTCGTAGTTGATTAAAAATGGGGAAATGGTGGGAGTGTAAAATTATGATTGGTATAAACATTTCAGGGGATGATTTGCAATTAAATTAGGATTGGCGATGAAATTACTTGAGATAAAAAGTATATGAAACCGAAACACAAAGGCTTCATTGAGCATGTGTCTTGCGGACGTACGAAATGTGACCATTGGAAACTCTGAGTTGATTAGGAAATTGAAAGAAAAAAGTCAAAGCAAGCAGGGTGAAGAGTGTGGGGAAAATGGTGGGAGCAGTTGGATGAGCAGGGGGAGTTGCAGATATGAGGTTGGAAAGATGGGGGTCGAGTGGCCGATGGACGGTAGCTGTTTGTGAGGGTTGGAGATGGGGAGGCGTGGCTGGGGTGCGGACAATATATATAAGATATATAATCATACGCAATACCGACAAAGTGCCACGAAAGACGCTGGTGGAAAAACTGACACCAGGGGAATAACGACGGGAACGAAAAAGGCTTGCAAAAGGCAAGGAACAAAATGAACAAAAATCGCTTACCGCAGAAGGGCAAGGAAAACCAATTGAGCTCAACCGAGAAGATCAATAAATGAAAACGGAAACACAAACAATGAACGGGAACAAGGTACACGGAATGCAATAACAAGGTGTCTAGAATTCACAACTTGGGACATGAGCATGAGTAAGAGGAATATTCCGACGCTGAGTAGTCAGCGTTGAGTGTTTAAATAGTGCAGTAATCAATGACTTGTCGAGTGACAGGTGTGTGGCTGGTGGGCGTGTCTCTCCAGCCATGACGACATGAACAGGAACAAGCGCTGGAAGGAAACGCCCCCACTCCAGCTGGGCAAACACAAAACAAAAACATGACAGGACAAAACGGACCATGACACAAAAGGATTAGGTTTTTGGGATAGGTTTTAATTGAAACATTTTATGATCATGTTTAAAGAAAATCTTTAGAACAGGAGATGTCTAGCAATTGATGAGAAGTTTGCCAAGTATAAAGTTGGATTAAATAGTTCGGCAGCTGATTTATTAACTGATGTGTATCAAATGTAACAAAGGTGGACGACAGATGTTTTATGACGATGCGACACCAGCCCTGACATGACAACTTTTAAGGGACAAGACAGCATTCCATAATTACCAGAATGCTAACGTCCACATCTATGAGCTGTTTGACGTCACAGGTGCAGGATCGTCAGCCACGTCCAGGAGGAACAGGAGAAACTACATCGCGGGGACTGAATGGGAAAATCCACAAACGCAGTGGTAAACTTTGGCATATGCTGGCTAAATTGAGGCTAAATTAGCGCCGAGGGAGGGGTCTCTGTGTGGAATTGGAAAGTATCTTTTTGGTGAATGAAAGTGTGACAGAAAAAGTGTTTGTATGTCTAAGTGGTTTGAGTGAATGTTTAAGGGACGGGCCTCAGGAAAGAAACCTGATTGAGGGCACCAGTAAGCCCGAACAGCACATAGGATGCAATGGGCGGACAGGTCTGATCAACCTGAATCCCTATTGCACTCCCAAGTACTGATTTTCAAATTGTTATTGGAGACAGATTGGACTAATCAAATTCAAGCATCACGTGAATGATTGATTGACGTTATTACACAAAATTTATGCAAAACTGAACGTTTCAGAAGGGAGGTAATTTACCCCTTCTCGCTTGCAAGTGCCACTCCTCCAGTTCTCTCCACAGGTTTGAGGTGACATATGACGTGTGTGACCTGAAGGTCGGAGAACGCTTCAAATAGCGCCGCATCACGCCCATCCCGGCCGGAGTTTCTCCTCAACAAGGAGGGAGATATAAGATATTCTAAGTTAGGTTCCATGAAAACAGATTAAGATATAGTTGTTGCTTTAGCCTGCTCATGTGCTCCGCAGTTTTAATATTCACATTGGGTGCACGAATAGATAACACACACCCAGTCCAGGACAGAGCAGAATTTTGTTGTATTGTTAAGACTTTTCCATAATATACGGCACCACAGCGGTGATACTTGAGGTTAATTTCAGTTAAGTTGGCGGTGGCGCTGTTTTTATGAAAATTACTCACTTAACGCAAGGGTAGGTTCTTCGTAGAGGGGATTACAGAGTTACATGCGGGACAAAATTTACTTGTCAGGAACTGTCCTTACTTGAGGCCGAGGCCAGACCTACAGACCAGCATGATGGTCACCGGCTGATTGGGGACACCTCAGGTGAGATTGGTCGTGCCGTGCATCAGATATTTCTGGCCCCGTTGGGGCCGATGTTGCTGTATCTTTCAGGTGGGGAGCGGAGGAGACAGGCCTGGTCTATGTGGCCAGGGCGAGACGTGAATGGAGTGAGACTTCCGGCAGTGACCCATCCAATAATGTCGTCATTCCGCAGCTGTTCCAGTTGGCCGTCCTTTGGGTGTGTCCTTCCGGTTACGGACATCATGTGAAACAGTCCATCAATGAAAAAATGATCAGTCTCAGGAGAACACATTTTTTTTTACATCATTTTGCACGACATCAGAAAAGGAAAATGTGGGATTGGATTAAGGAGCGTTACTAAAAATTGCAGGTTCAGGTGGCCAAGAGGGCTAAAAATGATAAAATAAAAAAAATGAAAAAAAAGGGGGGGGGGCAGCTAATGCATGCAGCTCCCATTGCACCTGCGCCTTCCGCTTCTGCTGCTCCTAGGCAAGGTTCGGGTGACGCGGCACCCCAGCAGACTGGCTGTCCGTACCCGGCCGGTCAACGAGGTCGGGATTGCGGTAACAGAGGTAGGGGTGGTTATAGACGGGGGTTGTGAGTGGGGTGTGCTCTTGCTGTGGGGTCACTGGGTGATAAACTGCACATACCGAGCCACTTTCTGGAATGTGCCATCTTCTGGTCCGGTGCCATTCCTGTCGCCCAGAGCTCAACCAGCGCAGGGGGCGCCACCGTTACCCACTCCCAACGCACTATTGACACCAACCCGCTGGTACCCCATTCCATGACAGGGGGCCACGGAGCATATGTGGTGCTCTCCTCCATTCCACTGGCTGAAATGAAACATCTGAGGGCAGCTCTGAAACCTGGTTCTCCATCCTCCCGCGGTGGGTATGCCCTGTTCCTGATCCAACCTCCACCCATTCACCAATTGACCCAGTACATTGTACACTGTACATATGATCGCACACATGATTTGGTTTATCAAAATGCATTCATCCAAATTTAGTCAGGAGTTCATCTTGCATTAGGATTATATATGTGTTATGTCTACCGGCGTTGCCTCGCATGCGTGCCTTGTCCCTGAGCAGCAGAAATGGTATGAATTGTTTACTTTCGCCAAGCCACAAATCGCATTGACTATTGATGCGCGTCTTCATACTAAAGATCTAGGCCCCATGGTAAAGCGGTGTGGAGAGGCGGTTGGCTGGGTTCAGACGTCTATTACAAATGTTGAATACTCCGCGTCACTAACAGGGTATCATACTTCAGCACCCACTACAAATTCTTCGGTTTTGGGAACGTGACTACATTTCAAAATTTCACGAAGCGGGTCACTCGGGAGAGGTAGCTCTGTGTGCGTCTCTGCCGGATGGGTTGTGGACACGGGGCCCGACTGATTTTGGGCTCTGCTCCACAGCTCCCCCAGTTGTTTTACTGTCTCTACACCCTCACCCAGTTGACAGAATCAGAGTTGGCACAGCCTGGAGGTGGAGGGAGGCATTCGGGAGACAATAGGAGGTGAAGACTGCAGCGGTTCTTGGAGCTGTCTACGTCTTGGAGAGCACCTATTCTTCCCGTAAATTAATTTGGTATCTGCGTAATTCTAGTTTGGGATTTGTATTTATTTATTTTTATCATAAATGGTAACTATTTCATTTGGTTTGCTTTGAAGATTTGCCAAAAAACGGTCAAAATTGGAGCGTTAGCTCAGCGCTTAATTTATAATCTCTAAACATTTAGTTATTTGAACTCAGTGAACTACATTTTCCTGAATTCAGGAATAATTTGCCCATCTTGCGAAGCCAAATTCTAACATTGTGCCATATTATATCTTATCATATATTATCATTCGCACATAAATGTGAACCAACACTGCTGGATTGTGGTGATTATCGGCACAACGAAATGTATACGTTGGAAAATTGTTTCTCGGGGCAATGCCTGTGAGGATGCCACTGTCTAGATCAGGGGTGCTCATTAAGTCGATCGCGATCTACCGGTCGATCGCGGAGGTGGTACTGGTCGATCGCGGCGTGACATTAAAAAAATATCATCCTAGCATCAATGCCGTCACTTGATTAATATACAAGGCAGCCATTCAGATGACAACTGAATGTTGCCATTCTGTTGACCAATCAAATCAAACAACGGCTCTAAGTGCAGCAGAACTTACGATGTCAGCCTATCATCCATCCCCGTTACTTGATTGACATACAGGACAACCAGTCAGATAACAACTGAATTTTGACCTTTAGGTCACCGCTCATGCGTAAACAACGACGCAAAGTGCTAAGCTAGTCGGCGAATTGTGTCAGATTTTAAGCCCTCGCTAAAGTTTATGGTCACTAAAATGAGTGAAGGAGCTGGACCAAGTAAAAAGGCAAAAACATATCATTTCCATACAGAATGGGAGGTGGACTTTTTTTTCACAATGTCATTTTCGAAGTGCGTTTGCCTCATATGCCATTCTATCATCGCAGTACCAAAGAAGGGAAATGTGGAGCGGCATTTTCGGACTGTTCAAGAAAGATACGAAAACGACTTCCCGCCGAAAAGCGAGCTAAGAAAGAGAAAGGTGAATGAACTAAAATCCCAGTTGACAAGACAGCAGTCATTTTTCACACAACATACTTCAAAAGTGAAGGCGGCCACCGAAGCATCGTTCCGGGTGTGTCACGCCATTGTTAAAAACAAGAAGTCCTTCCAAGACGGAGAGATGGTAAAAGAGGCATTCGTTGAAGCAGCTGACTCATTGTTCCGGGACTTTAAAAATAAGGCAGAGATATTATCTTCAATCAAAGCTCTGCAGTTGTCAAGACATACAGTTACACGTCGCTGTGATGCCATGGCCGAGGATTTAACCCAGCAAATGTGGACGGACATCAGAAATTGTGAATTTTTCTCACTGCAGTTGGACGAATCTACGGATGTGAGTGACACAGCCCAGATGTGCGTTTTCATTCGCATGGTGTGAAGTGATATCACTGCAAAAGAGGAGCTATGAACAGTACTTCCCATGAAAGAACAGACGCGAGGAGAGGACATATTTCAGACGTTTAAAAACTTTATCGAGAAAACTGAGCTCCCAATGTACAAATTGGTGTCTATCACCTCAGATGGAGCACCTGCAATGGTTGGGCGTGTGAATGGATTTATTGCCAAGTGCAGGCAGGATGATGCGTTCCCAGACTTCTTGAATTACCATTGCATTATCCACAAACAAGCCCTATGCGCTAAAATGCTTAACATGAAAGAGATCATGGATGTGGCAACGAAGATCGCATGTTCTATTCGAGCCAGATCTCTTCAAAGACGGTTATTCCGTGCACATCTGGAGAAGGCTGGCTGCAACCACTCTGAGTTGTTGCTACATACTGACGTGAGATGGCTTAGTCGTGGGAAATTCCTCAAAAGATTTCGAGAGCTCTGTCCGGAGATTAAGGAGTTTTTCCGTGTATCTGGACATGCAGAATACAAGCAGCTAAATGACGGCCAGTGGCTGTTAGACTTGGCATTTTTAACCGATCTGACAAACTTGTTGAATGACCTTAATCTTGAGCTGCAAGGAAAAGACAAAACAGTGACCAATATGATCAGCTCAGTTCACGCTTTCAAACGAAAGATGCAACATTTCTCCACAAAGCTGCAGCACCATGATTTGGCAAATTTCCAGAACCTGGCGTCAGAGTTGGAGACGCAAGGGAAGGCCTGTGAGCAACTTGACAGTGCACGCTACACGGAGCAGATCACCGGTTGTCTGTCAGAATTTAACAAACGCTTTCAAGACTTTTCTTTGCTCGAGCCAGTTGCTACATTCATGTGCTATCCTTTTCAGGAAGATGTTGAGGTTGATTCACTCGCATCAAACATTGCATCACTGTTTCACATGAACTCTTCTGGAGTGGAAGATGAGATTTTGACTCTACAAACCGACATTGAACTGAAGTCGAGAGCTCATGGACAGTTCTGGAACTTACTCACGGAGGAAAAGTACCCTAACATGAGGAAATGTGCTATCTCTTTGACTGCATTATTCGGCTCCACTTATTTATGTGAGTCAGCCTTTTCTTACATGAAGATCATTAAGTCCAAATACCGTTCCACCATGACTGATGAACATTTGGAAGTGTGTTTGAGGCTGGCTATCAGCAGTCCGGACTATGCATCCCTGGCTGATTCAATTCAGTGCAAGTCATCAAAGTAAACTCAGTTAATTTAAAAAATGTTAATAGTTAATTATGTGTGTTTTGCAATATTGGCTCATTTGGTTATGTAAGGTACATCAACATACATTGTACGTACAAATAATCCTTAATACATTTGAAAATAAATCGATGTTTTGCATTTTTGTAGTGGGTAGATCATTTTGACTCGGTCATTTTGAAAGTAGCTCGCATGCTGAAAAAGTGTGAGCACCCCTGGTCTAGATTATATTCAAAGAAAGCTTTTACAACAGTCTGGGAATTGAAATAGATATAGATATAAAATTTGGTGGGTCTACGTTAATTACAATATCTTATTCAAGTGCCTGATACAAGCTTCACAAACAAGTTAAAAAAAAGTGATTGAGTGCAATTAATGACGGTAGTGTTGCGATTATTTAGTTAAGAAATTTAATTGCGGGACGGCACTAATTAATTTGTTACTTTTTGTTGGCTCATATAACTTTGATTGGGATCGACCCCACTAGGGGGGGGGGGGGTCATAGTATATTTCTTGCCGCATGCATTTTTTGTGGCCACAGGTTGCGTTTTCATTTTGATGGTAAAATATTTTTCGGCGGGGATTAAAGGATTGTATTACGATTACTGGCATTATTTTAAACACATACGGGACAGAATGTCGATTATCAAAGTTAGCAGGTTCATATTTACTGAATATTTTAAACATTGATGAAACAAGAAGCATTTATCAAATGGAACTAGAAGCACGGGTCACAAGAATAACTGGGATTGTAGTCCTGATGTTTTCTGATTTATTATATTTTTCTCATATGCTAAATTTATAGTACTTAGTTTAAATGTGTGAACTTTATTGAAATTCTCAGTAGTGAGAACAAATTTGCACACATAGCATTTCCATGAGCTGCCCTCACATTCACAGCACTTCATAGACAAATACGACGAAGCACATTCTCCACATTGGCTGTAGAGATGCAAACATACCAAATTGGGCACTGGAGGACTCACATAGACGCTATCGCAAAAACACATTCCGAAAGACAGAACAATTGGAGATCGGAGCACACGCACATACACACTTGCACATACACGTACACCTGCACACACATGCACTCCGACAAGATTCCAGAGGAATGCCAGCGAGGCGAGCGACGGAGAGACTGCCCGCCAGGGAAGGCCAGCCTTGGCGTGCCAGTCTACGGGACCAGACGGGAATCAACTTATCCAGACGATGACTAACCTGGGGAGGACCTTCCCTTGGACGTGGACCCGTGCCGTGGGAGGGAGCGAGGACAACCGATTCAACCTACATTACCCTTGACATAAAAAACTCCTATAAAAACTGAAGCTGGGCTGAAAGATGGCCCGCATTTTTCGACTGTGCTCGCCCAAGTGCAGTTTTCTCGTGAGATTAAGAAAAAGACGCCCAGATATCTGTGTTTGTACTATTTCCTGAACTCCAGAAATTGAAGAAACTACATATCGGAACTCTAATCAGTTGTTGTTGAGTCTTTATTTGACCCTTTTCTTCTTGAGTACAAAAAACGAACATGCATTGGCGTAAGTTTGGCTTTTAAAGGTTGATTTACGAAACTACTTCTCATTTCCATGGTGACTGAACTCCAACATCATCTTTCCACAAAGAGTCAGTTCCTTCAGTTTTTTTTGTCTTTTTTTTAAGCTTTAAGGATCGCTGCTATTGTCACCAGCACAATTGTGTCTCTCAGCTTGCTGTTTAGTGGCGAATTTTTTCGCACAAACGCTGCAACTAATTGGCTTGTCTCCACTGTGTGTTCTTGTGTGGCTTGTTAAATTCGCCTTTTGAGAGAAACATTTTCCACAAACTAAGCATGAAAAAGATTTTTCACCACTGTGTGTTCTCATGTGCGTTACCAAATGAGACTTTTGAGAGAAACCTTTTCCGCAAACTGAACAGGAAAAGGGGTTTTCACCACTGTGTGTTCTTGTGTGGATTGTTAAACTTGAATTTTGAGAGAAGCTTTTTCCACAAATTGAGCAGGACAAAGGTTTTTCTCCACTATGTATTCTTGTGTGACTTGTTAAATTTGCCTTTTGAGAGAAACTCTTGCCACAAACTGAGCAGGAAAAAGGTTTTTCACCACTGTGTGTTCTTTTGTGTTCTGTTAAATATGTCTTTTCCGAGAAGCATTTTCCACAAACTGAGCAAGAAAAAGGTTTTTCACCACTGTGTGTTCTTGTGTGGCTTGTTAAATGTGATTTTCGGGAGAAACTCTTGCCACAAACTGAGCAGGAAAATGTTTTTTCTCCAGTGTGTTCTTGTGTGTCTTGTTAACGTTGCGTTTTGAGAGCTTTTACCATGAACTGAGCAAGAAAAAGGGTTTTCACCACTGTGTGTTTATTTGTGCCCTTTTAAACACAAAGTTAATGAGTCAGTGTGACATGCCCTTTCACCTTTAGCTTGCCCATCATCATCATCATCATCGTCATGAGCGTCTGATAATGTGTCCTCATTTTGTGCTTGTGATGGTCCCCAGTGGTCTTCATCACCTTCTGTTGTCACGTGATGACTTGAGCTGCTGCTTGGAGGCTCCGCCCCTCTCTTGTCCTCACTCTCATCCTTGTTTTCATCTTCACTCTTTGTAGGGACAACGTTCACTGGTGACTTGTTAATCTCCTCCTCCTCCTTTTTGATGTGAGTCAAGTTTGGCTCCTCTTTCACAGAACGGAGATCGTTTGCACTGACGTCTGTAGGACACAAAAAGACAAATTTGGTTTGGTCAAAGCTCAGGCGGCGACTTTGTCTTATATTGTTTCTAGTACATTCCAACATTCCCCTTTTTAATTTTTTTTAATAAAATTTCTGTTTCTAAATAAATTTGAAAACAAAATTACGTGTGAAGAATCAAAATCCCTATGCATAAATTAAGCAACAACACTTTCACTCTGACATATATGAATAAGGTGTATTTTAAAGTTATTCAATATGTATTAAAATTAGACTAAGATACACCATAATATTATTCGAGTTCACTGAATTATTTTGTAACTGCAATGATGCTTAACAGCCATAGGGTGTCAGTAATGAGTAACAAAGGAACACAAGACCTCCCACTGATACATCATTAGACATCATCATTGTCATTTGCATAAATTATCAAGAACTTTGAGTTGTGGGGGAGATGCAAACCACCTGGGCCACAGGAACTTTATTATCAGGAACTAAATGTTCCTGGCCTTGTTGGTAGAAAAGGGGGTTGTGACGTTCTCCCTTTTTAAGCCCATAGTAAGCCAAAGATGCAGATGCATTCCTTGCAGCATGCGCTTGATCACCGATGAGATCCGTGCAACCTTGGATGGATGCATTCAATGAATTTTAAATGTTTGGATGAGGTGAAACTACGCACACGTGCACAAAACTGTGCGGGACCACCCGAGGTTCATTGACCGAGCCAGTAAAAATTTCATAAATACATAGGACCAATACGTACTTGATTTTTTCAAAAACTTAATCCATTGTGTTATAGCCACTAAAATTCATCAACGCCATTGATCTTTTTGCCACAGTGTGCACAGTTTTTAGAGTCAGGTTCAATCATTCCATAAGGAATTGCTTGAACAAGATATGTCAGAGTGTTTGTCAAAAACGAGACAAGCCTTGATAAATGAATCACCCAACCAAGATTGTCTTTGTCACTTGCAAGGAGCAGTCCACCAAAGAGAAAAGCTTTCCCGCTCCTGTGCGGCGTTTTATTGAAGCACAGCAAAGTAATTTGTATATGCAAACTCATAAAGAATGGAAAAACATGAACACTTTGACATTGTCATATGTCAAATGTGAAATAATCAGTTCAAATTTTATACTGGAAAAAAACATGGAGTTCACCCCCCACTATTGGTTATTCTTTGGCAATTATTTTGTGCACTGATTTAATTTGGCATAAACAAATGTTCAGCAGACCTGCAAGTAAAAGTCAATATTTAAAAATAAAACGGCAATAACCTTGAACGCATTTCCCCAAACAACTTAATGTTGTGATGCATATTTTTAACGATGGAAAGTCGTTCTTTACAAAGCAAATGAGAGTAACACCGGTACAAACCTGCTTTGTGTAGCACAACACGAGGCTGCTTCCAACCTTCGCCCAGCAGTTGAAGATGTTGCTCGTTCTCTTCTTTTATTCCACAAAGTTCCTCTTTGCACTTGGGTGTCGTTCTTTCACACATTTTCAAATGATAATTCCAAAAAATCCGCACTTGATCTTTGCTTGGCTTTGAGTCATGTGCCTCTTTTCGTTAGCGGCTAGCTAGCTAGCAAGCTAAGCTAACTACGCCGAAAAGCATCAACGCGCGAAAATGAGGTTATCGGGACACAAAGACTTAACGAATTACATCCTGTGAGAAAATTACAGTCAGTTCCACACTAAATCAGAAGAATTTAGCGATGGGTGTTTTTGTTCCGGTGTGGACGGGTCGGTGGATGTGGTCGAGGTCCTTTTTTTTTTTTTTTTTTTTTTTTAATTTATTTTTTTTTAATTTATTTTTTTATTTTATTTATTTATTTTTTTTTTTATGTGGTCGAGGTCCTTCGGAAGCTGCACGCTTGCTAATGACGTCATGCTTCAGACACGTATTTTTCAAATATATTTCTTTGCCTCTGTGTCTGTTTTTACACCTTGATGTTCTATTTTAATATATATTTTATATAATATTTGAATTCGGTTGATAAAAAAAAAATTTAAAAAAATAAATTAACGCCACATTGGCGAGTCAGCTCTTACGTCACTTCTGCCTTTGCCCGGAGAATCCGCTGCTGCAACTGCAGTGGGACGTTTACGTTTCTCCGAACGAACTTGCAACAATGCTGTGGTTCACTCGCAGGCTTCGAAGTTAACTTTAAAAACTGCTTGCCCTTAGGGCAAGTGCCAAAATTTGCCTTGCCCGAGTGGCCAAATTACTTGCCCAACTTGGGCAAGTGACAATTTTTTTTCTCCTTCCCAAAGATTAAATTACCTTGCCCTGAGTGACTTTTTGGATGACAAAGTGTGTGATTACAAATTGCATGAATTTTTTTTTCGGACAGTTCCTGCCTCGAAAGAATTACAACAGAATTACAATTACACAGTCTTGTTTTCATCATCAACCATGAAACCCTGCTCACAACAGCATGTATCATCCTGTGCAGTTATTGAAAATGTTAATTGTAGTTTTAATAATTAAGAAATCTTCATGTTAAATTGGGAAAATGATATTACAGCAATCCAGATATCAATTTTAAGTCCAGGGGAGCCTATTAATTGAGTAATCACATGAGTAAAATATGAGTGTGGGAAATTTGTGTGTTCCTTTAAGACCAGTGCCTGTGGCGCTGCCTCCATAAGTTTCATAGCATAAACAGAACACAGTCAATGACACGATGTCAGGTCACATCATGGAGCTAACGAATTAACAGCCAATAATCAAATATTACTCCCTTCCTTACTCGCAACTGAATTGTCTACTTAAAAATATGCGAGCTACTTTAGTCATGTCAGAATCCGAAATGTTCGGATTTGAACGAACTTGTCGCCACTTGTAAACATGCGCAGAAGGTAAGAAAACTTCCGACTGTCAATTTTCGGACGAAATATCGTAGGTTTTTGTTGTGTTTTTCAAACTTCAAATGAAGATGCAACTCCAGTGAGTTCCAATACTGCGGCGCAGTGCGGCGCTATGCCGAACCAACACACCAAAAAGTCGTAACTGGCGACCGTTCAAAAATCTGAAATATATTCTTTCTTTTTTTAAACCACAATGGCCGAAGGAGGGAAAAGTGTGATTTTTTATTGCAGATACACTTGCAAGGACATTTTCAAGTCGGACCTTTCAAGAGAAGCTATATCGTCCAACACTCACTCAGTGGTGCGTAAGTGTGTTTCTGTATATTATTTGTCCAGCCGTGGTGTCATAAATTATGGTATTTTCATGGGGATTTATTCAAGGAGAACAAAGTAGGACTTCACTGAAGGCACAGGTGTGAAATGCACTGAAGTAACTTAAAAATTAAAAGTAAAAAAAAAAATTATGTTTGTTTAAGAATGTGCAAGAAAGAAAAATGTTGACAAATGTTGAAAATAATATTTTCCAGGAGGTATTTATTTCTTTGTTGTTTATTCATTCAATTCTATACTTATTTCAACATTGGAGTATTATTTTTCTTTCAATATGTAGTATATTTTGTCTTTGAAGTGTGGGTCCTTGCTGCCTTCAGGAGAGGCAGCCGAGCAAGGCTGGATTGGTGATGGAAAAGAACAAAAGAAAGAAGAAAGATTTTATTCTCGTCACATGCTGATGTCAAAAGAAGTCTCCCCAAAAACGTGCGAGCCCCCTCTCAGACATTCCCTTCTTATGGGGAATGCCCAAATAGGACATGAATATCTAATTTTCCCTTGTTGCATATGCATTCCCATCCCGCTAGTCTTCGGGATTTCCCTCCAAAAGTCCCCCAGAGGGAGAGCAGATGCGTCTCCCCGTTGATACGACCAGTCTACTCGTGACCACCTTAAATTACTTCCATACCCTGGAAGGTCACTGACCTGGCGAGAGAATTGCCCCCACCATAAACAATGCTCAGGCCTATTTTCTCTCAGGGCAGTATTTGGTTACATCGGAACTTCAGAACCAAGACTGGTCACTTCTGTGAGCTCCAGTCCCTTCATAGTTTCATAAAGAGAATTACTTCCCAGATCTATATTAGGCCATTTAAAAATACATGACTTTTTTTTATTTCAATGTATATTTAAGCTTGCTGATGTAATACTACAATATTTATTCAATTATTTTAATATGCAAAATTATATCAATTAATTTAAACCTTTTTATTTCACACTTGAATATTTCTTAACAAATTTGTTCATTTGAATATGTATGCAATTTAAATTATTCCATCCATCCAGCCATTTTCTGCCGCTCATCCGGGGTCGGGTTATTGAATTAATTTTTTAAGTATTTTTTATAATTCAATATTTATTTCAAGATCAGGACTCTTCTCAAATAGTTCAATATTTATAAAATGTTTCTATATTTGTTATTAATTGAATTAAGTCTGTATGTGATTTCCAATTTTACATTTTAATATTTTCCCATTTCACTATATAAATAATCCAATGTATAAAAAATATAATAGAGCATGAAAAAAAATATTTGGTATATTTGACAAAATGATAGTTTTCCCGAAGTGAGATTCTGCTTAGCAATAAACCCCAAACGCTTGATAGAGCTCAACCTAGAAAGTGTATTTGGGCAGTCAGAAATTTATTCAGAAAGCGAAATATTAAATGTATATGAGGGCATATTTGAAGAGTTTGAGTTATGTTCAATGAACCATACATATACGAGCCAGCCAAACACAGCGAGAAAACCAGCACTGATTCCAGTCGCCATCAAGTTGCCAACTCCTGACATTCCAAAACCTTTGAGAGAAACTGAGACAATTTGCATTTCTCTGTCTGGTTCTTTTTATAGTTCAACTTCGAGTTCTGTTTTTCACCTTTTCACACTGCGTAATGAAGGCCAGTTGAGCAAGTGGAACAAGTGATTTTATTGATGATTGTGGAAGGCACCGATTTCATAAGCACCGTTTCTTCTCACACCTTTTCCATTAAGTACGATTAAAAAGACAACTGAAAAGCATAATGTTAACAAATGTTATTCCAGGCAAAGGCAATAAATTTTATTTACATGTTTGATGTTAACACACAAAAAAACTCATCATCACTCAGACACAATGGTTCTTCTGGCACTGATCACATTGGCTTTGTGTCAATAAAAGAGCTTTGCAAAATTCAATTTCATATTTTATTGAAAATCACATTTACATCTTACCACAAAGAGTCGGTTCTTTCATTTTTTTTCTTATTTTTTTAATCTTCAAGTATCGCTGCAATTCTCACCAGCACAATTGTGTCTCTCAGCATGCTGTTTAGTGAAGAATGTTTTAGCACAAACGCTGCAACTGAATGGCTTGTCTCCACTGTGCGTTCTTGTGTGGATTCGTAAATGCAACTTTTGAGAGAAGCTTTTGCCACAAACTGAGCAGGAAAAAGGTTTTTCTCCACTGTGCGTTCTTGTGTGGTTTGTTAAATGCAACTTTTGAGAGAAACTCTTGGCACAAACTGAGCAGGAAAAAGGTTTTTTACCACTGTGCTTTCTTGTGTGCCTTACTAAATGAGACTTTTGAGAGAAACTCTTGCCACAAATTGAGCAAGAAAAAGGTTTTTCTCCACTGTGTGTTCTTGCGTGCCTTGTGAAATTAGAATTCTCTGAGAAGCTTTTACCACAATCTGAGCAGGAAAAGGGTTTTTCACCACTGTGTGTTCTTGTGTGGCTTGTTAAATGTGACTTTAGAGAAAAGCTTTTGCCACAAATTGAGCAGGAAAAAGGTTTTTCACCACTGTGTGTTCTTGTGTGGCTTGTTAAATTTGATTTTAGAGAAAAGCTTTGACCACAAAACAAGCAGGAAAAAGGTTTTTCTCCACTGTGCGTTCTTGTGTGCCTTACTAAAGAAGACTTTCGAGAGAAGCATTTTCCACAAACTGAGCAGGAAAAAGGTTTTTCACCACTGTGCTTTCTTGTGTGGCTTGTTAAATGCGACTTTTGAGAGAAACTCTTGCCACAAATTGAGCAAGAAAAAGGTTTTACTCCACTGTGTGTTCTTGCATGCCTTGTGAAATTAGAATTCTCGGAGAAGCTTTTACCACAATCTGAGCAGGAAAAAGGTTTTTCACCACTGTGTGTTCTTGTGTGGCTTGTTAAATGTGACTTTAGAGAAAAGCTTTTGTCACAAATTGAGCAGGAAAAAGGTTTTTCACCACTGTGTGTTCTTGTGTGGCTTGTTAAATGTGACTTTAGAGAAAAGCTTTTGTCACAAAACAAGCAGGAAAAAGGTTTTTCTCCACTGTGCGTTCTTGTGTGCCTTACTAAAGAAGACTTTCGAGAGAAGCATTTTCCACAAACTGAGCAGGAAAAAGGTTTATCTCCGCTGTGTGTTCTTGTGTGCGGTTTTAACGACAGCTTTGAAGTTAATGAGTCAGTGTGACATGCCCTTTCACCTTTGGCTTGCCCATCATCTTCATCATCATCATCGTCATGAGTGTCTGATAATATGTCCTCATTTTGTGCTTGTGATGGCCCCCAGTGGTCTTCATCACCTTCTGTTGTCACGTGATGTCTTGAGCTGCTGCTTGGAGGCTCCGCCCCTCTGTTGTCCTCACTCTCATCCTTGTTTTCATCTTCAGTCTTTATAGGGACAACGTTCAGTGGTGACTTGTTGATCTCCTCCTCCTCCTTTTTGATATGAGTCAAGTCTGGCTCTTCTTTCACAGAACGGAGATCGTTTTCACAGACGTCTGCAGGACACAAAAAGACAAACACAAATTTGGTTTGGTCAAGTCAAACCTCATGCGGCGACTTTGTCTTATATTGTTTCTACCGTGCTACCTTGACTTATGCCTGCCGCACACGGAGCAATGCGTGCGACCCCAACTTGGACCGGACCATGGGGACATTTCACAAAATTACGTTTGACGATGTAAACCTCCCTTTTCTAGCAGCACAGCTGTGATAAACGAGCATTTAAAAAGGAAGCACCCCTCTGTTGTCCTCACTCTCATCCTTGTTTTCATCTTCAGTCTTTATATGGACAACGTTCACTGGTGACTTGTTGATCTCCACCTCCTCCTTTTTGATGTGAGTCAAGTCTGGCTCCTCTTTCACAGAACGGAGATCATTTTGTCTGACGTCTGCAGGACACAAAAAGACAAATTTGGTTTGGTCAAATCAAAGTTCAGGCGGCGACTTTGTCTTATATTGTTCCTACCGTGCTACCTTGACTTGTGCCTGCCGCACACGGAGCGATGCGTGCGACCCCGATTTGGATCGGACCATGGGGGCATTTCACAAAATTACGTCCTACGGTGTAAACCTCCCTTTCGCAGCACAACAGTGATAAACGAGCATTTAAAAAGGAAGCATGTTGCGGCTGATGCCGATTTCATTCCTGACATACTCACAGACGTTTCTGGAAGCGAGCTGAAGTTAGCACACACACACGTCTGATGGAACACCTGTTGTGGGACCCTAACTTTTTAATGGGGGCCACTGGGGGCCATCGCAACATAATGTCATTGATAAAATAGGAATCCTTCAAGTGAAATATGTTTACAAGTATTTCTTTTTGCATTTATGGATAGTTTCATCGTGGGTATTTTTGCTTCCATTATAATCTGGATCCCTAAAAGAATTAAAGGGGCCCTGGCATCAGAGTCGCTATTTATTGCATGATTTACATTTAGCCTGCTAGTACATTCCAACATTCCCCTTTTTATTTTTTATAAAATTTCTGTTTTTAAATAAATTTTAAAACAACATTATGTTTGAAGAGTCAAAATCCCTACACATCAGCATTAAGCAACAACACTTTCACTCTGACTTTCATGTTGACATATTTGAATAATGACTGTATATTTTAAAGTTATCCAATATGTATTCAAATTCGACTAAGATACACCAAAATATTTTAAGAGTTCACTGAATTATTTTGGAACTGCAACGATGCTTAACAGCCATAGGGTGTCAGTAATGAGTAACAAAGTAACACAACACCTCCCATTGTTCCGTCATCATTGTCATTTGCATAAATGATCAAGAACTATGAGTTGCGGGGGAGATGCAAACCATCTGGGACACAGGAACTTTATGACCAGGAACTAAATGTTCCTGGCCTTGTTGGTAGAAAATGGGGTTGTGGCGTACTCCCTTTTTAAGCCCATAGAAAGCTAAAGATGCAGATGCATTCCTTGCAGCATGCGCTTGTTCACTGATCGAGATCCGTGCAACCCTGGATGGATGCATTCAATGTATTTTAAATGTTTGGATGGGGTGAAACTACGCACATGTGCACAAAACAGTGCAGATCCACCGGAGGTTCATTGACTCTCACCCGACGAAGCCAGTACAAAGTTAATAAATAAGACCATTACGTGCTTGATTTTTTTTAAAAACTTAATATTTTGTGTTTTATCCACTAAAATTGATCAACCGCCATTGATGTTTTCGCCCCAGTGTGCAGATTTTTTAGAGTCAGGCAGAATTCCTTCCGGAAGGAATTGCTTGAACAAGATATAAATACCAGAAAATGTAAAATGTTAAATAATCAGTTCAAATTTTATAAAAAAAAAAAAAAAACATGGAATTCACCCCCCCCTTATTGGTTATTCTTTGGCATATATTTTCTGCACTGATTTCATTTGGCAAAAACAAATGTTCAGCAAACCGACGAGCAATATTTAAAAATAAAACGGCAATAACCTTGGACGCATTTCCCCAAACAACTTAATGTTGTGATGCATATTTTTAACGATAGAAAGTCGTTCTTGACAAAGCAAATGAGAGTAAAACGTGTACAAACCTGCTTTGAGTGGCACAACACGAGGCTGGTTGCAAACTTCGTCCAGCAGTTGAAGATGTTGCTCGTTCTCTTCTTTTATTCCACAAAGATCCACTTTGTACATGGGTGTCGTTCTTTCACACATATTCAAATGATAATTCCCAAAAATCCGCACTTGATCTCTGCTTGGCGATGAGTCATGTGCCTCTTGGCTGCCAGGATGGCCGAGTGGTCTAAGGCGCCGCGTTCAGGACCCAGTCTCCCCAGGAGGCCTGGGTTCGAATCTCGAATTTCCCCATTGTGAGACTAATAAAGGCATTATTATTTATTATTATTATTATTTTTGTTAGCAGCTAGCTAGCTAACAAGCTAAGCTAACTACGCCGAAAAGCATCAACGCGCGAAGATGAGGTTATCGGGACACAAAGACTTAATGAATTATGTCGTAGTCCTTTAGAGTAGCACTGGACATCCTTTGAGAAAATTACAGTCAGTTCCACACTAAATCAGAAGAATTTAGCGGTGAACTGCTTTTGTTCCGGTGTGGATGTGGTCGAGGTCCTTCGGAAGCTGCGCGCTTGCTTATGACGTCATGCTTTAAGCGCGTATTTTCCATATATATTTCTTTGCCTCAGTGGGTTTTATTTACACCTGGATGTTCTATTTTAATATTTATTTTATATAATATTTTAATTCGGTTGATAAAAAAAAATTAACCAAATAATTAAATTAACGCCACATTGGCGAGTCATCTCTCGCGTCACTTCCGCTTATGCCCCGAGAAGCCGCTGCTGGAACAGCAGTGGGACGTTTACGTTTCTCCGACCGAACTTATACTCGCAGTGCTTCTCAATTATTTCACGCCCGCCCCTACCAAGAAGAAAAAGATTCGCGCCACCCCACCACCAATTGTTTTTCTATCTTTGTAGATTGATATTAGATTGTCAATAAAATATCCCTTAACTAACCTAAATTGATAAGAAATATAATTTTGAGAACTATTATAGTGAGGATCTCGAAACTCAGTACTCTGTTGTGCAAATATTGATGAGATGACAAATATTTGTCATGTCATGTCATTATCCACACGGCTTATCCTGAACAGGGTCGCGGGAGAGTGCTGGAGCCAATTCCAGCTGACAACGGGCGAAAGGCGCACTACACCCTGAACTGGTCGCCAGCCAGTCACAGGGCAGACATAGACATCGTCACTGAGTGGGAACTGAACCCACGTTGCCTGCACACAACTCAGGCGAGTGTACCACTCCACCATCAGTGACATGATAAATATTTACGAATACGTTTTTTGTCAAAAACTTTATTAACATTAACTATCACTCCCGTCAGATAATCATCACAAGTCTCGAATCTTCTTACACAGCTGACATTTATTAATTTGTCACCGTCAAACTCGATGACTGCACAATAATTCTGAGGGGAATGAGCTTCAAATGCTGGCAGAAAAGTCACTTCAGAAACTTCTTATTCAGCCAACCAAAAGACTCAGCTTGTCAATCATGTCCGACGGCACTTGCCTTGCCACGTAAAGAACGCATGAGTATGAACAGTGCAACTCTCAAACACGTCCCCGGAGCAACAAACAATATAATTACTTTCCTATTGTTCCATGTACAAACGATTCACAAATAGGAAAAGAAAACTTGCATGACAACTATACACAAATTATCAATAAAGTCAACTTGCCAATTGTTTGATGAATAATAAATTATAATAAATTAAATGACAAATAATATTTTGGCAGTTAAACTCCCACCAAATCACAACAGCTATGTGATTTACTTTTCTTTCAACACTTAACAGAGTGTTTTATGAAACAACTAATTACTCCTCTGCCTCAAGCAAAAGTACTGTCTTCTGTACAGGCCTATCTAGATAGATTGGCTTCTTAATGCGTTTGCCTTGGCTGTCTAATGAAGAGTCACTGAGCTGAAGTTTTACCTATCTGACTCTTCCATCTAAACTTGGATAAATATCTGCTACTCTGGCAATCTTCCCCTTATCCTATGATGCTAGCGTCTGAGAAGTGGTGAAGCTCGTACTTGGATCCTTCTGAGAAATGCAATGGAACGAAGCACCTTCTGATCTTTACTTGGGACAGGTTTTGTAGATCTTGTAGCCACGCTTCCCATTGTGTTCTGAGGCCTTCTGTGAGTGGCTCGTCCCAACTGATGTTCTCTCGGCACATTTGTTGTAAGATCTGTTTCCCTAACAGAATGAAAGGGGCAACGAACCCTAAGGGGTCATAGATGGATGCCACTGTGGATAAAACTCCTCTTCTAGTCAGTGGGTGTTCCTTGACTGTAACTCTGAACTGGAAATCATCAGAAAAAACACACCATTGAACTCCGAGCGCTCTTTCCATAAGCGGTTCTCCTAAAGTCATGTCCTGTTCTTTGACACTTTCTGAACGCTCTTCAACTGGTATTGTATCCATCACCTTCCTGCTATTACAGACAAACTTGTGCAGTCTGAGCTTGCCTGAGCTACAAAGCTGTCGAGCCTCCTTGATGAGCTGAACTGCCTCAGTGTCGGATGTGACACTTACCAATCCATCATCCACATAAAAATTTCGCTGGATGAATTTCACTGTCTCATGGCTAAATTCCTCCTGCCCTTCAGTGGCTAGATGTTTAAGACCAAAATTGGCGCAACCAGGGGAAGAAGCTGCACCGAACAGATGCACTCGCATACGAAAGACTGATGGTGGTGACTCTAGATCCCCATTCTCCCACCAAAAGAATCTCAGATAATCTTGGTCTTCAAGTCTTACATGGAACTGATGAAACATTCGTTCCACGTCGCACATGATAGCGACTGGACCTTTGCGAAATCTACAAAGTACTCCCACCAAAGTGTTTGTGAGTTCTGGTCCGGTGAGAAGGTGGTCATTCAACGCTGTGTTCTGGAACCTCGCTGAGCAATCGAAGACCACACGTATTTTGCCAGGTTTTTGTCGGTGATAGACTCCATGGTGGGGAATATACCACGCTGGCCGGTTTTCCAGTGCTTCTACTGGAACCTTCTCTGCATCACCACGAGTGATAATGTCTTGCATGAAATTCACATAGTCTGAGCAGTACTTCTGATCTCTCTTAAGCCTCTTCTCTAGACTCTTTAAACGCTGCACAGCATATGACTTGTTATTAGGAAGATTTGGTCTTTCTTGTTTGAACGGGAGGGGCATCTCATAATGACCATCCTGCTTATGTTTGATGCCTTCCTTTAGCTGGGTAAGAAAATTGAGATCCTCTTGAGAGACAAGTGTCTCTTCTTCTACTCTTTCACTAAAGTCGGACTCCAGTACTCTTAGGAAATCTACTGGAGTGAAAACTTCCTTGATCCGAGTATTGCAGACAAAGTGCACTTCACTTTTGAGCTTAACTGCTGGTTTGGGCTTGGGTGTCACTTGCCGTACAATGATGCGGTGACTCAATCCTATAGCATCATCTTCATACTCGCCAAGCTCACCATAACTCACTATGCTCCAGCCTAAGTCAGTCTTCTGTGCGAATGGCTGGTTCTTTTCTCCACACACAACCTCTCTGGGCATGAGTGCTTGTGGGCAGTTGTAGCCGATCAGTAGACCAATCTCACAATCCATTGGTGGAGCGATACTCTCTGTAAGATGCTCCAAATGAGACCATGCCTTCGCAGTCTCAAAGGTAGGAATGTGTTTCTTATTTGCAGGGATGAACTCACGCGTGTATGTGGTGGGAACTGTTATTCTGTCCATGGAGAATATCCCTCTGATTTGCAGGTCTCTGATTCTTTTACAGTGCACAATCTTCCTTTTCGATGACATTGTTGATAATTTAAGCTTTACTTGTTCTTTGTTGACATCTAGTGTACAAAAGACTCATATTTCCTTATTTTATGCAGGCAGTGTTCGGGCAGCTAGGCGGGGTCCTTCATCGCTCCGGCGCCGCGGTCGAGAGAGAGAGAGAGAGGGGGACAGGGCGAGAGCGCGAGAGTGCGACCAGTCGGAGCAGTTACGGCGAAGTTAAAGTGTGCCGCCGATAGAAGTTCGTGATTTGATCCGTGTGTTTTCCTCTGAGCTGAAAATGTGCCAATCTCGAGTGTGCGTCCATGTGAGAGACCACACATACACATCTCCAGGCCATATATAATCCTTATTGCCAGCCCTGTTTGACATATATCCATAACTACGGACACCCAAACACACAAGACTCATCCAACCACTCGACGTTTCACCTAGTGGCCTCCACGGCAGGAAACCAAACCAAAGGGACACATTGTAATGGACTTTAATGGACACTGTTGTGAATTTGGATGTTAATTGCCAAACTGTTGGATAAATTGCTTAAAGCAGCCACCTGCCTCTTCCTTATTCCGCCATCCTGCACCATTTGCCTTTCCAAACAACCCGGCCGCGAAGTGGCGCTCTGGCCGGCGCCCCAGGCTCCGGTAAGATAAAAAATCTGAACCACCTGATTAACAGTCAAGACTGACACACACTGCTATCGACATAGCCTCCACAACATCTAGATTATCTGCTATGTCTTCTAAAATGAAAGAAGAGTCACTTTGTGAATCTAAAAGAGCATAAACAAGCACTTCATTACTGGAGTCAGTAGGCGTTGACACATAGACTGGTATTATTGCTGATGTCTGGGTGTTATTGCCATCTTGAACAACTCTGTGGCTGTGCGCTGTCGCTTCAGCAACGTCATCAGTTTTCTGTGTTAATTGTGATTTTGTTTCTTCGCTTGCTTCCTTGTGCTCTTGCGTTGATTCTTGGTCTTCTTGAGGGTCTTGGTCTTTCTTTGAGCGATCTGCGTGTAAGCATGTAGGGTGTCGCTTAGAACAGGTTTCGCAAACCATTCGTTTTTTACAGTTCTTAGATAAATGGCCAGGTTTCAAGCAGCCAAAACATAGTTTTTCACTCTTGACATATTTTACTCTGTTTTCAACCGGTTCCTTTATGAATTTGCAATACTTGAATATACAATGTCCTGCTTTCTTACAAAACATGCATGTTAATATGATCTTTTCACTAGCGTTTGTTCTGAGCGCATTAGCACCTGCGGAACACTTCTTGTATCCTTCTTCAGTCTGACTCTTGACCTTTCCCTTTCCATGTCCGCCTTGATGTATAGCTTGGTATGATGTAATTGGATTACATGCAATGCTTGCTTCCATTGTCAGAAATGTAACAAAGTAGCTGAAGTTAGGGAACTTGTCATGCTCAAGTTGATATTGAGTAGCTTTACGATTCCACCTGGTGCATAACCAGTCCGGTAGCTTAGTGCTGAGCTTCTGATTTTCGATCCCATCGTTCAGTATACTTAGACTGTCATTTATCGTCATAGCAGAGTCGCAACTAGGGCTGGGCGATAAACCGAAAATTTACCATTACCGAAATGTATTACAGTGACCGACATAATTGTGCCCTTGTTGGTAAATTCGGTGTCTAAAAAAAAAAAAAGAAAAAGTATTTTCTGTCTGCGGCGATGTTCATGCCTCTTTAAGACGGACGGCTACAGCGCTTCTAGTCACGTGACTCATGCGCTGTAGAAGAATGGAAACAGAAGACGCGTTCGTTGCTGGCGATTCAAATCCTAAAGCGGCTGACACGGCTGCAGACGAAGTAACGTTAGTTGAAATTGTTCCTGTCGCGCTTGTCCCGAAAAGAAATTCGACATCTGTCGTTTGGAAATGTTTTGGATTCCATAAAGACGATGTCTGAGCAAAAGAACACGAACTACAAAGTGCGTCGTAAGCACCTGAAACAGCGCGTCCAACCTTTTCTTTTTCACCTCTCACAACACAACCATGCTGTTGACTTGGAGCTTGTGCTAAAAGTTCAAAGTGAGAAGCAAGGTTGGACAAGTGACAACAGCCCACTAACGGAGGTGACACCATACGAGAGAACGTCTCAGAGGTGGACGCGATAGCCGAGCACATAGCGAAAGATAGAGCTCCTCTAGTTACAGTGGAGCGCACAGGATTTAAACGCCTCATGAACATAGACGACAAAAGGTACGAAAATATTTACACACACATACAGCACTTCCCGATATGGACAAAATCGGGACGGGAGCGGAGACATGTCGAGCATTTTGCATCCACATCCGACTTGTGGTCGAGTCGCAACATGGATCCCTGTTTGAGCCTGACTGTGCGGTACATAGACGACAAGTGGCGACTGCGCACCAGACGGCACATTTTCCTGATGAAGCACACTTTATTTGGCATTGACATTCCATTGACATTTTTTTCATTCTATTTAGCATTTTGTTTACAGGCGACTAACTCCTTTGCAGATGGCATTATTTATATTGTTTACAAGATACCTTTACACAAATCTAGGCCATTGCAAATGGCATTACAGCATCTCGGCACAATATATTTGCAGAAAAAGATTTTGTGAGAGGTACCCTTTTTCTCCTGTTCTTTGTGACATTGTTCAAGTCATGCAAAGCAAGCTATTTTGAATGTTTATTCAATATGATTTTTGCACTTTTATTTTTCATTGAAAGGAATGTGTACCAGTTGGTCAATAAAAAAGCAGTTAATATGCATTTCCTGCATTTATTTTGATTTTGGTCCTCAGGGGGAATTTATCGCACATTTATCGTTATCGAGGTAAAAGTGCCCAATTTATCGCGATATTGATTTTAGGTCATATCGCCCAACCCTAGTCGCAACTACGCAAAAAGTCGACAAATTTCCTCAACTCCCCAGTCTCCTTTGAAGCAATCCTAGGCCAGGAATGTCGTTTGTCTCGGAACGCTTTGGCAATTACAAAAGGTTTACCATATCGTTCATGGAGCAAATCCCATGCTGCTTGATATGCATCATCAGAGTCACTCATGAAGTAGCCTTCTATGCCTTCTTTAGCTTCGCCTCCAACATATTTTTCAAGGAAAAAGAGTTTCTCAGTATTTGGGATATTCATCCTCTCAATGAGTGTCTGAAAGGATGACTTCCAGTGTCTAAACTTGAGTGGGTCCCCAGTGAAGACAGTGGGCTCTGGGATTGGAAGCCGGTTAGCTGATATGGCCTCAGCCAAAACCTTCACATGGTCCTTTGTGTCATCTTGTGGAGAGTTACTTTGAGATATCGCTGAAGTTATATATGGATGTTGGGTATAATAATGCACGGGGTTTGCGTGCTTGACTTCTTGCTCCACGTTGGGCGATTCAGAGTGCTTAGATTTGAATCCTTGGTCTGAAATTAACTCAGTTTCATCGTAAACTTGAAGCTTTGCTTTAGCAGCATTTAGTCGTTTTAGCTCTTCTAAACGCTCTAGTTGTCTTTTTAAGTCATCAACCGACTTCTGCCTTGATGCATTTTCTTCTTGCTGTTTCTTTAGGAGAACAGCTTCACGGTTCTGTTCTTCTAGTTTACGTTCTGCGTCTTCCTTCTCAACTTGGAGCCGGCGGGATAGTGCGTCTGCTTCTTGTGCTGCAACTATCGACTTATTTTCAGCTTCAAGTGCTAGCAATCTCTCTCGATGTTGTTCTTGCTCAGACATTATTTGTAACACAGCTTTAGTTGCTGCATACTCAGCAGCAGCTTCCTTTCTTTTGGCTTCAGACTGAGTTGAGTGAACACTATCGCCCTTTGTGAATGACTTTATAGTATCGCAGATTGTGGTTGCAAAAACAGAGGGTGCATCAGGCCACATTAGTTCTTCCTTATTTCCTGAAATTTGAGATTGCGCATTTCCTACTACTTGATTGGATATGGACACACAGTTGTCCATCCTGCGGCGTACTTCATGTGGGGGGCTGTCTAGCTTTCGGTATTCATCATACACTTGATTCAATTCAGAGAGTTCTGTTTGAATATTGCTGATATGCTTCTGAAGCACATCACTAGAATCCTGATGAATCACAGATTTTTTTGCTACCTTAATTAAAGCCTTCCAGTACTCATAACTTCTATCAAAGCGACGTAGTATATCTTCCGTTTTTACACGGTGAAGTTCTTTACCCTTCTCCGTAAGAGTACGCTCTCTTTCACTTCTACGTGGTAGATCTGCAACGTGCTCAGTAACATTCTTAGGCTGCTTTACCTCATCTAAATTATCAAGCTCAGATTCTTCTTCTGAGTCAAGTGGCTGCTTAGACCCTTCTATATCTAAAGGCTGTTCTGTCTGTTCTACTTGTGACATTTTTACACTTGATTGATGCTTGTTCTTTAACACACAAATTACATAAACTTTGTCCACATGTGTTCTTATTTCTTATGGAAAACAATAATGCACGCTACACACAGTCCCTTATTGTTATCTGCTCCTTTGTGTCACCTTTAGAGCACAAACTAAAGTGCTTTGTCTTATGGACTCAAATTGAGCGAGCAACAGGTGAACTGATGTGTCCAGGCTTATCTGAGTTCCAAGCTTTGATCTGTTGCCGTCCTCCTTCGTTGAGCAGAATGCGCAGACGATCGCTTCTTCATCCAACGCAGACGAGTTTCACGTCTTCATCCAACGCAGACGAGTTGACTTCTCCATCCAACGCAGACGAGTTTGACTTTCACTCCCGTCAGATAATCATCACAAGTCTCGAATCTTCTTACACAGCTGACATTTATTAATTTGTCACCGTCAAACTATAAAACATACAAAAAATATAAATATACAACTGCAATATACAATATTTACAAAGATAATGAAAAGAAAGCACAGCAACACCATCAAGTGTAAACATAGTTGTTAGCAGCAAAACATACCTCGATGACTGCACAATAATTCTGAGGGGAATGAGCTTCAAATGCTGGCAGAAAAGTCACTTCAGAAACTGACAATTAGAACGGAAAATATTAACCATTGCCACTATAGACACAAAACCAGCAGGATATTAACCTGTAATCTTACAGGGGAAAGTTTACCTTCTTATTCAGCCGACCAAACAGACTCAGCTTGTCAATCATGTCCGACGGCACTTGCCTTGCCACGTAAAGAGCGCATGAGTATGAACAGTGCAACTCTCAAACACGTCCCCGGAGCAACAAACAATATAATTACTTTCCTATTGTTCCATGTACAAACGATTCACAAATAGGAAAAGAAAACTTGCATGACAACTATACACAAATTATCAATAAAGTCAACTTGCCAATTGTTTGATGAATAATAAATTATAATAAATTAAATGACAAATAATATTTTGGCAGTTAAAATGATCAATTTAATTTTGCAAAGATTTTTTATTGACATTAAGCCAATGTGATCAGTGCCAGAAGAACCAACGTGTCTGAGTGATGATAAGTTTTTTTTGTTTTTAAGATCAAGCATTATAAATAAAATTAATTGCCTTTGCCTGGAACAACATTTTTTAACATTATGCTTTTCAGTTGTCTTTTTAATCGTACTTAATGGAAAAGTTGTGAGAAGAAACAGTGCTTATGAAATCGGTGCCTTCCACAATTATTAATAAAATCACTTGTTCCACTTGCTCAACTGGCCTTCATTACGCTGTGTGAAAAGGTGAAAAACTGAACTAGAAGTTGAACTATAAAAAGAACCAGACAGAGAAACGCAAATCATCTCAGTTTCTCTTGAAGGTTTTGGAATGTCAGGAGTTGGCAATCTGATGGCGACTGGAGTCAGCGTTTATTTGTCACCATGAAGGAGATGATCCCCATCACGCAGTTCGTTGCTGCGCCTCTGAATACTGAAATGAAATATTTAAGTACTTAAATAAATGCTAAGATATTTTTTAACACTCTAACATTTTAATAATAAAATAGTGAAACATTTCAATTTGAAATTCGCAACCACATACAGAGTAAATTAAATTCATAATAATATAGAAACATTTACTCAATATTGAACAAATTTAGGAATCCTAATTTTAAAAGATAAAAAAAAATTCTTAAATCAAATTTTAAGTATTAAATTAATTTCAATAAATATTTGGGTACATATTTAAATGAGCAAATATTTTGACAAATACTCAAGATTGAGATAAAAAGTATTTAAAAATATTTGTATATTTTTACATGTTAAAATAATTGAAGAAACATTGTTGTAATCTCAATCTAAAGGATCTAAATCAAGAAGAGCAAAACGTTCCGTTAAAAATAGTGTCTGGGCATTTTTGTTTGTCATGACATGCAATGATTTTTTTTTAATAACTTGAGGTATTCATCCAACTGTTGATGGGGAGCTTGCCTTGAGGTATTTACCTCAATGGATAAAATGTTTTGCAAGTGAAATTAAATTGTTCCCAAAAAGTCCATGTCCTTCTCTCCACTAACTATACTTCAACTTTAGTGGACGACATCCTCACATTGTCCTTTTTTTCTTTCTCTCCTAATTTTTGTTGTTCAACGATGCACTTTTTGTATTCAATATGTGCCAAAGTTGTTTGCGTATCGATATTTTCAAATTTATTTCAGAAAAAAAAGTACCATGGCGCCATCTAACGACGAAGACGCAAATGCACAACTCCGAGTGGTGACGTATGCTTATTAAAAATGAATAAAACAAACAAAAAAAAACGTTTATAGAAGCATATAGATCTCAAGGGACAGTATTATTGAACCAAACAATGATATTTGAAAACAATTTTTTTTTGAATTATCATAAATACAATAAGAGCAGCATGTTAGATTGCAGAAGACCCTTCTTTCGACTGTTTTTGAGTCTTCCCGGACGACGCACTGTTGTGAAATGCGATTGGACAGTAAACAGCCAATCAGAATCAGCCCGAGTGTCCGACTCCTGATTGGTTAATAATTGTGGCACAGTTTGCATCGTAAGCGTAAAAATGTGTTTCGTCCCGGAGAGGAGAGAGAAGCCGGAAGAGTTGCTCTTTTTGTGGAACCCACGCAGAGACAGTTCAACACCCGTTTTGGATCGGCTCATACTCAAGCACATTTTGGAAGGACTTCAATAAATTTGTCAGTTTATTTCTTTATAAAGACTTTTCTTTAAAGTGGGAAAATGTTGTTTTCTGTTACTTTTAGAAAAGTGGTGCTCAATATGCTTTTTTTCATTCATTTCATTTATTTTCTAATACTTAGGGCTAGGTTTTTATTCATAAATGTAAGTTTGGCAATCAGAAACCGACCTTTTCAAATTTTCACACTGACACTGTTTTCGATATTAGACTTTGATATGACTCTACTAACACAAAGGCTCAGAAGAAAGGCCAGTGGAACAAGTGATTTTATTGATGACTGTGGAAGGCCCCGATTTCATCAGCATCGTTTCTTCTCACACCTTTTCCATTAAGTGCGATTAAAAAGACAATAGAAAAGCATAATGTTAAAAAATGTTGTTCCAAGCAAAGGCAATTAATTTTATTTACACGTTTGATGTAAACACACAAAAAAAACTCATCATCACTCAGACACAATGGTTCTTCTGACACTGATCACATTGGCTTAATGTCAATAAAAAAGCTTTGCAAAATTCAGTATATCATATTTTATTCTAAATCACATTTACATCTTACCACAAAGAGTCAGTTCCTTCAGTTTTTTTTGTCTTTTTTTTAAGCTTCAAGGATCGCTGCTATTCTCACCAACACAATTGTGACTCTCAGCACCCTGTTTAGTGAAGAATTTTTTAGCACAAACACTGCAACTGAATGGCTTGTCTCCAGTGTGTGTTCTTGTGTGGACTGTGAACGTTGACTTATGCAGGAAGCTTTTGCCACAAACCGAGCAAGAAAATGTTTTTTCTCTACTGTGTGTTTTTGTGTGCGGTTTTAAAGTCAACTTTGAAGTTAATGAGTCAGTGTGACATGCCCTTTCACCTTTAGTTTGCCCATTATCATCATCATCATCATCATCATCATCGTCACGAGCGCCTGATAATGTGTCCTCATTTTGTGCTTGTGATGGCCCCCAGTGGTCTTCATCAACTTCTGTTGTCACGTGATGGCTTGAGTTGCTGCTTGTAGGCTCCGCCCCTCTGTTGTCCTCACTCTCATCCTTGTTTTCATCTTCAGTCTTTATCGGGACAAAGTTCAGTGGTGACTTGTTAATCTCCTCCTCCTCCTTTTTGATGTGAGTCAAGTCTGGCTCCTCTTTCACAGAACGGAGATAGTTTTCACTGACGTCTGCAGGACACAAAAAGACAAACACACATTTTGTTTGGTCAAGTCAAACCTCATGCGGCGACTTTGTCTTATATTGTTTCTACCGTGCTACCTTGACTGAGAAATGCGTGCGACCCCGATTTGGACCGGACCATGGGGACATTTCACAAAATTACGTCCTACGATGTAAACCTCCCTTTAGCAGCACAGCTGTGATAAACGAGCATTTAAAAAGGAAGCACGTTGCGGCTGATGCCCGATTTAATTCCTGAATTAGTCACAGACGTTTCTGGAAGCGAGCTGAAGTTAGCACATACAGGCTATTGTGTGCGTCTGATGGAACACCTGTTGCTGGACCCTAACTTATTGATGGGGGCCATCGCAACATTATGTCATTAATAGAATAGGAATCCTTCAAGTGAAATATGTTTACAAGTATTTCTTTTTGCATTAAGAGATAGAACTAAATGTTCCTGGGCTTGTTGGTGGAAAAGGGCATTGTGACGGTCTCCCTCTTTTAACCCATAGTAAGCAAAAGATGCAGATGCATTCCTTAGAGCATGCGCTTGTTCACTGATGAGATCCGTGCAACCTTGGATGGATGCATTAAATGTATTTTAAATGTTTGCATGAGGTGAAACTATGCACACGTGCACAAAACAGTGTAGAGCCACGTCAATCTCAACAAATCCGCACTTGATCTCTGCTTGGCGATGAGTCGTGTGCCTCTTTTCGTTAGCAGCTAGCTAGCTAACAAGCAGCTAAGCTAACAACTAAGCTAACTACGCCGAAAAGCATCAACGCGCGAAGATGAGGTTTTCGGGACATAAAGACTTAATGAATTATGTCGTAGTCATTTAGAGTAGCACTGGACATCCCTTGAGAAAATTACAGTCAGTTCCACACTAAATCAGAAGAATTTAGCGGTGGACTGTTTTTGTTCCGGTGTGGAGGGTCGGTGGATGTGGTCGAGGTCGAAGATGCGCGCTTGCTAATGACGTCATGCTTTAAGCGCGTATTTTTCAAATATATTTATAATATTATGTATATTTCCTTGCCTCTGTGTTTTGTTTTTTACCCCTGGATGTTCTATTTTAATATATACTTTATATAACATTTTAATCGGTTCACAAAATAACTAAATAACGCGATATTTGTGAGTCATCGCTCGCGTCACTTCCGCCTATGCCCCGAGAAGCCGCTGCTGCAACAGCAGTAGGACGTTTACGTTTCTCCGACCGAACTTGCAACAATGCTGTGGTTCAATCGGGCTGCAAGATTGTATGAATATAATGTCTGCATATACTAGCAGTGCTTCTCAATTATTTCACGCCCGCCCCTACCAAGAAGAAAAAGATTCGCGCCCTTCACCACCAATTGTTTTTCTGTCTTTGTATAGTGATGTTAGATTGTCAATCAAATATCCCTTAACTAAGCTAAATTGATAAGAAATATAATTCTGAGAACGATTATCGTAAGCATCTCGAAACTCAGTACTCTGTTGTGCAAATATTGATGATAGGACAAATATTTGTCATGTCATTGTTGGAGTTGGGTTACCGTGGAAATGAGAAGTAGTTAGTAAATCAACCTTCAAAAGCCAAACTTACTCCAATGCGTGTTCGTTTTTTGTACTCAAGAAGAAAAGGGTCAAATAAAGACTCAACAACTGATTAGAGTTCCGATATTTAGTTTCTTCAATTTCTGGAGTTCAGGAAATAGTACAAAGACAGATATCTGGGCAGCTTTTTCTTCATCTCACGAGAAACTGCACTTGGCGAGCACAGTCGAAAAATGTGCGCCATCTTTCAGCCCAGCTTCAGTTTTTATAGGAGTTTTTTTATGTCAAGGGTAATGTAGGTTGAATCGGTCGTCCTCGCTCGCTCCCACGGCACGGGTCCACGTCCAAGGGAAGGTCCTCCCCAGGTTAGTTATCGTCTGGATAAGTTGATTCCCGTCTGGTCACCAAGACTGGCACGTCAAGGCTGGCCTTCTCCGGCGGGCCGTCCCTCCGTCTCCCCGCTGGCATTCTTCTGTAATCTTGTTAGTGTGCATGTGTGCGTGTGTATGTGCAAGTCTATGTGTGTGTATATGTGTGTGTGTAGGTGCAGGTGTATGTATCCGTGTCTGTGTGTGTGAATGCGTATGTGCATGTGCTCCGATCTCCAGTTGTTATGTCTTTCGGAATGTGTTTTTCTTTTGATAGCGTCTGTGTGAGTCCTCCAGTGCCCAATTTGGTATGTTTGCATCTCTACAGCCAATGTGGAGAATGTGCTTCGTCGTCTTTGTCCATGAAGTGCTGTGAATGTGAGTGCAGGTCATGGAATTGCTATGTGTGCAAATTTGTTCTCACTACCCAAAATTTCAATAAAGTTCATACATTTAAACTAAGTACTATAAATTTAGCATATGAGAAAAATATAATAAATCAGTAAACATCAGGCCTACAATCCCAGTCATTCTTGTGACCAGTGCTTCTAGTTTCATTTGATAAATGCTTTTTGTTTCATCCATGTTTAACATATTCAGTAAATATGAACCTGCTAAATTAAATAATTGACCTGTCCTGTAAGTGTTTAAAATAATGCCAGCAATCATAATACAATCCTTCATTTATCATTGCAGTACTTTTACCATTGCAGCATTTTTATCATTGCAGTATTTTCTATCATTGCAGTATTTTTTATCATTGCAGCATTTTATTAATTTCCCCTCTGGAACATGGACAGACATTCGGAGTGTTTCCTTACACTTGTAAATGTTGTGGGATGTAAGTGTGTATATTCAGGGGGATTTGTGTATTTACGTATATACAGTGTATATTTGCATGTTTTTTATGAATGTCTGCTGCTAATGTTATACATTAACGGCCGCATTGCACCACCGCCTCTGTGTGATCTATACCTTTTGCTGCTGTAACACTGCAAATTTCCCCATCAAAGGACATCTTTATCTTTATCTTAAAAAACCTTGTGTTGGTGCTTGTTAAATAATTTTCCATAAGATTAAGATTGAACAAAATAGTGAAAATAAAATTTAAAAAGTAAATTCTGTAACAATTAAACATTGAATACTAAATTATTCCTAAAACACTTCAATGAATCTTGAAATTAATAGTGAATTATTGTAGTTTATCGAACACTGAAACGAATAATGAAATATTAAAGTCCTTAAATAAATACCGAAATAACAGTTAAGTAAGAAAACAGTGACATATTTTAATTTGAAATTCGCAACCACATCGCAACCTGTCGAAAAACCCTGGAAAAAGGCAGAGGTGCAAATATGTTGACATAAAGTTTCACTTTATCATGTCAACTGTTAATAATAGGGAAATACATTTGGAATACTATCCAACCAACAACATGGTGTCAGGTGTGAAAACAAAACCAGCAACAAAAGTAAAATTCAATACATCTCTCAAGTTCATATTTGGGAACAAAAATGTTTGTTCATGTGCATACGGTTTAAATCTTACGTTTTTTCTCTGTTTCGAAGAAGATAATGATTTGCATCGCAAATGGCTACATCTGACGGTGAGTTGGTGACAGTGCTCCACATAGCCAGCAGCCAATCATGTCACAGCGGGGTGTGTCCTGTTCTTCCGCGTTCGTAACGAACAGGAAGTCCTTTCCTTGCGACTTTGAAGAACGTCGCTCTTTCATTCGTCTCGTCGAACAAAGAGAAGCACACGAGTTAGCGCCAAGCAAAGACCAAGTGCGGATTTGTTGAGATTGGCGTTTGAAAATGTGTGCAAGAACGACACCCAAGTACAAAGTGGAACTTTCTGGAATAAAAGAAGAGAACGAGCAACATCTTCAACTGCTGGGCGAAGGTTGGAAGCAGCCTCGTGTTGTGCTACACAAAGCAGGTTTGTACAGGTCTTACTTTCATTTGCTTTGGAAAGAACGACTTTCTATCGTTAAAAATATGCATCACAACATTAAGTTGTTTGGGGAAATCGGTCAAGGTTATTGCCGTTTTATTTTTTAATATTGGGGGGGGGGGCTAGCAGCGAGAGGGTGCACAGAGCTGAAGGAAGCAGGACGGCTGTAAAAATGAACAACAATGCCTGCTTTTTCCCTGGTGTCAGTCACCTTTATCTGGTGCAGTCAGCTATTTCAGTCAGCAGCAAATTAAGCTCTCCCAAAGGCCTCAGGGCATTTCAACCCGACACCTCATGTTTCAAAACTATGCTTACAGGTTAATAAAAGGTCACAAAAACATGGACCTCTTAAACAGGAAAATGTGAGTTCAGTGGTAACAGAGTTGTGTCTATGCTGGCAGATTAACAAGAAGCCACAAAAACAGATGCACGTCTTGAACCGTGTTTGACGGGAAACCGTTTAGCTCGCATTTAACAGAATTGTGACCCAAACATGTCTTGTAAGCTGAAACCGTTCGAACAACAGGAAGAGTGAGGACGGGTGTGATGAAGTCAAAGTGTTCATGTTTTTCCATTCTTTATGAGTTTGCATATACAAATTACTTTGCTGTGCTTCAATAAAACGCCGCACAAGAGCGGGAACGCTTTTCTCTTTGGCGGACTGCTCCTCGCAAGTGACAAAGACAATCTTGGCTGGGTGATTCATTTGTGCAGGCTTGTCTCGTTTTTGGCAAAAACTCTGACGTATCTTGTTCAAGCAATTCCTTACTGAAGGAATTCTGCCTGACTCTAAAAAATGTGCACACTGCGGCGAAAACATCAATGGTGGTTAATCAATTTTCGTGGATAAAACACAAAATATTAAGTTTTTTAAAAAAATCAAGTACGTATTGGTCTTATTTATGAACTTTGTACTGGCTTGGTCGGCTGAGAGTCAATGAACCTCGGGTGGCCCTGCACTGTTTTGTGCACATGTGCATAGTTTCACCTCATCCAATCATTTAAAATACATTGAATGCATCCGTCCAGGGTTGCACGGATCTCATCAGTGAACAAGCGCATGCTGCAAGGAATGCATCTGCATCTTTGGCTTACTATGGGCTTAAAAAGGGAGAACGTCACAACCCCCTTTTCTACCAACAAGCCCAGGATTATTTAATTCTATCTCTAAATGCAAAAAGAAATACTTGAAAACATATTTCACTTGAAGGATTCCTATTTTATCAATGACATAATGTTGCGATGGCCCCCAGTGGTCTGCATCATTATGTTAGGGTCCCACAACAGGTGTTCCATCAGACGCACACAATAGCCTGTGTGTGCTAACTTCAGTTCGCTTCCAGAAACGTCTGTGACTATGTCCGGAATGAAATCGGGCATCAGCCGCAACATGCTTCCTTTTTAGATGCTCGTTTATCACTGTTGTGCGGCTAACGGGAGGCTTACATCGTAGGACGTAATTTTGTGAAAATCAAGTCAAGGTAGCACGGTAGAAACAATATCAGACAATGTTGCAGCCTGATCTTTGACTTGACCAAACCAAATTTGTCTTTTTGTGTCCTGCAGACGTCAGTGAAAACGATCTCCGTTCTGTGAAAGAGGAGCCAGACTTGACTCACATCAAAAAGGAGGAGGAGGAGGAGGAGATCAACAAGTCACCAGTGAACGTTCTCCCTATAAAGACTGAAACAGAAAACAACTTTTTCCCACATTAAAGAAGAGTCTTTATAAAGAAATAAACTGACACATTTATTAAAGTCCTTCCAAAATGTCCTTGAGTATGAGCCGATCCAAAACGGGTGTTGAACTGTCTCTGCGTGGGTTCCACAAAAAGAGCAACTCTTCCGGTTTCTCTCCTTTCGGTACAAAACACAATTTTACGCCTACGTTGCAAACTGTGCCACAATTATTAACCAATCAGGAGTCGGACACTCGGGCTGATTCTGATTGGCTGTTTACTGTCCAATCGCATTTTACAACAGCGCGCCTTTCGGGAAGACTCAAAAACACAGTCGAAAGAAGGGTCTTCTGCAATTTAACATGTTGCTCTTATTGTTTTTGTAAGAATTAAAAAAAAATTGTTTCCAAAAATCATTGTTTGGTTCAATAATATTGTCCCTTGAGTTCAGTTCGATATGCTTGTATAAACATTTTTTTGTTTGTTTTATTTTTTTTTAATAAACCGTCACCACTCGGAGTTGTACTTTTGCGTCTTCGTCGTTAGATGGCGCCATGATACTTTTTTTCTTAAATAAATTTGAAAATATCGATACGCAAACAACTTTGGCACATATTGAATACAAAAACTGCATCGTTGAACAACAAAAATTAGGAGAGGAAGAAAAAAAAGAACAACGTGAGGATGTCGTCCATTAAAGTTGAAGTATAGTTAGTGGAGAGAAGGACATGGACTTTTTGGGAACAATTTAATTTCACTTGCAAAACATTTTATCCATTGAGGTAAATACCTCAAGGCAAGCCCCACATCAACAGTTGGATGAATACCTCAAGTTATTAAAAAAGAAATCATTGCATGTCATGACAAACAAAAATGCCCAGACACTATTTTTAACGGAACGTTTTGCTCTTCTTGATTTAGATCCTTTAGATTGAGATTACAACAATGTTTCTTCAATTATTTTAATATGTAAAAAATATACAAATATTTTTAAATACTTTTTATCTCAATCTTGAGTATTTGTCAAAATATTTGCTCATTTAAATATGTACCCAAATATTTATTGAAATTAATTTAATACTTAAAATTTGATTTAAGAATTTTTTTTTATCTTTTAAAATTAGGATTCCTAAATTTGTTCAATATTGAGTAAATGTTTCTATATTATTATGAATTTAATTTACTCTGTATGTGGTTGCGAATTTCAAATTGAAATGTTTCACTATTTTATTATTTAAATGTTAGAGTGTTAAAAAATATCTTAGCATTTATTTAAGTACTTAAATATTTCATTTCAGTATTCAGAGGCGCAGCAACGAACTGCGTGATGGGGATCATCTCCTTCGTGGTGACAAATAAACGCTGACTCCAGTCGCCATCAGATTGCCAACTCCTGACATTCCAAAACCTTCAAGAGAAACTGAGATGATTTGCGTTTCTCTGTCTGGTTCTTTTTATAGTTCAACTTCTAGTTCAGTTTTTCACCTTTTCACACAGCGTAATGAAAGCCAGTTGAGCAAGTGGAACAAGTGATTTTATTAATAATTGTGGAAGGCACCGATTTCATAAGCACTGTTTCTTCTCACAACTTTTCCATTAAGTACGATTAAAAAGACAACTGAAAAGCATAATGTTAAAAAATGTTGTTCCAGGCAAAGGCAATTAATTTTATTTATAATGCTTGATCTTAAAAACAAAAAAAACATCATCACTCAGACACGTTGGTTCTTCTGGCACTGATCACATTGGCTTAATGTCAATAAAAAATCTTTGCAAAATTAAATTGATCATATTTCATTCAAAATCACATTTGCATCTTACCAAAAAGAGTCAGTCCCTTCAGTTTTTTTGGTCTTTTTTTTAAGCTTCATGGATCGCTGCAATTCTCACCAGCACAATTGTGTCTCTCAGCACCCTTTTTAGAAAATAATTTTTTCGCACAAACGCTGCAACTGAATGGCTCGTCTCCACTGTGTGTTCTTGCGTGGCTTCGTAAATGTGACTTTTGAGAGAAACCCTTGGCACAAACTGAGCAGGAAAAAGGTTTTTCTCCAGTATGCTTTCTTGTGTGGCTTGTTAAACTTGCCTTTATAAAAAAGCTTTCACCACAAACTGAGCAGGAAAAAGGTTTTTCACCACTGTGTGTTCTTGAGTGCGCTGTTAATTGTGACTTTCGAGAGAAACTTTTTCCGCAAACTGAGCAGGAAAAGGGTTTTTCACCACTGTGTATTCTTGTGTGTTCTGTTAAAATTGACTTTCCAGAAAAGCTTTTGCCACAAATTGAGCAGGAAAAAGGCTTTTCTCCACTATGTATTCTTGTGTGACTTGTTAAATTTGCCTTTTGAGAGAAACTCTTGCCACAAACTGAGCAGGAAAAAGGTTTTACACCACTGTGTGTTGTTGTGTGTTTTGTTAAACTTATCTTATGAGAGAAACTCTTGCCACAAACTGAGCAGGAAAAAGGTTTTTCTCCACTGTGTGTTCTTGTGTGTTCTGTTAAACTTGCCTTTTGAGAGAAGCATTTTCCACAAATTGAGCAGGAAAAAGGCTTTTCTCCAGTGTGTGTTCTTGTGTGTTCTGTTAAACTCGCCTTTTGAGAGAAGCATTTTCCACAAATTGAGCAGGAAAAAGGTTTTTCTCCACTGTGTGTTCTTGCGTGACTTGTTAAATTTGCCTTTTGAGAGAAGCATTTTCCACAAATTGAGCAGGAAAAAGGCTTTTCTCCACTGTGTGTTCTTGTGTGCAGTTTTAAAGAGAATTTTGAGGTTAATGATTTCCCACAGTGAGAACATACCCAACTGTCAGTGGGACATGCCCTTTCACCTTTGGCTTGCCCATCATTATCATCATCATCGTCATGAGCATCTGATAATGTGTCCTCATTATGTGCTTGTGATGGCCCCCAGTGGTCTTCGTCACCTTCTGTTGTCACGTGATGACTTGAACTGCTACTTGGAGGCTCCGCCCCTCTCTTGTTCTCACTCTCATCCTTGTTTACATCTTCAGTCTTTATAGGGACAACGTTCACTGGTGACTTGTTGATCTCCTCCTCCTCCTCCTTTTTGATGTGAGTCAAGTCTGGCTCCTCTTTCACAGAACGGAGATCGTTTTCACTGACGTCTGCAGGACACAGAAAGACAAACACACATTTGGTTTGGTCAAGTCAAACCTCATGCGGCGACTTTTTCTTATATTGTTTTCTACCGTGCTACCTTGACTTGTGCCTGCCTCACACGGAGCAATACGTGCGACCCCAACTTGGACCGGACCATGGGGGCATTTCACAAAATTACGTCCTACGATGTAAGCCTCCCGTTAGCCGCACAACAGTGATAAACGAGCATTTAAAAAGGAAGCACGTTGCGGCTGAGGCCCGATTTCATTCCTGACATGGTCACAGACGTTTCTGGAAGCGAGCTGAAGTTAGCGCACACAGGCTGATGGAACACCTGTTGTGGGACCCTAACATATTGATGCAGACCACTGGGGGGCATTGCAAACTTAATGTCATCGATAAAATAGGAATCCTTCAAGTGAAATATGCTTACAAGTATTACATTTTGCATTTAGGGATAGAACTAAATGTTCCTGGCCTTTTTGGTAGAAAAGGGGGTTGTGACGTACTCCCTTTTTAAGCCCATAGTATGCCAAAGATGCAGATGCATTCCTTGCCGCATGCGCTTGTTCAGTGATGAGATCCGTGCAACCCTGGATGGCCGCATTCAATGTATTTTAAATGTTTGGATGAGGTGAAACTATGCACACGTGCACAAAACTGTGCAGGGCCACCGGAGGTTCATTGACTCACCCGACCAAGCCAGTACAAACTTCATAAATAAATAAGACCAATACGTATTTGTTTTTTTTTTAAACTTAATATTTTGTGTTTTATCCACTAAAATTGATCAACCGCCATTGATGTTTTCGCCGCAGTGTGCACATTTTTTAGAGTCAGTCAGAATTCCTTCTGTCAAGAATTGCATGAAAAAGATATAAAATAAGTAAAATGTAAACTGTTCAATAATCAGTTCAAATTTTATACTGGAAAAAACATGGAGTTCACCCCCCACTATTGGTTATTCTTTGGCATTTATTTTCTGCACTGATTTCATTTGGCATAAACAAATGTTCAGCAAACCGACAAGTAGAAGGCAATATTCAAAAATAAAACGGCAATAACCGTGAACGCATTTCCCCAAACAACTTAATGTTGTGATGCATATTTCTAATGAAAGAAAGTCGTTCTATACAAAGCAAATGAGAGTTAGACGTGTACAAACCTGCTTTGTGTAGCACAACACGAGGCTGGTTGCAAACTTCGTCCAGCAGTTGAAGATGTTGCTCGTTCTCTTCTTTTATTCCACAAAGTTCCTCTTTGTACTTGGGTGTCGTTCTTTCACACATTTTCAAATGATAATTCCAAAAAACCCGCCCTTGATCGCTGCTTGGCGATGAGTCATGTGCCTCTTTTCGTTAGCGGCTAGCTAGCTAACTAGCTAAGCTAACTACGCCGAAAAGCATCAACGCGCGAAGATGAGGTTATCGGGACACAAAGACTTAATGAATTATGTCGTAGTCCTTTAGAGTAGCACTGGACATCCTTTGAGAAATTTACAGTCAGTTCCACACTAAATCAGAAGAATTTAGCGGAGGTTTTTTTTGTTCCCGTGTGGACGGGTCGGTGGATGTGGTCGAGGTCCTTCGGAAGCTGCGCGCTTGTCAATGACGTCATGCTTTAAACACGTATTTTTCAAATATATTTCTTTGCCTCTGTGTTTGTTTTTACACCTGGCTGTTCTATGTTAATATATATTCTATATAATATTTCAATTCAGTTGATAATTTTTTTTAAACAAAATAACTGCATCCCACCATGATGACGCGCCAGCCTCACGTCACTTCCGCTTATGCTCCGAGAAGCCGCTGCTGCAACAGCAGTGGAACGTTTACGTTTCTCCTACCGAACTTGCAGCAACTGATCTCCGTTCTCATCATTTTTCCTGCATTTGCAGGATTATTATCTGTCAACACGCCTGCCAACCTGGGGCCTGAAACGAAAGCAATTTGAATATACAAACTCATAAAGAATGGAAAAATATGAACACTTGAACACTCGTCTTCTGTTGGATACAGAGACGCGCAGAACTGTGCTGAGAGGGACCGAGCCCCAGACTTTGTACTAGATCTCCTGTTAGGAATAAATCCGCTCCCGTGTGGAATTACCGGCTTCCTGGTCATTTCTCTCTCAAACCGTGCACGCATAATTGTTGGATGAATGTAGGTCGTGTTTGGTTAACAATTAATGGAGTCAGATAACCAATTAGAACAATTTGGTAAACTTTTGGTCCAGATTTATAGTTAAAATTCCAACAATCCCCACAAGAATTTGTTTCAATATTTCTGATTGGTTTGGATGAAATCAGTGATTCTCATCTGTTTCACACTCGACTTGCATTTTGAAACCATTGAGGCACTGTCTGGGCAAACAGGAAGTCGATGATTTGAGTAGGCCCCCCCCTGCACTATGAGAGCATCTGAATAGGACAAAATTATCAGTTTTACGATCATGCAGTGATTCTGAATATACTTTCGACATCTTGACCTGACACTCCCTTTGCCGGCCGTTATCTCTTTTAATGTTGCACTTTGGTACCTGGCTAATTGCAGTTGCACAATAATAAAGACATAAAAGTTTGTTCAATACAATTCAAGTCCAAGTGTCATCGATTGAACTCTGGCAACAGAAGCACAGCTCCAGGAAGTGCACTTTGGACTTTTTTAGGATGTCAAATCATCTGTCCACTTGTGACTGAGGCAGACGCACAGTGGCTCTCCTGAGAGTGAACGTTGGAAGCTTATTGACGGAGTCGGTGTCTTTGCGAATAATATGGCCAGCCATGTTGGGGTCATTCTCCAATGTCCGACCTGTTTGGACGTCTTTAAAGATCCTGTCGTGCTGCCTTGTAGTCACAGCTTCTGTCGCACGTGTGTGCTGCAATGGTGGGAGCAGAAAGGAGATCTATCGTGTCCGGTCTGTAGGACTGAGTTTAGTTCGATGGATATTCCTTCAAACCTGGCCCTGAAGAATGTGTGTGAGGCTTTTTCACAAGCCTCAGTGGAGGCGGAGGAGAGATGCAGCTTGCACAAGAAGAAACTGAAACTCTTCTGTTTGGACCACCAGGAGCTTGTGTGCCTCATCTGCAGAGATGCAAAAATCCACACTGGCCACAAATTTCGTCCCTTCTGTAAGGTGTCAAAGGTCACAAAGAGACAGTCCAGGAAGGCCTGAAGGACATGAAGAAAAGACTGAAAAAATTTGAGATAAGAGACAACTGCAACGAACAAGCGACGTACATCAAGGTCCAGAGCGAGTAGGTTGAAAATAAAATTAAGAAGGATTTTGAGGAGCTTCGTCGCTTCCTGCAGGTTGAGGAGGAGTCCAGGTTGTCCACTGTGAGGGATCAAAAGCAGAAGAAGACTCAGAGGATGAAGGAGAAGATTGAGGCTCTCAGCAGAGACATTGTCGCTTTCGCAGATGCCATCAGGAGCACAGAGGAGCCACTGACGTCAGAGCCCGTTTCCTTCATGAAGAACTTTCAGACCACGGTGACCAGAACCCAGAAGCTGTCCGACAAGCCCGAGTTGCTCCCAGGGGCTCTGCTGGATGAAGCCAAACATGTGGGCAACCTCACGTTCAACGTGTGGGAACGAATGAAGGAGATGGTCTCCTACAGTCCAGTCATTCTGGACCAAAACACGTCTGCTCCAGAACTCAGTCTGTCTGAAGATCTGACCAGTGTGAGTTTTAAAAAAGGACAGCAGCGTCCAAACAATCCAGAGAGGTTCAAGTGGAACGATGTGCTAGGTTTGCTTTGGTCTCGGGAACACACACGTGGGATGTGGAGCTGGGAGACAACATACGCTGGGAATTGGGGGTGCTGTGGAGGGACCCTTGTTTGTCATATGACATGAAACTATGCCGCATTTCATTTTTTGATGGTGACTACATTATGTTTTGTGAGCCACTTGAATCTTGGACTAAGCCTGTGAAACTGTATAGGATTCGAGTTCAAGTGAACACGAACGAAAGATCAGTTTCCTTCTCTGACTCTCTTACAAACACTCAATTCTGCAAAACAAAACCTTCCACTTAGCTACGGTTGTCACACAACACGAAAATGTTTCCTGACTTTGAGACGGAGGATAAAATTCCTCTGCAAATAATTCCACTTGCTCCTCATGTTCCAACTCAAAGTCAGAGATGTTTTGCTCCCACATTAGAAATCTGATCTGTTGTTTTGCATGACATTTTTTTCCCAGCGAGATAGTTGACATGGATTGATTTACTCAATAAACTGCAAACAAAACAGAACAATTTTGAACAATGTTTCCTGATTAAGAATGTGGGAAATGTCATGTCACACTTTGCCAAATTTTAAGAAATAAATAATGCCAATTTTTAAGAAATAAATAACAAAATGTGCAATGAAGTATTTTTTAGTGGTGTCAGAAAAACGCGTTATTAATGGGATTAATCCAACCCCATTTTAACGCCGTCAATTTTTTAAATGAGTGACATACCTGTCAACTTACACGGTTTCCCCGTATTTTATAAGTTTTTTGACAATTTCTAATCACATACGGCGTATAACGACTTTTATACGGGAAACCACAAAAAAGTTAAACAAAAAAAAATCCCAATGACGTTTCAGTCCAGACCGATATCGACTCGCCATTCGGTAATGATTCCTGGCGCGTGAGGCTGGTGCGGAGGGGACGGTTTCGCCCGCCGATGAGCGGGCGGGCCGGCCCGTGACGCCCGCCGCGCGCCGGGGCTCGCCGCGACCCGGAGCCGCATCCGTGGCGGTAGGTTCAGGCATGCAAGGAGTAGGTACCGGGACCCGTGCGGTAGTGTGGCCCGCGGGGACGGCTGTAACGGGGCCGGGGAGTGGGGATTGCGGGGGCTGCACGCGGCGCGAGTCGCGTGCAGTTATCCGTTTAACCTCCTCGAGGAAGCGGGGGCTGCGCGCGGGGCAAGCCGCGCGCAGTTATCCGATTCCTTTTCCCTCGGCCCAACCTTGTCGGTCCCCGGTCTGGATCGCCCCGTCCCCGCCGCCTCGTCCCGCCCCGCTCCTGCTTGTTACGTTCCCGCCGTCTCGGGTACTTGTCTAAACCCCACTAGTCTGGCCGGGGCCCTGCGCTACTCCCCCTCCCTCAGCCCCGCAGCCGTCGGTGTCAGCGGGGCCTGGCCGCCCTCGGAACCAAAAACCAAGTCGCCGGGTACCCAACTCTTGCCCCAGACTTCTCAGGATCAAAGGTCAATACCCAAAGAATTTTGGCCTAAAATCTTTGAGCTGAAAACTGGATTTGGCCAAGAGCGTTTCCCCCTCATCCGACAGCTCTACCAAGTGCTCCTGTGCCTGCCTCATAGCAATGCTGACAGTGAGCGTGTGTTCAGCAACGTCAGAAAGATTCACACCGAATATAGAAAGACAATGGGCACTGACACTCTTACAGCTCTACTCCAGCTGAAGTTAAACTGTGATGACCTATGCTTCAAAGTTAAACCATCTCGGGAGCAGATTATGTCAGCAAAATCATGCACATCGGAATATAATAAAAAACATTAAACGTTAACACTGACTATGAAAATATAGGTGAAATTGTTTATTTGAATACATGCTGGGCCTGGAAGTACAATGCAAGAATGTTATGCATACTGCCTTTATTATTTTCCATTACATTGTCTTTCTTGCTAAATACTTAATAGTGATAATAAAATATAATTAAAAAACGCCACGATTGTGTTTATAAGGTTTTTTATCCATTTATAAGGGGAACTACACTGGTTTATAAGGGGAGTCACTGTCCGAGGTTGACAGGTATGTACTTAGCACCTGCCATGTCACTCAGGACTTCTTCACGCTTGGGAATCTGATAATGTTCTCTTATATGAAAAAAATCAGTGCCTACCTTCTGCCAGGGAGTTGTGGGAAGGTCAGTTGCTAATACGTGCATAATATAGAAAAGACAAAAAGAAGAGCCAGGGGGATTTTAAACAAAGATTAATTGTAAATAACATAAAGCAACAGCTTTAGTATGTTTACGATACGTTTTTTAAAAAATAATTTTATGGTTACTATACGGTTTTTTTAATGGTTACTGTAATGTTCCGTCTTCTATCTTAAGTAGTCACGCAGGCAACGTGATGCTGCTGGCTTGTGTCTCCTTATTTACTGACTTGCATTGTCGTCTATGTGCAGACACACTTGTTCGTCTGGTAACCAAAACACACATCGGGCAATACTGCCAACTAGTGGCCAATGATATAACTGCTATCATTACATCTCCCTTTCAAACGTTAAACAATGCCTATGCCTTTTTTATTATTATTATTTTATTATTATTATTATTATTATTATTGTTTTGTTATAAATTATTTTCACTTCTTATCAATATCTATCCATTTTTTTTATGACAACAAGCATCTCTACAACAATTTTAGCAACAATAACACAACATTAAACATTTTCAATCAGCCTGTCCGGTTGTCGTCTAACTCTTGTTGATCTTCGAAGAGGTTCAGTAATCCCAGAAATTGCTGGTGGTTGAGGTCTGTGCTCCTTCGATGTATCCACCTGCTTTGCAGCCTCAGCCGTATCAGAAGATTTCTTCCAGTCCTCGGGAACCATCAGAAGACTCCTCCTGTTCCTCCTCACTCTTTGTCCATCCTTTGTTTCCACAATGTAAGATCTCGGTCCGGCTTCGCTGAGGACAGTCACTTTTCTGTCCCAACAATTAGGTCCCTCAATCCTTACAGTGTCTTTCTCAGAAAGAGGTTCCAGATGTTTTGTAGCTCTATCATATGCAATTTTCTGTTTGAGTTTGAGCATTCTCTTATTTTCAATCCAAATGTTGTTGTCATGTCCTTGTGGTATTTGTGGGAGCGTGGTGCGAAGCTTACGGCACATGAGTAGGTCAGCAGGCGAAGAAGCTCCCCACTCCAGAGGTGCAGCTCTGTAACTCAATAGGGCAAGGTAAGGATCAGATGCATCATCCTTGGCCTTCCTTAGCAGTCTCTTGATGATTTGCACTCCCTTCTCAGCCTGCCCATTTGCCTGTCGGTATAAAGGGCTTGAAGTGATGATGTGAGCCTCAGCCTCCTCCGCCGTAACGCAGTCCTTGATGTCACTGTTATGGTGCGGCGCTCGGGATAATGCATCAGCAAGCACTATGTATTTTCCAGGCGTGTATATTAGCTCAAAATCATAGCGCTGCAATGTCATCATCATGCGTTGAATTCTGGGCGTCATGTCATTGAGATTTTTCTTCCTAATTGAAATCAGTGGCTTATGATCAGTCTCTGCTATGAACGTGGGCAGACCATAAACATACGTGTGAAATTTGCCAAATCCAAACACTAAACCCAGTGACTCCTTTTCGATCTGAGCAGAGCGTTTTTCAGTCTCTGACATTGACCTGGATGCATAGGCTACAGGTTGCCATGTGTCTCTCGCCTTTTGCAGCCGTACGGCACCTAGCACGTCTGTCGACGCATCCGTGAAAATTTTGGTTGGTTTTGATGGATCAAAGTAGGCAAGGACTGGCTCAGCTGTCACAGTTCTCTTTAGATCTTGCCATTCTTTGTCATGTTTTGTTGTCCACTCAAAGACTACGTTGTGATGCAGCAGCTCTCTTAGGGACTTTGACTTGAAGAGAGGTTTGGAATGAACTTGCCCCGGAAGTTTATCATCCCCATTGCTCGCAGAAGTCCTTTTTTCTCAGTTGGAGCTGGCATGTCCAGTATTGCTTGCACTTTGGCCCTGTCAGGCGCCACTCCATCTGCCGTGAGCTTGTCTCCCAAGAATGTCAATTCTGTAACTCCAAACAGACATTTCTCTCGTTTTAGTTTAAGTCCATTCATTTTAACTCATTGTAGCAGTTCCTCGAATCTCTCATTGTGTTCTTGTTCCGTGTTTCCCCAAACAACCAAATCATCAATGTACACACGGGTTCCTTCCAGACCTTCTATGATTGACTCCATAGCTCTGTGAAAGATCTCAGGCGCAGACTTTATGCCAAATGGCAGTCTCAGAAAACAGAAACGCCCAAATGGTGTGTTGAAGGTGGTGTACCTGCTGCTTTCGGTGTCCAGCTTCAGCTGCCAAAATCCATGCGATGCATCTAATTTGCTAAAGTACTTAGCACCTGCCATGTCACTCAGGATTTCTTCACGCTTGGGAATCTGATAATGTTCTCTTTTAATGTTTTCATTCAGATCTTTGGGGTCGAGGCAAACACGTAACTCTGGGAAGTTCCTCTTTTTAACACACGTGATGGAATTTTCTTCCACTTTCTCTCTGACTCTTATTGGTGTCATTCTGCTCAGTTCCTTTTTTAATCTATCTTTGAGAGGGGCTGGAACTCTTCTCGGGGCATGTACTACAGGTTTAGCATCTTCCTTGAGCTGTATTTTGTAAGTGTAAGGTAGCGTCCCTTGTCCTTTGAAGACAGAAAAGTATTTGTTCACTATACTCTTACTACCTTCACTCTGCAACACTTTGTTGTTCTTATTGAAATCCTTGCTGTTGACTTGGTAAATTCCTTTTACCAGTCCAAGCTCTTCAGATGTCTTGTCTCCAAGGATTGACTCCAGTCCACTTGGCACAATTGTGAACGTTAACTTGTGTTGTCTTCCCTTTGCTGTCACTTTTAGCCTACAACATCCCTTTGTTTTTTTTGGCTGATTGTTGTCGGTTTTCAATTTCACTGCCTTTTCTGTGACTCTTTCCGGTTTCTCTTCAAGTGATTTCAAGTCTTTTTCATTAATTATGTTTGCTTTTGCTCCTGTGTCAATTTTAAAAGCAAATAGTGTCCCATTGACAAGCAGTGGTGCAATCCATTTATCTTCTTTTACTGCATTAACAGCTTGCTCTGGGTCTCCTCTAGTTTGTTGTTGCACATCGCTTTCGTCATATGACACGATTTTGATGAAAAAAGTGTCACTTAGGTCATCACTATCATCTGTGTCTTCCTGCACGGTGTGCACTTTCTTCTTGGTGTTGCACATCTTAGCATAGTGATTTTGCTTTTTACACTTAGCACAGGTTCTCCCAAATGCAGGACATTGTTTTGGCCGTGCCTTTCTCCACACTTTTTACAGTTGAATGGAGCTGGATCATTTTCATTGTTTTTGGTCTTTTTCTTGAATTGCAGTTTACCTTTCCTCGTCACTGCCTTCACGGACTCTGCTTCTTCATAAGATGGCGCTGCTTGGAAAGTCAGCACATGCTGTTTTGCTAGCTCATTAGCTTGGCAAGTCTTTATTGCACTTTCCAATGTTAGGTCCGCCTCCCTCAACAGCCTCTCTCTTAGTTTCTTTTTGTTAGTCCCGAACACAATCTGATCCCTTATCATTGAGTTCTTCAGATCACCAAAGTTACAAGACTTGGCTTTAATTTTGAGATCGGTGAGGAAATTGTCAAAGGACTCACCGGGCTGTTGGAGCCTTGAACGAAACACGTATCTCTCATAAGTTTCGTTTTTCTTGGCAAGACAGTGTTCATCAAATCTTTGCAGGAGCTTTTCAAACTTGTCTTTATCTTCAGGTTCATCATATACAAAGGTGTTGAATACCTCGATGGCCTCGGCTCCGGCAATGGTTAGCAAAAGGGCTATTTTTCTTTCGTCCGCTCTGTTACCGACTCCCACGGCGGCAAGGTAGAGCTGGAATTGTTGCTTGAAAGCCCGCCAACTCGCGTCCACATTTCCCGTCATTTTCAGCGGTTCTGGTGGCCTCACGGAGTCCATCTCGCGTCAGTCCGATTCTTGACCCGCGACCTGGTACCATGTAATGTTCTGCCTTCTATTTTATAAGAAGTCACGCAGGAACAATGATGCTGCAAGCTTGTCTCTTTATTAACTGGCCCGCATTCTCGTCTCCGTGCATACTCACTTGTTCGTCTGGTAACCACAACACACATAACAGGCAATACTGCCAACTAGTGACCAATGATATAACTGCTATCATTACAGTGGGGGGGCGCAAATTGTTTTCTTATTGGTAGAGGGGGCGTGAAGAAAAATAATTGGGAAGCACTGCTCTACAAAGACAGTGTTACTGGATATTACATTTTGGAAGTAACTTGGCCAACACTTGTAATGTCGTCCTCGGGCTATTCAACTCATAACACCACGCTTCATGCAGTTCAACAGGTGGGCACACGGTGGCGCCCACGAGGCATCGCAGCAAGTCTCGTGCCACTTTTTTGAATGTCAGAGGAGCGTCGAAAGTCCGCCACTGTAAGTGGTGCAATTGTGAGTTTCAAAATAAGAGCGACAAGCATCGGCGCTGTGTTCAGTGACTGACGTTTGAGTTGACTCAAACATTTAGATCAGGAACTTCAACTTTCGGTTCCAATTTGGTTAGCCATCCAACCTATGAAATTGGTTATGGAGAGTACACTTCACTCGCCCCACTGTTGGCTGTATTCATGTGCAGTGTGTAGTTGATATAGACCCAGAGAACAAGTATATTCATTTAAAAATTAATTGTAATTCATTTAATATGTTTTAATTCACATCATTGTCATTCATTGATTTTATTTAATGTAACGATGAACCCTTGACCCTAATTAGTGAAGAAGAAACTTCACACTTTGGACATTGTAGTTTGTTTTATCTGAGTATTTAGCTGCACTGGAGACGTGACCTTGGTTGTGACATTTTTTTTGTTTCAATTCTGACTGATGAGGTGCTAAACAGTGTTGATGTTGTGGGTTCAAATTCATACCATGGCCTTTTTTTCTCTCCGCAAATTAACCAATATCTTGGTTAAAACGACCAATTTGTATCGGTTGGCCCTTTCACCAATAAAGATTGGTTGAAATCACAACCCTTCAACATTCTAGATTGGATGTTTTAACCATATCACAAATTATTGGTTAAATTTAACCAATCTGTTTATGGTGTACCTCAATAATATCACAGTTTGAAGTCAGTCGATTTTTTTTTATGGAAAAAAAAAGCAAAAACTTCATGTTGGTTTGAGTGCCCTTTGCACTGCAAAAAAACCCTCATGATATGTGGTTGCACATTCTTAAAACTGCTGCCCCCCCCCCCAAAAAAAAAAAAAACACAACCTCGATCAAAAATATAAACTGACCCACTCTGACCCATCTTTCTTGAACAACCCAAAGTTGAGTCAAATTGACGCAAGCGGTCGGTGTCCGTGTTGTTGAGTGTTATTGTATGACTGCTTGTTACTGTAATGTGCTTATTTGCCACAAGGGGTGCTGTCGCTAACAGACGATGCCATGTTAGGCAGGTGTTCAAGCCTTATTTCTCTCTCTCTGCTTTTGGCTCTGGAGAAGAGCAGTTCGTGTGTGTTGCTGAAATAAACTACGCCAGTTGGCTAAAGAGAGAAGTTGTCTACATATCAGAATTATTCTTCTGCTGCGACTGGGCGTCAAGGTATAATCCTATGATGCCACATGACCATGGATTTTATCAGGTTATGGGCCCAGAGTCGCGAGAATAGATTCTGAATGCAGTAACGAAGTGCACGTTAGCACGGTGAAGCAACGGTAGCGAGTTAGCTGCAAGGTATAGCTAGTTTAGCGGCGGGAGTACCGCGGGAAGCTAAAGCTAGGCTAACGGACAGTAAAGCGGAGCTACGAACACACAGCCATGGCGAACAGAAGCAAAAGCAAGTGGCCCACCTTCGATGGGAGAGCAGATGAGTACGAGCTCTGGGAAGAGAGGATGTTGTGCTGTATGCACGGAGTGGGTTTGAAAGAGACGATTTTGAAAGAGCCGACCGGCCCACTGACAGAGGAAGCCAGGGCCCAGGACGACAAGCTGAATGCCGACGCATATTGTGCGCTGGCACCACTCCTGGACAACACAAGTTTAGGACTCATATTCAGAGACACAAAAGACAAGGGCCGGGAAAGTCTCAGAGTGTTGCGAGAACACTATATCGGCAAAGGTAGGCCCCGCATCGTCTCCCTATACATTACGATGACGGCGCTGAAGAAAGCGGACACAGAGACTGTGACTGAATATATCATCAGAGCTGAACAGATTATCACGGCGCTGAGACGCGCGGGTGAAGCGCCGAGCGAAGGGTTGATGATGGCAATGATTATGAGAGGGCTACCGGAAAAATATAAGCCGTTCACGTTAATGGTGACGCACGGCTCAACGGACGTTTCGCTGGGGGAGTTCAAGGCCAAATTACGGAACTTCGAGGCAGCGGAAGACACAGGATCGCTCGCCGAGGAGGCGGGAGAGAGAGTGATGAAAGCACGGGCGGCGCAAAAGAAGAAAAGCGGACAGCCGACGGGGCTGGCGTGTTGGCGATGCGGCGAAAGGGGTCACCGTAAAGATGACTGCTCAAAGACTGTTTGGTGTAGTTTCTGTAAACACACGGGACACGCGGACAAAGCATGCCGGAAGAAGCGCGGACAGAGCGCCCGGTACGCACGCGTCCAAGATGGCGGAGAAGATGACGGCGGTGGCAGCCATGAAATGCAACATGATGACGCCAGCAGAGCAACTGGAGGTGAGGATTACTCCTTCAGGATGGAGACTGAGGATACCAGCTGGACAACACAGCAATTACAACGAACGGTACTGATTGTGGACACAGGTGCATCGTCCCACATTATGAATGACAAAAGAAGGTTTAAGAACTTTGTGAGTGATTTCAGGCCGGAGAAACACAGCATGGAACTAGCAGATGGAAAACGTGTTTTTGGGCTGGCACGAGGCAAGGGAGATGCACAGGTATGTTTAATCGACAGTAAGGGGCGTCGGTGTAAAGTCGCGTTAAAGAACGCCCTATACATCCCATCCTTCCCTCAAGAACTGTTTTCTGTGAAGTCAGCTACGGCTAACGGTGTCGAAGTGTTCTTCAAGGAAGGTGAAGACGTTCTTACGGCACCTGATGGGACAACATTTCCGGTTCCGGCGCCGCGCGAGTGGCTGCCTGTTTACAGCAGCGTGGCTCACTATTGAGCCTTTTTCGTGTGTTTTTTCCCTTTACCCTTTTTATTTTATTTTTACCTCACCTCAGCAATGGACATCCAACTTGCGGTGGTTTTACTACTGTTGGGGGCTGTTTTTTGCGCGATCGTGTCCGGAGACGAAACTCGGAGCTACGGATCGATCGTGTACACAAGAGATCAGCTGTTAGCACTCCGTGCTAACCCCGCGTGTGCTCCCGGAGCGAGACCCGATATTCCCCGCGAGCTGAGGAGGAAGAGACGGGGATGTCGTGCGGGGGCTAAACGCCAGGCAAGGAGGAGACGATATCACCCCGTCCTCCCGTCCGTTATTATGGGGAATGTTCGATCCCTCCCCAACAAAATGGACGAGCTAACAGCGCTAACCCGGCACGAGAGGATTGTCCGGGAGGCTAGCTTGCTGGTGTTCACGGAGTCGTGGCTAACAGAGCTAACGCCGGACGCCGTCGTGGAATTGGACGGCTTCCAAATCCTACGTGCGGACAGGACACTGGAGAGCGGTAAGAGAAAAGGGGGAGGGCTGGCTGTGTTTGTTAATGATAGATGGTGTAACCCTGGGCATATAACTGTTAAGGATCAACTTTGCAGTCGGGACATTGAGATGATAGCTGTTAGCATGCGTCCGGTCTATTTACCGCGAGAGTTCAGTCATGTGATCGCGGTGGCGGCGTACGTGCCTCCCTCTGCTAACGGTGAGACAGCCTGTGATGTACTGAATGCAGCTGTGAGCAGGCTACAAACACAGCACCCAAATGCCTTGTTCCTTATCTCTGGTGACTTCAATCATGCTTCTCCTTCCTCCTCTCTGCCTTCATTCACACAATATGTAACATGCCAAACCAGAGACAATAAAATATTGGACCTCTTCTATGCCAACACCAAGGAGGCGTACACGTCACTGCCCCTCCCCCCGCTGGGCAAAGCTGACCACAACTTGGTTGCTCTCCTGCCTGTGTACAAACCTCTCGTCCGCAGGCAGCCAGCTGTGACACGCACAGCTCAGCGATGGTCCGGAGAAGCCGAGGAGGCCTTGAAGGACTGTTTCAACACAACTGTGTGGGAGGTATTCAGCGAAGCTCACGGTGAGGACATTAATGGTCTAACAGACACAGTTACAGACTATATTAACTTCTGCATGGAGAACACCATTCCCACCAGGACTGTAAGATGTTTCTCCAACAACAAACCCTGGATCACACCGGACATTAAAGCTCTCCTGAAGGAGAAAAAGAGGGCTTTTGTTTCAGGCGACAAGGACGAGCTGAAGAGAGTGCAGCGTCAGCTGAGAAGGAGGATCCGAGAGGGGAAAAAGTCCTACAGGATGCGGATGGAAGAACAACTGCAGCGGAACAATGCCAGGGATGTCTGGAGGGGCCTGAAGACCATCTCAGGCCACGGACAAGCAGGTAAGACCCAGAAGGGGGGGGGGCTTCAGTGGGCAAATGAGTTGAACCTATTTTTCAATAGGTTTGATCAAATGTCTGACCCCGCTCAGGCTTCCCTGATGCAGCCCCCACCCACCCCTCCTGCCACTGCGAACAAGACCCTCTCTCCCCCTCTCTCGCCCCTCTCTCTCTCCACAGGCTCCAGTTCCCAGCCACATCAGACAACCACCACTTCCTCCTGCTCAGCCTTGTTCCTCACAACATCTCAGGTGAAGAACCAGCTGAGGAAGATGAAGGCGAGGAAGGCGGCAGGCCCAGATGGGATCAGCTCCCAGCTCCTCAAATCCTGCGCAGACCAGCTGTGTGGAATCGTCCAGCACATGTTCAACCTGAGCTTGAAGCTGGGCAGAGTCCCCCAGCTGTGGAAAACATCCTGCCTGGTTCCGGTTCCAAAGACACCCCATCCGAAGGAGCTCAACAACTTCAGACCAGTGGCGCTGACGTCTCATCTGATGAAGACCCTGGAGAGACTGGTCCTCGTCCATCTGCGCCCCCTGGTCAGCTCCTCAATGGACCCACTCCAGTTTGCATGCCAGCCTGGCATCAGTGTGGATGATGCCATCATCTACCTGCTCCACACTTCACTCTCCCACCTGGAGAAGGCGGGGGGCACGGTGAGGATCATGTTCTTTGACTTCTCAAGTGCTTTCAACACCATCCAGCCCGCCTTATTGGGAGACAAGCTGGAGCAGGCGGGAGTGGCCCACCACCTCATCACATGGATTCACAACTACCTCACAAACCGGCCACAGTACGTGAGAACACCGGACTGTGTGTCTGACGTGCTCCTCTGCAGCACGGGAGCGCCGCAGGGAACTGTGCTGGCTCCCTTCCTGTTCACCCTCTACACCTCGGACTACAAATACAATTCCACAACCTGATGACTCTGCGATTGTCGGCCTCATCACTGACGATGACGATCGGGAGTACAGAGGGGTTACGCAGGGGTTCGTGGACTGGTGTCAGCAGAACCGCCTCCAAATCAACGCTGGGAAATCCAAAGAGCTGGTGGTGGATTTCCGCAAGCGTCGGCACTCTCCACCTGCACCAGTGAATATCCAGGGAACAGACGTTGAGAGGGTCTCAACTTACAAGTACCTGGGTGTTCATCTGAACAATAAACTGGACTGGAGCGACAACACAGACGCTCTCTATAGGAAGGGTCAGAGCAGACTCTTCCTACTCAGGCGGCTGAGGTCCTTTGGCGTTCGGGGAACACTCCTCAGGAACTTCTATGACTCGGTGGTTTCATCAGTCATCTTCTATGGAGTGGTCTCCTGGGCAGGAGGCATCTCGGGCCGAGACAAAAAGAGACTGGACAAACTGGTGAGGAGGGCCAGCTCTGTCCTGGGCTGCTCCCTGGACTCTGTGGACTCAGTGGGGGGCAGGAGGATGACGGCAAAACTGTCATCAATGCTGGACAAACCAGCCCACCCATTCAATGACACTCTGAGAACACTTTACAGCTCCTTCAGTGACAGACTTTTACACCCTCGCTGTACCAAAGAGAGATTTCGCCGCTCCTTCCTGCCAACTGCTGTCAGACTTTTTAACAAGAACATTGGGTCAGGCCTACAAACGGGAGGGCATTAGTGCAATTGTGCAGTCCTAGGATGCAATATTAACTACTACTGTACTTTCAGCCAAGGGTGTACTTAAATATTGACCAATGATGTATTTTGTTTACCATTACAGTATTCTTATTACAATACTTCTATCACTGTAGTATTTCTACCACTGCAGGATGTTCACTACTACAGTACTTTTATCATTGCAGTACTTTTATCATTGCAGTATTTTTCTATCATTGCGGTACTTTTACTATTACAGTACTTTTACCATTGCAGTACTTTTACCATTGCAGTACTTTCATCATTGCAGTATTTTTCTATCGTTGCAGTACTTTTACTATTACAGTACTTTTACCATTGCAGTATTTTCTATCATGCAGTACTTTTCTATCATTTCAGTACTCTTACCATTACAGTACTTTTATCATTGCAATATTTTTATGATTGCAGTATTTTCAATCATTCAGTAGTTTTTATCATTACAGCGTTTCCCCCTCCGTATAATGGACAAACATTAGGAGTGTTTCCTTACACTTAGATACGTTTATACTGTGTATATTTGCATGCTTTTTCTGAATGTCTGCTGCTAATGTTATACATTAACGGCTACATTACGCCGCCGACTCTGTGTGATCTATATCTTTGCTGCTGTAACACCTCAAATTTCCCCATTGTGGGACTAATAAAGGACATCTTATCTTATCTTATCTTATTTGACATTTATGTGCATAACCGAATGTACTACTTGAAAACAGCGTGTGATGAAAACGATGTGTGTAAAGTCAGCCATGATATTCAAACATGGCATGAGATAATGGGGCACTGCAACTATGAGGATATATTGAAATTGCAAAATGTAACAGTTGGCATGCACATTAGTGGTGCGAAACACAAGCCTGATAAAGAATGTGATGTATGCATAAAAGGGAAGTTCACCCAAACGAGAAACCGAACTCCAACTGACAAGGTAAAGACACCGCTAGAACTGGTGAACACAGATTTAGCTGGTCCTATTAGCAACTAATCCATTGATGGTTTTAAGTATGTGCAATCTTTTACAGATGTGTATACAGGGGCTGTATTTGTTTATTTTTTGAAAGCAAAGAGTGATGCTCTTCAAGCTACAGAGAAGTTCTTATCTGATGTAGCACCTTACGGCACTGTGAAGTGCACACGGTCAGACAATGGAACAGAGTTCACAAACGGAGACTTTAAGACACTGCTACGAAAGAACAAGATTAGACATGAAACCTCCTGCCCTTATTCCCCACACCAGAATGGCGTAGCAGAGAGGGAATGGCGTACTCTCTTTGAGATGGCCAGATGTAACAAAGAGCCTCTGGCACTATGCTGTTCAGGAGGCAGCATATACAAGAAATAGGTGTTTTAATAAGCATACTGGCACCACACCATACACAGCACTGACAGGGAAAATGTGTAACTTATCTAGGATGCACAAATTCGGGTCAATATGCTATGCCTATCAACAAGACAGGGGTAAACTAGACTCTAGATGCGAAAAAGGACATTTTGTGGGGCACGACAAAGGCAGTCCAGCCTTTCTAGTTTATTATCCCAGCGACAGAAAAGTACAAAAGCATAGACTGGTAAGGTTTGTCACCAGGACAACATGTGAAGACGAAACGCAGACTTATGAGTTAGAACTGGAACCTAGAGTGAGTTGTGAAGTCAAAGACACCACACAATCAAGTGTGAGCACAGACATAAAAACTGGTGGTTCAAAACTACCGAAGGACGATGATGACAAGCACCCTAAAGGGACACCACAGGTCCCAAGCAGTGGGAGATATCCTACTCGAGAGCATAGACCACCGGGTTATCTAAAAGATTATAGTCAAGACAGCAGTGAGGAGGAGGACAGTACACTTGTGAGTATAGACTACTGCTACAGAGTAATGTGTAATATTCCCCAAAACTTTAAAGAGGCCATGACATCAACTGAGTCAGAAAGATGGAAGAAAGCAATGGATGAGGAGATGAAGTCCTTAGAGGACATTCAAACTTTTACTTTGACTAAATTGCCAGAAGGCCGGGAGACAGTGGGAGGAAAGTGGGTCTATTTAATCAAGGAAAACAGTGATGGACGTGAGATGTACAAGGCCAGGTTTGTGGCTAAGGGATATAGCCAGAGAGCAGGAATAGACTATGGTGAAACATTCTCACCGACAGCGAATCTGACTAGTGTACGGGTAGTAATGCAAAAGGCTGCCCAGGATGACTTAATCTTACACCAAATGGACGTAAAAACAGCATATTTGCACGCACCCATTGATAGAGAAATATACATGGAACAACCTGAGGGTTATGAGAAAGGAAGAGATGGGCTAGTGTGTAAGCTGGAGAAGTCCATTTACGGCCTAAAGCAATCTGGACGTAATTGGAATTTATTACTTCACAAATACTTAATCGGGAACAAATTTATCCAGAACCCAGCAGACCACTGTGTATACACGAAAGAGTCTAAAGTAGAAGGGAAAGTGATAATTGTTATCTGGGCGGATGACCTTATCATTGCAGCCAATAACACTAGTGGATTAGAACAAGTGAAGAGCATGCTCTCCATCAAGTTTAAAATGAAGGATCTAGGCAGATTAAAACATTTCCTTGGCATGGTCTTCAGCCAGTCGGAAGGCTGTGTATATATGTCACAAACAAAGTATGTGGAAAAGATCCTTACCCGATTTGACATGCAAATGTGTAGAACAAGGGAAACACCCTGCGAACAAAAACTAGACTACACTGAAGATGCGCCTAGAATGACTGACGTGAAAATGTACAGAGAAGCGGTTGGCAGTCTCATATATTTGGCCACCTGCACACGCCCTGATTTATGTTTTGTGGTGAGCCGACTATCGCAGCATTTTTCTGAACCCACAGATAAGAACTGGATCACGGTCAAACATGTCTTGCGTTATCTCAGAGGTACAACCGACAGACAGCTCTGTTTTAGAAAGAGCAGCGAAGGTCTTGGTATTCGAGCTTACAGTGATGCAGATTGGGCGTCGGACGCCACTGACAGACGCAGTACCACAGGGTATTGTGTGAGCATGTGTAAAGACAGTGCACTGGTCTCCTGGAGGACCAAGAAACAACAAACAGTAGCACTATCTACCTGTGAGGCAGAATACATGGCTTTAGCCCTAACAATACAGGAGTGTATTTATTTGGAACAACTGTTAAAAGGTATTGATGACTATGTGTACACGAAAACTATCATTCATGAGGACAATCAAGGGGCTATCGCACTTGCGAGGAACCCTGTGTACAGGCAGAGGTGTAAACATGTGGACATCAAATATCATTTTATTAGATCCATTATAAAAGACGAGAAGATGATACTTGTTTACTGTCCCACAAATGACATGGCAGCAGATGTTATGACCAAGCCTGTTACCAAATCTAAATTGAAGAAATTTACAGGGGTCCTGTTTGGCATGTAAATATTTGACATTCAAATGTCATGTTATTTGTTTTTTTTTTGCCTTTGTGAAAGTTGTACAGTATACAAGACATTCATAAGTGGGAGTGTTGAGTGTTATTGTATGACTGCTTGTTACTGTAATGTGCTTATTTGCCACAAGGGGTGCTGTCGCTAACAGACGATGCCATGTTAGGCAGGTGTTCAAGCCTTATTTCTCTCTCTCTGCTTTTGGCTCTGGAGAAGAGCAGTTCGTGTGTGTTGCTGAAATAAACTACGCCAGTTGGCTAACGAGAGAAGTTGTCTACATATCAGAATTATTCTTCTGCTGCGACTGGGCATCAAGGTATAATCCTATGATGCCACATGACCATGGATTTTATCAGGTGACAATGTCTTTGGATTTGGTTTTGTTCAGACAGGCAATCTCAACAAACCTGGAAAAATAATCCACAGCGATTAGGTAAATTTTCCCTCCTAGCTCGAACAAATCTGTACCCACTCTTTGCCATGGGCGTTTGGGGTATTCAGTTGGCATCAGTGGCTCATGAGGGTTTTCTCTTCCCTATATACATGTTCTGCACTTCAATACCATCTCACTTATTTGTTGACTGCGAGAGGCAATGATGAGAGGTTTAGTAGATTATTCTCGCTAAATAAGTGGCTGGCTAGTTTTTGTAGTGAGCAGGGACTGCAGTTTATAGATAACTGGCCTTCTTTCTGGGGCCGACCCGACCTGCTGAGGATGGACGGCCTTCACCCTAACTGGGAAGGCGCCATCAATCTTTCTAGAAACATAGATTATTGTTTGAGCCTTCCATGACTATCCATATTAGAGCAGGTCGGGCTGCAGGCGAATAGTGAGCCTGTAAGGAAGGGTATGGAGTCTGTAAGGCTAGAGCTAACTAGCGCTATGCTAGACTTAGACAACACACATAGCTTTTCTTCTAGATTTGAGCGCTACACACCATACGCTGTTACATCTCATACTGATATAATTTCTACTGAGGTGGCAATACATGATGGGTTTAAGCATTCCTCCTCGGTCGGTTTTATTGACGACGAGCCGTTCTCTCAAAATAATAGCACTCGAAAGCTGGTAAATAACTATCGGATTCCGACCGTCAGAATTTCTCGCCGCGTTTATAGTCGCTCGAGGTACAATCCGGGACCTAAGCAAGGCAATCTCCTTAATATTATGACCAGGAGTCCTGTTGCGCGGAATAACTTAGATAGACCTATTTTACTGAAACTCGGTTTTTTAAATATTAGATCGCTTTCATCGAAAGCCTTGTTAGTTAATGGCCTTATTAGAGACCATAATCTTAACATGATTGGTCTTTGCGAGACCTGGTTAAAACCGAATCAGTTTTTACCGCTAAATGAGGCTTCGCCTCCAAACTTCGTGAGCTCGCATGTTGCGCGCCCTCAAAAGAAAGGCGGGGGTGTAGCCCTCATTTCCGAATCTAATCTAAAACTTAGTCCTCGTCCTAGCAATTCCTTTAAAACATTTGAAGTTCTCATTATGCGATCCTCAGCCGAGCTGCCGTTTTATCTTGCCGTTCTTTATTGTCCACCTGGCTCTTACTCCGGCTTTTTAGATGAATTTTCTGAATTCGCAGCTGATTTAGTAACTCATGCGGATAATATACTTATCATGGGCGACTTCAACATTCATATGAATCTCCCGTCGGAACCACTTACCGTAGCGTTTCGGACAATCATTGATATGTTTGGTTTCACGCAAATAATAGATGAAGCAACGCATATAAATGGCAATACGCTAGATTTGGTATTAACCCGAGGCTTAGCATCTTCAAAAATAATTGTATTACCATATACCAGTGCTATATCTGACCATTACTTTATCAAATTTGAAGTCTTGGCTCATTGTCATCGTTCTGACCATAATCAAAATTATAGCAGCCGCAACATTAGCTCCTCAACCATCGTTGCGTTCTCTGAGCTACTCCCTTTAGCAACTGCTCCGTTTCCTAATTATATTGGTACGAATGATGATCTCACAAATAACTTTAATGTCGCTTTGTTAAATGCGATTGACTCCGTCGCACCTTTAAAAACTAAAACTCGTCCAAAGAGGCTTACTCCGTGGTTTACAGAGGAAACGCGCGTACTGAAACGATCTTGTAGGAAGCTTGAGCGCAAATGGCGTGCGACCAAACTTTGAGGTCTTCCGTCAGGCATGGTGCGATAGTTTACTAATATACAAAGAAGCGCTTAATTTAGCCAAAACTAATTATTATTCTAGATTAATTGTCTTACATAAAAACAACCCTAAATATTTATTTGATACCGTAGCAATGCTAACGCAACAGCGACCAACCTCGGATAGCTCTTCCTATTCAGCTCACGATTTTATGCGATAACCTTATGTCAATTTAAAAAAAATATCTCTTGAGAGCCTAACAAAATTGGTTAGTGCAGCAAAACCGACAACTTGTGTGCTCGATCCGCTTCCTGGCAAACTAATTAAAGAACTGTTTACGACCCTAGGACCGTCTGTTTTAAATATAATAAATCTATCGCTTACCACGGGTGTAGTACCAGCAGCTTTTAGGACCGCCGTTATCCGACCGCTATTGAAGCAACCAAACCTCGACCCAGAGAGTCTCATCAACTATAGGCCGGTTTCAAATCTTCCGTTTATTGCAAAAATTCTTGAAAAAGTCGTAGCGCAACAACTTAATGAATATATGACTGCTAATAATCAATTTGAACCTTTCCAATCGGATTTTAGAGCCGACCACTCTACTGAGACGGCCCTTGCTAAAGTTACTAATGATCTTCTCATAGCTATGGACGCCGACACCTCATCAATATTACTCTTACTCGATCTTAGTGCCGCTTTTGATACCGTTGATCATAACATATTATTAAAACGCCTTGAAACGTGTGTTGGCATTTCAGGTTCAGCGCTTTCTTGGTTTAATTCGTATCTGTCGGAGAGGACGCACCGTGTAATTCATGGCAATACGACTTCGGATCTTTGTAAGATCATATGTGGAGTTCCGCAGGGATCGGTACTTGGACCTCTATTGTTTAGCATCTATATGCTACCGCTTGGTGATATTATACGGAAATATAACATTAGATTTCACTGTTATGCTGATGATACGCAATTATACATGCCGTTGGATATAACGAATCCGCGCGACTGCTATAAATTAGAGGCGTGCCTTGCCGAAATTAAACAATGGATGTCTTTCAATTTTTTGCGTCTTAACTCAGATAAAACCGAGATGCTCATCATTGGACCAGCGCGTCATCGGTACCTTTTCAAAGACACCACTCTGAATATCGATAAATGTAATATTATCCAAAAGGATTCAACAAAAAATCTCGGTGTTATATTTGACGCAACTATGTCGTTTCAAATGCACATAAAAAATATAACTCGAACTGTGTTTTTTCATCTGCGTAACATTGCTAAAATTCGCCCAATTCTATCAATGTGTGACGCGGAAATCTTAATCCATGCGTTTGTTACGTCTCGCCTCGACTATTGTAACGCTTTGCTCTCGGGTCTCCCCATGTCGAGTATTAAAAGTCTGCAGTTAGTTCAAAATGCAGCAGCTAGACTCTTAACTAAGACGAGAAAGTTTGATCATATTACCCCGATATTAGCCAATTTGCATTGGCTTCCGGTCCACTTGAGATGTGATTTTAAAGTTCTGCTACTTACTTTTAAAATATTGCACGGCTTAGCACCTTCCTATCTCGTTGACCTCGCGGTACCATATGTTCCGTCCCGAAACCTTCGCTCACAAAATGTTGGTCTTTTAGTGATCCCGCGAGCCAAAAAGAAGTCCGCAGGTTCTAGAGCGTTCTCTATTCGGGCACCAATGCTTTGGAATGCACTTCCCTCAGATATTAGAGGCGCCACCTCAGTAGAAATGTTCAAAACACTATTAAAGACGCATTTATACTCTTGTGCATTTAGCTGAAATATTTGTTGGCCTGTTTACTGCCGCTTTTTTTTTTTCCTCTCTTTTGTTTTCTTTTCTGCCCCCTTTTCCCCCGGCTGGGGGATTAGGTGACGGTGAGCCACTAGGAAGTTTAAGGCATTGACCAACTGGGCATGCACCTGTTCCAGTGATGTCGTCTTCCTGCAGCGCGACATTTGATCAATTTATTTGTATACTAATCTAATTTAATTATTTGTTGGCCTGTTTACTGCCGCTTCTTCTCTTTTCTGCCCCCTCCTTCCCCTGCTTGGGAATTAGGTGATGGGGACATGCTTTGAAGATTACGGCACTGACGAACCGGGAAGGGACCTGCTCTGCCGAAGTCGTCTTCATGCAGCGCCTTTTCTGATTTCCTTATATTTCAGCACTTCATTGAACTACTTGTTGGCCTGTTTGCTATTTCTGTTCTTTCTTTTCTGTTCCCAATTCCCCGAATTAGGTGATGGCGATTCACTTGGAAGTGGCTGTACTGAATTTACACCAACTGACCGGTACAAGATCGAAGGCTCATCTTCGGATATGCTGCCATGGATATTACGGCCCTGGATAAGGACCCACTCCACTGAAGTCATCTTCCTGCAGCACTTCATTCAATTGACTCTTATATTATCTCATCTATTATTGCATAGCATCATTGTATGTGTCAAATGTTGCCCAGTTGGCATCCATTGCAGCCTGGTCATCCTGGAAGGGGGATTCCCCCATCTGTGGTCCCTTCTCAAGGTTTCTCACTTTTCCCCTAATGAGGTTTTGTGAGTTTTTCCTTGCCCTCCTGGGGGTTAAGATCAGTGGATGTCGATTGTGGCTATGTAAAGCCCTTTGAGACTGTCTGTGATTAAGGGCTATACAAATAAAATTGACTTGACTTGACGTGAAATAACATGGGTTGAAAAGAGCAGGCGTTGTTTTTACCTTTGAATAATATGTTTATTCGGTGGATATAGGTCATCCATATTTTAATATCTGAAGTATATAAAGCATCCAATGAAATGTTCTATTTAAATAAATAAAACCAAATGAAATAAGTGAAATAACATGGGTTGAAAAGAGCAGGCGTTGTTTTTACCTTTGAATAAGATGTTTATTCGGTGGATATAGGTCATCCATATTTTAATATCTGAAGTATATAAAGCATCCAATGAAATGAGCTATATCTAATTAAATAATGTAGATGTATAAAATTAAATTAAACGAGTGAAATAATATGAGTTGAGAAGAGCAGGCGTTGTTATTACCTTTGAATAATATGTTTATTCGGTTGATATTTGCCCTTTTTGCAAACATGTCTGGACATATTCCCAGCGACAAAAGTTTAAACATGGTATTGTGCAGGCTTGGGGGGTTGTCCGGGCAAGACGCCGGCCATAGACACCCTCCAAGCCTGCAGCAGCCTCAAGGTGTTTCAAAAGATAGTGAGTGGCAGGCAACTGTCGACATCCGGTCGTCAGACCCCTTGCCTTTTTGTAAAATCTGCCTAGTCATGTTTGCATGTCTGGACATGTATTTGTTGGCTACATTTGGACAGTCAAACGCCGTCATTTATCCCGCCCCGGGCGAGAAAAATGAAGGGCGATGTCTCCACCCCTCCCGCCCGTCGCACCCTCCTATTTCCCTGTACGTCACATTCCGGCAGCCCCCATGTTTGTAGTCCTTTTTTGTAGTCCATACGCTGAGTAAAATAGCAACCAGCCTGGTTAAGAAATAGAATACAGCTAGGTTAAGAATATAGCACACAGCTAGGCAACCCTCATGTTTGTAGTTTATACAGGTAAGCAAAGAAATATTATATATATATATATATATATATATATATATATATATATAATAAATAGCATGCTGCTAAGAAACAGCGTACAGCTAAGAAATAGTATGTAGTTAGGTTAAGAAACAATATACATTTAGGTTAAGAAAATAGAATACAGCTAAGAAACAACATGCGTTTAGGTTAAGAAATAGCAGCTAAGCTAAGATATCATTAAGGTTGTTTTACCAATTATTTTACCTTTCAAGGAGGAACATCATCTTGTCTGTAGACATCCCCAAGTCATCTTTGCAACAAGCTTTGACATGTTTTCACGTATTTCTTATCTATAGTTGGACAGACAGACGACCACCAAGTTGTGGTCGTGTTTGTAAGCATAAACAACACCGCCCGCCCCCCAGAATCACGCTTCTGTCAAAAATAAGCACATCCCCTACTATCATATCCCGACCCCAGTCTCAATACAGCCAAAGCCCAAGTCACGCTCTGCACAGACAAACCAATTTTTCCGGCTGAAGAGCCAGACCGACTCTAAAAATGAAGACGCTCAGAACAAGACGCCGCATGGTCATGGACATCACACCGAGAAGGGTGACAACCATCGTTGCACCTGACATGGAACAGGTTGACGCCTGTACAAATGTAGACCAGGATGGAACCCCTACAAAAACAGACGAGGACCAGGCAGGACCATCATACTCTTTATGGGTGGGCGGTACGGGAATCTTACCAACCCCTGTTGTAGCCTCGTACAACACTGGCGAGCCATCATATTCAGGGTGGAGCCGTCCCGTTTCAACGACACCGCCGTCGACACCTCCGATGACCCCCACCTCGTCGGCAGAATCTTCACAAAACGAGAAGGTACAACAGCCCAGTTGGTCCGACCAGGCTGAATCTCCACAAATCACGGAGGTACGAGTACCTAGTTGGTCCGAACAAGAGTTCTCAAACCGTTCGCTTGAACCCTCTAAGGTTCAGACCGTCAACGACCCTGACCCCGGACCTGCACCTATTTCCAAGGATGATGTACAACATATGTCATGGGTTGATCCTCCTAAGGGATGGGTTGATATGGATGTCGTAATAGTTGTTAAAGCGGCGATTCTTTACATGGTCAGACGCTTTGTGATAAAGTATCACAAAAAACGGGGTTGTTTGCATAGCTATAGATACCTATGCAATAATTATTATCTAAGACTGCAATATGAGCGCATCATGCCGATCCTTTGCGATAAAAAGTTTTTACCCTGTATTCACTACTTGTTGTATTTGTGTTCTGTAAAAACGGATAAAGAAACAGTCAAGCGAGTTGTAGAGATCTTAATGGTGGACTTAGCACTCGTAAAGGACTTACCGGACCGCCTTAAAGTGGATGAGAGCGTATGTTTTATGATATATCGTGATCAACTTGATATTTTCGAAGAATATCTTATAGAAAATATTAACTTTGACTAAAAATGGGTAATGTGTTGAGAAAATTATCGCTTTTTGGCTATAGAAGCTACTTTGAGTCGCTCGGGTTCGATCGACACGTTTCAAAATATTTTGGAAAATGAGATAAGTGACTTAGCATACTCACGTTGTTTAACGATGTGATAAGATACCGTCTCCGTCATCAACAACCTGTGGATCTCGCGCACGAATTGAAGATGTTTGAAGACCTGTTAGAATCAAAAGTTAATCCATCTGTTTTAACCCTGACCTATAGACTTTTTACGTCTTAGAGAATCCTTATCATGTGTAACCAGACTGAACCTTGTCATATTTTTGATTTTTCTTTCAATAAAAAATGGATGTTTTAAAAAAAGAGGGTTTTGCGTCTGTGTGTTTAGACAAATAACAATGTGACGTTTGTCACTAAATCATAAACCGTCATGAGCGTTAAGCGTTGGTTGAAAAAATTGTACTACGATCCCATTCAACCAGCCAGTTTTGGAGGTGCAGATCGCCTTCATTTAGCTGCGAGGGAGAAAATGGGTCAAAAAGTGACGCGTCATAAAATCAAGGAATTTTTTTATCATCGCAAGATGCATACACCTACGAAAATAGGAGCACAGAAAGGTTTAAAGGGAAGTCTCTGCTTTGAAGCTTGCCCCACAGAGTAATAAAATTGCACTTGGTAACAAATAAATTACCGCAAAAGTCGGCCAGCCAGGATGAAATAGTTAAAGACAGAGAGTTTCCAGAGTTAACAAGTATCATTAAGCGTTCACTGTATCGCGTACCATCGCTATTTAGAATTTATTGTCATCGTGCCCGCAGGTGGTCAAAAGTAAAGACGGCTGCCGCCAGCACAAACGACCCCAAAACCTTAAAATAATATTGAAGAGAGATAGAAAAAAAATCTGCCAATATGGAAATCCACTGGTGCCCGACTACGAAAATCCACTGGTGCCCGACTACGAGTCCATCATAAAACAGAAGCATTGTTCGGTAAATAAATTAAGGTTGAATGATTTAGAATGATAACATAAATTAAGCTGCTTTATATTTTGATGTAAAATCTTAAGAGCTCCTTTCAGAGCGCATTCTCGTATTTAGTACGAGGTATTGTGTACATTATTTAAGAAATGAGACATTAAGTGATAAAGACTGCGTAAACATCATTTAAGAAATAATAAAAGCCTTGTTCTTCTGAACTGTCAGTAAAACACCGGACTTAATAGCTCTCGGGTGGTGCTTTATGTTTAGTGGAAAACACCAAAATTTGTTTAATACCATTTATGCTTGCATACTCTTACGCTGATATATTGTGTTTTCAGTAAGTCGATGTCAGATACACTGAATGGAATGGTGTTTATCTACTTCTTTGAAAAGGTAAATATTTTACGAATCCGATAAGAAATGTAGCAATTTTTGTAATGTTAGCAAAGTCGAGTAAGTTTTGCTGCAGATATGACTTGACACCGATTTGACAGTCTTTTTCATCCTTAATTTACTTTTCTTTTTTTTAAATCTGACTTGATGATTTATTATCCTGACAAAATTCTGACTAATAGCTACTATTAACATCTTTGGCAGCGAGACTTCAGCAAACTATTAAAACAATAATAATAATAAGCTTATTCTCTTCCTTTGTTTTTTGTTTCTTTTGTAGGAGACATGACTGTGATATATTAACAAAAAAGATGGCAGGAATTTGTTCATATTCATTTTTTTTGTCTTGGCGTGTTTAATTTTTTTTAAAAAGGAAAACAGGCAACATAAAAGATAGCCGCATTTTCGCAAATAAACCTCATTCTCATTTTCTGTATTTTGATTATTTGAAAAATATCTCTCGGGTTGTTGGGAGCGTGTCTTAAATTTCACAATGTATTATTTACCAGTGATGCACGATAATATTACCATTGTTTTTAACACGCTGGCCATCGATCATGTGGTATTGGCATTAATTTCACAGTTTGCGCCGTGACTTTTGACCGTAGGTCAGTCAAATGGTCCAGGCTGACTTTCTAGACACTGAGCATGAACTGTAAAATAGTCCCGCTTTTTCCATGCATTGTAAATGATTCACTTTGTGACTAGTGACATGTCAGAAAATAGTCAGAAATGTTTATCATTGTTTTCCAAAGTAAATGCCGGTGTTTGCCCGTCTTATTCTGAGTCACAAATCAGAGAAAATTAACTTTCGAGAGGCTGAAGTCAGGACTTGGGCAATTTGAATTTTAAGTAGTGTCTCTCAATGATTAACCGATTATCAAAATACTTAATATTTGATTCCAGATTAATTATAGCGGTCACTGAAGGTGTAGTGGTACACTCGACTCGACCGAGTTGTGTTTTTTACCCTTCACCTGTGCAAACCAGAACACTAAGAGCAGAGTTGTTGAACTTACATGTCCGTAGTTGAGGAACCCTTGTTTAATGGCAATTTGTTCTGCTTCCTCCCGACCTCCTGGTATGTGGACAGCTCATGTGTTGGTGTAGACCCTCTGACCCGTTGTTGGTTGCAAACTACACCAGTGTGAGCTTTCGGTTGCTCGCAGAGGGAGATGGTGGGCCCGCAGCCATGGGGTCTCCAGAAGCAGCACAGTTTACGAGTACTGCCCCTTTCCGCCAGGCTAGGACTGCCCGCGGTACTTGCCAGTGTATGGAGTGACAAAGACAGGAAAGGTCACAGCTTACCTGATGGAAAACACAGGGGGAAGGTGGAAGAATAAATACAAGAGTGCATAGTTACAAGTTTGAAAAGTAGCACGCAATAAAACGGTCGTCATCAGGCAAGAAAAGGTGCAACAATTGAATGATTAGGCTATCGTTAATGTCATGTCATTATCCTGTACAGGGTCGCGGGAGGGTGCTGGAGCCTATCCCCGCTGACTACGGGCGAAAAGCGCACAACACCCTAAGCTGGTTGCCAGCTAGTCACAGGACGGACATAGACACCGTCACTGAGTGGAAACTGAACCCACGCTGCCCACACAGCACACAACTCGGTCGAGTCTATCCATTAGTCACAAATAATTACAGTGGAACCTCGGTTCTCGAACGACTCTGAGTTCGAACAAATCGGAGTCCGAACAAAAAAATAGAGAAATTCTTGCTTCGCAGTTCGAACAAACATCAGAGTTCGAACGCCGGTATGACGCGTGAGTGCGTACGCGAGGGTGGGATGCTGAGCGGCGTACGGGTGTAGATCGCTCTCTTGCTCTCTTCGTGATCAACTGTTGTCGCGTGCGGACGTGCTGCGTTTTGCTCTCGCGTTTTATAGAGGTGTACGAAGTGTTTTAGCCCCTAATCATGCCTCCAAAGAAAGTCAGTGCAAGCAGTAAAGGAATGGTTTCGGTGTTCGAACAATTCGCTTTTTGAACAGGGTTCAGGAACGGATTATGGTCGAGAACCGAGGTTCCACTGTATATTGAAATTAGAGGACACTGCAGGGAATGTCATGGCCATCTTGACATCAATTGCGACAGAGTGCCTGAACTCGACGGTCCAATGATGCTCAACTGTTTACATCAAGAACATTGATGACTCTCATTACACTGGCAGCTCAAAGCGATTCCTGTCTGGGCAGTTGCATGTGAAGATAGCCAAGGAACTTGTTGAGGGCAGGATGGAACCACATGTATGGCGGGCACCGCAAGCAACAACACTAATGAACTTCGGAGATCCTGAGCCAAGCCACCTCCCAAATTTGGCCACCCTGCGCAAGGCAAAACAAGAGAGAAATGATTCGGCATTCGGAGATAAAAATCCAATTTTGTCATTGCAGCTGTTAAAGTACAGTACACCTCACAGTGGGAGCATCAAAGACATTGGACTTGACAAATTCTTCTGTCATTACTGGAGTCAAACACAAATGCATGTGTACAAGACATTGTCAAAAAAAACCTCATCCAACTGTATGCTTTGATGCTACTGGCTCAGTAGTTAAGAAACTGGTGAGACCGAATGGCTCGTCCGGCCACATCTTCCTTTATCAGGGTGTTCTGATGGGAAATAACAGCTGTAGTGTCCCAGTGGTGCAGATGTTATCAGAGAAGCATGATGTTAGCGCTATCACAGGGTGGCTAAAAGAATGGATACATGCAGGTGCACCGGTCCCAAAAGAAGCTGTAAGTGATTTCTCTCTCGCAATTCTTGGATCTCTGGTCAAAGCTTTTACCCCACATCCCGATTTGAAGAGCTACATTAATGAGTGCTTTAAAGTCTTACTTGGGAATCAGCATGCAAACCTGCCGCCATGCTTTGTCAGGGTAGATGTTGCACACTGCATCAAAATGATCTGCCAGTGGGACTGCCTGAAAAATAAAAGACATCGTGTTAAAGAGTTTTATGTGAGATCATTAGCACAACTACTCAAGTCACAATGTGTGGAACATTCAACAGAACTTCTACGTGCCATCACTATTGTGGCACTGAGTGAGTCCGAAGGTAATGACAGTTCTGGAACCCCTCTCCCATCAGAAAAGCGGAAGAAATATCTAAAAACACAAATTGCACAAGAAGACTGTATCAGCATGCCAGACACAGAGGTTCAGGCACAGGAACCCGTCGAGGCGCATCAACAGATCCACACTAATGCTCGACAGTGGGTGACTGAATTATGCGAGGAGAGCAGGTCACTTGCCATGGCTGAGGGAGACAGAGATAACATCCACTTCCTCCCTGAGATTATTCCCCACATCATCAGACTGGGAAGTTACTTACCACTCTGGACAGGAGTAATGAATGGTCCCTCTCTTCCGAAGCACCACCATCACTGCAAGTTCGGCAGCTGTTGAAGCAGAGTTTAAAAACATAAAAAATGGGCTTTTCAAGCATGAAAGCCTTCCCATTCGTGTCGACCGGTTTGTTGCTCGTCATCTTGCCTTCATTGACGGAAACATGCGGATTTCTGCTGCAAAACAAAAAAGAGAAAAGGCTGATGTAGGTGATGCTACGACTGTCTTAAGACCTGACGATGTCTCTACTTCCCAGAGTGGGGGAAAAAATGTAAAAAATGATGCTGACCTTGGTGATGAATCTGATGCTGCTGCAAACAATCTTCAAATTACAGAAGTTGAGAACTGGAGAGGCTTAGAAGTTCCACCCAAAAAAGGAAGATGAGTTCATATCTCTCTCCTTGTCCTGAGTGGCTGCATGTGGATTCATCCGTGGAACGTAAAAAAGTCAAGGTGCAATTGTTGAAAAATGGAAACCAACAACAGCCTCTTAAACTTTCCAAATTGAAAGTCGCTGTGCTCAACATTTGTGCATTTGATGCCGTGTTTCAGTCTTTCTTGCTCTTATGGTGACAGCTTTTCATTTGAAAAGGCTGTAAGCAGCAAGACCTGTGACAATCCATTCCTCCACTTGGTAAAAACAATCGCAACACGAGTTGTGACACAACACGTGTATTCCAAGAGGGCAGAACTCCTGAAAGAAATATTCAAGCCTGTCCACCTAACCTCTGGTGCTCTCCAAATAGATGCACAATGCCACATCTCGACAGTGATTGAGAGAGCCACGAGGAATCTTCCAAGTGTATACTTGAAAAAACAATGTTCCTCACCGTACTGCAGCCTAAGCACTCAAGTAATAAGGGAAGTTCCGCTTGTGTGTACCAACATTGCTGTCCTGCAGACCTGTGGCATGACTCATCTTCAGACTGCTGCTGAAGAAGGACTGAGCCTTCCTGACTCTACTTGCCTCCGACCAATCCAAAATGCATCTCAGTGTCCATCTACATTTAAAAAGCAAGACAACAGTACAGGAAAGGCTCTGTGTTCGGCGAATGTTTCCCACAGCTACAGTCTGGGAGAATGTTTGTGGATTGACACCGACTTTGGTACGAGTTGGACAGAAGTTGCCCTGCTTGAAATTCCCTCTAGTCTGGTGCTGCAAGAGAATATGTTTACTTTGAGAGCAGTCATAGGATTTCAAAGAGGTTTGACCCAGGATTCTCTTGGACATTATGTGGCATACTGCAGGAGGACTGCTTTTGCCTAGGAGATGTACAATGACCTGGAAAGTGGAGTGAAAGCAGCATCAGAAAGGACAAAGATCTTCCCACATGCTTTGTTCTTCACAAAGCAGTGATTGCTTAATTGTTGCAATGTAAATAGTTTGGTGTTTTGTTTGTTGCTGTTTGTTTTTACATATAAAGCTTTCTCTGCAGGCTCTCATCAATTACACACGGACTGTTTTTATATTAATTCAGTTGTTCTCAAATGAGGGAATGCTACATCGAGAGGTGTGTTTATGTTGTTTTTATTTCAAAATAGTTCAACGGATGTTTCGGCCTCACGTCTGCTATAATTTAAGAAATAATAACATAGCTTTAATGAAAATGTTTAATAAACATGAAAATGTTTAATGAAAATGTTTAATAAACAAGTGAGCAGCAGAACAACATATTAAAAGAAATAAGATCGAATTTAAAGTAATTTACAGCAGTGAAAACAGGAAGATTTTAATATTACTGTATGCTAGCAAAAAAAAGCTACAACAGTGAGTGTGACGTGTTTACTTGAAGTTCGTCGGGCAACAGTTGCTTTCTAGGACCATGAAGAATGTAAAATGCGCAAAAACATACAAAACATCGGTTCATTCCAGGAACTAGTTTATAACCTGGAATTAATAACAAATACGAGTGATTCAAGTGATTAGCTGAACGCGGTAGCGCGATACCTAGCTCCTTGTTCGACAGCATCCAAAACAAAATAGACTGACGCCGGAGCGTTAGTGTTTGTGACATCACCGCGTGAATTAAAACGTGTAATATCTATCGAACCGGAGCAACACAAACGAAACTTTTAACAGCACAAACAAGCACAAACGAAGCACAAACGAATGGCACCATTCCCGACTCATTTGGATGAAAGTGGGGGGCTGGGTGACGTCACCACTCGAAATAAAAAAGTGTAATATCTCCGGAACCGAAGCAGCACAAACGGAAATTTTAACAGCACAAACGAGCACAGATGCACTATTAACTATTTCACCCTATTTTTGCAAGAAATGGAGCGCCAACTTCACGCTGATGGACTAGGCGCGCGCCGTTGACCAGTACGGTGTGATAGACTGGATCGTGCTAGTCTAAGGAGTTATATCAATGGAATTAGGCCTTAACTCATTGAGAAACTGGGTTTTTCGGGAAACTGTGTTTCCCCTGCGGATAGCACGGAAGTGTAAATTAAGGGTTCTGCGGTCCCTCTAAAACCGAATCGTGTTATTCAAGGAGTTATATAAATGCTATTAGGTCGTAACTCGTTTTAGAAACATGTTTTCTCGGTGCGGAAAACTGTCTCGTGTCCGAGATCTTACATTGTGGGGACAAAGGATGGACAAAGAGTGAGGGGGAACTGGAGGAGTCTTGTGAAGGTTCCCGAGGACTAGTGATGGGTCCAGCGACACTGAGGCGTCGATGCGTGCGCCGAGCTTCCAGGGCAAACCCCGTGTCGGTGCGCGTACTGCTTTGAGAAAGTCACGTGACCACTACCAGAATCGTGTCGACACAGCGGTCGCGCGCCAAACTGTGTTCATAAGGAAGCGCATCTGTCAACAGGATGGACGCTCAAAACAAGCATCGAGTTATTGGCGCGTTACTCTGCGTTAAATATCCGCAAGATGGAAGACGTCACTGTTGATGCGCACTCAGAGGTGCAGCGCTATATGTCAGCAGGACACGTTGCACGTACGGAAGACCCGCTCTTATACTGGAAGTCCATGGAGGCAACGTTCCCTCATCTATTTCTATTAGCCACACAGGCGTTGTGCACACCGGCCTCTTCAGTGCCTTGTGGGAGGATCTTCTCAAAGGCGGGGGAAATTGCCTAAAAAAAAAAAAAGATATAAATAGACTGAATAACAAAACGCTGGAGAAACTATTTTTTTTAATAAAAATCTTTAATTACAATGAGTCCATTGTCATTCACAACACTTTTACTTAGGCATTCAGACAGATGTTCACTTAATTTATCAACTGCGTCTCGAATATCAACGATTTTTTTTATGAAAGTATGTATATGTAAAAATAATGTGAATGGAAATGCCTAATCAATGGAATTGGATAAAATTAGTTTGACAGATCAGAGTCTGATGACCCGGTCAAATTTTTCCTGCAAGTCCACCAGGTGTCAGTATTCAGCAACACAGTGTCAACACAGTGTCAATACAGTGTGTCACTGTGTCGAAACGATACAGAATGCCTCATCTACCCATCACTACCGAGGACTGCAAGAAATCTTCTGATAAGGCTGAGGCTGCAAAGCAGGCGTATACATCGAAGGAGCACAGACCTCAACCCCCAGCAATTTCTGGGATTACTGAACCTCTTCGAAGATCAACAAGAGTTAGACGACAACCGGACAGGCTGATTGAAAATGTTTAATGTTGTGTTATTGTTCCTAAAATTGTTGTAGAGCTGCTTGTTGTCATCAAAAAATGGATAGATATTGATAAGAAGTGAAAATAATTGATAACAAAACTAAATTATTATTATAATAATAATATTTTAAAAAATTAATTAAAAAAGTCAAAGGCATTGTTTAACGTTTGAAAGGGAGATGTAATGAGAGCAGTTATGTCATTAGTCACTAATTGGCAGTATTGCCTGACGTGTGTTTGGTTACCAGACGAACAAGTGTCTACGCACATAGACGAGAAGTCAATAAATAAAGAGGCACAAGCTTGCAGCATCACGTTACCTGCGTGACTTCTTAAGATAGAAGACAAAACTTTACAGTAACCATAAAAAAAACGTATAGTCACCATAAAATTAAAAAAAAAACGTATCGTAAACATACTAAAGCTGTTGCTTTATGTTATTTACAAAGAATTGGTGTTTAAAATCCCCCTCGCTCTTCTTTTTGTCATTTCTATATTATGTACGTATTAATAACTGTGTTTGGTTTGCTAATGTCAATAAAGTTTTTTTTTTTTTACCAAAAAACGTATGAGTAAATATTTATCATCTCATCAATATTTGCACAACAGAGTACTGAGTTTCGAGATCCTCACAATAGTAGTTCTCAAAATCATATTTCTTATGAATTTAGCTTAGTTAAGGGATATTTTATTGACAATCGAATATCAATATACAAAGACTGAAAAAAATGGTGGTGGGGGCGCGAATCTTTTTCTTCTTGGTAGGGGCGGGCGTGAAATAATTGAGAAGCACTGCTAGTATATGCAGACATTATATTCATACAATCTTGCAGCCCGAGTGAACCACAGCATTGTTGCAAGTTCGGTAGGAGAAACTTGAACGTCCCACTGCTGTTCCAGCAGCGGCTTCTCGGGGCATAGGCGGAAGTGACGTAGGAGCTGACTCGCCAATGGGGTGTTAATTTAGTTTTTTTTTTTATCAACCGAATTAAAATATTATATAAAATATATATTAAAATAGAACAGCCAGGGTTAAAAAACAAACGCAGAGGCAAAGAAATATATTTGAAAAATACGTGCTTAAAGCATGACGTCATTAGAAAGCGCGCAGCTTCCGAAGGACCTCGACCACATGCACCGACCCGTCCACACCGAAATAAAAACAAACACCGCTAAATTCTTCTGATTTAGTGTGGAACTGGCTGTAATTTTCTCACAGGATTTCCAGTGCTACTCTAAAGGACTACGACATAATTCATTAAGTCTTTGTGTCCGATAACCTCATCTTCGCGCGTTGATGCTTTTCGGTGTAGTTAGCTTAGCTTGTTAGCTAGCTAGCCGCTAACGACTCATCGCCAAGCAGAGATCAAGTGCAGATTTTTTGGAGTTATCATTTGAAAATGTGTGAAAAAACGACACCCAAGTACAAAGAGGAACTTTGTGGAATAAAAGAAGAGAACGAGCAACATCTTCAACTGCTGGACGAAGTTTGCAACCAGCCTCGTGTTGTGCCACTCAAAGCAGGTTTGTACACGTTTTACTTGCATTTGCTTTGTAAAGAACGACTTTCTATCGTTAAAAATATGCATCACAACATTAAGTTGTTTGGGGAAATGCGTTCAAGGTTATTGCCGTTTTATTTTTAAATATTGCTTGTCGGTTTGCTAAACATTTGTTTATGCCAAATAAAATCAGTGCAGAAAATAAATGCCAAAGAATAACCAATAGGGGGGGGTGAACTCCATGTATTTTTTTTTTTATAAAATTTGAACTGATTATTTTACATTTTCAATTTTCTGGTTTTTATATCTTGTTTAAGCAATTCCTTACGGAAGGAATTCTGCCTAACTTACAAAATGTGCACACTGCGGCGAAAACATCAATGGCGGTTGATCAATTTTAGTGGATAAAACACAAAATATTAAGTTTTTTTTTTTTAAATCAAGTACGTATTGGTCTTATTTATTTATGAACATTGTACTGGCTTGGTCGGGTGAGAGTCAATGAACCTCCGGTGGCTCTGCACTGTTTTGTGCACGTGTGCATAGTTTCACCCCATCCAAACATTTAAAATACATTGAATGCATCCATCCAAGGTTGCACGGATCTCATCAGTGATCAAGCGCATGCTGCAAGGAATGCATCTGCATCTTTGTCTTACTATGGGCTTAAAAAGGGAGAACGTCACAACCCCCTTTTCTACCTACTAGTCCAGGAACATTTAGTTCCTGGTCATAAAGTTCCTGTGGCCCAGGTGGTTTGCATCTCCCCCACAACTCGTAGTTCCTGGTAATTTATCCAAATGACAATGATGATGGATCAGTGGGAGGTCTTGTGTTACTTTGTTACTCATTACTGACACCCTTTGGCAGTTAAGCATCATTGCAGTTCCAAAATAATTCAGTGAACTCTAATAATATTATGGTGTATCTTAGTCTAATTTTAATACATATTGGATAACTTTAAAATATACAGTCATTATTCAAATATGTCAACATGAAAGTGTTGTTGCTTAATTTATGTGTAGGGATTTTGATTCTTCACACGTAATTTTGTTTTAAAATTTATTTAGAAACAGAAATTTTATTAAAAAAAAAATAAAAAGGGGAATGTTGGAACGTACTAGCAGGCTAAATGTCATTTTGGGAAAAAATAACAAAACAAAAAAACAAACATAAATCATGCAATAAATAGCGACTATGATGCCAGGGCCCCTTTAATTCTTTTAGGCATACAGATTAGAATGGAAGCAAAAAGTACCCACGATGAAACTATCTCTCAATGCAAAATGAAAAACTTGTAAACATATTTCACTTGAAAGATTTCTATTCTATTAATGACATAAAGTTGCGATGGCCCCCATCAATATGTTGGGGTCCCACAACAGGTGTTCCATCAGACGCACACAATAGCCTGTGTGTGCTAACTTCAGCTCGCTTCCAGAAACGTCTGTGACTATGTAAGGAATTAAATCGGGCATCAGCCGCAACGTGCTTCCTTTTTAAATGCTCGTTTATCACTGTTGTGCTGCTTCAGGGAGGTTTACATCGTAGGACGTAATTTTGTGAAATGCCCCCATGGTCTGGTCCAAATCGGGGTCACACGCATTGCATGCATCACAACATTAATGCAGCAGGCACAAGTCAAGGTAGCACGGTAGAAACAATATAAGACAAAGTCGACGCACGAGGTTTGACTTGACCAAACCAAATGTATGTTTGTCTTTTTGCGTCCGACAGAGGTCAGTGAAAACTATCTCCGTTTTGTGAAAGAGGAGCCAGACTTGACTCACATCAAAAAGGAGGAGGAGGAGGAGGAGATCAACAAGTCACCAGTGAACGTTGTCCCTATAAAGACTGAAGATGTAATCAAGGATGAGAGTGAGGACAAGAGAGGGGCGGAGCCTCCAAGCATCAGTTCAAGTCATCACGTGACAACAGAAGGTGATGAAGACCACTGGGGGCCATCACAAGCACATAATGAGGACACATTATCAGACGCTCATGACAATGATGATGATACTAATGATGATGATGATGATGATGGGCAAACTCAAGGTGAAAGGGCATGTCACACTGACTCATTAACTTCAAAGCTGTCTTTAAAACCGCACACAAGAACACACAGTGGAGAAAAACAGTTTTCTTGCTCGGTTTGTGGCAAAAGCTTCCTGCATAAGTCAATGTTAACAATCCACACAAGAACACACAGTGGAGATAAACCTTTTTCATGCTCAGTTTGTGGAAAATGCTACTCCCAAAAGGGAAATTTAACAGAACACACAAGAACACACACTGGAGAAAAACCTTTTTCCTGCTCAGTTTGTGGCAAAAGCTTCTCTGGAAAGTCTAATTTAAGAAAACACACAACAACACATAGTGGAGAAAAACCTTTTTCTTGATCAGTTTGTGGTAAAAGCTTTTCTCTAAAGTCACGATTAACAGAACATACAAAAACACACACTGCAGAACCTCTTTCTTGCTTAGTTTGTGGTAAAAGCTTCTCCCAAAAGCCTCATTTAACAAGCCACACAAGAACACACAGTGGGGAAAAATCTTTTTACTGCTCAGTTTGTGGCAGAAGCTTCTCTCATAAGTCAACTTTAACAAAACATAGAAGAACTCACAGTGGAGAAAAACCGTTTTCCTGCTCAGTTTGTGGAAAATGCTTCTCTGCAAAGTCAACGTTAACAAGCCACACAAGAACACACAGTGGAGAAAAACCTTTTTCCTGCTCAGTTTGTGGTAAATGCTTCTCTGAAAAGTCTAATTTAATTAAACACACAACAACACATGGTGGAGACAAGCCATTCAGTTGCAGCGTTTGTGCTAAGAAATTTGCCACTAAACGGCATGCTGAGAGACACGATTGTGATGGCGAGAATATAGGGCTGGGCGATATGACCTAAAATCAATATTGCGATAAATTGAGCAATTTTACCTCGGTAATGATCGATGCACGATAAATTCCCCCTGAGGACCAAAATCAAAATAAATGCAGGAAGTGCATATTAACTGTTTTTTGTATTGACCAACTGGTACACATTACTTTCAATGAAAAATAAAAGTACAAAAATCATTTGTATAAACATTCCAAATAGCTTGCTTTGCATGATTTGAACAATGTCACAAAGAACAGGAGAAAAAGGGTACCTCCTCTTTTTCTGCAAATAGATTGTGCCGAGATGCTGTAATGCCATTTGCAAAGGCCTAGATTTGTGTAAAGGTATCTTGCAAACAATATAAATAATGACATGTGCAAAGGAGCTAGTCGCCTGTAAACAAAATGCTAAATAGAATGGAAAAAAATGTCAATGGAATGCCAGTGCCAAATAAACAAGTGTGCTTCATCAGGAAAATGCCGTCTCAAGTACGCTGGTGCGCGGTCGCCACTTGTCGTCTATGTCATGCACGGTCAGGCTCAAACAGGGATCCATGTTGCGACCCGACCACCAGTCGGATGTGGATGCAAAATGCTTGACATGTCTAAGCTCCCGTCCCGATGTTGTCCATATCGGGAAGTGCTGTTTGCGGCAAAATATTTTCGTACCTCTCGTCGGCTACTTTCATGAGGCGTTTAAATCCTGTGCGCTCCATTGTAACAAGAGGAGCTCTATCTTTAGCTATGTGCTCGGCTATCGCGTCCACCACCGAGACATTCTCTCGAATGGTGTCGCCTCCGTTATGGGCTGTTGTCACTTGTCCTACCCTTGCTCCTCACTTTGAACTTTTAGCACAAGCTCCAAGTCAACAGCATGGTTGTGTTGTGGGTGGTGAAAAAGAAAAGGTTGGACGCTCTGTTTTGGTGCTTACGACGCACTTTGTAGTTCGTGTTCTTTTGCTTAAACATCGTCTTTATAGAACCCAAAACATTTCCTAACGACAGATGTCGAATTTTTTTTCGGGACAAGCGCGACAGGAACAATTTCAACTAACGTTACTTCGTCTTCAGCCGTGTCAGCTGCTTCCAGATTTGAATCGACAGCTACGACCGCGTCGTCAGTTTTCTTTCTTGTTCAGCTGGGTGGAGTCACGTGACTACAATCGCTCAAGCCGTCTTACAGGGGCATGAACATAGCTGCAGACTAAAAGGACTTCTTTTTTTTTTAAACACCGAATTAACCGACATGGGCAAAATGATTTATGAAATTTCGATCACGGTAAATTTTCGGTTTATTGCCCAGCCCTACGAGAATAGCAGTGATCCTTGAAGCTTAAAAAGACAAAAAAAAAACCTGAAGGAACTGACTCTTCGTGGTAAGATGTAAATGTGATTTAGAAAATATGATATATTGAATTTTCAAAACTCTTTTATTGACACAAGGCCAATGTGATGAGTGCATTGTGTCTGAGTGATGATGATTTTTTTTGTGTTTACATCAAACATTTAAATGAAATTAATTGCCTTTGCCTGGAACAACATTTGTTAACGTTATGCTTTTCAGTTGTCTTTTAAATCGTACCTAATGGAAAAGGCGTGAGAAGAAACGGTGCTTATGAAATCGTTTCCTTCCACAATCATCAATAAAATCACTTGTTCCACTTGCTCAACTGGCCTTCATTACGCTGTGTGAAAAGGTGAAAAACTGAACTAGAAGTTGAACGATAAAAAGAACCAGACAGAGAAACGCAAATAGTCTCAGTTTCTCTCAATGGCTTTAGTATGTCAGGAGTTGGCAACTTGATGGCGACTGGAGTCAGCGTTTATTTGTCACCACGGACGAGATGATTCGCATCACGCTGTTCGTTGCTGCTGCTGTCTTAATTCAACCCTGGAGGTCACCTGCCAGCGTCCGAGAATTTCACCGGCGGATATTCAGCTAGCCCACGTCTGACCCCAGATTGTTGTGGAATTTTCAGCAGTAAGGGAAGATCAATGAGATAGTCTGGAAAATAAATTGTCTTTTGAGTCAGTCTGCAGAGTGATCTTAGTGGGAGAAGTGCGTGGGAAGATACTGATGCACACAGGAAGATGAAGATTTATTTGACAGGAACTGTGTAATCTTAAAACAAAAATATATTTTTTCTGCATTGAGCCCACTTATCAGTCAAGGTCGTGTTGTTTTGGCTTCACAAAGAATCCTCGAGTACAAGAAGCGAAAGGCACTTCCTTCAAAAGCAGGTGGCCACAATAAATAACAAAAACCTTACTTGCAAAATAATTGTCCATAATATTAAAATTGAACAAAATAGTGACACAAATATTGAAAAAGTAAATAATGTCACGATTAAACATTGAATACTAAATTATTACTAAAACAGTTCAATGAATCTTGAAATAAATAATGAATCACCGTAGTTTAATGAATACTGAAACGAATAATGAAATATTTAAGTTAGTTAAGTTATAAACACTTAAATCATTTTTTAAGACTAACATTTAGAGAATAAAACAGTGATGTATTTTAATTTAAAATTTGCAACCACGTCGCTGGCGAAAAACCCTGTAAAAAGGCAAATATGTTGACATAAAGTATCACTTTATCATGTCAACTGTTAATAATAGAGAAATACATTTGGAATACTGTCCAACCAACACTATGGTGTCAGATGTGAAAACAAAACCAGCAACAAAAGTAAAATTCAATACATCTCTCAACTTCATATTTGGGAATTAAAACGTTTGTTCATGTGCATCTTGGGTTTTTCTCTATGTTTAGAAGAAGATAACAATGATTTGCATCGCAAATGACGACATCTGTCGGTGAGTTGGTGACAGTGCTCCACACAGCCAGCAGCCAATCATATCACAGCGGGGTGTGGCCTGTTCTTCCGCTTTAGTGACGAACAGACTGCCATTTTCTCGAAGGAAAAAAACGACGCCATCTTTCATTCGTCTCGTCGAACAAAGAGAAGCTCACGAGTTATCGCCAAGCAAAGACCAAGTGCGGATTTGTTGAGATTGGCGTTTGAAAATGTGTGAAAGAACGACACCCAAGTACAAAGAGGAATTTTGTGGAATAAAAGAAGAGAACGAGCAACATCATCAACTGCTGGACGAAGTTTGCAACCAGCCTCGTGTTGTGCCACTCAAAGCAGGTTTGTACACGTCTTACTCTCATTTGCTTGGTAAAGAACGACTTTCCATCGTTAAAAATATGCATCACAACATTAAGTTGTTTGGGGAAATGTGTTCAAGGTTATTGCCGTTTTATTTTTAAATGTTGCATTTTACTTGCCAGTTTGCTGAACAATTGTTTATGCCAAATGAAATCAGTGCAGAAAATACATACCAAAGAAAAAACAATAGTGGGGGGTAAACTCCGTGTTTTTTCCCTAGTATAAAATTTGAACTGGTTATTTAACATTTTACATATTCCGGTTTTTAAATGGTGTGAAAGAAATTAAGTTTGTCATGTCATCATGTTTCAAAACTATGCTGACAGATGAAGTGTATTTTTATATCCACTGTTGGAGTTGAGCCACCGAGAAAATGAGAAACATTTAGTAAATGAATCTTCAAAGCCAAACTTACTCCAATGCGTGTTCGTTTTTTGTACTCAAGAAGAAAAGGGCCAAATAAAGACTCAACAACAACTGATTAGAGTTCCGATATTTTAGTTTCTTCGATTTCTGGAGTTCAGGAAATAGTACAAAGACAGATATCTGGGCGGCTTTTTCTTAATCTGACGAGAAACTATAATCAGACGAGAACAATCGAAAAATGGCGCGCTGATCTCAGCCCAGCCTCACATTTTATAGGAGGTTTTCTATGTCAAGGGTCATGTAGGTTGAATCGGTCGTCCTTTCTCCTTCCCCCGGCCCGGTCCACGTCCAAGGCTGACCTTCTCAGGCAGGCGGCAGTCTCTCCGTCTCTCCTGCTCACATTCCCCTGTAATCTCGTCAGTGTGCAGATTGTGTGGTGTATGTTTTCACAGATCAAATTATGTTTTTGGTGTGACGTCCTTCAACTTGATATGTTTGTATCTTCTATGGCCTATGTGGAGAATGTGTTTTGTCGTATTTGTCCATGAAGTGCTATCTGGTTTGTCATCAGTTTGACCTGAGCAGACTGAATCTGTTTGTTCTGAATGAGAGTGTGGGTCGTGAAAATACTATGTGTGCAAGTTTGAGGTCTTACATTTAAACTAAGTCATATAAATTTAGCATATGAATGCATCAGTAAACACCATGACTACAATCCCAGTCAATCTTATCGATGCACTGTACTTCTACATACATTTGATAAATGCTTTTTGTTTAATCAATGTTGAACATATTCAGTAAATATGAACCTGCTAAATTAAATAATTGACCTTCTGTCCCGTAAGTGTTTAAAATAATGCCAGCAATCGTAATACAATACCTTCAATATTCATGTCCGGTGTGGCCATTCCCTATAAGAAGGGAAGGCCGGAGAGAGGGGACACCTTTCCCTTTTTGCATTTTGGGGAGACTTCTTTTGACATCAGCATGTGACGAGAATAAAATCTCTTTCCAACCAAAATGGCTGTGTCAGAGAATTTTTTTCCATCACCAATTCTGCCATGCTCCGCGACCTGTCCGGAGGGAAGCAGAGCCAGACCCACACATCAACAACAAAATATACCACATTTTTGGCATTTTGCTCCATTGAGGGTCTCGGGGTGCTGGGGCGCAGGCGTTCAACAGCCGGCCGGCTGAACTTTCGGTGAGATGCTTTTACTCACAATGGGTGTTGTGCGCCTGTGTCCAAGCGGTCGGGGCTTTTGGGGTCGTGAAAGAAAGCTTGTGCGTGTGGGTCTGCTGGCTGGTTGGTCATGGAAAATGTCCCTGTGTTAGTTTCAATTATCGTTTAAACAAGAGGCCTCTATAATGATTAAGACATAAAAGATGTGAAAGTAACCGCACTTTGAAAGAACATTAGAAAAAGTATTTTAAAAAAAATTAATTAAAAAAATTATGATAGGAACTAAGTAAATGGGGACGAGTGTGGGAGAAATGTGCAGAAGATAAAGGAAAGAAAGGTCTAGTGCTTAAAGAGATGAGAACTAAGAAGTGTAAAACTATCGCTATCGACAACATAGTCGTGAATAAGCTCAGTTTGAGCACAGACTCTGGCCAGGGTGTAAATTTTAGCAGGAAAATTATGAGCTGAAAATAGAAATAATGAAGAGAAGCGCGCTTCCACGTATCGTATTGGGCACTTTGTGGCATGGAACACAGTAAGGATCGAGGCGTACCGTTGTGTGGAGGGCCTGGGGCTGAGCCGACGGTTTCGCTGGTGCGTAGCAAGAGTAATGCATTAAGTCTGGGCCGGTTCGACTCCGCTGTTCAGATACGTACCCTGTGATTACTCGTGTTCTGGTAAAGACCACACAAAATCAAAAACCTGGCTACCATCTACTGTGGGACCAAGAAGTCAGGCAGCCCCCACGCAGGAGATAAGGGGTGATAGTTATAAACCAGTGCCAGTCCCGCCTTTGTAGAAAGAAATGCCCCTTCTAAAACCCAAATGTTATTGCATTAATATTCCGTTTTATCAGTTCAACTAACGCGTGTGCGTCCTAGTATACATTGAAATTTGCAGCATAAAAAATGTTTAAAAATTTGGATAATAACTAAAGCAAAATTAAAACGAGAAAGATAATTGGCTACATAATAATTGGGATGAAATTAATCTTCATTGCAAGAAGCGGTGAATTAAATACAGAAATATAAGATCATAAAAGAATGAATGCATGTTCCGTGGAATGTGATTTGTCAACACGGAAAAGCCCTGAGTGATGAAATCGTTAACACTGATAAGAGATACAATTTTGTTGAAACAGGACATACAAGGTTAAAGGTTATGTAAAACGAAGAAAAAAAAAACATCTAATGTTCCATACTTCAGTTTGGCGACGGATGTACGACGGTAATTCTATTCATGGATTGACATTTTGAAATGGAAATGACAGGAATATGAATTATCATGTTATGGGGGACTTTTGATATACAGTAAATTGATTTAAATTAAATTACAATTTTTTAGTCTGCACATAATCCACTTCAAAGAATACTGACTCATTGGTTGAGGAAAACGGGGTTATATTAGTTCAGTGGTTCTCAATTATTTCCTGTCACGCCCCCCCTACCAAGAAGAAAATAAATTTGCGCCCCCCCACTACCTGGAGGCACAATCAGGTCCTACGGCAACTGGCGATCATACTGGAGAAAAGGAGAACGACCAACAATGCCCTCCCTCCCCACGCGCCTGGACTCCCAAGCACAATCGCCTTTGTGAAAGCAGGACAACTTCCAGGGAGACCATCTGTAAGAGTGGAAACAACCCTCCTGGACACAGCCCGAGACTGGAAAATGAAAGTTGACCTGGATCAGAAAATCATCTTTCCACCGGTGATCATTACAACTAATCTCAGGCCAGACCTGATCTTGTGGTCAACCTCACAGAAACTCCTGTACATCGTGGAACTAACAGTCCCATGGGAGTCTGCAGTGGATGAAGCCTATAATCGCAAAAGCCTGAAATACATGGACATCGCAGCAGAGGCAGAGCAGCAGAGGCAGAGCAGCGTGGCTGGCGTACACAGGTGCTCCCTGTGGAGGTCGGGTGCAGAGGATTTGTAGCCACATCAACAACAAGGCTCCTGAGAAGCATGGGGATCCAAGGCCAGGCCCAACGACAAGCTGTGAAATTGCTGTCGGAGGCTGCGGAGAGAGGCAGCAATTGGCTCTGGATGAAGAGGAAGGACCCCACTTGGGCTGTTCGATGCCAAATGTGAGGAAAAGTGGAGGAGGAACACCCTCATAAGACTTCAAAGACCTAGTAAAGGACTCTTCTCCCTTCCCAATTTTGACAATAGGCAGGAGGAGCAGAGGCAGAGGGGGGCACACCTGAGGCGCACAGATGTCGCTGTTGAACCCATCCTGAGGTGTTGTGGGTTTATCAACGAAACACCGATGAAGGAGGGGACCCACCTGATGACCCCAGTGAAGCCTCTGGTCCTCATGCAGGTCAAATTGAGTTGCTTCTTTTTCCCCACTCTAAAACACCAGAAGTGCTGATTTTTTTGGGGGGATTATAACAACAAGTCCTATAGCTAAACGAATAGTTGACGTGTTCATGGGGATTGAATATGAATCATAAACAGAAGACAAAACCAATTGGCATTGGCATTTGTAAAATATGATGAGGGATTAAGTTGGTGAGCTCTTATGGGAGACGGCGCGAGACGCGAATGGATTGAAGCTTCCGCCAGTGACACGTCCAATAGTGTCACCACCACACAGCTGTGCCGGGTGGCCGTCCTCGAGGGCCTGCGCCTCCCAGTTACTGACATCATGCGAAACAGTCCGTCAATGAGAAACTGCTCATCAGTATGAGTAGAACCCCCGTTTTTGCATCGATGAAAGAAAATATTGGATTGGATGGAGAAAAAGAATTGTTACACCTGCGGGTTCAGAGGGCCAAGAGTGCTAATTCACTGGGAAAGGAAAAAAGAATATGGGGAAAAATAAATAAAATAAAACAGGGGGAAGCAGTTAATGCAGCAGCCGACGCATGCAGCTCCCATTGCGTCTGCTCTTTCCGTTTCCGCTGCCACCGCAGGCTTGTTGTCCGCACCGGCCGGTCAACAAGGTCACGTAACAGAAGTAGGGGTGGTTATAGAGATGGGTTGTGAGTGGGACGTGCTTTTGATGTGGGGTCACTGGGTGATGAGCGGTCCAAACCGAGCCACTTCCTGAAATGTGCCATCCTGTGGTCCAGCGCCATACCTGTCACAAAGAGCTCCTCTAGCACGGGGGCGCCATCGCTACCCCCTCCTCCGACAACGCTTCTATGGCTTCCAAACGCACACTTGACGCCTCAACCTGATTGGGACCACATTCCACGATAGGGGTGCCCGCGGAGCCTCAGCATTCAAGGACCGGCAAGTCTTGGCATTCCGGTGACGATTGATGGACAACAGTTTTTGATGGTGGAACAAGATATTCCACGCTTTGCAAGCTTCTTCAGCATATCCCAATGAGCAACAATGCTGTCATGCTTGTGGGACTCTTGAGATTGGCCAAGTCACTGCCGTGGACTGAATTTGACTGTGCACATCCGGCGGGGAAGCATATGTTGTCCTCCGTTCCAGTAGACTGGGCAGCTCTGAGACCAGGGTCTCCATCCTCCCGCGGGTGGTACGTCCTGTTCCTGCTCTGGTCTCTGAATTGTCTCTGTTCGCTGAGCCACAAATCACATTCACTATCGGTGCGCATCATCATACTAAAGATTTAGGCCCATTGGTGAAGACGGTTGGCAGAGTTAATTTCAGATGTAGAATACTCCATGTGACTTGCAGGGTGTGGTGTTTCAGCACCCATTGCGAATTCCTCTGTTATGGAACATTTTCAGAATTTCGACACTATGGTGGACCCGGGGTCTGACTGATGTTGTGCTCTGCTCCACAGCTTCTCCAATTTGTTTTTGCAATATCTGCGAAAGTTTTTATATTATTGTGAAAGAAATTAAGTTTGTCATGTCATCATGTTTCAAAACTATGCTTACGGGTTAATAAAAGGTCACAAAAACGAGGACCTCTTAAACAGGAAAACGTGAGTTCAGTGGTAACAGAGTTGTGTCTATGCTGGCAGTTTAGCAGGAAGCCACAAAAACAGATGCACGTCTTGAACCGTGTTTGACAGAAAACCGTTTAGCTCGCATTTAACAGAATTGTGACCCAAACATGTCTTGTAAGCTGAAACCGTTCGAACAACAGGAAGCGTGTGGACGGGTCTGATGAAGTCAAAGTGTTCATGTTTTTCCATTCTTTGAGTTTGCATATTCAAAATGCTTTGCTGTGCTTCAATAAAACGCGCACAGGAGCGGGAACGCTTTTCTCTTTGGCGGACTGCTCCTCGCGAGTGACAAAGACAATCTTGGCTGGGTGATTCATTTGTGCACACTTGTCTCGTTTTTGACAAAAACTGTGCACACTGCGGCAAAAAGATCAATGGCGGTTGATGAATTTTAGTGGATAAAGCACAAAGGATTATATATTTTTTTAAATAAATCAAGTACGTATTGGTCTTATTTATGAAAATTTTACTGGCTCGGTCAATGAACCTCCGGTGGCTCTGCACTGTTTTGTGCTCGTGTGCATAGTTTCACCTCATCCAAACATTTAAAATACATTTAATGCATCCACCCAGGGTTGCACGGATCTCGATCAGTGAACAAGCGCATGCTGCAAGGAATGCATCTGCATCTTTGGCTTACTATGGGCTTAAAAAGGGAGTACGCCACAACCCCCTTTTCTACCAACAAGCCCAGGAACATTTAGTTCTATCTCTAAATGCAAAAATAAATTGTCATGATCCGTGTCGGTCATGGCAGGGCTTTGTTGTCATTTTTCACGTCCCATGCCTTGTCCTTGTTTTTGTTTACCCCGGTAGGCTGAGTAGGGGCGTTTCCCCTCAGCTCTCCGTTCCCACCAGCCACGCACCTGTTCCCCGTTAGCCCCGCACACCTGACTCCCATCTGCTCCCCTAATCAATGGACTACTAAACCACCCCGTGCCGACAGCTCAGCGTCGGTGCATTGCCCCATTTGCGGACAGCACTGCCATTGCTTTGCCCTTTCCTCATGCCACCGTTACTCTTTGCTGTCATTCCTGATCATAGCTCGTAGTCACTTGTTATTGTCCCCGTTTCACAGTCTAGTTCAGTTCTGTCCTGTTGCGCCCTTGTTCGTCCTCATTGTTTTGTTATTTTGTCCCTAGTACCTTGTTGCCTTTTGGTTTCGTTTTGTTGAATAAATTCCCTTTAAGTTACCCTAATCCCGGCTTCCTCGCATTTTGGGTCCACCCCCTCCTCGCCGACCGGCGAACCTAACAGAAATACTTGTAAACATATTTCACTTGAAGGATTCCTATTCTATCAATTACATTATGTTGCGATGGCCCCCAGTGGCCCCCATCAATAAGTTAGGGTCCCACAACAGGCGTTCCATCAGACGCACACAATAGCCTGTGTGTGCTAACTTCAGCTCGCTTCCAGAAACGTCTGTGACTCTGTCAGGAATTAAATCTGGCATCAGCCGCAACGTGCTTCCTTTTTAAATGCTCGTTTATCACAGTTGTGCTGCTCAAGGGAGGTTTACATCGTAGGACGTAATTTTGTGAAATGCCCCCATGGTCCGGTCCAAATCGGGGTCGCACGCATTGCTTCGTCTGCGGCAGGCACAAGTCAAGGTAGCACGGTAGAAACAATATAAGTCGAAGTCGCCGCATGAGGTTTGACTTGACCAAACCAAATTTGTCTTTTTGTGTCCTGCAGACGTCAGTGAATACGATCTCCGTTCTGTGAAAGAGGAGCCAGACTTGACTCACATCAAAAAGGAGGAGGAGGAGGAGATCAACAAGTCACCAGTGAACGTTGTCCCTATAAAGACTGAAGATGAAAACAAGGATGTGAGTGAGGACAACAGAGGGGCGGAGCCTACAAGCAGCAGCTCAAGACATCACGTGACAACAGAAGGTGACGAAGACCACTGGGGGCCATCACAAACACATAATGAGGACACATTATCAGACGCTCATGACAATGATGATGATGATGATGGGCAAGCCAAAGGTGAAAGGGCATGTCACTCTGACTCATTCACTTCAAAACTGTCTTTAAAAGGGCACAGAAAAACACACAGTGGTGAAAAACCTTTTTCCTGCTCGGTTTGTGGCAAAAGCTTCTCTCGAAAGTCTCATTTTGTAAGGCACACAAGAACGCACAGTGGAGAAAAACATTTTTCCTGCTCAGTTTGCGGAAAAGGTTTCTCTCAAAAGGCAAGGTTAATAGCACACAAAAGAATGCACAGTGGAGAAAAACCTTTTTCCTGCTCAGTTTGTGGGAGACGCTTCTCTGTAAAGTCAAATTTAACTTGTCACACAAGAACACACACTGGAGAAAAACCTTTTTCCTGCTCAGTTTGTGGCAAGAGTTTCTCTCAAAAGTCGCATTTAATAATTCACACAAGAAAACACAGTGGAGATAAACCTTTTTCCTGCTCAGTTTGTGGCAAAAGCTTTGCTTATAAGCCAAATTTAACTTGTCACACAAGAACACACACTGGAGAAAAACCATTCTCCTGCTTGGTTTGTGGTAAAAGCTTTTCTCAAAAATCAAATTTAACAAGTCACACAAGAACACACAGTGGTGAAAAATCTTTTTCCTGCTCAGTTTGTGGAAAATGCTTCTTTCATAAGGCAAATTTAACAAGCCACACAAGAACACACAGTGGAGAAAACCCTTTTTCCTGCTCAGTTTGTGGAAAATGTTTCTTTCATAAGGCAAATTTAACAAGCCACACAAGAACTCACAGTGGAGAAAAACCCTTTTCCTGCTCAGTTTGTGGCAAAAGCTTTTCTTATAAGTCAAATTTAAAAAGGCACACAAGAACACACACTGGAGAAAACCCTTTTTCCTGCTCAGTTTGTGGCAAGAGTTGCTCTCGAAAGTCTCATTTGATAAATCACACAAGAACACACACTGGAGAAAAACCCTTTTCCTGCTTGGTTTGTGGTAAAAGCTTTTCTCTAAAATCAAATTTAACAAGTCACACAAGAAAGCACAGTGGCGAAAAACCTTTTTCCTGCTCAGTTTGTGGCAAAAGCTTCTCTCAAAAGTCAAGTTTAACAGAACACACAAGAATGCACAGTGGAGAAAAACCTTTTTCCTGCTCAGTTTGTGGAAAATGCTTCTCTCAAAAGGCACATTTAACACAACATACAAGAACACACAGTGGTGAAAAACCATTTTCCTGCTCAGTTTGTGGCAAAAGCTTCTCTGTAAAGTCAAGTTTAACAGATCACACAAGAACACACACTGGAGAAAAACATTTTTCCTGCTCAGTTTGTGCCAAGAGTTTCTCTCAAAATTCGTATTTACGACGCCACACAAGAACACACAGTGAAGACAAGACATTCAGTTGCAGCGTTTGTGCTAAAAAATTCTCCACTAAACAGCATGCGGAGAGTCACAATTGTGCTGGTGAGAAAAGCAGCGATCCTTGAAGCTTAAAAAAAAGAAAACAAAAAACTGAAGGAACTGACTCTTTGTGGTAAGATGTAAATGTGATTTTGAATAAAATACGATATATTGAATTTTGCAAAGCTTTTTTATTGACATTAAGCGTGTGATCCGTGCCAGAAGAACCATTGTGTCTGAGTATTTGTATTTGTATTTGTTTTTATTTTTGAAAGTATACAGGGACAATGCATATTAATCAAACAGTTTCCTGTAAATATGCCAAATTATAGCCAATGGCTAATTTGCATCCGTTGTCCCTGAGTGATGATGATCTTTTTTTTGTTTTCATATCAAACATTATTAATGAAATTAATTGCCTTTGCCTGGAACATTTGTTAACATTATGCTTTTCAGTTGTCTTTTTAAACGTACTTAATGGAAAAGGTGTGAGAAGAAACTGTGCTTATGAAATCGTTGCCTTCCACAATCATCAATTAAATCACTCGTTCCACTTGCTCAACTGGCTTTCATTACGCTGTGTGAAAAGGTGAAAAACGTAACTAGAAGTTGAACTATAAAAAGAACAAGAAAGAGAAACGCAAATAGTCTCAGTTTCTCTCAAAGGTCTTGGAATGTCAGGAGTTGGCAACTTGATGGCGACTGGAGTCAGCGCTGGTTTTCTCGCTGTGTTTGGCTGGCTCGTATATGAATGGTCCATTGAACATAACTCAAACTCTTCAAATATCCCCTCACATACATTTAATATTTCGCTTTCTGAATAAATTTCTGACTGGCTAAATACACTCTCTAGGTTGAGCTCCATCAAGCGTTTGGCGTTTGTTGCTAAGCAGAATCTCACTTCGGAAAAATATACCAAATATTTTTTTTCATGCTTTATTATATTTTTTATACATTGGATTATTTATATAGTGAAAAAGGGAAATATTAAAATGTAAAATTGGAAATCACATACAGACTTAATTCAATTAATAACAAATATAGAAACATTTTATAAATATTGAACTCATTGAGAAGAGTCCTGATCTTGAAATAAATATTGAATTATAAAAAATACTAAAAAATTAATTCAATAACCCGACCCTGGATGAGTGGCAGAAAATGGCTGGATGGATGGAATAATTTAAATTGCACACATATTCAAAAGAACAAATTTGTTAAGAAATATTCAAGTGTGAAATAAAAAGGTTTAAATTGTTGAGAATTTTACATATTAAAATAATTGAATAAATATTGTATTATTACATAAGCAAGCTTAAATATAAATTGAAATAAATGAAAAAATAAGTTGTGTATTTTTAAATGGCCTAATTTAGATATGGGAAGTAATTCTCTTTATGAAACTATGAAGGGACTGGAGCTCACAGAAGTGACCAGTCTTGGTTCTGAAGTTCCGATGTAACCAAATACTGCCCTGAGAGAAAATAGGCCTGAGCATTGTTTATGGTGGGGGCAATTCTCTCGCCAGGTCAGTGACCTTCCAGGGTATGGAAGTAATTTAAGGTGGTCACGAGTAGACTGGTCGTATCAACGGGGAGACGTATCTGTTCTCCCTCTGGGGGACTTTTGGAGGGAAATCCAGAAGACTAGCGGGATGGGAATTGCATATGAAACAAGGGAAATTAGATATTCATGTCCCATTTGGGCATTCCCTAAAAGAAGGGAATGTCTGAGAGGGGGCTCACACGTTTTTGGGGAGACTTCTTTTGACATCAGCATGTGACGAGAATTAAATCTTTCTTCTTTCTTTTGTTCTTTTCCATCACCAATCCAGCCTTGATCGGCTGCCTCTCCGGAAGGCAGCAAGGACGCACACTTCAAAGACAAAATATACTACATATTGAAAGAAAAATAATACTCAAATATTGAAATAAGTATAGAATTGAATGAATAAACAACAAAGAAATAAATACCTCCTGGAAAATATCATTATTTGCAACATTTGTCAACATTTTTCTTTCTTGCACATTATTAAACAGTCGTAATTTTTTTTTTTTTACTTTTACTTTTTAAGTTACTTCAGTGCATTTCACACCTGTGCCTTCGGGGAATTCCTACTTTGTTCTACTTGAATAAATCCCCATGAAAATACCATCATTTATGACACCACGGCTGGACAAATAATATCCAGAAACACACTTACGCACCACTGAGTGAGTGTTGGACGATATAGCTTCTCTTGAAAGGTCCGACTTGAAAATGTCCTTGCAAGTGTATCTGCAATAAAAAATCACACTTTTCCCTCCTTCGGCCATTGTGGTTTAAAAAAAGAAAGAATATATTTCAGATTTTTGAACGGTCGCCAGTTACGACTTTTGGGTGTGTTGATTCGGCATAGCGCCGCACTGCCCCGCAGTATTGGAACTCACTGGAGTTGCATCTTCATTTGAAGTTTGAAAAACACAACAAAAACGTACGATATTTCGTCCGAAAACTGACAGTCGGAAGTTTTCTTACCTTCTGCGCATGTTTACAAGTGGCGACAAGTTCGTTCAAATCCGAACATTTCGGATTCTGACATGACTAAAGTAGCTCGCATATTTTTAAGTAGACAATTCAGTTGCGAGTAAGGAAGGGAGTAATATTTGATTATTGGCTGTTAATTCATTAGCTCCATGATGTGACCTGACATAGTGTCAGTGACTGTGTTCTGTTTATGCTATGAAAACAAGACTGTGTAATTGTAATTCTGTTGTAATTCTTTCGAGGCACTGTCCGAAAAAAAAAATTCATGCAATTTGTAATCAGACACTTTGTCATCCAAAAAGTCACTCAGGGCAAGGTAATTTAATCTTTGGGCAAGAGAAAAAAAATTGTCACTTGCCCAAGTTGGGCAAGTAATTTGGCCACTCGGGCAAGGCAAATTTTAGTGGCACTTGCCCTATGGGCTAGCAGTTTTTAAAGTTAACTTCGAAGCCTACGAGTGAACCACAGCATTGTTGCAAGTTCGGTCGGAGAAACGTAAACTCCCACTGCAGTTGCAGCAGCGGATTCTCCGGACAAAGGCGGAAGTGACGTAAGAGCTGAATCGCCAATGTGGCGTTAATTTTTTTTTTAAATTTTTTTTTTATCAACCGAATTCAAATATTATATAAAATATATATTAAAATAGAACAGCAAGGTGTAAAAACAGAAACAGAGGCAAAGAAATATATTTGAAAAATACGTGTCTGAAGCATGACGTCATTAGCAAGCGCGCAGCTTCCGAAGGACCTCGACCACATCCACCGACCCGTCCACACCGGAACAAAAACAGTCCACCGCTAAATTCTTCTGATTTAGTGTGGAACTGACTGTAATTTTCTCAAAGGATGTCCAGTGCTACTCTAAAGGACTACGACATAATTCATTAAGTCTTTGTGTCCCGATAACCTCATCTTTGCGCGTTGATGCTTTTCGGCGTAGTTAGCTTAGCTTGTTAGCTAGCTAGCCGCTAACGAAAAGAGGCACATGACTCATCGCCAAGCAGAGATCAAGTTCGGATTTTGGGGAATTATCATTTGAATATGTGCGAAAGAACGACACCCAAGTACAAAGCGGAACTTTGTGGAATAAAAGAGAACGAGCAACATCTTCAACTGCTGGGCGAAGTTTGCAAGCAGCCTCGTGTTGTGCTACACAAAGCAGGTTTGTACACATCTTACTCTCATTTGCTTTGTAAAGAACGACTTTCTATCGTTCGAAATATGCATCACAACATTAAGTTATTTGGGGAAATGCGTTCAAGGTTATTGCCGTTTTATTTTTATTTTTTGCTTTTAACTTGCCGGTCTGCTGAACATTTGTTGATGCCAAATTAAATCAGTGCAGGAAATAAATGCCAAAGAAAAACCATTAGTGGGGGGGTAAACTCCATGTTTTTTTCCAGTATAAAATGTTAACTGATTATTTAACATTTGACATATGACAATGTCAAAGTGTTCATGTTTTTCCATTCTTTATGAGTTTGCATTTACAATTTGCTTTGCTGTGCTTCAATAAAACGCCGCACAGGAGCGGGAACGCTTTTCTCTTTGGCGGACTGCTCCTCGCAAGTGACAAAGACAATCTTGGCTGGGTGATTCATTTATCAAGGCTTGTCTCGTTTTTGACAAAAACTCTGACATATCTTGTTCAAGCAATTCCTTATGGAATGATTGAACCTGACTCTAAAAAATGTTCACACTGTGGCAAAAAGATCAATGGCGTTGATGAATTTTAGTGGCTATAACACAATGGATTAAGTTTTTGAAAAAATCAAGTATGTATTGGTCTTATTTATTTATGAAATTTTTACTGGCTTGGTCAATGAACCTCGGGTGGTCCTGCACAGTTTTGTGCACGTGTGCGTAGTTTCACCTCATCCAAACATTTAAAATTCATTGAATGCATCCATCCAGGGTTGCACGGATCTCATCAGTGAACAAGCGCATGCTGCAAGGAATGCATCTGCATCTTTGGCTTACTATGGGCTTAAAAGGGGAGAACGTCACAACCCCCTTTTCCACCAACAAGTCCAGGAACATTTAGTTCCTGGTCATAAAGTTCCTGTGGCCCAGGTGGTTTGCATCTCCCCCGCAACTCAAAGTTCTTGATAATTTATGCAAATGGCAATTATGATGTATCAGAGGGAGGTCTTGTGTTACTTTGTTACTCATTACTGACACCCTATGGCTGTTAAGCATCATTGCAGTTACAAAATAATTCAGTGAACTCTAATAATATTATGGTGTATCTTAGTCTAATTTTAATACATATTGGATAACTTTAAAATACACCTTATTCATATATGTCAGAGTGAAAGTGTTGTTGCTTAATTTATGCGTAGGGATTTTGATTCTTCACACGTAATTTTGTTTTCAAATTTATTTAGAAACAGAAATTTTATAAAAAAAATTAAAAAGGGGAATGTTGGAATGTACTAGAAACAATATAAGACAAAGTCGCCGCATGAGGTTTGACTTGACCAAACCAAATTTGTCTTTTTGTGTCCTCCAGACGTCAGTGCAAACGATCTCCGTTCTGTGAAAGAGGAGCCAAACTTGACTCACATCAAGAAGGAGGAGGAGGAGATTAACAAGTCACCAGTGAACGTTGTCCCTACAAAGAGTGAAGATGAAAACAAGGATGAGAGTGAGGACAAGAGAGGGGCGGAGCCTCCAAGTAGCAGTTCAAGTCATCATGTGACAACAGAAGGTGATGAAGACCACTGGGGACCATCACAAGCACAAAATGAGGGCACATTATCAGATGCTCATCATGATGATGATGGTGATCATGATGATGATAATGGGCAAGCTAAAGGTGAAAGGGCACGTCACACTGACTCATTAACTTTGTGTTTAAAAGGGCACAAAAAAACACACAGTGGTAAAAACCCTTTTTCTTGCTCAGTTCATGGTAAAAGCTTTCAAAATGCAACGTTAACAAGACACACAAGAACACACACTGGAGAAAAAACATTTTCCTGCTCAGTTTGTGGAAAATGCTTCTCGGAAAAGACATATTTAACAGAACACACAAGAACACACAGTGGTGAAAAACCTTTTTCTTGCTCAGTTTGTGGCAAGAGTTTCTCTCATAAGATAAGTTTAACAAAACACACAACAACACACAGTGGTGAAAAACCTTTTTCCTGCTCAGTTTGTGGCAGAAGCTTCTCTGATAGGTCAACTTTAACAAAACATAGAAGAACACACAGTGGAGAAAAACCTTTTTCCTGCTCAGTTTGTGGCAAAAGCTTTTCTGTAAAGTCAAATTTACGAAGCCACACAAGAACACACACTGGAGAAAAACCTTTTTCCTGCTCGGTTTGTGGCAAAAGCTTTTCTGTTAAGTCAACTTTAACACAACATAGAAGAACACACAGTGTGGAAAAACCTTTTGCCTGCTCAGTTTGTGCCAAGAGTTTCTCTCGAAAGTCACATTTACAAAGACATACAAGAACACACGGTGGAGAAAAAACTTTTTCTTGCTCAGTTTGCGGCAAGAGTTTCTCTCAAAAGGCAAATTTAACAAGTCACACAAGAATACAATATGGAGAAAAACCTTTTTCCTGCTCAATTTGTGGAAAAAGCTTCTCTCAAAATTCAAGTTTAACAATCCACACAAGAACACACAGTGGTGAAAACCCCTTTTCCTGTTCAGTTTGCGGAAAAGGTTTCTCTCAAAAGTCTCATTTGGTAAGGCACATGAGAACACACAGTGGTGAAAAATCTTTTTCATGCTTAGTTTGTGGAAAATGTTTCTCTCAAAAGGCGAATTTAACAAGCCACACAAGAACACACAGTGGAGACAAGCCATTCAGTTGCAGCGTTTGTGCTAAAAAATTCGCCACTAAACAGCAAGCTGAGAGACACAATTGTGCTGGTGACAATAGCAGCGATCCTTGAAGCTTAAAAAAAGACAAAAAAACTGAAGGAACTGACTCTTTGTGGAAAGATGATGTTGGAGTTCAGTCACCATGGAAATGAGAAGTAGTTTCGTAAATCAACCTTTAAAAGCCAAACTTACTCCAATGCGTGTTAGTTTTTTTGTACTCAAGAAGAAAAGGGTCAAATAAAGACTCAACAACAACTGATTAGAGTTCCGATATTTAGTTTCTTCAATTTCTGGAGTTCAGGAAATAGTACAAAGACAGATATCTGGGCGGCTTTTTCTTAATCTCACGAGAAAACTGCACTCGGGCGAGCACAGTCGAAAAATGCGCGCCATCTTTCATCCCAGCTTCAGTTTTTATAGGAGTTTTTTATGTCAAGGGTAATGTAGGTTGAATCAGTCGTCCTCGCTCCCTCCCACAGCACGGGTCCACGTCCAAGGGAAGGTCCTCCCCAGGTTAGTCATCGTCTGGATAAGTTGATTCCCGTCTGGTTCCTAAGACTGGCACGCCAAGGCTGGCCTTCCCTGGCGGGCAGTCTCTCCGTCGCTCGCCTCGCTGGCATTCCTCTGGAATCTTGTCGGTGTGCATGTGTGTGCAGGTATACGTGTATGTGCAAGTGTGTATGTGCGTGTGCTCCGATCTCCAATTGTTCTGTCTTTCGGAATGTGTTTTTTGCGATAGCGTCTGTGTGAGTCCTCCAGTGCCCAATTTGGTATGTTTGCATTTCTACAGCCAATGTAGAGAATGTGCTTCATCGTATTTGTCCATGAAGTGCTGTGAATGCAGCTCATGGAAATGCTATGTGCGCAAATCTATTCTCACTACTGAGAATTTCAATAAAGTTCACACATTTCAACTAAGTACTATAAAGAGAATAATATAATAAATCAGTAAACATCAGGCCTACAATCCCAGTCATTCTTGTGACCCATGCTTCGAGTTTCATTTGATAAATGCTTCTTGTTTCATCAATGTTTAACATATTCCGTAAATATGAACCTGCTAACTTTAACTATCGACATACTGTCCCGTATGTGTTCAAAATAATGCCAGTAATCGTAATACAATCCTACAATGTAAATTTTGATTTTGAATAAAATATGATATATTGAATTTTGCAAAGCTTTTTTTATTGACATTAAGCCAATGTGATCTGTGCCAGAAGAACCATTGTGTCTGAGTGATGATGAGTTTTTTGTGTGTTTACATCAAACATGTAAAGGAAATTAATTGCCTTTGCCTGGAACAACATTTGTTAACATTATGCTTTTCAGTTTTCTTTTTAATCGTACTTAATGGAAAAGGTGTGAGAAGAAACGGTGCTTCTGAAATCGGTGCCTTCCACAATCATGGAAAGATGAAAAACTGAACTAGAAGTTGAACTAGAAAAAGAACCAGAAAGAGAAACACAAATCGTCTCGGTTTCTCTCAAAGGTTTTGGAATGTCAGGAGTTGGCAACTTGATGGCGACTGGAGTCAACGTTTATTTGTCACCACGGAGATGATCCCCATCACGCAGTTCGTTGCTGCGGCTGTCTGAATTGGAAAGGTGAATTGCCGTAGTTTAATGAATACTGAAAGCAATAATGAAATATTTAAGTAATTAAATTAAGGCTGAAATAATTTTTAACACTCTAACATTTCAATAAAATAGTGAAAAATTTAAAATTCTCAACCATATACAGACCGACTGGTTAGCACGCTTGCCTCACAGTGAGAGACAGCATCGGGCGCGGGTTCGATCCCGGCTCCGGCCATCCTGTGTGGAGTTTGCATGTTCTCCTCGTGCTTGCGTGGGTTTCCTCCAGGTACTCCGGTTTCCTCTCACATTCCAAAAACATGCATGGCAGGCCGATTGAACACTCTAAATTGCCCCTAGGTATGAGTCTGAGCACGGATGGTTGTTCGTGTCTGTGTGCCCTGCAATTGGCTGGCAACCAGTTCAGGGTGTCCCCCGCCTACTGCCCGAAAATAGCTGGGAAAGGCTCCAGCACCCCCCGCGACCCGAGTGAGGAGAAGCGGTATAGATAATGGATGGATGGATACAGAGTTAATTAAATTCATAATAAAAATAGAATTATTTACTAAATATTGGACAAATTGAAGGGTCCAAATTTTGAAAGATAAAAAATAATAAATGAAATTTTAAGTATGAATTAATTCAATAAATAATTAAAATAATTCCACACATATTTAAATGGACAAATATTCAAGATTGAAATAAAAGTATTTAAAATTATTTATAGAATTTTTACATTTTGAAAATTTTTAATACATATTGGAGTAATACATAAGCAAGCTAAAATAATTACATGAAAATCGATTTAAATACTGAAAGAGGTAAAAAAACGTGAAAGAAAAAAAAACTTAAATATTGAAGTGAGTATACAATTAAATGAATAAACAACAAACAAAAACCTCATCGAAAATATAATTTATCAACATTTGTCAAACCACAATGTGAAATTTTGATCTGAAAGATTTCTTTCTTGCATATTCTTAAAGAATCTTCATTATTGTTTTTCTTTTACTTTTTTAGTGACTTAACAGCTCAATCCATGTGAAATGTCCCCTTGTGAGAAAGAAAACATCACATGCAAAAAATAAAGAGCAACCTATTGTTTTTTCGGACAATCAAGGCACCATAGCACTGTCGAAAAAGCCTGTAAAAAGGCAAAGGTGCAAACTTGACAAAGTATCACTTTATCACATCAACTGTTAATAATGGGAAAATAGATTTGGGATTGTCACTGATGGTGTAGTGGTACATTCGCCTGATTTGTGTGCGGGTATCGTGGGTTTGGTTCTCACTCAGTGACAGTGTCTATGTCTGCCTTGTTCCTGGCTGGCGACCAGTTCAGGGAGTTGTGCGCCCTTCGCCCATAGACAGCTGGGATAGGCTCCCGTGATCCTTTGCAGCAGGGGCGGGAATAATTTTTGATTGGCGGGCCACAATGAGTTCTAAAATTTGACAGACGGGCCGGACGAGGAGCAGATGGATAAAGTGTTTTGGTGCCCTCACGTCATCTGAGAAAAAAAATACATTTAATTTTAAATGAAAGTGGAAAAAAAGCATTAAAACAGTATATGTCTTTGAAAAACCACAGTATTTAGAAAATAAAACATGAACAAGGTTTATTCATTTAATTTTTTTAAAGTTCGGCAGGCCGGATTAAAACATTTAACAGGCTGCATGTGGCCCCCGGACCGTGGTTTGCCCACCGCTGCTTTCCAGGATAATCGGTAAGAAATAATGTCCAACCGACAACATGGTGGCAGATGTATTAACAAAATCAGAAATGTTTGTTAATGTTAATAAAGTTTTTTTTTTAACGTATTCGTAAATATGTATCATGTCACTGATGCTGTAGTGGTACACTCGCCTGAGTTGTATGCAGGCAACGTGGGTTCAGTTCCCACTCAGTGACGGTGTCTATGTCTGCCCTGTGACTGGCTGGCGACCAGTTCAGGGTGTAGTGCGCCTTTCGCCCGTAGTCAGCTGGGAAAGGCCCCAGCACCCTCCCGCGACCCTGCACAGGATAAGCAGTGAGGATAATGACATGACGTGACAAATATTTGTCATCTCATCAATATTTGCACATCAGAGTACTGAGTTTCGAGATCCTCACTATAATAGTTCTCAAAATTATATTTCTTATCAATTTAGCTTAGTTTAGGGATATTTTATTGACAATCTAACATCAATATACAAAGACAGAAAAAAATGGTGGTGGGGGGGCGCGAATCTTTTTCTTCTTGGAAGGGGCGGGCGTCAAATAATTGAGAGCAACTGCGAGTATATGCAGACATTATATCCATACAATCTTGCAGCCCGATTGAACCACAGCATCGTTGCAAGTTCGGTAGGAGAATCGTAACCTTCCCACTGCTGTTCCAGTAGCGGCTTCTCCGGGCAGAGGGGGAAGTGACGTCGGAGCTGACTCGCTTTTGTGGCGTTATTTTAGTTATTTTGTTAAAAAAATTTTATCAACCGAATTAAAATATTACATAGAATATATATTAAAAGAGAACAGCCAGGTGTAAAAACAAACACAGAGGCAAAGAAAGATATTTGAAAAATACGTGCTTAAAGCATGACGTCATTAGCAAGCGCGCAGCTTCCGAAGGACCTCGACCACATCCACCGACCCGTCCACACCGGAACAAAAACACCCACCGCTAAATTCTTCTGATTTAGTGTGGTACTGACTGTAATTTTCTCAAAGGATGTCCAGTGCTACTCTAAAGGACGTCGACATAATTCATTAAGTCTTTGTGTCCCGATAACCTCATCTTCGCGCGTTGATGCTTTTCGGCGTAGTTAGCTTAGCTTGTTAGCTAGCTAGCCGCTAACGAAAAGAGGCACATGACTCATCGCCAAGCAGAGATCGAGTGCGGATTTGTTGAGATTGGCGTTTGAAAAATGTGTGCAAGAACGACACCCAAGTACAAAGAGGAACTTTGTGGAATAAAAGAAGAGTCCGAGCAACATCTTCCACTGCTGGGCGAAGGTTGCAACCAGCCTCGTGTTGTGCCAATCAAAGCAGGTTTGTACACGTTTTACTCTCATTTGCTTTGTCAAGAACGACTTTCTGTCGTTAAACATATGCATCACAACATTAAGTTGTTTGGGGAAATGCGTCCAAGGTTATTGCCGCTTTATTTTTAAATATTGCCTTTTACTTGCAGGTCTGCTGAGCAATTGTTTATGTCAAATGAAATCAGTGCAGAAAATATATGCCAAAGAATAACCAATAGTGGGGGGTGAACTCCATGTTTTTCCCAGTATAAAATTTACATTTGAAATAACAAAGAAACATTTTCTGTTTTTTATATTTTGTTCAATCAATTCCTTACGGAAGGAATTCCGCCTGACTCTAAAAATGTGCCCACTGCCGCGAAAACGTCAATGGCGGTTGATCAATTTTAGTGAATAAAACACAAAATATTAAGTTTAAAAAAAAAAAAAATCAAGGACGTATTGGTCTTATTTATTTATGAACTTTTTACTGGCTTGGTCGGGTGAGAGTCAATGAACCTCGGGTGGCCCTGCACTGTTTTGTGCACGTGTGCGTAGTTTCACCCCATCCAAACATTTAAAATACATTGAATGCATCCACCCAGGGTTGCACGGATCTCATCAGTGAACAAGCGCATGCTGCAAGGAATGCATCTGCATCTTTGGCTTACTATGGGCTTAAAAAGGCTGAACGTCACAACCCCCTTTTCTACCTACAAGTCCAGGAACATTTAGTTCCTGGTAATAAAGTTCCTGTGGCCCAGGTGGTTTGCATCACCCCCACAACTCATAGTTCCTGGTAATTTATCCAAATGACTGATGACAAAACAATGGGAGGTGTTGTGTTACTTTATTACTCATTACTGACACCCTATGGCTGTTAAGCATCATTGCAGTTCCAAAATAATTCAGTGAACTCTTAAAATATTATGGTGTATCTTAGTTGAATTAGAATACATATTCCAGAAACGTCTGTGACTATGTCAGGAATGAAATCGGGCATCAGCCGCAACGTGCTTCCTTTTTAAATGCTCGTTTATCACGGTTGTGCTGCGAAAGGGAGGTTTACACATCGTAGGACGTAATTTTGTGAAATGCCCCCATGGTCCGGTCAAAGTTGGTGTCGCACGCATTGCTCCGTGTGCGGCAGGCACAAGTCAAGGTAGCACGGTAGAAACCATATAAGACAAAGTCGCCGCATGAGGTTTGACTTGACCAAACCAAATGTGTGTTTGTCTTTTTGTGTCCTGCAGACGTCAGTGAAAACGATCTCCGTTCTGTGAAAGAGGAGCCAGACTTGACTCACATCAAAAAGGAGGAGGAGGAGGAGATCAACAAGTCACCACTGAACTTTGTCCCTAGAAAGACTGAAGATGAAAACAAGGATGAGAGTGAGGACAAGAGAGGGGCGGAGCCTACAAGCAGCAGTTCAAGTCATCACGTGACAACAGAAGGTGACGAAGACCACTGGGGACCATCACAAGTACATAATGAGGACACATTATCAGACGCTCATGACGATGATGATGATACTAATGATGATGATGATGATGGGCAAGCCAAAGGTGAAAGGGCATGTCACACTGACTCATTCACTTCAAAGCTGTCTTTAAAACCGCACACAAGAACACACAGTGGAGAAAAACCTTTTTCCTGCTCGGTATGTGGCAAAAGCTTCTCTCGAAAGTCTCATTTAGTAAGGCACACAAGAATGCACAGTGGAGAAAAAACTTTTTCTTGCTCAGTTTGTGGCAAAAGCTTCTATCACAAGTTTGATTTAACAATCCACACAAGAATGCACAGTGGAGAAAAAACTTTTTCTTGCTCAGTTTGTGGCAAAAGCTTCTATCAAAAGTTTGATTTAACAAGGCACGCAAGAACACACAGTGGAGAAAAAGCTTTTTCCTGCTCAGTTTGTGGCAAAGGATTCTCTGAAAAGGCAAATTTAACACAACACACAAGAACACACAGTGGAGAAAAAGCTTTTTCCTGCTCAGTTTGTGGCAAGAGGTTCTCTGTAAAGTCAAATTTAACTTGTCACACAAGAACACACACTGGAGAAAAACCTTTTCACTGCTCAGTTTGTGGTAAAAGCTTCTCTCAAAAGGTAAGTTTAACAAAACACACAACAACACATAGTGGAGAAAAACCTTTTTCCTGCTCGGTTTGTGGCAAAAGCTTCTCTGAAAAGTCATATTTACGAATCCACACAAGAACACACACTGGAGAAAAACCTTTTTCCTGCTCGGTTTGCAGTAAAAGCTTCTCTGAAAAGTCATATTTACGAATCCACACAAGAACACACACTGGAGAAAAACCTTTTTCCTGCTCAGTTTGTGGCATGAGTTTCGTTGAAAAGTCTAAATTAAAAAGGCACACAAGAACACACAGTGGAGAAAAACCTTTTTCCTGCTCAGTTTGTGCCAAGAGGTTCTCTCGAAAGTCGCATCTACGAAGCCACACAAGAACGCACAGTGGAGAAAAACCTTTTTCATGCTCCGTTTGTGGAAAATGCTTCTCTGACAACTCGGCTTTAACAAAACATAGAAAAACACACAGTGGTGAAAAATGTTTTTCCTGCTTAGTTTGTGGCAAGAGTTTCTCTCAAAAGTCGCATTTAACAAACCACACAAGAAAGCACAGTGGTGAAAAACCCTTTTCCTGCTCTGCTTGTGGAAAATGCTTCTCTCAAAAGGGAAATTTAAAAAGCCACACAAGAACACACACTGGAGACAAGCCATTCAGTTGCAGCGTTTGTGCTAAAAAATTCTTCACTAAACAGGGTGCTGAGAGACACAATTGTGCTGGTGAGAATAGCAGCGATCCTTGAAGCTTAAAAAAAATAAAACAAAAAACTGAAGGAACTGACTCTTTGTGGTAAGATGTGAATGTGATTTTAAATAAAATATGATATATTGAATTTTGCAAAGCTTTTTTATTGACATTAAGCGTGTGATCATTGCCAGAAGAACCATTGTGTCTGAGTGATGATGATTTGTTTTGGTATTTCCATCAAACATGTAAATAAAATAAATTGCCTTTGCCTGGAACAACATTTTTTAACATTATGTTTTTCAGTTGTCTTTTTAATCGTACCGCTCGGAGCTCTCTAACAGGCAAAGACAGGGTGGTGAACCACTGCGTGTGTTAGCGAATGACATTGAAACCCTGTCAAGGCGTGCATATGCCCATATGCTGACTGATGTGCAGAGTGAGCTGGCCAGGGACCAGTTTATCCGGGCCATTACCCCAAGAGAACTGCGCATACAGACTCAACTGGCGCATCCCCGTACTCTTCAGGAGGCACTGGAGCTGGCCGTGGAGAGAGAGGTCATAGGGGACACCACACGGATTGACCATGTTGACGGCCATGTTGTGCGCTCTGCCACACCGGTGGACCAAATCCAAGAGCAACTATTACGGGTGGATGAGCTGGCTGAGCTTATTTGCACTAGCACACTGCAGTCGCCACGCAGTAGTGCTCATTCCCGACGGGGCCCTCCAGTTTGTTGGGTGTGTGGCCAGCCTGGGCACATTAGCGTGCGGTGCCCCAAGAAGGCAGATGGTCAGGGAAACGGGCCGGCGTCTGGGTAGAGTGGACACCGCAGACCCCTGCACCTGTGTCCCAACACGCCTTGTATCCTGGAGACGGAACCCAACCACATAGATGGGGGACAGGGGCTCCATTTTCCCCAGAAGCAGATGATACTGCAGAGTCTGTGAGGGTGGTTGGCTGGACCCATGCGGGGGATTTCTGCCATGTCCCCATTTCGCTTGGGGGGTCTCCTTGCGTAGCCCTCGTCGACACCGGCTCCACTGCAACACTGTTGAGGCCTGATGTATTCCCAGCCGGGGCACAATTGGAATCTACCTCAGTCAAGCTTCGAACAGTGACTGGCGAGCTCACCCCTATGCTTGGAAGGGGGGTGGTGACTATTCTAGTGGGGAGACTATGCATGAACTTTCGGGTGTGGGTTGCCGCGGTACGCGACCCCTGCATCATAGGACTGGACTTTCTACGAACAGCCTGGTGCGTGCTTGACCTGGGGAGGAACACGTTGGCTTTTCCAAGACGCCCCACAGTTGAAATGGTGCGCCCTACACAGCCTGAAAAGTCATTACTTCCGACGTCGAGCGCAGCCACTGCACACCACCCATGAACCGCTGGCTCCTATGACTTCTCCACCCACATCAGATGCCCACATTGATGAGCATTCCTCTTCCCCGGCCCCGTGGTCCATGACAGGTGGAGTGGAAAGAGTGACGGCAGTGCGTGAGGTGTGGAAGCTCAACGGTGATGGTTTAGAACCCAAGCAACAGGAGGAGCTGTGGCAACTGTTGTGGGACTTTAAGGACATTTTTGCGCTGACAGAAGAGGAGGTGGGCCGAACAGACTTGGTGCAGCACCAAATTGACACGGGGGATGCACGACCTATCAAAGCACGCCCCCGCCGCCTTCCCCTTGCACATCAGGCAGAAGTGGACAGTGCAATTGATGAGATTCTGAAAGCTGGCATCATTGAGCCATCTGACAGCCCTTGGGCCTCAGGGGTTGTCATGGTAAAAAAAAAAAAGACAGTGAAGAAAGGTTCTGTGTGGACTATAGACCCTTAAACAGCTTGACCAAGAAAGACTCCTATCCACTGTCCTGCATTGATGAGAATCTGGATCTGGTGTCTGGATTGTCCTGTTTCTCCTCATTAGACCTGCACAGTGGATATTGGCAGGTGCCCCTCAGCCCTGAAGCCCGGCCAAAGACTGCTTTCTGTACTGGCAGGGGGTTGTGGCAGTTTCGAGTTCTCTGTTTCGGCCTGTGTAATGCACCTGCTACCTTTGAGCGGCTTATGGACAAGGTGCTGGCTGGCATCCCCCGACAGGAATGTCTGGTCTATTTGGATGACATCCTGGTCCATGGGAACGCTTTCCATGCAGCCTTGGAGGCCCTGCGCCAGGTCTTACAAAGAATTTCCACTGCGGGTCTGAAACTTCACCCTGACAAGTGCTGCTTCATGAGAAGAGAGCTTGAGTTCCTGGGACACAAAGTTGGAGGGGAAGGCATTAGCACTTTGGAGGAGAAAGTGCGAGCCGTGAGGGACTGGCCTACTCCCAGCAACCCGCGTGAACTGAAGAGCGTCCTTGGGCTGGCATCCTATTACAGGCGATTCGTGCGGGGTTTCTCATGTCTAGCTGCACCGCTTTTCCACCTGCAGCGGAAGGACACTGATTTTGACTGGACTTCCGAGTGCAGACGGGCCTTCAGCTCACTAAAGAAGGTGCTGACGGAGGCACCCATTCTCGTCCCCCCAGACGCCAACCTGCCGTTTGTCCTGGACACTGATGCCAGCAATGTCAGAATTGGGGCGGTTTTGAGTGAAGTGGGGGCAGACGGGGAGAGAGTAGTGGCATACTTCAGCAAAACCTTGAACAAGGCTGAACGGCGTTATTGTGTCACACAAAGGGAACTGCTGGCAATTGTGAGAGCCATTAGCCATTTTCGATATTATCTGTCCGGTTTACCCTTCATTGTACACACTGACCATGCGGCACTCCAGTGGCTATTGTCTTTTAAGGAGCCTGAAGGACAGATTGCACGCTGGCTTGAAGAACTGGCACCATATGTCTTCCAAGTAGAGCACAGGACTGGAAATTGCCATGCCAACGCTGACGCTATGTCTCGACGCCCTTGTGCACTTGCTGGCTGCCGCTTCTGCGAGAAGAGAGAGACCCGAGAGAAGAAACTTTGTGGTGATGAGCAAAGTCCCGCGCATGATCATGTCGACCCCGTATGTAGGGAGGTGCAGGTTGTGGAGGCACCCGAATGGAGGAAGCAGCAGCAACAGGATGTTGACCTCCGACCTGTATTAAAGTGGGTCGAGTCGGGTCAAAACCCTAAGTGGGAGAAGGTCACTGGACACTCGCCTGCCACTAAAGGACTGTATTCAAAGATTGGGACTCTTCAGGTCAAGGATGGGGTGCACCAGAGAGCTTGGAAGGAGCCTGCTACTGGTGAGGATAGATGGCAGGTGGTCGTCGCCAGGGCTCTGAGAGAGGCTGTGTTGAAAGCCTCTCATGGGCCTGCAGAGGCAGGACACTTTGGTGTGTCAAAAACACTTCGCAGACTCCGGCAAAGTTTCTATTGGGGTCAATTAAGGCGAGATGTTGAGGACTTTTGTCGCCGTTGTGACCTCTGCACAGCGCACAAGGGTCCACCAGGCCGGTCTCGTGCCCACCTCCAACAGCTAGCAGTGGGCGCGCCGATGGAGAGGATTGCGGGGGCCAGAATGGGCCCATTTTCACGCACTAACACAGGCAACCGTTATGTCCTAGCTGCTTTGGACTATTTTCCGAAATGGCCAGAAGCATATGACAAACCTGCTTTGTGTAGCACAACACGAGGCTGCTTGCAACCTTCTCCCAGAAGTTGAAGATGTTGCTCGTTCTCTTCTTTTTTTCCACAAAGTTCCTCTTTGTACTTGGGTGTCGTTCTTGCGCACATTTTCAAACGCCAATCTCAACAAATCCGCACTTGATCTCTGCTTGGCGATAACTCGTGTGCTTCTTTTTGTTCGACGAGACGAATGAAAGATGGCGTCGTTTTTTTCCTTCGAGAAAACCGCAGTCCGTTCGGCACGAAAGCGGAAGAACAAGACACACCCCGCTGTGATATGATTGGCTGCTGGCTTTGTGGAGCACTGTCATCAACTCACCAACAGATGTCGCCACTTGCGATGCAAATCATTGTTATCTTCTTCGAAACATAGAAAAAAACCTAAGATTTAAACTGTATGCGTATGACCGAACATTTTAGTTCCCAAATATGAACTTGAGAGATGTATTGAATTTGACTTTTGTTGCTGGTTTTGTTTATACATCTGACACCATGTTGTTGGTTGGATAGTATTCCAAATGTATTTCCCTATTATTAACAGTTGACATGATAAAGTGATACTTTATGTCAACATATTTGCACCTTTGCCTTTTTACAGGCTTTTTTGACAAGTTGCGATGTGGTTGTAAATTTTAAATTAAAACATGTCACTCTTTTATTACTTAACTGTTATTGTGTTCGAAAATGATTTGGGTATTTATTTAAGTACTTTAATATTTCATTATTCGTTTTAGTATTCATTGAACTACAATAATTCACTATTAATTTCAAGATTCATTTAACTGTTTTAGGAATAATTTAGTATTCGATGTTTAATTGTTACAGAATTTACTTTTTAAATTTTTGTTTCACCATCTTAATCTTATGGAAAATGATTTAACAAGCACCAACACAAGGTTTTTAAAGATAAAGATGTCCTTTCATAGTCCCACAATGGGGAAATTTGCAGTGTTACAGCAGCAAAGGTATAGATCACACAGAGGCGGCGGCGTAATGTAGCCGTTAATGTATAACATTAGCAGCAGACATTCATAAAAAGCATGCAAATATACACTGTATATACGTAAATACACAAATCCCCCTGAATATACACACTTACATCCCACAACATATACAAGTGTAAGGAAACACTCTGAATGTCTGTCCATGGTACAGAGGGGAAATTAATAAAAATGCTGCAATGATAAAAGTGCTGTAATGGTAAAAGTACTGCAATGATAAGACTACTGCAATGGTAAACAAAATACACCATTGGTCAATATTTAAGTACAGCATTGAATAAAGCACAGTAGTTGTGTTTGTTGCATCCTCGGACTGCACAATTGCACTAATGCCCGCCCATTTGTAGACCTGACCTAGTGTTCTTGTTAAAAGGTCTGACAGCAGCTGGCAGGAAGGAGCGGAAAAATCTCTTCACTCTATCACTGAAGGAACTGTGGCGTGCTCCAAGAGTGTCATTGAGTGGGTGGGCTGGGTTGTTCAGCATTGATGACAGTTTTGCCGTCATCCTCCTACCCCCCATTGAGTCCACAGAGTCCAGGGAGCAGCCCAGGACAGAGCTGGCCCTCCTCACTAGTTTGTCCAGTCTCTTTTTGTCCCGGCCCGAGATGCCTCCTGCTCAGGAGACCACTCCATAGAAAATGACTGATGAAACCACAGCGTCATAGAAGTTCCTGAGGAGTGTTCCCCGAACGCCAAAGGACCTCAGCCTCCTGAGTAGGAAGAGTCTGCTCTGGCCCTTCCTATGGAGAGCGTCTGTGTTGTCGCTCCAGTCCAGTTTATTGTTCAGATGAACACCCAGGTACTTGTAAGTTGAGACCCTCTCAACGTCTGTTCCCTGGATATTCACTGGTCCAGGTGGAGAGTGCCAACGCTTGCAGAAATCCACCACCAGCTCTTTGGATTTCCTAGCGTTGATTTGGAGGCGGTTCTGCTGACACCAGTCCACAAAACCCTGCGTAACCCCTCTGTACTCCCGATCGTCTCCGTCAGTGATGAGGCCGACAATCGCGGAGTCATCAGAGAACTTCTGCAGGTGACAGGTAGAGGAATTGTATTTGTAGTCCGAGGTTTAGCGGGTGAACAGGAAGGGAGCCAGAACAGTTCCCTGCGGCGCTCCCGTGCTGCAGAGTAGCACGTTAGACACACAGTCTTGTGTCACTCGCCGCGGCAGGAGGGGTTGGTGGGTGCTGCAGCAGTTGAGACTAAGCGGGGGCACGCATCTGATCAAATATATTTAAAAATAGGTTCAACTCATTTGCCCAATGAAAGTCCCCCCCCTTCTGGGGCTTTGGTTGTCTGTGGCCTGAAATGGTCTTCAGGCTCCTCCAGACATCCATGGCATTATTACTCTGCAGCTTTTCCTCCATCCGCATCCCATAGGACTTTTTCCCCTCTCTGATCCTCCTTCTCAGCTGACGTTTCTCTTCAGCTCTTCCTTGTCGCCTGACACAAAAGCCCTGTTTTTCTCCTTCAGGAGAGCTTTAATGTCTGGTGTGATGCATGGTTTGTTGTTGGAGAAACGTCTTACTGTCCTGGTGGGAATGGTGTTCTCCATGCAGAAATTAATATAGTCTGTAATTGTGTCCGTTAGACCATTAGTGTCCTCCCAGCGGGCTTCGCTGAATACTTCCCCCACAGTTGTGTTGAAACAGTCCTTCAAGGCCTCCTCTGCTTCTCCAGACCATCTCTGAACTTTGCCTGTCACAGCTGGCGGCCTGCGGACCAGAGGTTTGTACACAGGAAGGAGAGCCACCAAGTTGTGATCATCTGTGCCCAGCGAGGGGAGGGACAGTGATGTGTACGCCTCCTTGGTGTTGGCATAGAAAAGGTCCAAGATTTTATTGTCTCTGGTGTGGCAGGTCACATATTGTGTGAATGAAGGCAGAGAGGAGGAAGGAGAAGCATGATTGAAGTCACCAGTGATAAGGAGCAGGGCATTTGGGTGCTTTGTTTGTAGCCTACTCACAGCTGCAGTCAGCACGTCATAGACTGTCTCACTCTTAGCAGACGGAGGTTCGTACACCGCCACCGAGATCACATGACTGAACTCTCGTAGGACGTAATACGGACGCACGCTAACAGCTAGAAGTTCAATGTCCCGACTGCAAAGATGCTCCTTAATAGTGAGGTGCCCAGGATTACACCATCTATCATTAACAAACACAGCCAGCCCTCCTCCTTTCTTCTTTCCGCTTTCCAGTGTCCTGTCCGCACGTAGAATTTGGAAGCTGTCCAATTCGACGACGGCGTCCGGCGTTAGCTCTGTTAGCCAAGACTTCGTCAACATCAGCAAGCTAGCCTCCCGGAAATTCCACACGTGCCGGGTTAACGCTGTTAGCTTGTCCATTTTATTGGGAACAGATCTAACATTCCCCATAATAACGGATGGGAGGACGGGGTGCTTTCGTGTCCTCCTTGCCTGGTGTTTAGCCCCCGCATCCCCGTCTCTTCCTCCTCAGCTCCCGGGGGACATCGGGTCTCGCTCCGGCAGCCGGTGCGGGGTTAGCACGGAGTGCTAACAGGTGATCTCTTGTGTACACGATCGATCCGTAGCTCAGAGTTATGTCTCCGGACACGGTCGCGCAAAAAACAGCCCCCAGCAGCAATAAAACCACCACAAGTTGGATGTCCATTGCTGTGATGAGGTGAAATAAATAAATAAATAAACAGGGTAGAGGGGAAAACACACGAAGAAGGCTCAACGGTGAGCCAGTGCTGCTGAAACAGGCAGCCACTTGCGCGGTGCCGAAAATCATCATCATCATTATCATCATTGTCGTCTTCAGGAGCGTGGGACGATGTGTCCTCACTATGTGCTTGTGATGTCCCCCAGTGGTCTTCGTCACCTTCTGTTGTCACGTGATGCTTGGAGGCTCCGCGTGTCTGTTGTCCTCACTCTCACCCTTGTCTTCATCTTCACTCTTTAAAGCCGTGATTCTCAAATCATGGGTCGCGGTGCGATGCTGAGGCGGGCGCGTGGGACCCTGGGGAACATGCTTTTGTCCGCCGTAGTCCAGCTGAACAATGCATAGTTTTGGGACCGAAAAAGGCGATCTCGGACAAAGCTGTATGTGCCCCTAGTTCACGCGGTACTGATTAAAAAAAAATAAAAAATTGCGTCGCCCTGTCGCTTGTTGTCCCGGAAGTGATTTCTTTCGCCGCTACTTAAATGCCCTGCGCTAAGCTATCTTGTGCCGCAGCAGCACGGACTTTATTTGAACTATATGTAAGTACATGCACAGCAGCAGCAACAAGCTACGTGATGGCAAATAAACGACTCCACTAACAAGTAGCGTGCAAAACGAGGAGGCGAGGAGGTGATAAGCGCACTAATCGCTAAAATGAATTGTTTCTATGTACGCTCGACGTTTAATAGAAGTCTGACTTGAACTGCGTTTGGGTGGAGAGCCAGCAACTATGAACAGAAATGTTGTATTGCAACCATTAAGTATCTAAACATAAAATAAAAGGAACACGGAAATGTCTGACGTCATCACGACGAAGTGGTTTGATGTCAAACGTAAAGTAACTGTAATGATAGCAGTTATATCATCAGTCACTATTTGGCAGTATTGCCTGACGTGTGTTTGGTTACCAGACGAACAAGTGTGTCTGCACATAGACGAGAATGCAAGTCAGTAAATAAAGAGAAACAAGCTTGCAGCATCACGTTACCTGCGTGACTTCTTAAGATAGAAGACAGAACATTACATGGTACCAGGTCGCGGGTCAAGAAAAGGACTGACGCGAGATGGACTCCGTAAGGCCACCAGAAGCGCTGAAAATGACGGGAAATGTGGACGCGAGTTGGCGAGCTTTCAAGCAACAATTCCAGCTCTACCTTGCCGCCGTGGGAGTCGGTAACAGAGCGGACGAAAGAAAAATAGCCCTTTTGCGAACCAATGCCGGAGCCGAGGCCATCGAGGTATTCAACACCTTTGTTTATGATGAACCGAAGATAAAGACAAGTTTGAAACGGTCTTACAAAAATTTGATGAAAACTGTCTTGCTAAGAAAAACGAAACTTATGAGAGATACGTGTTTTGTTCAAGACTCTAACAGCGCGGTGAGTCCTTTGACAATTTCCTCACCGATCTCAAAATTAAAGCTAAGTCTTGTAACTTTGGTGATCTGAAAAACTCAATAATAAGGAAAGCCTTGCCAAGCTAACGAGCTAGCAAAGCAGCACGTGCTAACTTTCCAAGCAGCGGCATCTTATGAAAAAACAGAGTCCGTGAAGGCAGTGATGAGGAAAGGTAAACTGCGATTCAAGAAAAAGACCAAAAACAATGAAAATGATCAAGCTCCATTCAGCTGGAAAAAAGTGTGGAGAAATGCACGAGCCAAAACGATGTCCTGCATTTGGGAGAACATGTGCTAAGTGTAAAAAGCAAAATCACTATGCTAAGATGTGCAACACCAAGAAGAAAGTGCACACCGTGCAGGAAGACACAGATGATAGTGATGACCTAAGTGACACTTTTTTCATCAAAATCGTGTCATATGACGAAAGCGATGTGCAACAACAAACTAGAGGAGACCCAGAGCAAGCTGTTAATGCAGTTTAAGAAGATAAATGGATTGCACCACTGCTTGTCAATGGGACACTAGTTACTTTTAAAATTGACACAGGAGCAAAAGCAAACATAATTAACGAAAAAGACTTGAAATCACTTGAAGAGAAACCGGAAAGAGTCACAGACAAGGCCGTGAAATTGAAAACTTACAACAATCAGCCAATAAAAACAAAGGGATGTTGTAGGCTAAAAGTGACAGCAAAGGGAAGACAACACAAATTAACGTTCAAAATTGTGCCAAGTGGACTGGAGTCAATCCTTGGAGACAAGGCATCTGAAGAGCTTGGACTGGTAAAAGGAATTTACCAAATCAACAGCAAGGATGTCAATAAGAACAACAAAGTGTTGCAGAGTGAAGGTAGTAAGAGTATAGTGAACAAATACTTTTCTGTCTTCAAATGACAAGGTATGCTACCTTACACTTATAAAATACAGCTCAAGGAAGATGCTGAACTTGTAGTACATGCCCCGAGAAGAGTCCCAGCCCCTCTCAAAGAGAGATTAAAAAAGGAACTGAGCAGAATGACACCGATCGGAGTCATAGAGAAAGTGGAAGAACCCACCGACTGGGTAAATTCCATCACGTGTGTTAAAAAGAGGAACTTCCCAGAGTTACGTGTTTGCCTCGACCCTAAAGATCTGAATGAAAACATGATAAGAGAACATTATCAGATTCCCAAGCGTGAAGAAATCCTTAGTGACATGGCAGGTGCTAAGTACTTCAGCAAATTAGATGCATCACATGGATTTTGGCAGCTGAAGCTGGACACTGAAAGCAGCAGGTACACCACCTTCAACACACCATTTGGGCGTTTCTGTTTTCTGAGACTGCCATTTGGCATAAAGTCTGCGCCTGAGTTCTTTCACAGAGCTATGGAGTCAATCATAGAAGGTCTGGAAGGAACCTGTGTGTTCATTGATGATTTGGTTGTTTGGGGAAACACGGAACAAGAACACAATGAGAGACTTGAGGAACTGCTACAAAGAGTTAAAATTAATGGACTTAAAATAAAACGAGAGAAATGTCTGTTTGGAGTTACAGAATTGACATTCTTGGGAGACAAGCTCACAGCAGATGGAGTGGTGCCAGACAGAACCAAAGTGCAAGCAATGCCGGACATGCCAGTTCCAACTGAGAAAAAAGGACTTCTGCGAGCAATGGGGATGATAAACTTCCGGGGCAAGTTCATTCCAAACCTCTCTTCAAGAACAAAGTCCCTAAGTTTGCTGCAGCATCACAACGTAGTCTTTGAGTGGACAACAAAACATGACAAAGAATGGCAAGATCTAAAGAGAACTGTGACAGCTGAGCCAGTCCTTGCCTACTTTGATCCATCAAAACCAACCAAAATTTCCACGGATGCGTCGAAAGATGGGCTAGGTGCCGTACTGCTGCAAAAGGCGAGAGACACAGATGCATCCAGGTCAATGTCAGCGACTGAAAAACGCTCTGCTCAGATCGAAAAGGAGTCACTGGGTCTAGTGTTTGGATGTGGCAAATTTCACACGTATGTTTATGGACTGCCCACGTTCATAGCAGAGACTGATCATAAGCCACTGATTTAAACTAGGAAGAAAAATCTCAATGACATGACGCCCAGAATTCAACGCATGATGATGACATTGCAGCGCTATGATTTTGAGCTAATATACACGCCTGGAAAATACATAGTGCTTGCTGATGCGTTATCCTGAGCGCCGCACCCTATCAGTGACATCAAGGTCATCATGGTCACAGCCGTACTTCCTGCTACTGACGCTATGCTGCAACAAATTGTTGCAGAGACGGCTACGGACCCAGTCTTGAACAAAGTGTCACAATGTATGAACAATGGATGGTCAAAAGGGAACTACCCTCAGTTTTACCCTATGAGAGCGGAGTTGTGCATGGCGGACGGCCTCCTGCTGAGGAAGGTAACGAAAAAGGCTTGCAAAAGGCAAGGAACAAAATGAACAAAAATCGCTTACCGCAGAAGGGCAAGAGAAACCAATTGAGCGCAACCGAGAAGATCAATAAATGAAAACGGAAACACAAACAATGAACGGGAACAAGGTACACGGAATGCAATAACAAGGTGTCTAGAATTCACAACTTGGGACATGAGCATGAGCAAGATGAATATTCAGACGCTGAGTAGTCAGCGTGGAGTGTTTAAATAGTGCAGTAATCAATGACTTGACGAGTGACAGGTGCGTGGCTGGTGGGCGCGTCTCTCCAGCCATGACGACATGAACAGGAACAAGCGCTGGAAGGAAACGCCCCCACTCCAGCTGGGCAAACACAAAACAAAAACATGACAGGACAAAACAGACCATGACACAAAAGCATTAGGTTTTTGGGACAGGTTTGAATTGAAACATTTTATGATCATGTTTAAAGAAAATCTTTAGAACAGGAGATGTCTAGCAATTGATGAGAGGTTTGCCAAGTATAAAGTGTGATTAAATAGTTCGGCAGCTGATTTATTAACTGATGTGTATCAAATGTAACAAAGGTGGACGACAGATGTTTTATGACTATGCGACACCAGCCCTGACATGACAACTTTTAAGGGACAAGACAGCATTCCAGAAATACCAGACTAACATCCGCATCTATGAGCTGTTTGACGTCACAGGTGCAGGATCGTCAGCTGAGTCCAGGAGGAACAGGAGAAACGATTTCATGGAGACTGAATGGGAAAATCCACAAACGCACAGTGGTAAACTTTGGCATACGCTGGCTAAATTGAGGCTAAATTAGCGCCGAGGGAGGGGTCTCTGTGTGGAATTGGAAAGTATCTTTTTGGTGAATGAAAGTGTGACAGAAAAAGTGTTTGTACGTCTAAGTGGTTTGAGTGAATGTTTAAAAGACGGGCCTCAGGAAAGAAACCTGATTGAGGGCACCGGTAAGCCCGAACAGCACGTAGGATGCAATGGGCGGACAGGTCTGATCAACCTGGATCCCTATTGCACTCCCAAGTACTGATTTTCAAATTGTTATTGGAGACAGATTGGACTAATCAAATTCAAGCATCAAGTGAATGATGTCAGGAACTGTCCTTACTTGAGGCCGAGGCCAGACCTACAGAGCAGCATGATGTTGCTGTGTCTTTCAGGTGGGGAGCGGAGGAGACAGGCCTGGTCTATGTGGCCAGGGCGAGACGTGAATGGAGGGAGACTTCCGGCAGTGACCCGTCCAATAATGTCGTCATTCCGCAGCTGTTCAAGTTGGCCGTCCTTAGGGCGTGTCCTTCCGGTTACGGACATCATGTGAAACAGTCCATCAATGAAAAAATGCTAATCAGTCTCAGGAGAACACATTTTTTTTTACATCATTTTGCACGACATCAGAAAAGGAAAATGTGGGATTGGATTAAGGAGTGTTACTAAAAATTGTTGTACTTGCATGTTTAGGAGGCCAAGAGAGATAAGAAAAAAAAAGGGGGGGGGGCAGCTAATGCATGCAGCTCCCATTGCACCTGCGCCTTCCGCTTCTGCTGCTCCTAGGCAAGGTTCGGTTGACGCGGCACCACAGCAGACTGGCTGTCCGTACCCGGCCGGTCAACGAGGTCGGGATTGCAGTAACAGAGGTAGGGGTGGTTATAGACGGGGGTTGTGAGTGGGGTGTGCTCTTGCACCGGAGTGTGGGGTCACTGGGTGATGAGCAGTCCATACCGAGCCACTTTCTGGAATGTGCCATCCTCTGGTCCGGTGCCATTCCTGTCGCCCAGAGCTCAACCAGCGCAGGGGGCGCCACCGTTACCCACTCCCAATGCACTCTTGACACCAACCCGCTGGTACCCCATTCCATGACAGGGGGCCGCGGAGCATATGTGGTGCTCTCCTCCATTCCAGTGGCTGAACTGAACTGAAACATCTGAGGGCAGCTCTGAAACCTGGTTCTCCATCCTCCCGCGGTGGGTATGCCCTGTTCCTGATCCAACCTCCACCCATTCACCAATTGACCCAGTACATTGTACACTGTACATATGATCGCACACATGATTTGGTTTATCAAAATGCATTCATCCAAATTTAGTCAGGAGTTCATCTTGCATTAGGATTATATATGTGTTATGTCTACCGGCGTTGCCTCGCATGCGTGCCTTGTCCCTGAGCAGCGGAATTGGTATGAATTGTTTACTTTCGCTGAGCCACAAATCACATTGACTATTGGGGCCTAGATCTTCATACTAAAGATCTAGGCCCCATGGTAAAGCGGAGTGTCGAGGCGGTTGGCTGGGTTCAGACGTCTATTACGAATGTTGAATACTCCGCGTCACTATCAGGATATCATATTTCAACACCCACTACAAATTCTTCGGTTTTGGGAACGTGACTAAATTTCAAAATTTCACGAGACGGGTCACTCGGGAGAGGTAGCTCTGTGTGCGTCTCTGCCGGAGGGTTTGTGGACACGGGGCCCGACTGATTTTGGGCTCTGCTCCACAGCTCCCCCAATTATTTTACTGTCTCTACACCCTCGCCCAGTTGACAGAATCAGAGTTGGCACAGCCTGGAGGTGGAGGGAGGCATTCGGGAGACAATAGGAGGTGAAGACTGCAGCGGTCTTGGAGCTGTCTACATCTTGGAGAGCACCTATTCTTCCCGTAAAAAATGGTTTAATTTGGTATCTGCGTAATTCTAGTTGTGGGATTTTTATTTTATTTTTTTATTATCATAAATGGTCGCTATTTCATTTGGCTTGCTTTAAAGATTTGCCAAAAAACAGTCAAAATTGGAGCGTTAGCTCAGGTCCTAATTTATAATCTCTCAACAGTTAGATATTTGAACTCAGTGAACTACATTTTCTTTAATTCAGGAATAATTTGCCCATCTTGCAAAGCCAAATTCTAACATTGTGCCATATTAGCTGGATATCATTCGGACATTATTGCGAACCAACACTGCTGGATTGTGGTGATTATCGACAAAACTAAATGTATACGTTGGAAAATTGTTTCTGGGGGCAATGCCTGTGAGGATGCCACTGTCTAGATTATATACAAAGAAAGCTTTTACAACAGTCTGGGAATTGAAATAGATATAGATATAAAATTTGGTGGGTCTACGTTAATTACAATATCTTATTCAAGTGACTGATACAAGCTTCACAAACAAGTTTAAAAAGGTGATTGAGTGCAATTAATGACGGTAGTGTTGCAATTATTTAGTTAAGAATTTTAATTGCGGGACGGCACTAGTTAATTTGTTACTTTTTGTTGTCTAATATAACTTTGATTGGGATCGACCCCATTAGGGGGTGTGGTCGACAGGGGGGGTCATAGTATATTTCTTGCCGCATGCATTTTTTGTGGCCACAGGTTGCGTTTTCATTTTCATGGTAAGATATTTTTTCGGCAGGGATTGAAGGATTGTATTACGATTACTGGCATTATTTTAAACACATACGGGACAGAATGTCGATTATCAAAGTTAGCAGGTTCATATTCACTGAATATTTTAAACATTGATGAAACAAAAAGCATTTATCAAATTGAATTAGAAGCACGGGTCACAAGAATGACTGGGATTGTAGGCCTGATGTTTACTGATTTATTATATTATTCTTATATGCTAAATTTATAGTACTTAGTTTAAATGTGTGAACTTTATTGAAATTCTCAGTCGTGAGAACAAATTTGCCTACATAGCATTTCCATGAGCTGCCCTCACATTCACAGCACTTCATGGACAAAGACGACAAAGCACATTCTCCACATTGCACTGGAGGACTCACACAGACGCTATCGCAAAAAACACATTCCGAAAGACATAACAATTGGAGATCGGAGCACACGCACATACACACTTGAACATTCACATGCACATACACGGACACATACACGTATACCTGCATATACATGCACACCGACAAGATTACAGAGGAATGCCAGCGGGGAGAGAGACGGAGGGACTGCCCGCCGGAGAAGGCCAGCCTTGGCGTGCCAGTCTTGGGGACCAGACGGGAATCAACTATCCAGACAATGACTAACCTGGGGAGGACCTTCCCTTGGACGTGGACCCGTGCCGTGGGAGGGAGCGAGGACAACCGATTCAACCAATTCAACCTACATGACCCTTGACATAAAAACTGCTATAAAAACTGAAGCTGGGCTGAGATCAGCGCGACATTTTTCGACTGTGCTCGCCCGAGTGCAGTTTTCTCGTGAGATTAAGAAAAAGCCGCCCAGATATCTGTCTTTGTACTATTTCCTGAACTCCAGAAATTGAAGAAACTAAATATCGGAACTCTAATCAGTTGTTGAGTCTTTATTTGACCCTTTTCTTCTTGAGTACAAAAAACGAACACGCATTGGAGTAAGTTTGGCTTTTAAAGGTTGATTTACGAAACTACTTCTCATTTCCATGGTGACCCAACTCCAACAGTAACTGTAATGATAGCCGTTATATCATTAGTCACTAGTTGGCAGTATTGCCTGACGTGTGTTTGGTTACCAGACGAACAAGTGTGTCTGCACATAGACGAGAATGCAAGTCAGTAAATAAAGAGAAACAATCTTGCAGCATCACGTTACCTGTGTGACTTCTTAAGATAGAAGACAGAACATTACATGGTACCAGGTCGCGGGTCAAGAAAAGGACTGACGCGAGATGGACTCCGTAAGGCCACCAGAAGCGTTGAAATTGACGGGAAATGTGGACGCGAGTTGGCGAGCTTTCAAGCAACAATTCCTGCTCTACCTTGCCGCCGTGGGAGTCGGAAACAGAGCGGACGAAAGAAAAATAGCCCTTTTGAGAACCAATGCCGGAGCCGAGGCCATCGAGGTATTCAATGAACCCGAAGATAAAGACAAGTTTGAAACGGTCCTGTGGATTTAATTGCAGATACACTTGCAAGGAGATTTTCAAGTCGGACCTTTCAAGAGAAGCTATATCGTCCAACACTCCCTCAGTGGTGCGTAAGTGTTTTTCTGGATATTATTTGTCCAGCCGTGGTGTCATAAATGATGGTATTTTGATGTGGATTCATTCAAGTAGGACAAAGTAGGACTTCACTGAAGGCACCTTAAATTACTTCCATACCCTGGAAGGTCACTGACCTGGCGAGAGAATTGCCCCCACCATAAACAATGCTCAGGCCTATTTTCTCTCAGGGCAGTTTCTGGTTACATCGGAACTTCAGAACCAAGACTGGTCACTTCTGTGAGCTCCAGTCCCTTCATAGTTTCATTAAAGAGAATTACATCCCATATCTAAATTAGGCCATTTAAAAATACACAACTTTTTTTTTTATTTATTTCAATGTATATTTAAGCTTGCTTATGTAATAATACAATATTTATTCAATTGTTTTAGTATGTAAAATTATCAACAATTTGAACCTTTTTATTTCACACTTGAATATTTCTGAACATATTTGTTCTTTTGAAAATGTGTGCAATTTAAATTATTCCATCCATCCAGCCATTTTCTGCCGCTCATCCAGGGTCGGGTTATTGAATTAATTTTTTAGTATTTTTTATAATTCAATATTTATTTCAAGATCAGGACTCTTCTCAATTAGTTCATTATTTATAAAATGTTTCTATATTTGTTAATTGAATTAAGGCTGTAGGTGGTTTCCAATTTTACATTTTAATATTTTCCTATTTCACTATATAAATAATCCAATGTATAAAAAATATAATACAGCATGAAAAAAAATATTTGGTATATTTGACAAAATGATAGTTTTTTCCAAAGTGAGATTCTGCTTAGCAACAAACCCCAAACACTTGATAGAGCTCAACCCATTAAGTGTATTTTGCAGAAATTTATTCAGAAAGCATAATATTAAATGTGAGGGGATATTTGAAGAGTTTGAGTTATGTTCAATGGACCATACATATACGAGCCAGCCTAACACAGCGAGAAAACCAGCGCTGACTCCAGTCGCCATCAAGTTGCCAACTCCTGACATTCCAAAACCTTTGAGAGAAACTGAGACTATTTGCGTTTCTCTTTCTGGTTCTTTTTATAGTTCAACTTCGAGTTCTGTTTTTCACCTTTTCACGGCATAATGAAGGCCAGTTGAGCAAGTGGAACAAGTGATTTTATTGATGATTGTGGAAGGCAACGATTTCATAAGCACTGTTTCTTCTCACACCTTTTCCATTAAATACGATTAAAAAGACAACTGAAAAGCATAACGTTAACAAATGTTGTTCCAGGCAAAGGCAATTAATTTCCTTTACATGTTTGATGTAAACACACAAAACAAATCATGATCACTCAGACACATTGCTTCTTCTGGCACAGATCACATTGGCTTAATGTCGATAAAAGAGCTTTGCAAAATTAAATTTTTCATATTTTATTCTAAATCACATTTACATCTTACCACAGTCAGTTGCTTCAGTTTTTTGTTGTCTTTTTTTTAAGCTTCAAGGATCGCTGCAATTCTCACCAGCACAATCGTGTCTCTCAGCAAGACGTTGAGTGAAGAATTTTTTAGCACAAACGCTGCAACTAAATGGCATGTCTCCACTGTGTGTTCTTGTGTGGCGTCGTAAATACGACTTTTGAGAGAACCTCTTGGCACAAACTGAGCAGGAAAAAGGTTTTTCACCACTGTGCTTTCTTGTGTGACTTGTTAAATTTGATTTTCGAGAAAAGCTTTTACCACAAACTGAGCAGGAAAAAGGCTTTTCTCCACTGTGTGTTTTTGTGTGACTTGTTAAATGTGACTTTTGAGAGAAGCTTTTTCCACAAACTGAGCATGAAAAAGGTTTTTCTCCAGTGTGTGTTCTTGCGTGTTCTGTTAAATTTGCCTTTTGAGAGAAGCATTTTCCACAAACTGAGCATAAAAAAGATTTTTCTCCACTGTGAATTCTTGTGTGGATTGTTAAATCAAACTTTTGAGAGCAACTCTTGCCACAAACTGAGCAGGAAAAAGGTTTTTCACCACTGTGCTTTCTTGTGTGACTTGTTAAATTTGATTTTTGAGAAAAGCTTTTACCACAAACCAAGCAGGAAAATGTTTTTTCTCCAGTGTGTGTTCTTGTGTGCCTTGTTAACGTTGCGTTTTTTGAGAAGCTTTTGCCACAAACCGAGCAGGAAAAATGTTTTTCTCCACTGTGCGTTCTTGTGTGCCTTACGAAATGAGACTTTCGAGAGAAGCTTTTGCCACAAACCGAGCAGGAAAAGGGTTTTTCTCCACTGTGTGTTCTTGTGTGGATTGTTAAATGAAACTTTCGAGAGAAGCTTTTGCCACAAACCGAGCAGGAAAAGGGTTTTTCTCCACTGTGTGTTCTTGTGTGGATTGTTAAATGAAACTTTCGAGAGAAGCTTTTGCCACAAACCGAGCAGGAAAAAGGGTTATTACCACTGTGTGTTTTTCTGTGCCCTTTTAAAGACAGCTTTGAAGTGAATGAGTCAGTGTGACATGCCCTTTCACCTTTGGCTTGCCCATCATCATCATCATCATCATCATTAGAATCATTGTCATGAGCATCTGATGATGTGTCCTCACTATGTGCTTGTGATGGCCCCCAGTGGTTTGCATCACCTTCTGTTGTCATGTGATGAATAGAGCTGTGGCTTGGAGGCTCCGCCCCTCTGTTGTCCTCACGCTCACCCTTGTTTTCATCGTCACTCTTTATAGGGAAAACGTTCACTGGTGACTTGTTGATCTCCTCCTCCTCCTCCTCCTTTTTGATGTGAGTCAAGTCTGGCTCCTCTTTCACAGAACGGAGATTGTTTTCACTGACGTCTGCAGGACACAAAAAGACAAATTTGGTTTGGTCAAGTCAAAGATCAGGCTGCAACTTTGTCTGATATTGTTTCTACCGTGCTACCTTGACTTGATTTTCACAAAATTACGTCCTACGATGTAAACCTCCCTTTCCTAGCAGCACAACAGTGATAAACGAGCATTTAAAAAGAAAGCACGTTGCGGCTGATGCCCGATTTCATTCCTGACATAGTCACAGACGTTTCTGGAAGCGAGCTGAAGTTAGCACACACAGGCTATTGTGTGCGTCTGATGGAACACCTGTTGTGGGACCCTATGTATTATGTATGTATGTATGTATTATGATCGCAAAATTCCGAACGAACTGGCGAGGCTGCCCGGCTCACCGTGGCTTGTCATCGGGGCCGGGAGGCGGCGCAGGCGACGCAGAGAGAGGAAGCAGAAGCGAGGCTGCAGGTCCGGTGTCTTGCAACGGCTGCGACGGCAGCCCCATAGGCAGCCACTACCGAGTCTGCACCTCACCAACGCCAGATCCGTGGTCCACAAAATCGACGACCTGGGATTACAAATCCTGGGAAACCGCTATGTGCGCGATAGCAGTGTGATCGTCGTCACGGAAACCTGGCTGCACGCAGACGTCCCCGACGCTAGCATCCAGCTGGCCGGGCGCTCGCTACATCGTGCGGATCGGACGAGGGACACCGGTAAGAGGAGGGGCGGGGGGCTCTGTGTTTACGTGCATGAGAACTGGTGCGGCGATAGCACGATCGTCGAGAAGCACTCTTCCCCCGACATCGAGTTCATGTCCGTTAAATGCCGGCCTTATTTTCTCCCGAGGGAGCTAACGGTAGTGATTGTCACAGCTGTTTACATCCCTCCCGACGCTAGCACTAGCACGGCGCTCTCGCTACTCGCGTGCGTCATCAATAAACATCAGCGGGCCCACCCTGATGGCGTTCACGTAGTAGCGGGAGACTTTAATAAGGCCAATTTAAAGACTGTACTCCCAGAGTTTCACCAGCATGTCAAGTGCCCAACGAGGGGAGACAACACTCTCGACCATGTGTACTCGAACATCAAGCACGCATACAGAGCCCTCCCACTCGCCCCTCTCGGCCAGTCAGACCACCTGTCCTTGCAGCTCGCACCTGCGTACACCCCTCTCAGGCGCAGATTCAGGCCTACCACAAAGACTGTGAAAACCTGGCGTGACGACGCCATGAGTGAATTACAGGACTGCTTTCATGACACAAACTGGGACCTCTTTGATCATCAGGACCTTGATGTCTACACGCATTGTGTACTGGACTACATCAAGTTCTGCATGGAAACTGTGTCACAACATAAGACTATACGGACCTTCCCAAATGCGAAGCCCTGGATGTCCAGCAGGGTTCGCTCTCTCCTCAAGGCCCGTGACGCTGCCTTCAGGTCAGGCGACAAAGCCCAGTACAGGGTGGCTCGTGCTGACCTGAGCAAAGGCATCAAGCTAGCCAAGGCAACCTACAAGGGGAGGCTGGAGGCCCACCTTGCCAGTAACAGACCACGGGAGGTGTGGCAGGGTCTACGGAGCATCACCAACTTCCGTGGCAGCAGAACGACCTCTGTAGACCCGAGTGCATCGCTGGCAGAGGAGCTTAACTGCTTCTTCGCTCGCTTTGACTCGCCCCAACCGTCACACCCCCGCACTTCAAGCTCCAACTCCCCCCCACTCATCGTAGAGGAACACGATGTGAGGCGCGCGCTCCTGGCGGTCAACCCCAGGAAAGCTACTGGACCCGACGGAATACCAGGCAAGGTCCTCAGAGCATGTGCCCACCAACTGTCACATGTTTTCTGCAGGATCTTCAACCGCTCCCTGGCTCAGGCAGTCATCCCCTCCTGCTTGAAAACTTCCACCATTATTCCTGTCCCCAAAAAGTCACCAGCCGTCCACCTGAATGACTACCGTCCTGTTGCTCTCACACCAGTCATCATGAAGTGCTTCGAGAGGCTGGTTCTCCAGCACATCAGGGACTGCCTTCCTCCCACTCTGGACCCCTACCAGTTTGCATACCGGGCTAACAGATCCACTGAGGACGCCATCGACAAGGGTGCTCTTTGTGGACTACAGCTCGCCATTCAACACGATCATCCCAGACATCCTCGTCGCCAAACTGGACACTCTCGGCCTCCCTGCCCTCACACGCATCTGGATTAAGGACTTTCTGACCAACAGACCCCAGACTGTGTTGCTCGGCCCCTACACGTCCTCCACCCTCATGCTGAGCACCGGTTCCCCCCAAGGATGCGTGCTGAGCCCTCTCCTGTACGCCCTCTACACCTACGACTGCAGCCCGGCCCACGGCAACAACACCATCGTCAAGTTTGCTGACGACACGACAGTGGTCGGTCTGATCTCGGAAGGTGACGAGACAGCCTACAGAGAGGAGGTAAAGAGACTGACAACTTGGTGCAAGGACAACAGACTGCACCTTAACACTGCTAAAACAAAGGAGATTGTCGTCGACTTCAGGAGGAACAAGACGCTGCCGCCCCCCCTCTGCATCGAAGGCGTGTGTGTGGAGAGGGTCCACACGTTCAAGTTCCTGGGAGTACAGATCTCCGATGACCTTTCTTGGAGTCACAACACCACAGCAGTGGTAAAGAAGGTCCGCCAACGTCTGCACTTCCTGAGAGTCCTCAGGAAATTCAACCTGGACAGGAAGCTGCTGCTGGCCTTCTACCACTCGTCCATTGAGAGCCTGCTGACGTACTGTGTCTCCACCTGGTACAGCGGCTGCACTGAGGCGGACAGAGTGAGGCTCCAGAGGACAGTCAAAACAGCGCAAAGGATTATTGGCTGCCCTCTCCCCTCACTGTCGGACATCTACACCGCCCGGTGCCTCAGAAGGGCTCTCAACATCGTCAATGACAATACCCACCCAAACTCACACCTGTTCGACCTGTTGCCCTCTGGCAGGCGCTACAGATGCATCAAATCAAGGACCAATAGACTGAGAAACAGTTTCTTTCCGAGAGCCATCTCCATTCTGAACTCTCACACACACACGAGAACACCCTTACCTTGCAGAACAGCATTGTGATGTGTTTTTATATGCACTATTCAGTACTAAATTCCATTGCACTCTCTTATTTATTTATCTAATTTATATATTTGTCTGTATTATTGTTGTATTGCACTGGAGAGGGGAGCCCTCTAATCTCGTTGCACACTTGAGTACAATGACAATAAAGGGATTTCTAATTTCTAATTCTAAGCCTGTATTTATGATTAGAGGGAATCGGAGAAGCGGGTTGTTGCAAATAAAGGCTGTCCGAGTTGGGTCAGAACAAAGAAACTGGACGTGTATTTTTCTTAGAAAACCCCACTTAAACATGGTGGCAGCTAGTGATGGGTAGATGAGGCATCCTGTATCGTTTCGACACAGTGACACAATGTATTGACACTGTGTTGACACTGTGTTGCTGAATACTGACACCTGGTGGACTTGCAGGAAACATTTGACAGGGTCATCTGACACTGATCTGTCAAACTAATTTTATCCAATTCCATTGATTAGCGACGTGATGTGTTTTTATATATCCTATTTCGTATTGCATTCCATCGCACTATTTAATTTTCATATTTATCTAATTTATATATTTAACTGAATTATTGTTGTATTGCACTGGAGAGAGGAGCTCTCGAATCTCGTTGCACACTTGAGTACAATGACAAAGGGATTTCTGATTCTGATTAGGCATTTGCTTTCACATTATTTTTACATACACGCAATTTCATAAAAAAAATCTTTGATATTCGAGACGCAGTTGATAAATTAAGAGAACATCTGTCTGAATGCCCAAGTAAAAGTGTTGTGAATGACAATGGACTCATTGTAATTAAAGATTTTTATTCCAAAAAATTAGTTTCTCCAGCGTTTTGTTATTCAGTCTAATTCTTTTTTTGAGGCAATTTCCCCCGCCTTTGAGAAGATCCTCTCACAAGGCACTGAAGAGACCGGTGTGCACAACGCCTGTGTGGCTAATATAAATAGGTGAGGGAACGTTGCCTCCATGGACTTCCAGTATAAGAGCGAGTCTTCCGTACGTGCAACGTGTCCTGCTGACATATAGCGCTGCACCTCTGAGTGTGCATCAACAGTGACGTCTTCCATCTTGCGGATCTTTAATGCAAAGTAACGTGCCAATAACTGTTAATAATAACTTGATGTATAATGGTAGTAAGGTGAAACCGCTGGGCAGATGTAAAGTCAAGCTGAGGAACCCAAGGAACCAGAAACTGTATCGGTTGGAGTTCCAAGTAGTGGATGATGACTGCACTGTCCCACTTATAGGGAAAAGAGCCAGTGAGGCTATGAAACTTATCAAGGTGCATTATGAAAATATCATGGCAATGGACAGTATTGTGACAACAGAGAAAGAGACAATAGGAGAGTGGACATTTGAACAGATTAAGATAGACTTTGCAGATGTATTCTCAGGAGATGGGTGTCTGGAAGGAGAGTACACAATAGAAGTGGACAAAAGTGTCAAACCAGTACAGCGACGGGTGCCTGTTGCTATGCTGAAGCCACTGAAGGAGGAGCTTCAAGACCTTGAGCGCAGAGGTATTATCGCACCAGTGGACTGTAGCACCGATTGGATCAGCAGCATGGTGGTAGTACAAAAACAAAATGGCAGACCAAGAATATGCATTGATCCAAAGCCCTTGAACAAGGCTCTCAAGCGCAGTCACTTCCCATTGGCAACTATTGAAGATGTACTCCCAGACTTGTCTAAAGCTAGACTGTTCACGGTGTGTGATGTTAAAAGTGGTTTCTGGCATGTCAAACTTGAAGAGAAGTCTAGCTACCTGACCACATTCTCCACCCCATTTGGGCGCTACAGATGGCTCCGGATGCCCATGGGGATTAGTCCGGCACCTGAGGTTTTCCAGAGGAAATTGAATCAAGCATTGGATGGACTGCCTGGTCTGTATATCATTGCTGACGATGTGCTTATTACAGGCCAGGGTGAGAGACAGGAAGATGCGATAAGAGACCATGATGCAAAGTTGAGACAGTTTCTGGACAGATGTAAACAAAAGAACATTAAATTGAATCCAGACAAGTTCAAACTGAGACAGGCTGAGTGCAATTACATTGGACACAGGCTCACAGCAGGTGGACTGAAAGTTGACCCAGACAAGGTCCGTGCCATTGAGCACATGCCGAGGCCCACAGACGTCAAGGCAGTGCAAAGACTGTTGGGTATGATAAACTATCTGGCGAAATTTTGCCCCAAGCTTTCAGACCAATGTGAGGTACTGAGACAGTTGACACACAAAAATGTTGAATGGGAATGGATGGAGCAACATGAAACGGCTTTTGCGAAACTTAAAATGATGATTGCAGGTGCTCCTGTCCTGAAGTATTACTGCCCTGAGGAGGATTTAGTGGTGCAATGCGATGCATCGGACACTGGTTTGGGGGCAGCACTAATGCAGAAAGGCAAGCCCATTGCTTTTGCAAGCAGAGCACTCACGCAGACGGAACGTGGCTATGCTCAGATTGAGAAAGAGTTTTTAGCCATGGTTTTCAGTGTCGAGAAATTTCATCAATTCACGTATGGCCGTAAGGTCACTGTCCAATCCGATCATAAGCCGCTCGAGACAATTGTGAGGAAACCTCTGTTGAGTGCTCCAAAGAGACTCCAAAGGATGATGCTGCGCATTCAGAAATATGATTTGACTGTAGTGTACGTTCCTGGCAGGGACATGTTACTGCAGACACGTTGAGTAGAGCATATCTCCCAGAATGCTCACCCCTGGGCTCTGTTGAGGCTGACATAGAAACTGTTAACATGGTGCAGCACCTCCCTATCTCCAGTGACAGCCTGAGCAGGATTAGAGTAGCTACAGAAGAAGATAGAGCGCTTCAAACGCTTATTAAGATGATGCAACAGGGATGGCCATCAGACAGAAGATCAATACCGCCGGAGATCAGGCCATACTATTCGTTTCAAGGGGAGCTGAGTCACCAATATGGCATTGTTTTTAAAGGTGAACGTGCTGTTATCCCTACCGCACTCCAGAAGGACATCACCAGCCGTCTGCATTCATCTCATCTAGGTGTTGGAGGATGTCTGAGGAGAGCCAGAGAATGTGTTTTCTGGATTGGCATGAATGACCATATTACAGCACACATCGCTCGTTGTGACATCTGCAGGTCAGTAGATGACAGACAACAGAAGGAAACACTCAACCCACATGATTTGCCAAACAGGCCATGGGCAAAGGTGGGCGTCGACATTTTTCAGTTTGAGGACAAGAACTACCATGTGACAGTGGACTATTACTCGAATTATTGGGAAATAGACTTTTTGCCTGACACTAAATCTGCCACGGTGATAAAGAAACTGAAAGCCCACTTTGCTAGATATGGCATTCCCAGCACTGTAATTTCAGATAATGGACCTCAATACTCATCGGAGGATTTCCACAGGTTCAGTCGGCTGTGGGAGTTCGAGCACAAGACATCATCTCCAGGTTACCCTCAGAGTAACGGCAAAGCAGAGTCTGCCGTGAAGACAGCAAAAAGACTTTTGTAAAAGGCTAAAGCGGCTGGGCAGGACCCATATCTTGCGTTATTGGATCACCGCAATACACCGTCACAAGGACTAGACTCAAGCCCGGCGCAAAGACTGCTGAGCCGCCGTACAAGGACACTGCTCCCAGTCAAGCCCAGCCTTCTTCGGCCCAAAGTGATTAGAGCAGGGCCAGTGCTGCTGAAAAATCAATTCCGCCAGTGTGCTTATTACAACCGCTCTGCTAGGGATCTCGATGCATTAAAACCTGGCGATTGTGTTAGGGTTCAGCCTTTTCACCTCCACACTAAGTGGAGGTTGGGCAGAGTGAAAAACTGTGTTGATTGCAGATCCTATGACATTGAATTGGATTCAGGTGCTGTTCTGAGAAGGAACCGTAGACACCTCAGGCACGCTCTGGGAGATCCACATGTGAGGCCAATAGACATGGAGGCTGAGGATCCACCAAACACCCAAGCGAGTCCAATACAACCTCAGCCAGCCGCTCCGTCCGATAGCGATAGGCCGATGACAACTAGGAGTGGGAGAGTTATTCACAAGCCGCAGCGGTACAAGGACTTTACTACTTAATCACATGCTTTGGGGATTCTTATTTTTAAGGGTAATTGTAATTGTGAAAAAAAAAAAAAAGGGTGGGATTCTTCCTAACAGAGGAGCACTGTTTTGTTTGGGATGTTGAAATTGCATCTGTCACTGAGAAAAAAATAAAACTGTTGTCTCAGCATTGTTCACATTGTAATGTTTTTTTCTTCCTTGTGTGTGTTAATGTGTGTTCAGCACCAGGTCCAATTTAAAGGACAAGCTTTCCAAAAAGAGAAAGGATGTAACAATATGGTATGCTGTGTTATCAGGTGCACTAGTAGGGGGCACTGCAGGGCAGTTGGAAGTGTGTAAGCCTGTTGTTATGACTGCAGGGCATTCGAGGGACAAGTTGTTGCAAATAAACGCTGGCCAAGTTGGGTCAGAGCAAAGAAACTGGACTTGTATTTTTCTTAGAAAACCCCACTTAAACACTGCTAGCATATGCAGACATTATATTCATACAATCTTGCAGCCCGAGTGAACCACAGCATTGTTGCAAGTTCGGTAGGAGAAACGTAAACGTCCCACTGCTGGAGCAGGAAAGGCTTCTCGGGGCAAAGGCGGAAGTGACGTCGGAGCTGACTCGCTTTTGTGGCGTTATTTTAATTATTTTGTTACATTTTTTTTTTATCAACCAAATTAAAATATTACATAGAATATATATTAAAGGAGAACCATCAGGTGTAAAAACAAACACAGAGGCAAAGAAATATATTTGAAAAATACGTGCTTAAATCATGACGTCATAAGCAAGCGCGCAGCTTCCGAAGGACCCCGTCCACACCGGAATAAAAACACCCACCGCTAAATTCTTCTGATTTAGTGTGGAACTGACTGTAATTTTTTCATAGGATGTCCAGTTCTACTCTAAAGGACTACGACATAATTCATTAAGTCTTTGTGTCCCGATAACCTCATCTTCGCGCGTTGATGCTTTTCGGCGTAGTTAGCTTAGCTTGTTAGCTAGCTAGCCGCTAACAAAAAGAGGCACATGACTCATCGCCAAGCAGAGATCAAGTGCGGATTTTTGGGAATTATCATTTGAATATGTGTGAAAGAACGACACCCAAGTACAAAGAGGAACTTTGTGGAATAAAAGAAGAGAACGAGCAACATCTTCAACTGCTGGGCGAAGTTTTCAACCAGCCTCGTGTTGTGCCACTCAAAGCAGGTTTGTACACGTCTTACTCTCATTTGCTTTGTAAAGAACGACTTTCTATCGTTAAAAATATGCATCACAACATTAAGTTGTTTGGGGAAATCGTTCAAGGTTATTGCCGCTTTATTTTTAAATATTGCCTTTTACTTGCCGGTTTGCTGAACATTTGTTTATGCCAAATTAAATCAGTGCAGAAAATAAATGCCAAAGAATAACCAATAGTGGGGGGGGGGAACTCCATGTTTTCCCAGTATAAAATTTGAACTGATTATTTTACATTTTCAATTTTCTGGTTTTTATATCTTGTTCAAGCAATGACTTAGGGAAGGAATTCTGCCTGACTCTAAAAAATGTGCACACTGCGGCGAAAACATCAATGGCGGTCGATGAATTTTAGTGAATAAAACACAAAATATTAAGTTTAAAAAAAAAAAAAATAAGTACATATTGGTCTTATTTATTAACTTTGTACTGTCTTGGTCGGGTGAGAGTCAAAGAACCTCGTGTGGCCCTGCACTGTTTTGTGCACAGGTGCATTGTTTCACCTCATCCAAACATTTAAAATACATTGAATGCATCCATCCAGGGTTGCACGGATCTCATCAGTGAACAAGCGCATGCTGCAAGGAATGCATCTGCATCTTTGGCTTACTATGGGCTTAAAAAGGGAGAACGTCACAACCCCCTTTTCCACCAACAAGTCCAGGAACATTTAGTTCCTGGTAATAAAGTTCCTGTGGCCCAGGTGGTTTGCATCACCCCCACAACTCATAGTTCCTGCTAATTTATCCAAATGACAATCATGATGTATCAGTGGGAGGTCTTGTGTTACTTTGTTAGTCATTACTGACACCCTATGGCTGTTAACCATCATTGCAGTTCCAAAATGATTCAGTGAACTCTTAAAATATTATGGTGTATCTTAGTTGAATTAGAATACATATTCCAGAAACGTCTGTGACTATGTCAGGAATGAACTCGGGCACCAGCCGCAATGTGCTTACTTTTTAAATGCTCGTTTATCACGGTTGTGCTGCGAAAGGGAGGTTTACACATCGTAGGATGTAATTTTGTGAAATGCCCCCATGGTCCGGTCAAAGTTGGTGCCGCACGCATTGCTCCGTGTGCGGCAGGCACAAGTCAAGGTAGCACGGTAGAAACAATATAAGACAAAGTCGCCGCATGAGCTTTGACTTGACCAAACCAAATGTGTGTGTCTTTTTGTGCCCTGCAGACGTCAGTGAATACGATCTCCGTTCTGTGAAAGAGGAGCCAGACTTGACTCATATCAAAAAGGAGGAGGAGGAGGAGGAGGAGATCAACAAGTCACCACTGAACGTTGTCCCTATAAAGACTGAAGATGAAAACAAGGATGAGAGTGAGGACAACAGAGGGGCGGAGCCTCCAAGCAGCAGCTCAAGTCATCACGTGACAACAGAAGGTGATGAAGACCACTGGGGGCCATCACAAGCACAAAATGAGGACACATTATCACACGATGATGATGATGATGGGCAAGCCAAAGGTGAAAGGGCATGTCACACTGACTCATTCACTTCAAAGCTGTCGTTAAAACCGCACACAAGAACACACAGCGGAGATAAACCTTTTTGCTGCTTGTTTTGTGGTAAAAGCTTTTCTCTAAAATCAAATTTAACAAGCCACACAAGAACACACAGTGGTGAAAAACCTTTTTCTTGCTCAGTTTGTGGAAAATGCTTCTCCCAAAAGGGAAATTTAACAGAACACACAAGAACACACACTGGAGAAAAACCTTTTTCCTGCTCAGTTTGTGGCAAAAGCTTTTCTGGAAAGTCTAATTTAAGAAAACACACAACAACACATAGTGGAGAAAAACCTTTTTCCTGCTCGGTTTGTGGCAAAAGCTTCTCTCTAAAGTCTCATTTCGTAAGGCACACAAGAATGCACAGTGAAGAAAAAACTTTTTCTTGCTCAGTTTGTGGCAAAAGCTTCTATCAAAAGTTTGATTTAACAATCCACACAAGAATGCACAGTGGAGAAAACACTTTTTCTTGCTCAGTTTGTGGCAAAAGCTTCTATCAAAAGTTTGATTTAACAAGGCACGCAAGAACACACAGTGGAGAGAAGCCTTTTTCATGCTCAGTTTGTGGCAAAGGATTCTCTGAAAAGGGACATTTAACACAACACACAAGAACACACAGTGGAGAAAAAGCTTTTTCCTGCTCAGTTTGTGGGAGACGCTTCTCTGTAAAGTCAAATTTAACTTGTCACACAAGAACACACACTGGAGAAAAACCTTTTTCCTGCTCAGTTTGTGGCAAGAGGTTCTCTCGAAAGTCGGTTTTACGAAGCCACACAAGAACACACAGTGGAGACAAGCCACTCAGTTGCAGCGTTTGTTCTAAAAAATTCTTCACTAAACAGGGAACTGAGAGACACAATTGTGCTGGCGAGAATTGCAGCGATCCTTGAAGCTTAAAAAAAATAAAACAAAAAACTGAAGGAACTGACTCTTTGTGGTAAGATGTAAATTTTGATTTTGAATAAAATATGATATATTGAATTTTGAGAAGCTTTTTTACTGACACTAAGCCAATGTGATCATTGCCAGAAGAAGCAACGTGTCTGAGTGATGATTAATCTTTTTGTGTGTTCACATCAAACATGTAAATAAAATAAATTGCCTCTGCCTGGAACAAATATTTGTGAACATTTTGCTTTTCAGTTGTCTTTTTAATCGTACCTAATGGAAAAGGTGTGAGAAGAAACGGTGCTTATGCAATCGGTGCCTTCCACAGTCATCAATAAAATCACTTGTTCCACTTGCTCAAATGGCCTTCATTACGCTGTGTGAAAAGGTGAAAAACTGAACTAGAAGTTGAACTATAAAAAGAACCAGAAAGAGAAACGGAAATAGTCTCAGTTTCTCTTAAAGGTTTTGTCAGGAGTTGGCAACTCGATGGCGACTGGAGTCAGCGCTGGTTTTCTCGCTGTGTTTGGCTGGCTCGTATATGTATGGTCCATTGAACATCACTCAAACTCTTCAAATATCCCCTCACATACATTTAATATTTCGCTTTCTGAATAAATTTCTTTCTTTCTAGGTTGAGCTCTATCAAGCGTTTGGGGTTTGTTGCTAAGCAGAATCTCACTTTGGAAAAAAACTATCATTTTGTCAAATATACCAAATATTTTTGTTCATGCTATATTATGCTTTTTATACGTTGGATTAGTTATATAATGAAATAGGGAAATATTAAAATTGGCAACCACATACAGACTTAATTCAATTAATAATAAATATAGAAACATTTTATAAATATTGAACTCATTGAGAAGAGTCCTAATATTGAAATAATTATTGAAATATAAAAAATACTTATGTATTAAATTAATTCAATAACCCGACCCCGGATGAGCGGCAGAAAATGGCTGGATGGATGGAATAATTTAAATTGCACACATATTCAAATGAACAAATATCTTAAGAAATAATCAAGAGTGAAATAAAAAGGTTTACATTAATATTGATATAATTTAACATTAAAATACTTGAATAAATATTGTATTATTACATAAATAAGCTTAAATATAAATTGTAATAAATAAAAAAAAAGTTGTGTATTTTTAAATGGCCTAATATAGATATGGGAAGTAATTCTCTTTATGTAACTATGAAGGGACTGGAGCTCACAGAAGTGACCAGTCTTGGTTCTGAAGTTCCGATGTAACCAGATACTGCCCTGAGAGAAAATAGGCCTGAGCATTGTTAATGGTGGGGGCAATTCTCTCGCCAGGTCGGTGACCTTCCAGGGTATGAGAGTAATTTAAGGTGGTCACGAGTAGACTGGTCGTATCAAAGGGGAGACGCATCTGCTCTCCCTCTGGGGGATTTTTGGAGGGAAATCCCGAAGACTAGCGGGATGGGAATGCATATGCAACAAGGGAAAATTAGATATTCATGTCCTACTTGGGCATTCCCTGTAAGAAGGGAATGTCTGAGAGGGGGCTCGCACGTGCGCGGGGCGCATACACGCACAAGTTTTTGGGGAGACTTCTTTTGACATCAGCATGTGACGAGAATAAAATCTTTTTCGAACCAGTTCTTTTCCATCACCAATCCAGCCTTGCTCGGCTGCCTCTCCGGAAGGCAGCAAGGTCCCAAACATCTGCCAAGTTACAGGATGGAAAGTATACTATGAACTTACCTTTCAAGAAGAAAGATGTCTTCTTACCAAACAATTTTGCTGTGGCCCAGCAACGGTTACAAGGTCTGAAGAAGAAATTTAAGTTTGATCAGCAACTCCATCAAGAATATGTGAAGTCCATGACTAATGTAATCACTTGCAATTATGCAGAACAAGTACCTGACGATCAAAGAGACCTTGATTCAGGAAGAGTTTGGTATATTCCCCATCATGGTGTCCATCAGCCCAGAAAGGGAACACTGCGTGTCGTGTTTGACTGTGGTGCCACGTTTAAGGGCTTGTCCCTGAATACGGAGCTGCTGCAAGCACGTTGTGGTCCTCGTCAGCACCCGTGCGGCTGAATTCTGAAGTAGTTGTAGACTAGAAATACTCTTTTTGGGAAGACCAGAGAGCAGGGCATTACAGTAATCTAGGCGGCAGGAAATAAAAGCATGCATCAGCACCTCCGTGTTAGCCTGAGAGAGAAACGGGCGGACTCTGGCTATATTCTTAAGGTGATAAAAACCAATCTTGGTTACATTTTTAATATGAGGAATAAAACTGAGCTCAGAGTAAAAAATGACGCCCAGGTTCTTCACAAATTGTGATGATTTATAATCTTGTAGTTTTGGTAAAAGTTTTTCTCTCTGACCTTCAGGACCAATAACTAAAACCTCTGTTTTGTCCTGATTGAGCTGTAGGAAATTCTCTGCCATCCATGACTTAATATCTAAAATGCAATTTAAAAGGGTATCGATAGGCTTTGTGTCATCCGGAGACACGGCAATATACAGCCGTGTGTCATCAGCGTAGCTGTGGAAGCTGATGCCGTGTCTCCTAATGACATCCCCAAGAGGAAGCATGTACAGATTAAAAAGTATTGGGCCTAAAATTGAACCTTGGGGAACCCCACATTCAATTTCATGGGTTTTGGCGGAACAGGTATCCATACTTGCAAAGAAACGTCTGCCTGTGAGATAGGAATAAAACCAGTTAAAAGCAGTACCAGAGAGGCCCAATAGGTTTTTAAGTCTATTTAATAAAATGTGATTTACTGTGTTAAACGCGGCACTTAAATCCAGTAGCACCAAAACTGTGAGTTTTTTTGCATCTGCAAAACACCTGAAATCATTTAGAATCCTTAAAAGAGCTGCCTCTGTACTGTGGTTCATTCTAAAACCAGATTGAAATTTCTCTAAAACATTATTTGTATTTAAAAAAATAATATAACTGTAGAAAAACATTTTTTTCTAAAATCTTACTTCAAAACGGTAAGTTGGATACAGGTCAAAGTCCTCACAGAGAACGTCTGTCGCTGTCTGTGAGGACTTTTTAATATCAGAGCTGGTGAAAAGATCGAAGGTGGAGAAGAGATACCTAGGGTTGTTTTTACTAATTGTAATGAGATTTGAGAAGTAAGACATTCTTGCCAGTTTGACTGTTTTATTGTAGGATTTGAGTTGTTGACATAATATTTGGTCATGACCAGGTCCAGGGTGTGTCCTCTGTTGTGAGTTGGCTGTGCGACATGCTGTTTAAATTCAAAATAGTTAAAAAGGTTTAAAAATTCTCTGGACAGTGAGTCCAAGATATTGTCAACGTGCACATTAAAATCGCCAGTTATTAAAATTCTGTTATAAGTGGAATGTAAAATCGATAAGAACTCTGAAAACTCACTCATAAAAGAAGTAGAGTGATGAGGAGGTAGATAAAGTGTGACACAGAGAATAGAAGGACTGCTAAAAACAAAGGCATGGTGTTCAAAAGATAAATACCTGTTAAAAATAGTTTCCTTTGAAATAAGAGTTTAAGTTTTTATAATTGACACAGTCCCGCCTCCTCTTTTACAGTCTCTGGTCGAAAATAAAAAATAAAAATTTGGTGGGCAAGCCTCGGTGAGAGCAACTGGAGCATCTGTACCTAGCCATGTCTCAGATAAAAGAATACCTTCAAGGTTGTTGTCTAAAATCAGGTCGTTTATGATAAAAGTTTTGTTTAAAAGGGAGCGCACGTTCAGCACAGCCAGGTTAATGTTTGTGCTGGACGTGCGCTCATGGTCACATGGATTTGAAATGTTAACATATAAAAGATTGTCACTTTTAAAACCACTTTGTTTGTGTGTGGGAGGGAACCGTCTGCGAGTGATGGTTTGAATTGAGAAAATGTCCGACTTGAGTGGGAATGATAGTCGGGGCCTGTTGGGAATGCTATTGAAAGAAACTAAGATTGGCCTGTAGGTGGGTGAAGAGCTTGTTTGTGTTTGTGTTAGAGCTTGGGGTGGGAACACAGGCGGAGTGATTTGTCCGTCGGAGTCAGCTGGGAGCTTGATTGACAACTGCATAATGAATGTTAGCTGCTAAAATCGAGCTACCCAGGAAGCTCGGGTGAAAAGCGTCTGGTTGGTAAAAGGAAGCACGGTTCCAAAATAGGTTAAAATTGTCAATAAAAGCAAAACCGAAATGTCCGCAAGTGCGTATGAACCATGTGTTCAGGCTTAAAAGACGACTGAAGCGCTCGCTGCCGGGGGATAGCGGCGGTAAAGTGCCGCTTGCCCAGACCGACAGACCACAAGTTTGTAGCAGGTCGAAGAGGACATTAAAATCTCGCTTGGTTTGTTCCGATTGTCGGCGCACTGTTTCATTCGTCCCCACGTGGACAACGAGCCGGGATACGGATGGTGGAAGAGAGAGAAGAACATCTGGCAGGATGTTAGCTATGTCCGTGACGTTGGCTCCGGGATAACAGCGGGTGATAGGACCAATGTAGCGTGTGTGTTTAATGATGCTGTCGCCAACAATGACGGTGGTTGGTGAGTGCAGAGGATGTGAAGGATGAGTGCCAGGGGAACCGTGAACTCTGTGGACTCTGTGAAGAGAATCCCGACCTCGTTGTCCTAAATCGTGCTCCTCAGGCCGGGTGGCAACTGAGGACGGGACTGGTGAGTGGTGCCGATGTTGTGGCCCACTCGTGTGCCGGGACACTGCGTCCCTGAGCAGCCCCACTCGAGAACGGCCGACCGGGCCACGCGTGGACTTACCCACTCCGGCCGAATTTTGCATGAGCGGCAGAGAATTCAAAGGAGCACGTGGGACCCCAGCCCTGGGGTCAGATGCTACGGCTGACGTCTCCGACCGCAGGGGCGCAGCAGTGGCAGCGGGAGAATCCTCTGCCAGGGAGGAAAAACGATTCCTCATGACCAATCGAGGGCGGGGAGATGGTTCTCTGCTCCTCTCGCTGCGGGATGCCACCTCGACCCAGGTGGTACCATGGAGTGGTGTTGAGCAGGATGGGCCTGGGCAGGTAGCTGGATCCCATCCACTGTGTCCGTCAGTGGAGCCTCTGTCATACTCACCGCTGTGATTTCGCTGGATTGCCTATCCATAATGACGGCGGAGAGTTGTGGGAAACGGGTCGTGAAAGACGCGACGAGGGACTCTTTTCGACGGAGTTCTTCCGTCAGACGACGGTCTTCCTCTCTCAGGTCAGAGATTGTTTTATTTGTTTCATCCTGCACCATTATGAACCGGGTCCGGTGACCGGGGCTAGCACGGCGGGCTAGCAGCGGCTAGTCTGAGGCAGAAGTATGCTAGCTGTTTGACAGTTGGCCGGTTCACCGGTGGGAGCGTGCCCGCAAGTTAAAAATTTAAAACAGTCACTGTATACAAAAAAGTATAAAAAGTATGTCCAAGCAGTAAAAGTTGCGCAAGCTTATTACGATGAGCACTCCTACGGAGGCGAACAACTTCCGCGTCCTGTCAAGCCAAAAGAAATAGAAATCTAGGAAGTTCGTGTTAAAAAAAAAAAATAAATAACGTGAACATTCTTAAATTAGATTTATTACTCAATATACGGTGGGTCAAGCTTCCCTCACACTTGATCTTTCAGTAGACCGTGTCTTCATCTTCACTCTTTATAGCCGTGATTCTCAAATAGTGGGTCGCGGTGCGATGCTGAGGCGGGCGCGTGGGACCCTGGGGAACATGCTTTTTTTCCGCCGTAGTCCAGCTGTACGATGCATAGTTTTGGGACCGAAAAAGGCAATCTCAGACAATGCGAGTTTGAGCAAGTCAAAGCTGTTTGTGCGCCTAGTTCACGCGGTACTGAATAAAAAAAAGGAAAAAAAAGCGTCGGCCTGTCTCGCTCGTTGTCCCGGAGGTGATTTCTTTCCGCTACTTAAATGCCCTGCGCTAAGCTATCTTCCGCCGCAGCAGAACGGACTTTGTTTGAACTATATGTAAGTCCATACACAGCAGCAGCAACAAGCTACGTGATGGAAAATAAACGACTCCACTAACAAGTAGCGTGCTAAGCGAGGAGGCGAGGAGGTGCTAAGCGCGCTAATCGCGAAAATGAATTTTTTCGATGTACGCACGAGCAGCAGCTATGAACAGAAATGTTGTATTGCAACCATTACGTATCTAAACATAAAATAAAAGGAACACGGAAATGTCTGACGTCATCACGACGAAGTGGTTCGATGTCAAACGTATAGTAAATGTAATGATAGCAGTTATATCATTAGTCAGTAGTTGGCAGTATTGCCTGATGTGTGTTTAGTTACCAGACGAACAAGTGTGTATGCACAAAGACGAGAATGCAAGTCAGTAAATAAAGAGACACAAGCTTGCAGCATCACATTACCTGCGTGACTTCTTAAGATAGAAGACAGAACATTACATGGTACCAGGTCGCGGGTCAAGAATAGGACTGACGCGAGATGGACTCCGTAAGGCCACCAGAAGCGCTGAAAAAGACGGGAAATGTGGACGAGAGTTGGCGGGCTTTCAAGCAACAATTCCAGCTCTACCTTGCCGCCGTGGGAGTCGGTAACAGAGCAGACGAAAGAAAAATAGCCCTTTTGCGAACCAATGCCGGAGCCGAGGCCATCGAGGTATTCAACACCTTTGTTTATGATGAACCGAAGATAAAGACAAGTTTGAAACGGTCCTACAAAAATTTGATGAAAACTGTCTTGCTAAGAAAAACGAAACTTATGAGAGATACGTGTTTTGTTCAAGACTCTAACAGCGCGGTGAGTCCTTTGACAATTTCCTCACCGATCTCAAAATTAAAGCTAAGTCTTGTAACTTTGGTGATCTGAAAAACTCAATAATAAGGAAAGCCTTGCCAAGCTAACGAGCTAGCAAAGCAGCACGTGCTAACTTTCCAAGCAGCGCCATCTTATGAAAAAAACAGAGTCCGTGAAGGCAGTGACGAGGAAAGGTAAACTGCAATTCAAGAAAAAGACCAAAAACAATGAAAATGATCAAGCTCCATTCAGCTGTAAAAAGTGTGGAGAAATGCACGAGCCAAAACGATGTCCTGCATTTGGGAGAACATGTGCTAAGTGTAAAAAGCAAAATCACTATGCTAAGATGTGCAACACCAAGAAGAAAGTGCACACCGTGCAGGAAGACACAGATGATAGTGATGACCTAAGTGACACTTTTTTCATCAAAATCGTGTCATATGACGAAAGCGATGTGCAACAACAAACTAGAGGAGACCCAGAGCAAGCTGTTAATGCAGTAAAAGAAGATAAATGGATTGCACCACTGCTTGTCAATGTGACTCAAGTTACTTTTAAAATTGACACAGGAGCAAAAGCAAACATAATAAACGAAAAAGACTTGAAATCACTTGAAGAGAAACCGGAAAGAGTCACAGACAAGGCCGTGAAATTGAAAACTTACAACAATCAGCCAATAAAAACAAAGGGATGTTGAAGGCTAAAAGTGACAGCAAAGGGAAGACAACACAAATTAACATTCACAATTGTTCCAAGTGGACTGGAGTCAATCCTCTGAGACAAGGCGTCTGAAGAGCTTGGACTGGTGAAAAGAATTTACCAAGTCGATGGCAAGGATGTCAATAAGAACAACAAAGTGTTGCAGAGTGAAGGTAGTAAGAGTATTGTGAACAAATACTTTTCTGTCTTCAAAGGAGAAGGTACGCTACCTTACACTTATAAAATACAGCTCAAGGAAGATGCTAAACCTGTAGTACATGCCCCGAGAAGAGTTCCAGCCCCTCTCAAAGAGAGATTAAAAAAGGAACTGAGCAGAATGACACCGATCGGAGTCATAGAGAAAGTGGAAGAACCCACCGACTGGGTAAATTCCATCACGTGTGTTAAAAAGAGGAACTCCCCAGTGTTACGTGTTTGCCTCGACCCAAAGATCTGAATGAGAACATTAAAAACGAACATTATCAGATTCCCAAGCGTGAAGAAATCCAGAGTGACATGGCAGGTGCTAAGTACTTTAGCAAATTAGATGCAACGCATGGATTTTGGCAGGTGAAGCTGGACACCGAAAGCAGCAGGTACACCACCTTCAACACACCATTTGGGCGTTTCTGTTTTCTGAGACTACCATTTGGCATAAAGTCTGCGCCTGAGTTCTTTCACAGAGCTATGGAGTCAATTATAGAAGGTCTGGAAGGAACCCGTGTGTACATTGATGATTTGGTTGTTTGGGGAAACATGGAACAAGAACACAATGAGAGACTTGAGGAACTGCTACAAAGAGTTAAAATGAATGGACTTAAACTAAAACGAGAGAAATGTCTGTTTGGAGTTACAGAATTGACAATCTTGGGAGACAAGCTCACAGCAGATGGAGTGGTGCCAGACAGAACCAAAGTGCAAGCAATACTGGAAATGCCAGTTCCAACTGAGAAAAAAGGGACTTCTGCGAGCAATGGGGATGATAAACTTCCTGGGCAAGTTCATTCCAAACCTCTCTTCAAGTCAAAGTCCCTAAGTTTGCTGCTGCATCACAACGTAGTCTTTGTGTGGACAACAAAACATGACAAAGAATGGCAAGATCTAAAGAGAACTGTGACAGCTGAGCCAGTCCTTGCCTACTTTGATCCATCAAAACCAACCAAAGTTTCCACGGATGCGTTGAAAGATGGACTAGGTGCCGTACGGCTGCAAAAGGCGAGAGACACATGGCAACCTGTAGCCTATGCATCCAGGTCAATGTCAGAGACTGAAAAACGCTCTGCTCAGATCGAAAAGGAGTCACTGGGTTTAGTGTTTGGATGTGGCAAATTTCACACGTATGTTTATGGACTGCCCACGTTCATAGCAGAGACTGATCATAAGCCACTGATTTCAATTAGGAAGAAAAATCTCAATGACATGACGCCCAGAATTCAACGCATGATGATGACGTTGCAGCGCTATGATTTTGAGCTAACTTACACGCCTGGAAAATACATAGTGCTTGCTGATGCGTTATCCCGAGCGCCGCACCCTAACAGTGACATCAAGGACTGCGTTACGGCGGAGGAGGCTGAGGTTCACATTAACATGGTCACAGCCGCACTTCCTGCTACTGACGCTATGCTGCAACAAATTGTTGCAGAGACGGCAATGGACGCAGTCTTGAACAAAGTGTCACAATGTATGAACAATGGATGGTCAAAAGGGAACTGCCCTCAGTTTTACCCGATGAGAGCGGAGTTGTGCATGGCGGACGGCCTCCTGCTTAGGACGGACAGGATTGTAGTTCCACAAGCTATGCCCAAGGACATGCTTCAGCGTCTTCACGAAGGACACCTGGGAGTGGAGAAATGTAAGAGAAGAGCACGAGAAGCCATCTACTGGCCGGGCATTAACAAAGACATAGAAGAAATGATTTAAAAATGCCAAGTTTGCAAAAAACATCAACACAAACAAGTCAAAGAGCCAATACTGGTAGCTGACCTTCCCACAACTCCCTGGCAGAAGGTAGGCACTGATTTGTTTCATATAAGAGAACATTATCAGATTCCCAAGCGTGAAAAAATCCTGAGTGACATGACAGGTGCTAAGTACTTCAAATTAGATGCATCGCATGGATTTTGGTATTCATAAATGTGTTTGGTTTGCTTTTGTGAATAAAGATTTTACAAAAAACGTATGAGTAAATATTTATCATCTCATCAATATTTGCACAACAGAGTACTGAGTTTCGAGATCCTCACAATAATAATTCTCAAAATTATATTTCTTATCAATTTAGCTTAGTTAAGGGATATTTTATTGACAATCTAACATCACTATACAAAGACAGAAAAAAAATTGGTGGTGGGGGGGAGCGAATCTTTTTCTTCTTGGTAGAGGCCGGCGTGAAATAATTGAGAAGCACTGCTAGTATATGCAGACATTATATTCATACAATCTTGCAGCCCGAGTGAACCGCAGAATCGGTCAGAGAATCGTAAACGTCCCACTGCTGGAGCAGCAGAGGCTTCTCGGGGCATAGGCGGAAGTGACGCGAGAGATGACTCACCAATGTGGCGTGAATTTAGTTATTTTGTTACATTTTTTTTCAACCGAATTAAAATATTACATAGAATATATATTAAAATAGAACAGCCAGGGGTAAAAACAAACACAGAGGCAAAGAAATATATTTGAAAAATACGTGCTTAAAGCATGACGTCATTAGCAAGCGCGCAGCTTCCGAAGGACCTTGACCACATCCACCGACCCGTCCACACCGGAACAAAAAATCCCACCGCTAAATTCTTCTGATTTAGTGTGGAACTGACTGTAATTTTCTCACAGAATGTCCAGTGCGACTCTAAAGGACTACGACATAATTCATTAAGTTTTTGTGTCCCGATAACCTCATCTTCGCGCGTTGATGCTTTTCGGCGTATTTAGCTTAGCTTGTTAGCTAGCTAGCCGCTAACGAAAAGAGGCACATGACTCATCGCCAAGCAGAGATCAAGTGTGGATTTTTTGGAATTATCATTTGAAAATGTGTGAAAGAACGACACCCAAGTACAAAGAGGAACTTTGTGGAATAAAAGAAGAGAACGAGCAACATCTTCAACTGCTGGACGAAGGTTACAAGCAGCCTCGTGTTGTGCCACTCAAAGCAGGTTTGTACACGTTTTACTCTCATTTGCTTTGTCAAGAACGACTTTCTATCGTTAAAAATATGAATAACAACATTAAGTTTTTTGGGGGAAATCGTCCAAGGTGATTGCCGGTTTTTTTTAAAATATTGCCTTTTACTTGTCGGTTTGCCGAACATTTGTTTATGCCAAATTAAATCAGTGCAGAAAATAAATGCCAAAGAATAACCAATAGTGGGGGGTGAACTCCATGTTTTCCCAGTATAAAATTTGAACTCGTTTAACATTTTACATTTTCTGGTTTTTATATCTTGTTCAAGCAATTCCTTACGGAAGGAATTCTGTCCGACTCTAAAAAATGTGCACTCTGCGGCGAAAACATCAATGGCGGTTGATCAATTTTAGTGGATAAAACACAAAATATTAAGTTTTTTTTTTTTAAATCAAGTACGTATTGGTTTTATTTATTTATTTATTAACTTTGTACTGGCTTCGTCGGGTGAGAGTCAATGAACCTCCGGTGGCTCTGCACTGTTTTGTGCACATGTGCGTAGTTTCACCCCATCCAAACATTTAAAATACATTTAATGCATCCATCCAGGGTTGCACGGATCTCATCGGTGAACAAGCGCATGCTGCAAGGAATGCATCTGCATCTTTAGCTTACTATGGGCTTAAAAAGGGAGAACGTCACAACCCCCTTTTCTACCAACAAGGCCAGGAACATTTAGTTCCTGGTAATAAAGTTCCTGTGGCCCAGGTGGTTTGCATCTCGACTGCAACTCATAGTTCTTGATAATGTATGCAAAAGACAATGATGATGTATCAGTGGGATGTCTTGTGTTACTTTGTTTCTCATTACTGACACCCTATAGCTGTTAACCATCATTGCAGTTACTAAATAATTCAGGGAACTCTTATAATATTATGGTGTATCTTAGTCTAATTTGAATATGTTGTTGCTTAATGCTTATGTGAAGGGATTTTGTCTCTTCAAACATAATTTTGTTTTAAATTTTATTTAGAAACAGAAATTATTTTTTTTTTAAAAAGTAAAAAGGGGAATGTTGGAACGTACTAGCAGGCTAAAAGTCATTTTGGAGAGAAAAAAAACAAAAACGAACGTAAATCATGCAATAAATAGCGACTATGATGCCTTTAATTCTTTTTGGTATCCAGATTATAATGGAAGCAAAAAGTACCCACGATGAAACTATCTCGAAATGCAAAAAGAAATACTTGTAAACATATTTCTCGAAAAGGATTTCTATTCTATTAATGACATGTTGCGATGGCCCCCATCAATATGTTAGGGTCCCACAACAGGTCTTCCATCAGACGCACACAATAGCCTGTGTGTGCTAACTTCAGCTCGCTTCCAGAAACGTCTGTGACTATGTCCGGAATGAAATCGGGCATCAGCCGCAACATGCTTCCTTTTTAAATGCTCGTTTATCACTGTTGTGCGGTTAACGGGAGGCTTACATCGTAGGACGTAATTTTGTGAAATGCCCCCATGGTCCGGTCCAAGTTGGGGTCGCACGTATTGCTCTGTATGCGGCAGGCACAAGTCAAGGTAGCACGGTAAAAACAATATAAGTCAAAGTCGCCGCCTGAGCTTTGACTTTATCAACCCAAATTTGTCTTTCTGTGTCCTACAGACATCAGTGAAAACGATCTCCGTTCTGTGAAAGAGGAGCCAGACTTGACTCATATCAAAAAGGAGGAGGAGGAGATCAACAAGTCACCACTGAACGTTGTCCCTATAAAGACTGAAGATGAAAACAAGGATGAGAGTGAGGACAACAGAGGGGCAGAGCCTCCAAGCAGCAGCTCAAGTCATCACGTGATAACAGAAGGTGATGAAGACCACTGGGGGCCATCACAAGCACATAATGAGGACACATTATCAGACGCTCATGACGACGATGATGATGATAATGGGCAAGCTAAAAGTGAAAGGGCATGTCACACTGACTCATTCACTTCAAAGCTGTCTTTAAAAGGGCACAGAAAAACACACAGTGGTGAAAAAACTTTTTCTTGTTCTGTTTGTGGGAAATGCTTCTCTTGAAAGTTTGATTTAACAATCCACACAAGAATGCACAGTGGAGAAAAACCTTTTTCCTGCTCGGTTTGTGGCAAGAGTTTCTCTCAAAAGCCGCATTTAACAACCCACACAAGAACACACACTGGAGAAAAACCCTTTTCCTGCTCAGTTTGTGGAAAATGCTTCTCTCAAAAGGGAAATTTAACAGAACACACAAGAACACACAGTGGTGAAAAACCTTTTTCCTGCTCAGTTTGTGGCAAAAGCTTTTCTCTAAAGTTCCGATTAACAGAGCATGCAAGAACACACACTGAAGAACCTCTTTCTTGCTCATTTTGTGGTAAAATCTTCTCCCATAAGTCACATTTAACAGAACACACAAGAACACACAGTGGTGAAAATCCTTTTTCCTGCTCAGTTTGCGGAAAAAGTTTCTCTCAAAAGGCAAGTTTAACAAGACACACAAGAACTCACAGTGGAGAAAAACCTTTTGCCTGCTCAGTTTGTGGTAAACGCTTCTCTCGAAAGTCTGATTTAAAAATACACACAAGAACACACACTGGAGAAAAACCTTTTTCCTGCTCAGTTTGTGGAAAATGCTTCTCTGAAAAGCCACATTTAATAAAACACACAAGAACACACAGTGGAGATAAGCCATTCAGTTGCAGCGTTTGTGCTAAAAAATTCGCCACTAAATGGCAGGCTGAGAGACACAATTGTGATGGAGAGAATATAGGGCTGGGCAATATGACCTAAAATAAAATGAGCAATTTTACCTCGATAACGATGAATCACGATAAATTTCCGCCCGTTGACCAAAATCAAAATAAATGCAGGAAATACATAATAACTGTTTTCTTTATTGACCAAGTGGTACACATTACTTTCAATGGAAAATAAAAGTACAAAAATCATGTGTAGAAGCCTTCCAAATATCTTACTTTGCATGACTTGAACAATGTCACAAAGAACAGGAGAAAAAGGGTACTTCTCGCAAAATTTTCTCTGCAAATAGATTGTGCCAAGATGCTGTTGTCACGATCCGCCGTCCGGCGAAGAAGAGGAGGTGATGCAATCGGCGCACGGCGAGAAGGAGGTGGACCCAAAATGCGAGGAGGCAGGGATAAGGGTGACTTAAATGGATTTTAATTGGCGACAACCGAAGGGCAAACCAGGGTACAAAGCGGGGTAACACGGAACAATGACCCGACACTGGCCGTGTCCAAATTAACAGGCTGCGACCTCGGAAGGCTGCTTTTTCGGTCGGATGACGTCACTTTCGGCGCGACACGACCGCGCGTGGTGTCCAAATTCACGGCTGTCACGTGCGACCTTCGAATCCAGCCTTGGAATTGGTCTTCGTTTCCATGGAGCCAAGGCCGCTTGACGCAACATTTACGTTACGCCCCCATATACTTTGCTCCTCTGTTCGACGCAGGTGATAAGTATTTGCGGTGGATTTATAAACGGCTTGGATAATCAATGGATAATCAGCGACGAGCGCCAGACCGAAGGCATCGGCTGCGCAAAACATTTGTATTATTTCATTTTAAACGATGGAACCCGAACTTTTCTTCATTTTATTTCACTTTTTGGTTTATTTCCATTTTGTTCTTGAGGAGAGGAGGATCACGCTTTCCCATCGCAGAGTTGTCCTTTATCGAAGGAATGAAGTAAGTTCTAAATCCGTCTATCAGCATTTTCACACTATTACCAACATTGACAGGTCAATAGGGTTATAACGTGATGGTTACAGATGAGCTAAAAACATCAGTAGTACAACTTCAGTAGTACATGTGTTAACTTCATAATAGAACAAATATCGAATGGAAATGATATAATTATATACATTCTGAAAGAGTTTTTATGAATTTAGATACTTGTGACGGCTTTATTGTCCCCGTGATTAGTTTGTACATATGGCAAAACACCAGAATACCACTAGAGAGTTTAGGGCCAGAGTTATTAAAATTAAGTTGGTGATACTGTAGGAATGATGCAAGCAAACGAAACAAGTACAATAATTAATGCGTTCATGTTTTTTTTTTTTTTATTCAAAACATTAACAGCCAAGAAGTCCATACTGCAGGATAAACCTGGGTGTGCCAGTGTTGGATTGTTTTTTCAATGGAGAGGATCTCCAAACAGACTTTCGCCTGAGCAGGGACTCTTTCAGAGTGTTGCTGAACCTCCTGGACCAAGACCGACGACATGGATGGGGTGTCGAGATAGAGGTCCTTGTCTTTCTCTTCTGGCTGGCGAGTGGGGCATCATATCGGGTGGTGGCACGAGCATTTGGGATGCCGCGGTCCACCGTCCACTACATTATCCACCGGGTCACTGGGGAAGTGGTGGCTCTTCGCCACAGAGTCATCCACTTCCCCAACACTGCAGAAGACCTTCAGGCAGTGACCCAGGGATTTGCAGGACTGGCGAGGCACCATGCATTTGCAAGAGCTGCTGGAGCAATAGATGGTTGTCATGTCCGAATCAAGCCTCCAAGTGGCCCTGATGGTCATGACTACAAGAACCGCAAGCTTTTCAGCAGCATAATCATGCAAGCTGTGTGTGACCATCAGGGTCGCTTTCTGGACATATTCTTGGGTTGGCCTGGATCAGTCCACGACTCCAGGGTCCTCCGGCACAGCCCCCTTTGCCAAAGAGGGCTGTATCCTCCTCCAGGGCACTTCATCTTGGCAGATGGAGGGTACCCGTGCCTCCAGCGACCACTCCCCCTCATCACTCCTTACAAGCGGCCGGTGCAGGGCGTGGGGGCCCGGCGCTTCAACGTTCATCATTCCAAAGGCACGCTCTATTATTGAGCGTGCCTTTGGAATGATGAAGGTGAGATTCCGGGCCATCTTTTTCCACACCCTGGAGGTGCACCACACCTTTGGCACAAAATAATCTTTAACTGAATCATCAAACAGCACAGCCACACAAACATGGCAAAATATCAGAAGATGTAATGAATGGTTAATAAATCTATGCCATCTTTTGTAGTGACATGGCAGCCATCTATTGCCCCAACCATCCCTGCAAACCCCCACGTAATGGATGATGTAGTGGACACTGCAACCGGTATGATGCCCCACTTCAAGTCACGAGAGGAAGATCAGGACTCTTGCTCGTGCCCCATCCATGTCATGGGTCCTGGAAGAAAGGTTCCATCCATGCTCCAAATGAGTCCCTGCTCAGGCGAAAATTGGCAAAACAGCACTGACACACTCAGGTTTATCCTGCAACAGTTATGAACTGGGAAATGCTTTTTTATTTTCTGTGAATAGTTACTGTGAATTATAATGTACTAAATGTATGTCTTGTTTGTCCACCAGTTTTTCAATGAATTAATAGTTTGTAAGCAAAACAGACATGGTGGAGTCTTCATATTATTGTAAATGTTTTGGTCTTTCACAAACCTGGGCTTTTTCACTTTTGTCTGAAGAAGCTGATCTCAAGATGTGACTGGGATACGAACTAGTTCATCTGTTTTGAAAGTACCCCGGTTTTTGTTTACTTTTTAATGAATGTTATCTAAATTTCAGTCTTGAACACCAAGCATATTTCACTCATTTTTTATTTTGATCTATCAACTTTTCCATCAAACTGAAAAACCTTTCAAATGTCTCCCTCCTCTCAGTTGCCCTTCCCTCCTCTGCCAACCTCTGTCTCTCCAATTCCTGTCTCCGCATTGCTAAATCATGTCTGTATAGTTCAATCAATTCATCCTCTCTCCTTCGCTTTCTCCCTCTCAGTCGTTGCTCCGGCTGTTGGCCTCGCTCTTCTTCCTCTTCTACGACTTCTTCTTCTTCCTCCTCCTCCTCTTGCGTCACCCTGGCCCGACTTGGCCCTGGGAGTTCTTCAGGGATGGCCTGACTTGGCCCTGGTCTTTCCTCAGGGATGGAGGCAATTAGGACAGGGGGGGTGATGGACTCTGTCCGAGCACTCCATCCATAAGTTCGAACCAGGGCCAAGTATCGGCAGTAGCTCTCCCTGCCACCCTTCGCCAGTCCCTGGGTTTTTGCAATCCTTTATATGAAAAGAAGCAAAAAGATAAAACAATTATATCTTCATTTTCACACACAAGAAAAAAAATGTGGACTTCCATACTTTATACTTCATTTTTAAATTATCCCTTTTTTTTTTTGCCTGCAGGGGCGTCACTTTGCCCTGCAGCTCAAGTTTTTCCACGATGGTCCTGTATTAAATAAATAAAAATGCATGCAAAAATAAAGTAAGAAAAAACGGGTAAAAAAGATGCAAATATTAGTCAGAAATCCTGGTGTTATGGGTAACATGCAGATTTATGTACTTCAGTACATTAGTTCATGACCGTTTCAGTGCGTTTTATCATGTTAATGTGGAGGGTGATTCGTATATTATTCATTAATATCAGTAATTGGGGAGCACATTGCAGGAGGTACATTGAATTTATACAGGGCACATTCTGTGCTAGGATAAACAGCTGCGTGTTAGCGCAAATCTAATTCAAACACAAATGGCTGATGAATGGAAACTAAAATTGCTATAGTGGGTCTCGCCATTCTTATGCGTTTTCCTTTTGATATTTTGAGTTTAAATGGATGGAAATAAATAAGACAATAACCCGTCAAATATTTTTCCCGATTGTAATTGTATTTTTACCTCCATGCTGTGGCTGCGGAGAACTTGGCCCCTGTAAAGAGGCTGTCGTACTCCCCGCGCGGCTGATTGTCTTGACGGATGTGAGACGAGTGAGGGGTAATGCTTGGTGACTGTAATTCTAAATAAAGCGGCGGTAAAAATTCGCGAAACCCAGGAACCGCTGCAGCTGTTTAGGGTTAGTGGGTGTCGGCCAATCTACCACAGCGCGGGTCTTGGCCGGATCGGCCTAATTCTTGTGTAACTCACACTTCTCCGCCTTGACGTACAACTTGTTTTCAAGTAAACGTTGCAAGATGGCCCGGACGTGTCGTTGGTGTTCTCCACGGAATTCAAGAAGATTAAAATGTCATCAAGAGAAACAAAACAACAGACGTTCAACATATCTCTTAAGACGTCATTGATTAGGCTCTGAAAAACTGCGGGGGCATTGGTCAATCCGAAAGGCATTACCAAATATTCAAAATGCCTAAAGGACGTCTTGAAGGCTGTCTTCCATTTATCCCCCTCGCTTATTCTCACCAAATGGTAAGCACTTTGTAAATCTAATTTGGAAAACACTGTTGCTGATTGCAACGGAGCAAAAGCAGAGTCCAGCACCGCAAGTGGATAGCGATTTTTAACCGCGATGTGATATCGTTCAGACTCTTGTAGTCCACACAAGGGCGTAATGTCTTATCCTTCTTTTCTACAAAGAAAAATCCATATCCCACCGGGGATTTTGAAGGCTGAATCAATCCCACCGCAAGGGAGTTGGTGATATATTCTTTCATTGCTGTTTGCTCGGGCTGGGATACTTATACAGGCGAGCAGAAGGAAGGGTCGAGTTCGGAAGGAGCTCGACGGCGCAATCATATGGAAGGTGCGGGGGTAAGGATTGAGCCCTATCTTTGCTGAAAACGGAGCGGAGGTCATGATAAACTTCAGGAACATTATCTAAGCAAATAATTTCAAGTGGCGTGGCACGGGTACTTAGTCCTTCTTCCACTGAGCGTAAACAATGGGCATAACAATAAGGGCTCCAATTTTCAAAAGACAGCCTACCCCAATCTATTACCGGTTTGTGAGACCTCAACCAGGGTAACCCAAGAACAATTGGGGCTGCTCTGGAGGGCATGACAAAAAAAGGACCATTTCTCTACGTGGTTACTTGATAATTTTAAGGTTAACGTTTGCGTTACCTGTTTAATATCCGCCAGGAGTCGCCCGTCGAGATCGCAAACTCTCTCGGGTTTTCCTAATTCTCTGACCGAGCAACCTAATTTAGCGACCAACCCGGAGTCAATGAAACAATCATCCGCTCCCGAATCAACGAGGGCACGAATGTGGATACTAGTACTTAGTCCAATAATTTCCCCGTCCATCTCAAGTCTTTTAGTGTCCCCAGGTCGTATGTCCATTTGTCCTCTGACCTCGAGGCTTGAGTTCTCTTGCCCCGGAGTCGGGGTGCTCGAGGTGGCGGATAGCCGACTTACAGAATTATCCTTGCTTCTGTGGTGGTGCCCGGCGTGAGGGTCGTGTCGGACATGAAGACACCCGGTGGCCCAGTAAGCCGCAGTAGAAGCAAGACCCCGACCTGAGCCATCGCTGTCGTTCCACCGCATCCAGCCGACCTCCTACCAGCTGCATAGGTTCATCAGAAGGAAGAGGCACTAGGACCCGGGGGTGCGCTGGCTCAGTGTGAAGCTGCTCTGCTCCTCTCTCTCGGTTTCTCTCTCTCAGATTCTCTCTCTCAGGCATTTGTCCGGACGGATCGCCAGGCTGATGAGCTCCTCCAGTGATGCCGTAACCTCGCGGACGGCGAGCTCATCCTTTAAAGCCGAGTTTATTCCTCGGCGGAACACGGTTCGTAAGGCACAGTCATCAAAACCACTTTCCGCCGTGCAAATGCGTAAAGAAATGGAATAGTCGGCCACCGATCAGCTGCCCTGAGTGCAATCTAACAGTTCACCTCCAGCCTCCTTTCCCTCAACTGTGTGATGGAATGCCCGCTGAAACTCAGCCAGGAAAGCAGGGAAAGAAGACCGGAGGTCTGGTCGGGCATTGCTCACAGCCATGGCCCAAGCACTAGCTTGGCCAGTCAATAGACTCATCATAAATGCTACCTTGGTGCTGTCAAGAACATTCGTGAGGGGCTCTTGATCGAAATTTAACCTACATTAATGAATAAACTCCCCACAAAGGCCAGGTTCCCCCCCATAATGGGAGGGGTGAGGTAAATTTGGCTCGCGACTGTGGTAGCCGGGCGGGAGAGCTCCGGTCGCAAAGGCAATCGGGTCGGAACCCGAGACAGTGCGTGACAGCAGGCTACCTATGCGGGCATCGAAATTCTCAAAACGGTGGGCCAGCTGGCCAACTGCGTTGCGGGGGTCCGCAAGCTCAGTCTCCTGCTGTCCCACCAATCGTCCTTGGCTGGTCAGAGCCTTGTAAATCTTCTCTGTGTCCGCAGAGTCCATGGTCGGAATATTTTGTTTTGGTATTTTCCATCACAGCTGGAAAATAGGATCAGGACTCTTCAAGCGCAGACACAGAGAGATGAATTTTAACAAAGATATTTATTTTTACAAAAACAGGAACACTATATATATATAAAATCATACGCAATACCGACAAAGTGCAACTAAAGACGCGAGTGGAAAAACTGACACCAGGGGAATAACGACGTGAACGAAAAAGGCTTGCAAAAGGCAAGGAACAAAATGAACAAAAATCGCTTACCACAGAAGGGCAAGGAAAACCAATTGATGAGCGAGCTCAACCGAGAAAATCAATAAAAGAAAACGGAAACACGAACAATGAACGGGAACAAGGTACACGGAATGCAATAACGAGGTGTCTAGAATTCACAACTTGGGGCATGAGCATGAGCAAGAGGAATATTCCGACGCTGAGTAGTCAGCGTGGAGTGTTTAAATAGTGCAGTAATCAATGACTTGACGAGTGACAGGTGCGTGGCTGGTGGGCGCGTCTCTCCAGCCATGACGACATGAACAGGAACAAGCGCTGGAAGGAAACACCCCCACTCCAGCTGGGCAAACTCAAAACAAAAACATGACAGGACAAAACGGACCATGACACAAAAGGATTAGGTTTTTGGGAAAGGTTTTAATTGAAACATTTTCTGATCATGTTTAAAGAAAATCTTTAGAACAGGAGATGTCTAGCAATTGGTGAGAGGTTTGCCAAGTATAAAGTTGGATTAAATAGTTCGGCAGCTGATTTATTAACTGATGTGTATCAAATGTAACAAAGGTGGACGACAGATGTTTTATGACTATGCGACACCAGCCCTGACATGACGACTTTTAAGGGACAAGACAGCATTCCATAATTACCAGAATGCTAACGTCCACATCTATGAGCTGTTTGACGTCACAGGTGCAGGATCGTCAGCCACGTCCAGGAGGAACAGGAGAAACTACATCGCGGGGACTGAATGGGAAAATCCACAAACGCACAGTGGTAAACTTTGGCATATGCTGGCTAAATTGAGGCTAAATTAGCGCCGAGGGAGGGGTCTCTGTGTGGAATTGGAAAGTATCTTTTTGGTGAATGAAAGTGTGACAGAAAAAGTGTTTGTATGTCTAAGTGGTTTGAGTGAATGTTTAAGTGACGGGCCTCAGGAAAGAAACCTGATGAAGGGCACCGGCAAGCCCTTACAGTACTTAGGATGCAATGGGCGGACAGGTCTGATCAACCTGGATCCCTATTGCACTCCCAAGTACTGATTTTCAAATTGTTATTGGAGACAGATTGGACTAATCAAATTCAAGCATCAAGTGAATGATTGATTGACGTTATTACACAAAATTTATGCAAAACTGAACGTTTCAGAAGGGAGGTAATTTACCCCTTCTCACTGGCAAGTGCCACCCCTCCAGTTCTCTCCACAGGTTTGAGGTGACATGTGACCGGTGTGACCAGAAGGTCGGAGAACGCTTCAAATAGCGCCGCATCACGCCCATCCCGGAGTTTCTCCTCAACAAGGAGGGAGATATAAGATATTCTAAGTTAGGTTCCACAAAAACAGATTAAGATATAGTTGTTGCTTTAGCCTGCTCATGTGCTCCGCAGTTTTAATATTCACATTGGGTGCACGAATAGATAACACACACCCAGTCCAGGATAGAGCAGAATTTTGTTGTATTGTTAAGACTTTTCCATAATATACGGCACCACAGCGGTGATACTTGAGGTTAATTTCAGTTAAGTGGGCGGTGGCGCTGTTTTTATGAAAATTACTCACTTAACGCAAGGGTAGGTTCTTCGTAGAGGGGATTACAGAGTTACATGCGGGACAAAATTTACTTGTCAGGAACTGTCCTCACTTGAGGCCGAGGCCAGACCTGCTGACCAGCATGACGGTCACCGGCTGAATGGGGACACCTCAGGTGAGATTGGCCGTGCCGTGCAGCAGATATTTCTGTATCTTTCAGGTGGGGAGCGGAGGAGACAGGCCTGGTCTATGTGGCCAGGGCGAGACGTGAATGGAGTGAGACTTCCGGCAGTGACCCGTCCAATAATGTCGTCATTCCGCAGCTGTTCCAGTTGGCCGTCCTTAGGGCGTGTCCTTCTGGTTACGGACATCATGTGAAACAGTCCATCAATGAAAAAATGCTAATCAGTCTCAGGAGAACAATTTTTTTTTTTACATCATTTTGCACAACATCAGAAAAGGAAAATGTGGGATTGGATTAAGGAGTGTTACTAAAAATTGTTGTACTTGCAGGTTCAGGTGGCCAAGAGGGCTAAAAATTATAAAATAAAAAAATGAAAAAAAAGGGGTGGGGCAGCTAATGCATGCAGCTCCCATTGCACCTGCGCCTTCCACTTCTGCTGCTCCTAGGCAAGGTTCGGGTGACGCGGCACCACAGCAGATTGGCTGTCCGTACCCGGCCGGTCAACGAGGTCGGGATTGCGTTAACAGAGGTAGGGGTGGTTATAGACGGGGGTTGTGAGTGGGGTGTGCTCTTGCTGCGGGGTCACTGGGTGATGAGCTGTCCATACCGAGCCACTTCCTGGAATGTGCCATCCTCTGGTCCGGTGCCATTCCTGTCGCCCAGAGCTCAACCAGCGCAGGGGGCGCCACCGTTACCCACTCCCAACGCACTCTTGACACCAACCCGCTGGTACCCCATTCCATGACAGGGGGCCGCGGAGCATATGTGGTGCTCTCCTCCATTCCAGTGGCTGAACTGAAACATCTGAGGGCAGCTCTGAAACCTGGTTCTCCATCCTCCTGCGGTGGGTATGCCCTGTTCCTGATCCAACCTCCACCCATTCACCAATTGACCCAGTACATTGTACACTGTACATTTGATCGCACACATGATTTGGTTTCTCAAAATGCATTCATCCAAATTTAGTCAGGAGTTCATCTTGCATTAGGATTATATATGTGCAATGTCTACCGGCGTTGCCTCGCATGCATGCCTTGTCCCTGAGCAGCAGAAATGGTATGAATTGTTTACTTTCGCTGAGCCACAAATCACATTGACTATTGATGCGCGTCTTCATACTAAAGATCTAGGCCCCATGGTAAAGCGGTGTGTCGAGGCGGTTGGCTGGGTTCAGACGTCTATTACATGTTGAATACTCCGCGTCACTAACAGGGTATCATACTTCAGCACCCACTACAAATTCTTCGGTTTTGGGAACGTGACTAAATTTCAAAATTTCACGAAACGGGTCACTCGGGAGAGGTAGGTCTGTGTGCGTCTCTGCCGGATGGGTTGTGGACACGGGGCCCGACTGATTTTGGGCTCTGCTCCACAGCTCCCCCAATTGTTTTACTGTCTCTACACCCTCGCCCAGTTGACAGAATCAGAGTTGGCACAGCCTGGAGGTGGAGGGAGGCATTCGGGAGACAATAGGAGGTGAAGACTGCAGCGGTTCTTGGAGCTGTCTACATCTTGGAGAGCACCTATTCTTCCCGTAAAAAATGGTTTAATTTGGTATCTGCGTAATTCTAGGTTTGGGATTTTTATTTTATTTTTTATTTTTATCATAAATGATTGCTATTTCATTTGGCTTGCTTTGAAGATTTGCCAAAAAACGGTCAAAATTGGAGCATTAGCTCAGGGCTTAATTTATAATCTCTAAACAGTTAGATATTTGAACTCAGTGAACTAAATTTGCGAACCAACACTGCTGGATTGTGGTGATTATCGGCACAACGAAATGTATACGTTGGAAAATTGTTTCTCGGGGCAATGCCTGTGAGGATGCCACTGTCTAGATCCGGTCGATCGCGGAGGTGGTACTGGTCGATCGCGGCGTGACATTAAAAAAATATCATCCTAGCATCAATGCCGTCACTTGATTAATATACAAGGCAGCCATTCAGATGACAACTGAATGTTGCCATTCTGTTGACCAATCAAATCAAACAACGGCTCTAAGTGCAGCAGAACTTACGATGTCAGCCTATCATCCATCCCCGTTACTTGATTGACATACAGGACAACCAGTCAGATAACAACTGAATTTTGACCTTTAGGTCACCGCTCATGCGTAAACAACGACGCAAAGTGCTAAGCTAGTCGGCGAATTGTGTCAGATTTTAAGCCCTCGCTAAAGTTTATGGTCACTAAAATGAGTGAAGGAGCTGGACCAAGTAAAAAGGCAAAAACATATCACTTCCATACGGAATGGGAGGTGGACTTTTTTTTCACAATGTCATTTTCGAAGTGCGTTTGCCTCATATGCCATTCTATCATCGCAGTACCAAAGAAGGGAAATGTGGAGCGGCATTTTCGGACTGTTCAAGAAAGATACGAAAACGACTTCCCGCCGAAAAGCGAGCTAAGAAAGAGAAAGGTGAATGAACTAAAATCCCAGTTGACAAGACAGCAGTCATTTTTCACACAACATACTTCAAAAGCGAAGGCGGCCACCGAAGCATCGTTCCGGGTGTGTCACGCCATTGTTAAAAACAAGAAGTCCTTCCAAGACGGAGAGATGGTAAAAGAGGCATTCGTTGAAGCAGCTGACTCATTGTTCCGGGACTTTAAAAATAAGGCAGAGATATTATCTTCAATCAAAGCTCTGCAGTTGTCAAGACATACAGTTACACGTCGCTGTGATGCCATGGCCGAGGATTTAACCCAGCAAATGTGGACGGACATCAGAAATTGTGAATTTTTCTCACTGCAGTTGGACGAATCTACGGATGTGAGTGACACAGCCCAGATGTGCGTTTTCATTCGCATGGTGTTAAGTGATATCACTGCAAAAGAGGAGCTATTAACAGTACTTCCCATGAAAGAACAGACGCGAGGAGAGGACATATTTCAGACGTTTAAAAACTTTATCGAGAAAACTGAGCTCCCAATGTACAAATTGGTGTCTATCACCTCAGATGGAGCACCTGCAATGGTTGGGCGTGTGAATGGATTTATTGCCAAGTGCAGGCAGGATGATGCGTTCCCAGACTTCTTGAATTACCATTGCATTATCCACCAACAAGCGCTATGCGCTAAAATGCTTAACATGAAAGAGATCATGGATGTGGCAACGAAGATCGCATGTTCTATTCGAGCCAGATCTCTTCAAAGACGGTTATTCCGTGCACATCTGGAGAAGGCTGGCTGCGACCACTCTGAGTTGTTGCTACATACTGACGTGAGATGGCTTAGTCGTGGGAAATTCCTCAAAAGATTTCGAGAGCTCTGTCCGGAGATTAAGGAGTTTTTCCGTGTATCTGGACATGCAGAATACAAGCAGCTAAATGACGGCCAGTGGCTGTTAGACTTGGCATTTTTAACCGATCTGACAAACTTGTTGAATGACCTTAATCTTGAGCTGCAAGGAAAAGACAAAACAGTGACCAATATGATCAGCTCAGTTCACGCTTTCAAACGAAAGATGCAACATTTCTCCACAAAGCTGCAGCACCATGATTTGGCAAATTTCCAGAACCTGGCGTCAGAGTTGGAGACGCAAGGGAAGGCCTGTGAGCAACTTGACAGTGCACGCTACACGGAGCAGATCACCGGTTGTCTGTCAGAATTTAACAAACGCTTTCAAGACTTTTCTTTGCTCGAGCCAGTCGCTACATTCATGTGCTATCCTTTTCAGGAAGATGTTGAGGTTGATTCACTCGCATCAAACATTGCATCACTGTTTCACATGAACTCTTCTGGAGTGGAAGATGAGATTTTGACTCTACAAACCGACATTGAACTGAAGTCGAGAGCTCATGGACAGTTCTGGAACTTACTCACGGAGGAAAAGTACCCTAACATGAGGAAATGTGCTATCTCTTTGACTGCATTATTCGGCTCCACTTATTTATGTGAGTCAGCCTTTTCTTACATGAAGATCATTAAGTCCAAATACCGTTCCACCATGACTGATGAACATTTGGAAGTGTGTTTGAGGCTGGCTATCAGCAGTCCGGACTATGCATCCCTGGCTGATTCAATTCAGTGCAAGTCATCAAAGTAAACTCAGTTAATTTAAAAAATGTTAATAGTTAATTATGTGTGTTTTGCAATATTGGCTCATTTGGTTATGTAAGGTACATCAACATACATTGTACGTACAAATAATCCTTAATACATTTGAAAATAAATCGATGTTTTGCATTTTTGTAGTGGGTAGATCATTTTGACTCGGTCATTTTGAAAGTAGCTCGCATGCTGAAAAAGTGTGAGCACCCCTGGTCTAGATTATATTCAAAGAAAGCTTTTACAACAGTCTGGGAATTGAAATAGATATAGATATAAAATTTGGTGGGTCTACGTTAATTACAATATCTTATTCAAGTGCCTGATACAAGCTTCACAAACAAGTTAAAAAAAAGTGATTGAGTGCAATTAATGACGGTAGTGTTGCGATTATTTAGTTAAGAAATTTAATTGCGGGACGGCACTAATTAATTTGTTACTTTTTGTTGTCTAATATAACTTTGATTGGGATCGACCCCACTAGGGGGGGGGGGGGGGTCATAGTATATTTCTTGCCGCATGCATTTTTTGTGGCCACAGGTTGCGTTTTCATTTTGATGGTAAAATATTTTTCGGCGGGGATTAAAGGATTGTATTACGATTACTGGCATTATTTTAAACACATACGGGACAGAATGTCGATTATCAAAGTTAGCAGGTTCATATTTACTGAATATTTTAAACATTGATGAAACAAGAAGCATTTATCAAATGGAACTAGAAGCACGGGTCACAAGAATAACTGGGATTGTAGTCCTGATGTTTTCTGATTTATTATATTTTTCTCATATGCTAAATTTATAGTACTTAGTTTAAATGTGTGAACTTTATTGAAATTCTCAGTAGTGAGAACAAATTTGCACACATAGCATTTCCATGAGCTGCCCTCACATTCACAGCACTTCATAGACAAATACGACGAAGCACATTCTCCACATTGGCTGTAGAGATGCAAACATACCAAATTGGGCACTGGAGGACTCACATAGACGCTATCGCAAAAACACATTCCGAAAGACAGAACAATTGGAGATCGGAGCACACGCACATACACACTTGCACATACACGTACACCTGCACACACATGCACTCCGACAAGATTCCAGAGGAATGCCAGCGAGGCGAGCGACGGAGAGACTGCCCGCCAGGGAAGGCCAGCCTTGGCGTGCCAGTCTACGGGACCAGACGGGAATCAACTTATCCAGACGATGACTAACCTGGGGAGGACCTTCCCTTGGACGTGGACCCGTGCCGTGGGAGGGAGCGAGGACAACCGATTCAACCTACATTACCCTTGACATAAAAAACTCCTATAAAAACTGAAGCTGGGCTGAAAGATGGCCCGCATTTTTCGACTGTGCTCGCCCAAGTGCAGTTTTCTCGTGAGATTAAGAAAAAGACGCCCAGATATCTGTGTTTGTACTATTTCCTGAACTCCAGAAATTGAAGAAACTACATATCGGAACTCTAATCAGTTGTTGTTGAGTCTTTATTTGACCCTTTTCTTCTTGAGTACAAAAAACGAACATGCATTGGCGTAAGTTTGGCTTTTAAAGGTTGATTTACGAAACTACTTCTCATTTCCATGGTGACTGAACTCCAACATCATCTTTCCACAAAGAGTCAGTTCCTTCAGTTTTTTTTGTCTTTTTTTTAAGCTTTAAGGATCGCTGCTATTGTCACCAGCACAATTGTGTCTCTCAGCTTGCTGTTTAGTGGCGAATTTTTTCGCACAAACGCTGCAACTAATTGGCTTGTCTCCACTGTGTGTTCTTGTGTGGCTTGTTAAATTCGCCTTTTGAGAGAAACATTTTCCACAAACTAAGCATGAAAAAGATTTTTCACCACTGTGTGTTCTCATGTGCGTTACCAAATGAGACTTTTGAGAGAAACCTTTTCCGCAAACTGAACAGGAAAAGGGGTTTTCACCACTGTGTGTTCTTGTGTGGATTGTTAAACTTGAATTTTGAGAGAAGCTTTTTCCACAAATTGAGCAGGACAAAGGTTTTTCTCCACTATGTATTCTTGTGTGACTTGTTAAATTTGCCTTTTGAGAGAAACTCTTGCCACAAACTGAGCAGGAAAAAGGTTTTTCACCACTGTGTGTTCTTTTGTGTTCTGTTAAATATGTCTTTTCCGAGAAGCATTTTCCACAAACTGAGCAAGAAAAAGGTTTTTCACCACTGTGTGTTCTTGTGTGGCTTGTTAAATGTGATTTTCGGGAGAAACTCTTGCCACAAACTGAGCAGGAAAATGTTTTTTCTCCAGTGTGTTCTTGTGTGTCTTGTTAACGTTGCGTTTTGAGAGCTTTTACCATGAACTGAGCAAGAAAAAGGGTTTTCACCACTGTGTGTTTATTTGTGCCCTTTTAAACACAAAGTTAATGAGTCAGTGTGACATGCCCTTTCACCTTTAGCTTGCCCATTATCATCATCATTATCATCATCATCATCGTCATGAGCGTCTGATAATGTGTCCTCATTTTGTGCTTGTGATGGTCCCCAGTGGTCTTCATCACCTTCTGTTGTCACGTGATGACTTGAGCTGCTGCTTGGAGGCTCCGCCCCTCTCTTGTCCTCACTCTCATCCTTGTTTTCATCTTCACTCTTTGTAGGGACAACGTTCACTGGTGACTTGTTAATCTCCTCCTCCTCCTTTTTGATGTGAGTCAAGTTTGGCTCCTCTTTCACAGAACGGAGATCGTTTGCACTGACGTCTGTAGGACACAAAAAGACAAATTTGGTTTGGTCAAAGCTCAGGCGGCGACTTTGTCTTATATTGTTTCTAGTACATTCCAACATTCCCCTTTTTAATTTTTTTTAATAAAATTTCTGTTTCTAAATAAATTTGAAAACAAAATTACGTGTGAAGAATCAAAATCCCTATGCATAAATTAAGCAACAACACTTTCACTCTGACATATATGAATAAGGTGTATTTTAAAGTTATTCAATATGTATTAAAATTAGACTAAGATACACCATAATATTATTCGAGTTCACTGAATTATTTTGTAACTGCAATGATGCTTAACAGCCATAGGGTGTCAGTAATGAGTAACAAAGGAACACAAGACCTCCCACTGATACATCATTAGACATCATCATTGTCATTTGCATAAATTATCAAGAACTTTGAGTTGTGGGGGAGATGCAAACCACCTGGGCCACAGGAACTTTATTATCAGGAACTAAATGTTCCTGGCCTTGTTGGTAGAAAAGGGGGTTGTGACGTTCTCCCTTTTTAAGCCCATAGTAAGCCAAAGATGCAGATGCATTCCTTGCAGCATGCGCTTGATCACCGATGAGATCCGTGCAACCTTGGATGGATGCATTCAATGAATTTTAAATGTTTGGATGAGGTGAAACTACGCACACGTGCACAAAACTGTGCGGGACCACCCGAGGTTCATTGACCGAGCCAGTAAAAATTTCATAAATACATAGGACCAATACGTACTTGATTTTTTCAAAAACTTAATCCATTGTGTTATAGCCACTAAAATTCATCAACGCCATTGATCTTTTTGCCACAGTGTGCACAGTTTTTAGAGTCAGGTTCAATCATTCCATAAGGAATTGCTTGAACAAGATATGTCAGAGTGTTTGTCAAAAACGAGACAAGCCTTGATAAATGAATCACCCAACCAAGATTGTCTTTGTCACTTGCAAGGAGCAGTCCACCAAAGAGAAAAGCTTTCCCGCTCCTGTGCGGCGTTTTATTGAAGCACAGCAAAGTAATTTGTATATGCAAACTCATAAAGAATGGAAAAACATGAACACTTTGACATTGTCATATGTCAAATGTGAAATAATCAGTTCAAATTTTATACTGGAAAAAAACATGGAGTTCACCCCCCACTATTGGTTATTCTTTGGCAATTATTTTGTGCACTGATTTAATTTGGCATAAACAAATGTTCAGCAGACCTGCAAGTAAAAGTCAATATTTAAAAATAAAACGGCAATAACCTTGAACGCATTTCCCCAAACAACTTAATGTTGTGATGCATATTTTTAACGATGGAAAGTCGTTCTTTACAAAGCAAATGAGAGTAACACCGGTACAAACCTGCTTTGTGTAGCACAACACGAGGCTGCTTCCAACCTTCGCCCAGCAGTTGAAGATGTTGCTCGTTCTCTTCTTTTATTCCACAAAGTTCCTCTTTGCACTTGGGTGTCGTTCTTTCACACATTTTCAAATGATAATTAAAAAAAATCCACACTTGATCTCTGCTTGGCGATGAGTCATGTGCCTCTTTTCGTTAGCGGCTAGCTAGCTAGCAAGCTAAGCTAACTACGCCGAAAAGCATCAACGCGCGAAAATGAGGTTATCGGGACACAAAGACTTAACGAATTACATCCTGTGAGAAAATTACAGTCAGTTCCACACTAAATCAGAAGAATTTAGCGATGGGTGTTTTTGTTCCGGTGTGGACGGGTCGGTGGATGTGGTCGAGGTCCTTTTTTTTTTTTTTTTTTTTTTTTAATTTATTTTTTTTTAATTTATTTTTTTATTTTATTTATTTATTTTTTTTTTTATGTGGTCGAGGTCCTTCGGAAGCTGCACGCTTGCTAATGACGTCATGCTTCAGACACGTATTTTTCAAATATATTTCTTTGCCTCTGTGTCTGTTTTTACACCTTGATGTTCTATTTTAATATATATTTTATATAATATTTGAATTCGGTTGATAAAAAAAAAATTTAAAAAAATAAATTAACGCCACATTGGCGAGTCAGCTCTTACGTCACTTCTGCCTTTGCCCGGAGAATCCGCTGCTGCAACTGCAGTGGGACGTTTACGTTTCTCCGAACGAACTTGCAACAATGCTGTGGTTCACTCGCAGGCTTCGAAGTTAACTTTAAAAACTGCTTGCCCTTAGGGCAAGTGCCAAAATTTGCCTTGCCCGAGTGGCCAAATTACTTGCCCAACTTGGGCAAGTGACAATTTTTTTTCTCCTTCCCAAAGATTAAATTACCTTGCCCTGAGTGACTTTTTGGATGACAAAGTGTGTGATTACAAATTGCATGAATTTTTTTTTCGGACAGTTCCTGCCTCGAAAGAATTACAACAGAATTACAATTACACAGTCTTGTTTTCATCATCAACCATGAAACCCTGCTCACAACAGCATGTATCATCCTGTGCAGTTATTGAAAATGTTAATTGTAGTTTTAATAATTAAGAAATCTTCATGTTAAATTGGGAAAATGATATTACAGCAATCCAGATATCAATTTTAAGTCCAGGGGAGCCTATTAATTGAGTAATCACATGAGTAAAATATGAGTGTGGGAAATTTGTGTGTTCCTTTAAGACCAGTGCCTGTGGCGCTGCCTCCATAAGTTTCATAGCATAAACAGAACACAGTCAATGACACGATGTCAGGTCACATCATGGAGCTAACGAATTAACAGCCAATAATCAAATATTACTCCCTTCCTTACTCGCAACTGAATTGTCTACTTAAAAATATGCGAGCTACTTTAGTCATGTCAGAATCCGAAATGTTCGGATTTGAACGAACTTGTCGCCACTTGTAAACATGCGCAGAAGGTAAGAAAACTTCCGACTGTCAATTTTCGGACGAAATATCGTAGGTTTTTGTTGTGTTTTTCAAACTTCAAATGAAGATGCAACTCCAGTGAGTTCCAATACTGCGGGGCAGTGCGGCGCTATGCCGAACCAACACACCAAAAAGTCGTAACTGGCGACCGTTCAAAAATCTGAAATATATTCTTTCTTTTTTTAAACCACAATGGCCGAAGGAGGGAAAAGTGTGATTTTTTATTGCAGATACACTTGCAAGGACATTTTCAAGTCGGACCTTTCAAGAGAAGCTATATCGTCCAACACTCACTCAGTGGTGCGTAAGTGTGTTTCTGTATATTATTTGTCCAGCCGTGGTGTCATAAATTATGGTATTTTCATGGGGATTTATTCAAGGAGAACAAAGTAGGACTTCACTGAAGGCACAGGTGTGAAATGCACTGAAGTAACTTAAAAATTAAAAGTAAAAAAAAAAATTATGTTTGTTTAAGAATGTGCAAGAAAGAAAAATGTTGACAAATGTTGAAAATAATATTTTCCAGGAGGTATTTATTTCTTTGTTGTTTATTCATTCAATTCTATACTTATTTCAACATTGGAGTATTATTTTTCTTTCAATATGTCGTATATTTAGTCTTTGAAGTGTGGGTCCTTGCTGCCTTCAGGAGAGGCAGCCGAGCAAGGCTGGATTGGTGATGGAAAAGAACAAAAGAAAGAAGAAAGATTTTATTCTCGTCACATGCTGATGTCAAAAGAAGTCTCCCCAAAAACGTGCGAGCCCCCTCTCAGACATTCCCTTCTTATGGGGAATGCCCAAATAGGACATGAATATCTAATTTTCCCTTGTTGCATATGCATTCCCATCCCGCTAGTCTTCGGGATTTCCCTCCAAAAGTCCCCCAGAGGGAGAGCAGATGCGTCTCCCCGTTGATACGACCAGTCTACTCGTGACCACCTTAAATTACTCTCATACCCTGGAAGGTCACTGACCTGGCGACAGAATTGCCCCCACCATAAACAATGCTCAGGCCTATTTTCTCTCAGGGCAGTATCTGGTTACATCGGAACTTCAGAACCAAGACTGGTCACTTCTGTGAGCTCCAGTCCCTTCATAGTTTCATAAAGAGAATTACTTCCCAGATCTAAATTAGGCCATTTAATAATACACAACTTTTTTTAAATTTATTTCAATGTATATTTAAGCTTGCTTATGTAATAATACAATATTTATTCAATTGTTTTAGTATGTAAAATTATCAACAATTTGAACATTTTTATTTCACACTTGAATATTTCTGAACATATTTGTTCTTTTGAAAATGTGTGCAATTTAAATTATTCCATCCATCCAGCCATTTTCTGCCGCTCATCCAGGGTCGGGTTATTGAATTAATTTTTTAAGTATTTTTTATAATTCAATATTATTTCAAAATCAGGACTCTTCTCAATTAGTTCAATATTTATAAAATGTTTCTATATTTGTTATTAATTGAATTAAGTCTGTATGTGATTTCCAATTTTACATTTTAATATTTTCCCATTTCACTATATAAAAAATCCAATGTATAAAAAATATAATAGAGCATGAAAAAAAATATTTGGTATATTTGACAAAATGATAGTTTTCCCGAAGTGAGATTCTGCTTAGCAATAAACCCCAAACGCTTGATAGAGCTCAACCTAGAAAGTGTATTTGGGCAGTCAGAAATTTATTCAGAAAGCGAAATATTAAATGTATCTGAGGGAATATTTGAAGAGTTTGAGTTTTGTTCAATGGACCATACATATACGAGCCAGCCAAACACAGCGAGAAAACCAGCGCTGACTCCAGTCGCCATCAAGTTGCCAACTCCTGACATTCCAAAACCTTTGAGAGAAACTGAGACAATTTGCATTTCTCTGTCTGGTTCTTTTTATAGTTCAACTTCGAGTTCTGTTTTTCACCTTTTCACACAGCGTAATGGAGGCCAGTTGAGCAAGTGGAACAAGTGATTTTATTGATGATTGTGGAAGGCACCGATTTCATAAGCACCGTTTCTTCTCACACCTTTTCCATTAAGTACGATTAAAAAGACAACTGAAAAGCATAATGTTAACAAATGTTATTCCAGGCAAAGGCAATAAATTTTATTTACATGTTTGATGTTAACACACAAAAAAACTCATCATCACTCAGACACAATGGTTCTTCTGGCACTGATCACATTGGCTTTGTGTCAATAAAAGAGCTTTGCAAAATTCAATTTCATATTTTATTGAAAATCACATTTACATCTTACCACAAAGAGTCGGTTCTTTCATTTTTTTTCTTATTTTTTTAATCTTCAAGTATCGCTGCAATTCTCACCAGCACAATTGTGTCTCTCAGCATGCTGTTTAGTGAAGAATGTTTTAGCACAAACGCTGCAACTGAATGGCTTGTCTCCACTGTGCGTTCTTGTGTGGATTCGTAAATGCAACTTTTGAGAGAAGCTTTTGCCACAAACTGAGCAGGAAAAAGGTTTTTCTCCACTGTGCGTTCTTGTGTGGTTTGTTAAATGCAACTTTTGAGAGAAACTCTTGGCACAAACTGAGCAGGAAAAAGGTTTTTTACCACTGTGCTTTCTTGTGTGCCTTACTAAATGAGACTTTTGAGAGAAACTCTTGCCACAAATTGAGCAAGAAAAAGGTTTTTCTCCACTGTGTGTTCTTGCGTGCCTTGTGAAATTAGAATTCTCTGAGAAGCTTTTACCACAATCTGAGCAGGAAAAGGGTTTTTCACCACTGTGTGTTCTTGTGTGGCTTGTTAAATGTGACTTTAGAGAAAAGCTTTTGCCACAAATTGAGCAGGAAAAAGGTTTTTCACCACTGTGTGTTCTTGTGTGGCTTGTTAAATTTGATTTTAGAGAAAAGCTTTGACCACAAAACAAGCAGGAAAAAGGTTTTTCTCCACTGTGCGTTCTTGTGTGCCTTACTAAAGAAGACTTTCGAGAGAAGCATTTTCCACAAACTGAGCAGGAAAAAGGTTTTTCACCACTGTGCTTTCTTGTGTGGCTTGTTAAATGCGACTTTTGAGAGAAACTCTTGCCACAAATTGAGCAAGAAAAAGGTTTTACTCCACTGTGTGTTCTTGCATGCCTTGTGAAATTAGAATTCTCGGAGAAGCTTTTACCACAATCTGAGCAGGAAAAAGGTTTTTCACCACTGTGTGTTCTTGTGTGGCTTGTTAAATGTGACTTTAGAGAAAAGCTTTTGTCACAAATTGAGCAGGAAAAAGGTTTTTCACCACTGTGTGTTCTTGTGTGGCTTGTTAAATGTGACTTTAGAGAAAAGCTTTTGTCACAAAACAAGCAGGAAAAAGGTTTTTCTCCACTGTGCGTTCTTGTGTGCCTTACTAAAGAAGACTTTCGAGAGAAGCATTTTCCACAAACTGAGCAGGAAAAAGGTTTATCTCCGCTGTGTGTTCTTGTGTGCGGTTTTAACGACAGCTTTGAAGTTAATGAGTCAGTGTGACATGCCCTTTCACCTTTGGCTTGCCCATCATCTTCATCATCATCATCGTCATGAGTGTCTGATAATATGTCCTCATTTTGTGCTTGTGATGGCCCCCAGTGGTCTTCATCACCTTCTGTTGTCACGTGATGTCTTGAGCTGCTGCTTGGAGGCTCCGCCCCTCTGTTGTCCTCACTCTCATCCTTGTTTTCATCTTCAGTCTTTATAGGGACAACGTTCAGTGGTGACTTGTTGATCTCCTCCTCCTCCTTTTTGATGTGAGTCAAGTCTGGCTCTTCTTTCACAGAACGGAGATCGTTTTCACAGACGTCTGCAGGACACAAAAAGACAAACACAAATTTGGTTTGGTCAAGTCAAACCTCATGCGGCGACTTTGTCTTATATTGTTTCTACCGTGCTACCTTGACTTATGCCTGCCGCACACGGAGCAATGCGTGCGACCCCAACTTGGACCGGACCATGGGGACATTTCACAAAATTACGTTTGACGATGTAAACCTCCCTTTTCTAGCAGCACAGCTGTGATAAACGAGCATTTAAAAAGGAAGCACCCCTCTGTTGTCCTCACTCTCATCCTTGTTTTCATCTTCAGTCTTTATATGGACAACGTTCACTGGTGACTTGTTGATCTCCACCTCCTCCTTTTTGATGTGAGTCAAGTCTGGCTCCTCTTTCACAGAACGGAGATCATTTTGTCTGACGTCTGCAGGACACAAAAAGACAAATTTGGTTTGGTCAAATCAAAGTTCAGGCGGCGACTTTGTCTTATATTGTTCCTACCGTGCTACCTTGACTTGTGCCTGCCGCACACGGAGCGATGCGTGCGACCCCGATTTGGATCGGACCATGGGGGCATTTCACAAAATTACGTCCTACGGTGTAAACCTCCCTTTCGCAGCACAACAGTGATAAACGAGCATTTAAAAAGGAAGCATGTTGCGGCTGATGCCGATTTCATTCCTGACATACTCACAGACGTTTCTGGAAGCGAGCTGAAGTTAGCACACACACACGTCTGATGGAACACCTGTTGTGGGACCCTAACTTTTTAATGGGGGCCACTGGGGGCCATCGCAACATAATGTCATTGATAAAATAGGAATCCTTCAAGTGAAATATGTTTACAAGTATTTCTTTTTGCATTTATGGATAGTTTCATCGTGGGTATTTTTGCTTCCATTATAATCTGGATCCCTAAAAGAATTAAAGGGGCCCTGGCATCAGAGTCGCTATTTATTGCATGATTTACATTTAGCCTGCTAGTACATTCCAACATTCCCCTTTTTATTTTTTATAAAATTTCTGTTTTTAAATAAATTTTAAAACAACATTATGTTTGAAGAGTCAAAATCCCTACACATCAGCATTAAGCAACAACACTTTCACTCTGACTTTCATGTTGACATATTTGAATAATGACTGTATATTTTAAAGTTATCCAATATGTATTCAAATTCGACTAAGATACACCAAAATATTTTAAGAGTTCACTGAATTATTTTGGAACTGCAACGATGCTTAACAGCCATAGGGTGTCAGTAATGAGTAACAAAGTAACACAACACCTCCCATTGTTCCGTCATCATTGTCATTTGCATAAATGATCAAGAACTATGAGTTGCGGGGGAGATGCAAACCATCTGGGACACAGGAACTTTATGACCAGGAACTAAATGTTCCTGGCCTTGTTGGTAGAAAATGGGGTTGTGGCGTACTCCCTTTTTAAGCCCATAGAAAGCTAAAGATGCAGATGCATTCCTTGCAGCATGCGCTTGTTCACTGATCGAGATCCGTGCAACCCTGGATGGATGCATTCAATGTATTTTAAATGTTTGGATGGGGTGAAACTACGCACATGTGCACAAAACAGTGCAGATCCACCGGAGGTTCATTGACTCTCACCCGACGAAGCCAGTACAAAGTTAATAAATAAGACCATTACGTGCTTGATTTTTAAAAAAAACTTAATATTTTGTGTTTTATCCACTAAAATTGATCAACCGCCATTGATGTTTTCGCCCCAGTGTGCAGATTTTTTAGAGTCAGGCAGAATTCCTTCCGGAAGGAATTGCTTGAACAAGATATAAATACCAGAAAATGTAAAATGTTAAATAATCAGTTCAAATTTTATAAAAAAAAAAAAAAAACATGGAATTCACCCCCCCCTTATTGGTTATTCTTTGGCATATATTTTCTGCACTGATTTCATTTGGCAAAAACAAATGTTCAGCAAACCGACGAGCAATATTTAAAAATAAAACGGCAATAACCTTGGACGCATTTCCCCAAACAACTTAATGTTGTGATGCATATTTTTAACGATAGAAAGTCGTTCATTAAAAGCAAATGAGAGTAAGACGTGTACAAACCTGCTTTGAGTGGCACAACACGAGGCTGGTTGCAAACTTCGTCCAGCAGTTGAAGATGTTGCTCGTTCTCTTCTTTTATTCCACAAAGATCCACTTTGTACATGGGTGTCGTTCTTTCACACATATTCAAATGATAATTCCCAAAAATCCGCACTTGATCTCTGCTTGGCGATGAGTCATGTGCCTCTTGGCTGCCAGGATGGCCGAGTGGTCTAAGGCGCCGCGTTCAGGACCCAGTCTCCCCAGGAGGCCTGGGTTCGAATCTCGAATTTCCCCATTGTGAGACTAATAAAGGCATTATTATTTATTATTATTATTATTTTTGTTAGCAGCTAGCTAGCTAACAAGCTAAGCTAACTACGCCGAAAAGCATCAACGCGCGAAGATGAGGTTATCGGGACACAAAGACTTAATGAATTATGTCGTAGTCCTTTAGAGTAGCACTGGACATCCTTTGAGAAAATTACAGTCAGTTCCACACTAAATCAGAAGAATTTAGCGGTGAACTGCTTTTGTTCCGGTGTGGATGTGGTCGAGGTCCTTCGGAAGCTGCGCGCTTGCTTATGACGTCATGCTTTAAGCGCGTATTTTCCATATATATTTCTTTGCCTCAGTGGGTTTTATTTACACCTGGATGTTCTATTTTAATATTTATTTTATATAATATTTTAATTCGGTTGATAAAAAAAAATTAACCAAATAATTAAATTAACGCCACATTGGCGAGTCATCTCTCGCGTCACTTCCGCTTATGCCCCGAGAAGCCGCTGCTGGAACAGCAGTGGGACGTTTACGTTTCTCCGACCGAACTTATACTCGCAGTGCTTCTCAATTATTTCACGCCCGCCCCTACCAAGAAGAAAAAGATTCGCGCCACCCCACCACCAATTGTTTTTCTATCTTTGTAGATTGATATTAGATTGTCAATAAAATATCCCTTAACTAACCTAAATTGATAAGAAATATAATTTTGAGAACTATTATAGTGAGGATCTCGAAACTCAGTACTCTGTTGTGCAAATATTGATGAGATGACAAATATTTGTCATGTCATGTCATTATCCACACGGCTTATCCTGAACAGGGTCGCGGGAGAGTGCTGGAGCCAATTCCAGCTGACAACGGGCGAAAGGCGCACTACACCCTGAACTGGTCGCCAGCCAGTCACAGGGCAGACATAGACATCGTCACTGAGTGGGAACTGAACCCACGTTGCCTGCACACAACTCAGGCGAGTGTACCACTCCACCATCAGTGACATGATAAATATTTACGAATACGTTTTTTGTCAAAAACTTTATTAACATTAACTATCACTCCCGTCAGATAATCATCACAAGTCTCGAATCTTCTTACACAGCTGACATTTATTAATTTGTCACCGTCAAACTCGATGACTGCACAATAATTCTGAGGGGAATGAGCTTCAAATGCTGGCAGAAAAGTCACTTCAGAAACTTCTTATTCAGCCAACCAAAAGACTCAGCTTGTCAATCATGTCCGACGGCACTTGCCTTGCCACGTAAAGAACGCATGAGTATGAACAGTGCAACTCTCAAACACGTCCCCGGAGCAACAAACAATATAATTACTTTCCTATTGTTCCATGTACAAACGATTCACAAATAGGAAAAGAAAACTTGCATGACAACTATACACAAATTATCAATAAAGTCAACTTGCCAATTGTTTGATGAATAATAAATTATAATAAATTAAATGACAAATAATATTTTGGCAGTTAAACTCCCACCAAATCACAACAGCTATGTGATTTACTTTTCTTTCAACACTTAACAGAGTGTTTTATGAAACAACTAATTACTCCTCTGCCTCAAGCAAAAGTACTGTCTTCTGTACAGGCCTATCTAGATAGATTGGCTTCTTAATGCGTTTGCCTTGGCTGTCTAATGAAGAGTCACTGAGCTGAAGTTTTACCTATCTGACTCTTCCATCTAAACTTGGATAAATATCTGCTACTCTGGCAATCTTCCCCTTATCCTATGATGCTAGCGTCTGAGAAGTGGTGAAGCTCGTACTTGGATCCTTCTGAGAAATGCAATGGAACGAAGCACCTTCTGATCTTTACTTGGGACAGGTTTTGTAGATCTTGTAGCCACGCTTCCCATTGTGTTCTGAGGCCTTCTGTGAGTGGCTCGTCCCAACTGATGTTCTCTCGGCACATTTGTTGTAAGATCTGTTTCCCTAACAGAATGAAAGGGGCAACGAACCCTAAGGGGTCATAGATGGATGCCACTGTGGATAAAACTCCTCTTCTAGTCAGTGGGTGTTCCTTGACTGTAACTCTGAACTGGAAATCATCAGAAAAAACACACCATTGAACTCCGAGCGCTCTTTCCATAAGCGGTTCTCCTAAAGTCATGTCCTGTTCTTTGACACTTTCTGAACGCTCTTCAACTGGTATTGTATCCATCACCTTCCTGCTATTACAGACAAACTTGTGCAGTCTGAGCTTGCCTGAGCTACAAAGCTGTCGAGCCTCCTTGATGAGCTGAACTGCCTCAGTGTCGGATGTGACACTTACCAATCCATCATCCACATAAAAATTTCGCTGGATGAATTTCACTGTCTCATGGCTAAATTCCTCCTGCCCTTCAGTGGCTAGATGTTTAAGACCAAAATTGGCGCAACCAGGGGAAGAAGCTGCACCGAACAGATGCACTCGCATACGAAAGACTGATGGTGGTGACTCTAGATCCCCATTCTCCCACCAAAAGAATCTCAGATAATCTTGGTCTTCAAGTCTTACATGGAACTGATGAAACATTCGTTCCACGTCGCACATGATAGCGACTGGACCTTTGCGAAATCTACAAAGTACTCCCACCAAAGTGTTTGTGAGTTCTGGTCCGGTGAGAAGGTGGTCATTCAACGCTGTGTTCTGGAACCTCGCTGAGCAATCGAAGACCACACGTATTTTGCCAGGTTTTTGTCGGTGATAGACTCCATGGTGGGGAATATACCACGCTGGCCGGTTTTCCAGTGCTTCTACTGGAACCTTCTCTGCATCACCACGAGTGATAATGTCTTGCATGAAATTCACATAGTCTGAGCAGTACTTCTGATCTCTCTTAAGCCTCTTCTCTAGACTCTTTAAACGCTGCACAGCATATGACTTGTTATTAGGAAGATTTGGTCTTTCTTGTTTGAACGGGAGGGGCATCTCATAATGACCATCCTGCTTATGTTTGATGCCTTCCTTTAGCTGGGTAAGAAAATTGAGATCCTCTTGAGAGACAAGTGTCTCTTCTTCTACTCTTTCACTAAAGTCGGACTCCAGTACTCTTAGGAAATCTACTGGAGTGAAAACTTCCTTGATCCGAGTATTGCAGACAAAGTGCACTTCACTTTTGAGCTTAACTGCTGGTTTGGGCTTGGGTGTCACTTGCCGTACAATGATGCGGTGACTCAATCCTATAGCATCATCTTCATACTCGCCAAGCTCACCATAACTCACTATGCTCCAGCCTAAGTCAGTCTTCTGTGCGAATGGCTGGTTCTTTTCTCCACACACAACCTCTCTGGGCATGAGTGCTTGTGGGCAGTTGTAGCCGATCAGTAGACCAATCTCACAATCCATTGGTGGAGCGATACTCTCTGTAAGATGCTCCAAATGAGACCATGCCTTCGCAGTCTCAAAGGTAGGAATGTGTTTCTTATTTGCAGGGATGAACTCACGCGTGTATGTGGTGGGAACTGTTATTCTGTCCATGGAGAATATCCCTCTGATTTGCAGGTCTCTGATTCTTTTACAGTGCACAATCTTCCTTTTCGATGACATTGTTGATAATTTAAGCTTTACTTGTTCTTTGTTGACATCTAGTGTACAAAAGACTCATATTTCCTTATTTTATGCAGGCAGTGTTCGGGCAGCTAGGCGGGGTCCTTCATCGCTCCGGCGCCGCGGTCGAGAGAGAGAGAGAGAGGGGGACAGGGCGAGAGCGCGAGAGTGCGACCAGTCGGAGCAGTTACGGCGAAGTTAAAGTGTGCCGCCGATAGAAGTTCGTGATTTGATCCGTGTGTTTTCCTCTGAGCTGAAAATGTGCCAATCTCGAGTGTGCGTCCATGTGAGAGACCACACATACACATCTCCAGGCCATATATAATCCTTATTGCCAGCCCTGTTTGACATATATCCATAACTACGGACACCCAAACACACAAGACTCATCCAACCACTCGACGTTTCACCTAGTGGCCTCCACGGCAGGAAACCAAACCAAAGGGACACATTGTAATGGACTTTAATGGACACTGTTGTGAATTTGGATGTTAATTGCCAAACTGTTGGATAAATTGCTTAAAGCAGCCACCTGCCTCTTCCTTATTCCGCCATCCTGCACCATTTGCCTTTCCAAACAACCCGGCCGCGAAGTGGCGCTCTGGCCGGCGCCCCAGGCTCCGGTAAGATAAAAAATCTGAACCACCTGATTAACAGTCAAGACTGACACACACTGCTATCGACATAGCCTCCACAACATCTAGATTATCTGCTATGTCTTCTAAAATGAAAGAAGAGTCACTTTGTGAATCTAAAAGAGCATAAACAAGCACTTCATTACTGGAGTCAGTAGGCGTTGACACATAGACTGGTATTATTGCTGATGTCTGGGTGTTATTGCCATCTTGAACAACTCTGTGGCTGTGCGCTGTCGCTTCAGCAACGTCATCAGTTTTCTGTGTTAATTGTGATTTTGTTTCTTCGCTTGCTTCCTTGTGCTCTTGCGTTGATTCTTGGTCTTCTTGAGAGTCTTGGTCTTTCTTTGAGCGATCTGCGTGTAAGCATGTAGGGTGTCGCTTAGAACAGGTTTCGCAAACCATTCGTTTTTTACAGTTCTTAGATAAATGGCCAGGTTTCAAGCAGCCAAAACATAGTTTTTCACTCTTGACATATTTTACTCTGTTTTCAACCGGTTCCTTTATGAATTTGCGACACTTGAATATACAATGTCCTGCTTTCTTACAAAACATGCATGTTAATATGATCTTTTCACTAGCGTTTGTTCTGAGCGCATTAGCACCTGCGGAACACTTCTTGTATCCTTCTTCAGTCTGACTCTTGACCTTTCCCTTTCCATGTCCGCCTTGATGTATAGCTTGGTATGATGTAATTGGATTACATGCAATGCTTGCTTCCATTGTCAGAAATGTAACAAAGTAGCTGAAGTTAGGGAACTTGTCATGCTCAAGTTGATATTGAGTAGCTTTACGATTCCACCTGGTGCATAACCAGTCCGGTAGCTTAGTGCTGAGCTTCTGATTTTCGATCCCATCGTTCAGTATACTTAGACTGTCATTTATCGTCATAGCAGAGTCGCAACTAGGGCTGGGCGATAAACCGAAAATTTACCATTACTGAAATGTATTACAGTGACCGACATAATTGTGCCCTTGTTGGTAAATTCGGTGTCTAAAAAAAAAAAAAGAAAAAGTATTTTCTGTCTGCGGCGATGTTCATGCCTCTTTAAGACGGACGGCTACAGCGCTTCTAGTCACGTGACTCATGCGCTGTAGAAGAATGGAAACAGAAGACGCGTTCGTTGCTGGCGATTCAAATCCTAAAGCGGCTGACACGGCTGCAGACGAAGTAACGTTAGTTGAAATTGTTCCTGTCGCGCTTGTCCCGAAAAGAAATTCGACATCTGTCGTTTGGAAATGTTTTGGATTCCATAAAGACGATGTCTGAGCAAAAGAACACGAACTACAAAGTGCGTCGTAAGCACCTGAAACAGCGCGTCCAACCTTTTCTTTTTCACCTCTCACAACACAACCATGCTGTTGACTTGGAGCTTGTGCTAAAAGTTCAAAGTGAGAAGCAAGGTTGGACAAGTGACAACAGCCCACTAACGGAGGTGACACCATACGAGAGAACGTCTCAGAGGTGGACGCGATAGCCGAGCACATAGCGAAAGATAGAGCTCCTCTAGTTACAGTGGAGCGCACAGGATTTAAACGCCTCATGAACATAGACGACAAAAGGTACGAAAATATTTACACACACATACAGCACTTCCCGATATGGACAAAATCGGGACGGGAGCGGAGACATGTCGAGCATTTTGCATCCACATCCGACTTGTGGTCGAGTCGCAACATGGATCCCTGTTTGAGCCTGACTGTGCGGTACATAGACGACAAGTGGCGACTGCGCACCAGACGGCACATTTTCCTGATGAAGCACACTTTATTTGGCATTGACATTCCATTGACATTTTTTTCATTCTATTTAGCATTTTGTTTACAGGCGACTAACTCCTTTGCAGATGGCATTATTTATATTGTTTACAAGATACCTTTACACAAATCTAGGCCATTGCAAATGGCATTACAGCATCTCGGCACAATATATTTGCAGAAAAAGATTTTGTGAGAGGTACCCTTTTTCTCCTGTTCTTTGTGACATTGTTCAAGTCATGCAAAGCAAGCTATTTTGAATGTTTATTCAATATGATTTTTGCACTTTTATTTTTCATTGAAAGGAATGTGTACCAGTTGGTCAATAAAAAAGCAGTTAATATGCATTTCCTGCATTTATTTTGATTTTGGTCCTCAGGGGGAATTTATCGCACATTTATCGTTATCGAGGTAAAAGTGCCCAATTTATCGCGATATTGATTTTAGGTCATATCGCCCAACCCTAGTCGCAACTACGCAAAAAGTCGACAAATTTCCTCAACTCCCCAGTCTCCTTTGAAGCAATCCTAGGCCAGGAATGTCGTTTGTCTCGGAACGCTTTGGCAATTACAAAAGGTTTACCATATCGTTCATGGAGCAAATCCCATGCTGCTTGATATGCATCATCAGAGTCACTCATGAAGTAGCCTTCTATGCCTTCTTTAGCTTCGCCTCCAACATATTTTTCAAGGAAAAAGAGTTTCTCAGTATTTGGGATATTCATCCTCTCAATGAGTGTCTGAAAGGATGACTTCCAGTGTCTAAACTTGAGTGGGTCCCCAGTGAAGACAGTGGGCTCTGGGATTGGAAGCCGGTTAGCTGATATGGCCTCAGCCAAAACCTTCACATGGTCCTTTGTGTCATCTTGTGGAGAGTTACTTTGAGATATCGCTGAAGTTATATATGGATGTTGGGTATAATAATGCACGGGGTTTGCGTGCTTGACTTCTTGCTCCACGTTGGGCGATTCAGAGTGCTTAGATTTGAATCCTTGGTCTGAAATTAACTCAGTTTCATCGTAAACTTGAAGCTTTGCTTTAGCAGCATTTAGTCGTTTTAGCTCTTCTAAACGCTCTAGTTGTCTTTTTAAGTCATCAACCGACTTCTGCCTTGATGCATTTTCTTCTTGCTGTTTCTTTAGGAGAACAGCTTCACGGTTCTGTTCTTCTAGTTTACGTTCTGCGTCTTCCTTCTCAACTTGGAGCCGGCGGGATAGTGCGTCTGCTTCTTGTGCTGCAACTATCGACTTATTTTCAGCTTCAAGTGCTAGCAATCTCTCTCGATGTTGTTCTTGCTCAGACATTATTTGTAACACAGCTTTAGTTGCTGCATACTCAGCAGCAGCTTCCTTTCTTTTGGCTTCAGACTGAGTTGAGTGAACACTATCGCCCTTTGTGAATGACTTTATAGTATCGCAGATTGTGGTTGCAAAAACAGAGGGTGCATCAGGCCACATTAGTTCTTCCTTATTTCCTGAAATTTGAGATTGCGCATTTCCTACTACTTGATTGGATATGGACACACAGTTGTCCATCCTGCGGCGTACTTCATGTGGGGGGCTGTCTAGCTTTCGGTATTCATCATACACTTGATTCAATTCAGAGAGTTCTGTTTGAATATTGCTGATATGCTTCTGAAGCACATCACTAGAATCCTGATGAATCACAGATTTTTTTGCTACCTTAATTAAAGCCTTCCAGTACTCATAACTTCTATCAAAGCGACGTAGTATATCTTCCGTTTTTACACGGTGAAGTTCTTTACCCTTCTCCGTAAGAGTACGCTCTCTTTCACTTCTACGTGGTAGATCTGCAAACGTGCTCAATAACATTCTTAGGCTGCTTTACCTCTTCTAAATCATCAAGCTCAGATTCTTCTTTTGAGTCAAGTGGCTGCTTAGACCCTTCTATATCTAAAGGCTGTTCTGTCTGTTCTACTTGTGACATTTTTACACTTGATTGGTGCTTATTCTTTAACACACAAATTACATAAACTTTATCCACGCGTATTCTTATTTCTTATGGAAAACAATAATGCACGCTACACACAGTCCCTTATTGTTATCTGCTCGTTTGTGTCACCTTTCAGAGCACAAACTAAAGTGCTTTGTCTTATGGACTCAAATTGAGCGAGCAACAGGTGAACTGATGTGTCCAGGCTTATCTGAGTTCCAAGCTTTGCTCTGTCGCCGTCCTCCTTCGTTGAGCACGTGCAAGCAGAATGCGCAGACGATCGCTTCTTCATCCAACGCAGACGAGTTTCACTTCTTCATCCAACGCAGACGAGTTGACTTCTCCATCCAACGCAGACGAGTTTGACTTTTCCATCCAACGCAGACGAGTTTGACTTTTCCATCCAACGCAGACGAGTTTGACTTTCACTCCCGTCAGAAAATCATAACAGTCTCGAATCTTCTTACACAGCTGACATTTATTAATTTGTCACCGTCAAACTATAAAACATACAAAAATATAAATATACAACTGCAATATACAATATTTACAAAGATAATGAAAAGAAAAGCACAGCAACACCATCAAGTGTAAACATATTTGCTAACAGCAAAACATACCTCGATGACTGCACAATAATCCTGAGGGGAATGAGCTTCAAATGTTGGCAGAAAAGTTACTTCAGAAACTTCCTATTGAGCCGACAACAGACTCAGCTTGTCAATAATGTCCGACGGCACTTGCCTTGCCACGTAGAGAGCGCATGAGTATGAACAGTGCAACTCTCAAACACATCCCCGGATCAACAAACAATATAATTACTTTCCTATTGTTCCATGTACAAACGATTCACAAATAGGAAAAGAAAACTTGCATGACAACTATGCACAAGTTATCAATAAGGTCAACTTGCAAATTGTTCGATGAATAATAAAATTATAATAAATTAAATGACAAATAATATTTTGGCAGTTAAACTGGGGAACATGCTTTTTTCCGCCGTAGTCCAGCTGAACGATGCAAAAAAGGCGATCTCAGACAACGCGAGTTTGAGCTCGGCAAAGCTGTTTGTGCCCCTCGTTCACGCAGTACTGATTTAAAAAAAAAAAAAAAAAGCGTTGCCCTGCCCTGTTTCTTCCGCCGCTACTTAAATGCCCTGCGCCAAGCTATCTTGCGCCGCAACAGAACAGACTTTATTTGAACTATATCTAGGTCCATGCACCGCAGCAGCAACAAGCTACGTGATGGCAAATAAACGACTCCACTAACAAGTAGCGTGCTAAACGAGGAGGCGAGCAAGGAGGTGCTAAGCGTGCTCATTGCTAAAATTAATTGCTTTGATGTGCGCTCAACTTTTAACATAAGTCTGACTTAAACTGCGTTTGGGTGGAGAGCCAGCAGCAATGAACAGAAATGTTGTATTGCAACCATTAAGTATCTAAACATAAAATAAAAGGAACACCGAAATCGTACACTGTATCGTAACCCATCCATCCATCCATCCATCCATCTGCTGTACCGCTGCTCCTCACTAGGGTCGCGGGGGGTGCTGGAGCCTATCCCAGCTATCTTTGGGCAGTAGGCGGGGGACACCCTGAACTGGTTGCCAGCCAATTGCAGGGCACACAGAGGCGAACAACCATCCGCGCTCACACTCATACCTAGGGGCAATTTAGAGTGGCCTGCCATGCATGTTTTTGGGGGAGAACATGCAAACTCCACACAGGATGGCCGGAGCCGGGGATTGAACCCACGCCCGATGCTGTTTCTCACTCTGAGGCCATCGTGCTAACCAGTCGGTCACCGTACCGCCCGTATCGTCACCATTTAAAAAAAATAAAAATAAATGAATAAATAAAAATAAAAAGTATAGTAACCATTTTTTCAAAAAAAAAAAAGAGTCGTAAACATACTCAAGCTGTTGCTTTGTTATTGAAATTGAATATTTGTTTTAAATCCCCCAGGCTCTTCTTTTTGTCTTTTCTATATTATGTTCGTATTAATGTCTGTGTTTGGTTTGTTAATGTTAATAAAGCTTTTTATACAAAAAACGTATTTGTAATATTTATCATTTTATCAATATTCGCACAACAGAGTACTGAGTTTCGAGATCCTCACTATATTTCTCAAAATTATATTTCTTATCAATTTAGCTTAGTTAAGGGATATTTTATTGACAATCTAATATCAATCTACAAAGACAGAAAAAAAATGGTGGTGGGGAGGCGCGAATCTTTTTCTTCTTGGTAGTGGTGGGTGTGAAATAATTGAGAGCCAATGCTAGTATATGCAGACATTATATTCATACAATCTTGCAGCCCGAGTGAACCACAGCATTGTTGCAAGTTCGGTCGGAGAAACGCAAACGTCCCACTGCTGTTGCAGCAGTGATTTCTCGGGGCATAGGAGGAAGTGACGTCAGAGCTGACTCGCCAATGTGGCGTTAATTTAGTCATGTCATGTCATTATCCACACCGCTTATCCGGGTCACGGGAGGGTGCTGGAGCCTATCCCAGCTGACTTCGGGCGAACGGCGCACTACACCCTGAACTGGTCGCCAGCCAATCACAGAGCAGACATAGACACCATCACTGAGTGGGAACTGAACCCACGCTGCCCCGCACACAACTCGAGCGAGTGTACCACTACACCATCAGTGACACCGTTAATTTAGTTATTTTGTTAAAAGAAATTCACAACCGAATTATAATATTATATAAAATATATATTAAAATAGAAGAGCCTGGGGTAAAAATAAACACAGAGGCAAAGAAATATATTTGAAAAATACGTGCTCAAAGCATGACGTCATTAGCAAGCGCGCAGCTTCCGAAGGACCTCGACCACATCCACCGACCTGTCCACACCGGAACAAAAACACCCACCGCTAAATTCTTCTGATTTAGTGTGGAACTGACTGTAATTTTCTCACAGAATGTCCAGTGCTACTCTAAAGGACTACGACATAATTCATTAAGTCTTCGTGTCCCGATAACCTCATCTTCGCGCGTTGATGCTTTTCGGCGTAGTTAGCTTAGCTTGTTAGCTAGCTAGCCGCTAACGAAAAGAGGCACATGACTCATCGCCAAGCAGAGATCAAGTGCGGATTTTTTGGAATTATCATTTGAAAATGTGTGCAAGAACGACACCCAAGTACGAAGAGGAACTTTGTGGAATAAAAGAAGAGAACGAGCAACATCTTCCACTGCTGGACGAAGTTTGCAACCAGTCTCGTGTTGTGCCACACAAAGCAGGTTTGTAGACGTCTTACTCTCATTTGCTTTGTATAGAACGACTTTCTATCGTTAGAAATATGCATCGCAACCTTAAGTTGTTTGGGGAAATGCGTTCAAGGTTATTGCCGTTTTATTTTTAATTTTTGCTTTTGACTTGCCGGTTTGCTGAACATTTGTTTATGCCAAATGAAATCAGTGCATAAAATAAATGCCAAAGAATAACCAGTAGTGGGGGGTCAACTCCATGTTTTTTCCAGTATAAAATTTGAACTGATTATTTAACATTTTACTGGTTTTTATATCTTTTTCAAGCAATTCCTTCCGGAAGGAATTCTGCCTGACTCTAAAAAATGTGCACACTGCGGCGAAAACATCAATGGCGGTTGATCAATTTTAGTGGATAAAACACAAAATATTATTTTTTTAAAAATCAAGTACATATTGGTCTTATTTATTGATGAACTTTGTACTGTCTTGGTCGGGTGAGAGTCAATGAACCTCGGGTGGCCCTGCACTGTTTTGTGCACATGTGCATAGTTTCACCTCATCCAAACATTTAAAATACATTAAATGCATCCATCCAAGGGTGCACGGATCTCATCGGTGAACAAGCGCATGCTGCAAGGAATGCATCTGCATCTTTAGCTTACTATGGGCTTAAAAATGGAGAACGTCACAACCCCCTTTTCTACCAACAAGCACAGGAGCATTTAGTTCCCAGAGTGAAAGCCAAAGATTTCTTAACCCATGTGGATTTTTATTGAAGCAGATTTGAAAATGCAAACTCATACAGAATGGACACACTTTGACTTTATCACACCCGTCCACACGCTTCCTTTTGTTCTAACGGTTTCAGCTTGCAAGACATGTTTGGGTCACACTTCTGTTAAATGCGAGCTAAACGGTTTCCTGTCGAACACGGTTCAAGACGCGCATCTGTTTTTGTGGCTTCCTGCTAAACTGCCAGCATAGACACTTCTGTTCCCACTGAACTAACGTTTTCCTGTTTAAGAGGTCCATGTTTTTGTGACCTTCTATTGATCTGTAAGCATAGTTTTGAAACATGACATGTAATTTCTTTAACACCGGGTCGCACGCATTGCTCCGTGTGCGGCAGGCACAAGTCATGTAGAAACAATATAAGACAAAGTCGCCGCCTGAGGTTTGACTTGACCAAACCAAATTTGTCTTTTTGTGTCCTGCAGACGTCAGTGAAAACGATCTCCGTTCTGTGAAAGAGGAGCCAGACTTGACTCACATCAAAAAGGAGGAGGAGGAGGAGATCAACAAGTCACCACTGAACGTTGTCCCTATAAAGAGTGAAGATGCAAACAAGGATGAGAGTGAGGACAACAGAGGGGCGGAGCCGACAAGCAGCAGCTCAAGTCATCACGTGACAACAGAAGGTGATGAAGACCACTGGGGGCCAGCACATAATGAGGGCACATTATCAGACGCTCATGACGATGATGATGATGACGTTGACGTTGACAGTGGGCAAGCCAAAGGTGAAAGGGCATGTCACACTGACTCATTAACTTCAAAGCTGTCTTTAAAACCGCACACAAGAACACACAGTGGAGAAAAACAGTTTTCTTGCTCAGTTTGTGGCAAAAGCTTCCTGCATAAGTCAATGTTAACAATCCACACAAGAACACACAGTGGAGATAAACCCTTTTCATGCTCAGTTTGTGGAAAATGCTTCTCTCAAAAGGGAAATTTAACAGAACACACAAGAACACACACTGGAGAAAAACCCTTTTCCTGCTCAGTTTGTGGGAAAAGCTTCTCTGGAAAGTCTAATTTAAGAAAACACACAACAACACATAGTGGAGAAAAACCTTTTTCTTGCTCAGTTTGTGGGAAAAGCTTTTCTCTAAAGTCACGATTAAAAGAACATACAAGAACACACACTGCAGAAAAACCTTTTTCTTGCTCAGTTTGTGGTAAAAGCTTCATCCAAAATTCGCATTTAACAAGCCACACAAGAACGCACAGTGGAGAAAAAACCTTCGCCTGCTCAGTTTGTGGCAAAGGATTCTTTCTGAAATCAACTTTAACAAAACATGGAAGAACACACAGTGGAGAAAAACCTTTTTCCTGCTCAGTCTGTGGAAAATGCTTCTCTGTAAAGTCAACGTTAACAAGCCACACAAGAACACACAGTGGAGACAAGCCATTCAGTTGCAGCGTTTGTGCTAAAAAATTCTCCGCTAAACGTAGTGCTGCGAGACACGATTGTGCTGGTGAGAAAAGCAGCGATCCTTGAAGCTTAAAAAAAGACAACAAAAAACTGAAGGAACTGACTCTTTGTGGTAAGATGTAAATGTGATTTTGAATGAAATATGATAAATTTAACTTTGCAAAGCTCTTTTATTGACACTAAGCCAATCTGATCCGTGCCAGAAGAAGCAACGTGTCTGAGTGATGATGATTTGTTTTGGCGTTTACATCAAACATGTAAATAAAAATAATTGCCTTTGCTTGGAACAACATTTTTTAACATTATGCTTTTCAGTTGTCTTTTTAATCGTACTTTAATGGAAAAGGTGTGAGAAGAAACGGTGCTTATGAAATCGGTGCTTTCCACAATCATCAATAAAATCACTTGTTCCACTTGCTCCACTGGCCTTCATTTAGCTGTGTGAAAAGGTGAAAAACAGAACTCGAAGTTGAACTATAAAAAGAACCAGACAGAGAAAGGCAAATCGTCTCAGTTTCTCTCAAAGGTTTTGGAATGTCAGGTGTAGGAGCTGTAAAATAAGCTGAAGACCATATTAACCTCAAGTAACCTTATGTAATCAGTTTGTATGTGTAAACCTTGCAGGTATTAATTTTTACATGTCAGTCGACCCTACACATTGTAATGAAACTATAGACATCCCAGCTTCAGACGATGCAAAAACTTTAGATGAGATCTGGTGGCGATGCGGATTAAGAGTATACACCAGACTTCCTAGAAACGCCTCCACTATTTGTACACCAGTCACAGTCTCAGACCACACGTACATTATGACCACACAACCAGCCACAGATACGAATGCTAGAAGCCTCGTGTGTTGTGCACGCACCAACCGTGCGCACACTCCACTTTCGCTGTGATTGGTGGTGTCACGGGGGGGGGGCGTCTTTTCTTATTAGTAGGTGCACTCACCTGTGGGTAGTGGTTGTTTGGTTTGGATCGTGTGGTGGGGTGAGCATGGGGAAGAAACCTTTTGCTGACCGTACAATTCAGCATAAAAATCATCAACTGTGAGCGCAACGTGTACTGGACTTCAGAGTAAAACAACCGTCGAACGTCGGCCAACTCTTGTTGCGGAAAAAAAGAGAGAGAGATATGATCACCCAAAGAGAGCGACAATGAATGACAAGTAAGTGCCTGTCATTTGCTTCCGCTATGGATGCGCCTCTAAAGACAGTCATGCCAGTTGGGATGCGCATCAATGTTTCCACCCCCTTGTCTTAGCCTGCCGTGGCGTCATTTAAGTTGGACGCTACATCAGGAGTTGGTAACTTGATGGCGACTGGAGTCAGCGTTTATTTGTCACCACGAAGGAGATGATCCGCATCACGCAGTTCGTTGCTGCCGCTGTTGCTGCGCGTCTCAATACTGAAATGAAATAAATAATGAAATATTTAAGTACTTAAATAAACGCCAAGATAGTTTTTTAATAATTAATATTTAAATGACAAAATAGTGAAACATTTCAATTTGAAATTCTCAACCACATACAGAGTAAATTAAATTCATAATCATATAGAAACATTTATTCAATATTGAACAAATTTAGGAATCCTAATTTTGAAAGATAAAAAAAATTCTCATATCAAATTTTAAGTAATAAATTAATTCAATAAATATTTGGGCACATATTTAAATGAGCAAATATTTTGACAAATACTCAAGATTGAGATAAAAAGTATTTAAAAATATTGTATATTTTTTACATGTTAAAATAATTGAATAAATATTGTTGTAAACTCAATCTAAAGGATCTATATCAAGAAGAGCAAAACGTTCCGTTAAAAATAGTGTCTGGGCATTTTTGTTCGTCATGACATGCAATGATTTTTTTTTAATAACTTGAGGTCATTCATCCAACTGTTGATTTGGGGCTTCGCCTTGAGGTATTTACATCAATGGATGAAATATTCCATCCATCCATCCATCTTCTGTACCGCTTCTCCTCACTAGGGTCGCGGGGGGTGCTGGAGCCTTTCCCAGCTATCTTTGGGCAGTCGGCGGGGGACACCCTGAACTGGTTGCCAGCCAATTGCAGGGCACACAGAGACGAACATCCATCTGCGCTCACACTCATACCTAGGGGCAATTTAGAGTGTGTTTTTGGAATGTGGAAGGAAACCGGAGTACCAGGAGGAAATCCACGCAAGCACGGGGAGAACATGCAAACTCCAGACAGGCTGGCCGGAGCCGGGATTGAACCCACGCCCGATGATGTCTCTCACTGTGAGGCCATCGTGCTAACCAGTCGGGCCACCGTGCCGCCCGGATGAAATGTTTTGCAAGTGAAATTAAATTGTAACCAAAAAGTCCATGTCCTTCTCTACACTAACTATACTTCAACTTTAATGGACGACATCCTCACATTGTTTTTTCTTTTTTCTTCCTTTCCTTATTTTTGTTGTTCAACAATGCAGTTTTTGTATTCAATATGTTCCAAAGTTGTTTGCGTATCGATAAAAAAAAGTACCATGGCGCCATCTAACAACGAAGACGCAAATGTACAACTCCGAGTGGTGACGTTTGCTTATTAAAGATAAATGAATAAATAATACAAACAAAAACGTTTATAGAAGCATATAGATCTCAAGGGACAATCTTATTGAACCAAATAAAGATATTTGAAAACAAAAAAAAACATTTGAATTTTTACAAAAACAATAAGAGCAGCATGTTAGAATGCAGAAGACCCTTCTATCGACTGTGTTTGAGTCTTCCCGGATGTCGTACTGTTGTAAAACGCGATTGGACAGTAAACAGCCAATCAGAATTAGCCCGAGTGTCCGACTCCTGATTGGTAAATAATTGTGGCACAGTTTGCATCCTAAGCGTAAAACTGTGTTTCGTACCCAAGAGGAGAGAGACGCCGGAAGAGTTGCTCTTTTTGTGGAACCCACGCAGAGACAGTTCAACACTCGTTTTGGATCGGCTCATACTCAAGGACATTTTGGAAGGACTTCAATAAATTTGTCAGTTTATTTCTTTATAAAGACTTTTCTTTAAAGTGGGAAAATGTTGTTTTCTGTTTCTTTTAGAAAAGTGGTGCTGAAGATTTTTTTTTTCATAATTTATTTGCTAATACTAATACTGTACTTTCAGCCAATGGTGTACTTAAATATTGACCAATGATGTATTTTGTTTACCATTACAGTATTCTTATTACAGTACTTCTATCACTGCAGCATTTCTACCATTGCAGGACGTTCACTATTACAGTACTTTTATCATTGCAGTACTTTTATCATTGCAGTATTTTTCAATCGTTGCAGTACTTTTTACCATTACAGTACTTTTATCATTGCAGTATTTTTATGATTGCAGTATTTTCAATCATTCAGTAGTTTTTATCATTACAGCGTTTCCCCCTCTGTATAATAGACAGGCATTAGGAGTGTTTCCTTACACTTAGATACGTTTATACTGTGTATATTTGCATGCTTTTTATGAATGTCTGCTGCTAATGTTATACATTAACGGCTACATTACGCCGCCGACTCTGTGTGATCTATATCCTTGCTGCTGTAACACCTCAAATTTCCCCATTGTGGGACTAATAAAGGATATCTTATCTTATCTTATCTTAATACATAGGGCTAGGTTTTTATTCATGAATGTAAGTTTTGCAATCAGAAACCAACATTTTCACACTGACACTGTTTTCGATATTAGACTTTGAATTGACTCCACGAACACAAAGGCTCAGAAAAAAGGCCAGTTGAGCAAGTGATTTTATTGATGACTGTGGAAGGTACCGATTTCATCAGCACCATTTCTTCTCACACATTTTCCATTAGGTGCGATTAAAAAGACAACTGAAAAGCATAACGTTAACAAATGTTGTTCCAGGCAAAGGCAATTGATTTCATTTACATGTTTGATGTAAACACAAAAAAATCATCATCACTTAGACACATTGGTTATTCTGGCAATGATCACATTGGCTTAATATCAATAAAAAAGCTTTGCAAAATTAAATTGATCACATTTTATTCAAAATCACATTTACATCTTACCACAAAGTGTCAGTTCCTTCAGTTTTTTGTTTTCTTTTTTTTAAGCTTCAAGGATCGCTGCTATTCTCACCAGCACAATTGTGACTCCGCATGCTGTTGAGTGGAGAATGTTTTAGCACAAACGCTGCAACTAAATGGCTTGTCTCCACTGTGTGTTCTTGAGTGGATTCGTAAATTTGACTTTCCAGAGAAGCCTTTGCCACAAACTGAGCAGGAAAATGTTTTTTCTCCACTGTGTGTTCTTGTGTGGATCCGTAAATGCGACTTTCGAGAGAAACTCTTGCCACAAATTGAGCAGGAAAAAGGGTTTTCTCTACTGTGCGTTCTTGTGTGGATTCGTAAATTAGACTTTCCAGAGAAGCTTTTGCCACAAACTGAGCAGGAAAAAGGGTTTTCTCCACTGTGTGTTCTTGTATGTTTTGTTAAATTTGCCTTTTGAGAAAAGCATTTTCCACCAAAAAGGGTTTTTTACCACTGTGTGTTCTTGTGTGCCTTACTAAATGAGACATTACAGAGAAGCATTTTCCGCAAACTGAGCAGGAAAATGTTTTTTCTCCACTATGTGTTCTTCTTTGTTTTGTTAAAGTAGACTTATCAGAGAAGCTTTTGCCACAAATTGAGCAAGCAAAAGGTTTTTCACCACTTTGTGTTCTGTTCAATGTGCCTTTTGAGAGAAGCATTTTCCACAAACTGAGCAAGAAAAAGATTTTTCTCCACTGTGTGTTATTGTGTGTTCTGTTAAACTTGACTTTTGAGATAAACTTTTGCCAAAAACTGAGCAAGAAAAGGGTTTTTCTCCACTGTGTGTTCTTGTGTGCCATTTTAAAGCTGACTTAAAAGAGAAACTCTTGCCACAAACTGAGCAGGAAAGAGGTTTTTCTTTACCATGGGTTCTTGTGTGCCGTTTTAAAGAGAACTTTGAAGTTAATGATTTCCCACTGTGAGAACATACCCAAAAGTCAGTATGACATGCCCTTTCACCTTTAGCTTGCTCATCATCATCATCATCATCATCATCCTCATCATCGTCGTCATGAGCGTCTGATAATGTGACCTCATTATGTGCTTGTGATGGCCCCCAGTGGTTCGCATCACCTTCTGTTGTCATGTGATGAGTTGAACTGTTGCTTGTAGGCTCCGCCCCTCTGTTGTCCTCACTCTCATCCTTGTTTTCATCTTTAGTCTTTATAGGGACAAAGTTCAGTGGTGACTTGTTGATCTCCTCCCCCTCCTTTTTGATGTGAGTCAAGTCTGGCTCCTCTTTCAAAGAACGGAGATCGTTTTCACTGACGTCTGTCGGTCACAAAAAGACAAACACACATTTGATTCAATCAAGTCAAACCTCATGCGGCGACTTTCTCTTATATTGTTCCTACCGTGCTACCTTGACTTGTGCCTGCCGCACACGGAGCAATGCGTGCGGCCCCGACTTGGACCGGACCATGGGGACATTTCACAAAATTACGTCCTACGATGTAAACCTCCCTTTAGCAGCACAGCTGTGATAAACAAGCAATTAATAAGGAACCACGTTGCGGGAGATGCCCGATTTCATTCCGGACATAGCTGAAGTTAGCACACACAGGCTATTGTGTGCGTCTGATGGAACACCTGTTGTGGGACCCGAACATATTGATGGGGGCCACTGGGGGCCATCGCAACATAATGTCATTGATAGAATAGGAATCGTTCAAGTGAAATATGTTTACAAGTACAGTGAACCCCCGGTTATCGCGGTTAATGGGGACCGAGACCACCCGCGAAAACTGAAAATCCGCGAAGTAGCGTCGCACCTTCAAAAAAAAAAAAAAAAAAGACAAAAGAAAACACAGTGTACATATATACTTCGCACCTATATATATATATATATATATATATATATAAATATATATAGGTGCGAAGTAGCGGCACACCTTCAAAAATGCTTAAAAAAAAAATAAAATATATATATATATATATATATATATGTATATATATATATATATATACTGGTAGAGAGAGAGAGAGTGAAATTCATGTTATAACAAAAAAAAATTATTATTAAAACTTATTTTTTTATTCCCCAGCCATTATTTTTGTATTTATTCAATTACTTCTTTTTGTATTTATTTAATTACTTCGACTTTTACCTGCTGGTACGCCGTCCGGTGTGCCCTGTGAATGTTATGATCCTCCAGCAGAGCTGGAGGATTGAACAGGACTCTCCAAACGCAGACACGGGAAAAAAGGTGGTGAGACAAAGATATTTATTATAATCACAATATAGTCAGTGTAATCAGCGCGTCTCGCAGCAGCTGACGAGACGATCGCTGGAGGAACGCCCACACAGCTGAAAAAACAAAAACACACGCGGCATGACAGGCACGGATCATGACTGTGAAATGAAAGGTGGCATTCTTCATTTATTTATTTATTCATTCATATCTGACAGCCTCGCGCTCCGCCGGTGCCCGGGGAAGGTGCTCCTCTTCGGCTTACTGTGACGCGAGCATGCCCTCCTCCTCGGGAGCTTCCATTCGGTTAAACTTAGGGCCCGCTTGGCACCGCACGTGCCCGGGGAAGGTGCTCATCTACGGCTTAATTGCCATGCACGCCGGCCGGAGCTCTGATACGGTCCGAACCGGGCGAAACGTCGCCACAAATCGTGTCCGGGGGAACCTGCTCTTCTTCGTCTACTCTCTTCTTCGTCCACTCTCCTCTTCGGCGCACGCCGGCCGTCTAACCGCTTCAGCGCCCCCTTGTGCCGCTCGGCGAAACTACAATGCCCCCGAATATTTTTTAGACCCGCGAAGCACTGAACCCGCGAAAGGTGAACCGCGAAGTAGCGGGGTTTCACTGTATTTCATTTTGCATTTAGAGATACTTTCATCATGGGTAACGTATTTTCGCGACCATAAGGCGCACTTTAAAGTCCTAAATTTTCCCCAAAACAAATGAGGCGCCTTGTAATGTGACATGCCTATCATATAGACTGAGCAACTCACTCGACCATCGGGCATGTTCCCCTTGAGGTATTTCAGAGTGCATGGTAGCACACCCTGCTGGCCAAAATCTGAGACATCTGTGCTTCGATTTGACTTTGACATATACATTATGTGAATACGTTCGTTGGGTGATGGTGCAGGAGAAAGCTGGACAAAAGGGCAGCTGTCCCCGATGTTGTAGTCTGTCTTATCATTCATGTTATTGCAAGCAAGAAACATCACGGGTTTAGACAACAGACAAAAATAAAAACACACTGCCCAAAGCACACCACTCACAACCAGCCATCTGATTGGCAGATGCTCCCAGAATGCCTCAGTATTGTTTTTGTGTTGTTTTTATTTCTTTTGGGGATATGAATGGCATGAGAGATACATGTTTTGTGTAAATTTTATTTCTTTGTTTCATTGTTTGCTTGTAAGCTGTTCAGAGATATTTTTGGTTTTGATTTGAAACCGTGACTCAAAGGTGTGGTGACCAGTGAAATCCCTCCCCTCACGTCGTCGATTAGCTATGTTGCCATGACATCTCTCATTGGTTTGTCGAGCCGCTACTGGCAGAAATCCCTTATTCGCATCTATTCTGGAGCCAGAAATTAGAAGAGATGTGACGTCAGTGACATTTAGTGGTGAAGGTTGTCGAAGCATTTATTTTTAACACGGGCGCCATTTTGAACAGACACACGTCAATGAAGGCGGCTTTATTTTCTTTCATACTGCATCCTCCTTGATTGAGCACATTTTTGGCACAATCTGTGAGTACATATATAATTAAGCACATTTTTATGCAGTATGATTATTAGTTCAGCGGACATTCTTATTTTACAAGCTTTTTTGCTACCTTTAAGCTGCCAGTATTTTGTGTTTCCTTTTGTTGTGGTTGAATGTATCTTTAAATATTATTTCATCCAATAACAGTCAAGGTTAGCACATGTTTTGTGTGTTTGCATATATATATATATATATATATATATATATATATATATATATATATATATATATATATTTAGATCTGTTTCCTTATCCACATATTTTCCTTGTCATTCTCTGTATTTGTTTGCAGTTCCACAAAAAGGACTTCCATAAAAACGTGACGTAAGACACTCACTCCTCTTTGTGTTTTTATTGGAAAATTGTTGAGCTCGTTGTTGTCAGATTCCGCTTACCCGGGGTCGGGGACCACATCGGGATCGTTGGTTCCCAAGTGCCGGCTCTCCGTCCAACGGGTCCGAGAGGGGTGGGGGTGGAAGCAGGTGAAGGGCGGCGGGGAAGAGGAAAAGAACGAGTCCCTTCGCCGCCGCGCACCCTTCCTCCGCCTCAAGCCCCACTATTTACTTTCTAAGCCGGTGTCGAGGCGAACTCGCCTAGCTTCGCTAACTGCCCTGTAATTATTATTGTTCTTTTTACATCTACGCGCGTAGATTTATAATCTTTTACGGAGCCAATCCGGTCTTCCATCGCTCGCGGGGCCACCGAATCGGGAGCTCCGCGATCCGACCACTCCGTTTTTACGGCAGCTTCGCCTCAGTGAATCTGTTTGCATTTGTTATTGACCGAGTGGATTTTCGTTGCCCTTGTGAGGACCGCACGGATTTGTTTCTCAAAGCCGGAGTAAACTTTATTACTTTATTTTTATTTTTAGGTTGTCGGTACTTAGCCGTTCGCTCACGTATGTAAAGGGTCGAGTGGTGAGAATGAATCAAATCATAAGAATGACAGAGATAGTTTTTTAGAATCGAAAATCTTACAAGATTTATTTAGGAACACAAGGGATCGTGTGACATACATCCAGGAAGTGTTTTAACATCCGAACCCGCCAGTTGCGGGATACAGAAAGGACAAACCCGACGGCATCACAGAGTCCCCGCAGTCACAATCGGTGCGAGAAATAAGAAAGATTCCATCGAAGACGAGGAACAGATAGAAAAGAGGGTTAAAAGATTTTTAAATCATCATATGTCAAGTCTGAATTTAAATAGTGAGCCTCCTGAGAGTGATCAGTTCCCGAAGAGCCCCAGGGTTCGAATTCTAGCGATAAGGCGAAATAAGAGGGGAAAAAACAGAAATAACTTTGGACAAAGTTATTTCTTCGGTTTCGTTACCTTATCGGGGTTAAGCCTTTTTAGTGGTGTCCAATCGATAGAGGAAAGGTAAAACCCATCCCGCCGAGGGACCAGAGTCCGGCCGGGGCGAGAGAAGGTGGAAAAAAGCCTAAGTCCCGAAAAAGGGGAAAAATGCACAAAAATAGAATCCTCCGTCAAAGTGTCCCCATGAAATGCGAAAAGAGAGCCCTTAGTGCCTCTCGGGCGAGGCTTACATAGTCCTGCTTTGCCTCAAAGTTTCCATGATTCATAGTCACGAGTGGATAGTCCCACTGACTCACAGCTAGTTTTTTTCCATTCCCTTACCACTAACCAGGGCGTTGACTTGTTTTTCTCTGATCCTCTCAGCTCACTAGTTAAACCCAACCAATGTAATACAATGCAGCTCAATACATTGGATACATAATACACATGTTGTTACATTCTCTCTTTGTAATCAACAGGTTATACACTTTTCCATTTCTTCTTCATCATGTGTCATCATCGGAAAGTAATAATGTACACAAGTGTTAGAATAATATGAAGAGGTTATTATACATTTGCCGTGATGCAGCTTATTTTAATATGTAGTGCATATAACATGTTGCAGTTTAATAGAGTGAACTATGCTGAGTGTTTACAGTCAGAGTGGAGGTACAGGAGGACACCTCTACTGCAGGGAGGTGTCTGCAATTGGCAGGGCGGCGGCACTTCTTCAGAAGTGAGGATGAAGTAAACAACATTGTGATGAGGCCTGATAGAAGAAGTTGGCATCAAAGTCTGAAGTAATCAACATCGTGCTGGGTCCTGATAGAGGAAGTTGACGTCAAAGTCAGCTGCGACTCACAGCGGCACGCCAACGATAAACCGGACTAAACCAGTTTTTAGTAGACGAACTGTACCACCCTCGAGTGTAATCTGATTTCTTGAAGTGTAATCTGATTCCCCGATGTTATAAAAGGGAATGTGTGAAAAGCATCAGGGAACAGAAGGAAGATGAAGTTGCCAAATAAACTTTGTTAACCTCTCTGTTTCCACTTGAGCTGAATGCCTCTCTTCTTTTAGCTACGACCCCTATATGTCAAATTGGCGAACCTGACAACAAGTAATGTTCATACACAAAGCAGTTTCAAAGCAAAACCATTTTATACATTATGGCTAAATATGTAACTTGATCATTCTTTCAAAAGTTGCATGTTTCTTATACAATACATGGTAAAAGCAATAATCATTCCAACATTAGAACAACTAGTCATCCTGACTAACTGTCTAACTATGCAGCGAGTCATCCGGCCCAACTAGGGTTTTCCCCTGTGAGTCACTCTGACTGGCTGTCTAAGTTAACTAGGGGTTTTCCCCCAATCCATTCGTGTTATGTGATTCATCGTAAGTCATGTGTTGAACATAGCAAGAGCATTTTGAGGCATTGACTTTGATATGTGTATGTTTTAACTATTTTTTATTAACAATAAGACCCCCATCTGAGCTGGCGTGCCGTCGGCACTGTCGCCATCTCGTGTCTATTCTTGAGAATTGTTTGTTAAGGCTAAATTTAGTGACCTTTCTACTCGGTCTTAGCCCAATTCATACTATATTACCTCCTATATGTTCTATCACTTTGCCTGACAACGCGCGTCACTCGACACTGTCTACACCATATTTTCAGTTCTACACATGGTCAGGGCAGAAGATTGAAAAGGTTTCCATATCAAGAGCGCAAGTGTGGATGTCCTACACACTACTCCAGCAGTATGTCCGACCGACATGAAATATCTAACTTGGAAAATAGGTCAGAATGTGGAGCTTCAAATGGGTCATCTTCACGTTATTCCAAGTCAAATGCAAAAAGAGCATCATCCTCGCATCGCTCTGCCAAATCAAATTCAAGCCAGATCGCAGCAGAAGCACGAGCAAAGGTGGAAGCTGGACGGAAAAAAAGCTGAATATGCAAAACTCCAAAATGACATGATGGTTCAACGCACGCAAATTGATGCAACACTGAACGCTCTTAAAGAAGAAGGCGAAGCTGAAGATGCACTGGCGACTGCAAAGGTGCTCGAAGCTGCTGCAGAAAACCAAAACGCTGAGAGTGATGCAGCTATTGGTCTCCTTTATCACCAGCGGATTTTAAGTAACGTACAAATGGCTCTATTAATGCGCACTTCAGCCATCGAATAAAAGATTAATATAATGATAAAAGAGAGACGGGAAATACTTTACAACCCCAACACGAAGACACCTTTGATGCCAATCGGCACGTGTTGCGGCACGTATTGCCACTTACCACACAAAGTTTCAAGCATCCTCAAACCACGCTCCAACAAATGTCTCCTTATGCCAACGACGATGATTTCACTCCCTACTTACCACAGGACATCAGCACAGCGAGTTCACCACACAAGGTCAGTGACAAGCACGCACTCAAGTCTACAGACGTCTCTGACCTAGTCGCTTTCCTCGCTCGACGCGACCTCCTCAACGCAGGGTTCACAGTGTTTGACAATCGTCCAGAGAACTATATGTCATGGAAATCTTCTTTCCACAATGCCCTTGAAGGCTTGAACCTCAAACCTAGCGAGCAGCTGGATTTACTCACCAGGTGGCTTGGCGGGGAGTCCCTTGAACACGGTCTGAGGATCAGAGCGGTCCATGTCAGCGATCCAACAGCCGGACTCAACAAGCTATGGCAACGTTTGGATAAGGCTTATGGCTCTCCAGAGGTGATTGAGGCTTCATTGTTTCAACATCTGAAGGATTTACCAAAAAACACTACCAAAAATAACTAACATCTTCAGGAGCTTGCAGACCTTCTCCTTGAGATAGAAGCCGCAAAGAATGAAGGTTACCTACCAGGTCTCAGTTTCCTTGACTCAGCTAGAGGCATAAACTCAATTGTGGAGAAACTTCCACATCATCTCCAATACACATGGGTTAGCCGAGGGACGGCATACAAGAAAGAGCAACTCGTCCTATATCCCCCTTTTTCATTTTTTGTTGATTTCGTGAATAGTCAAGCAGACATGAGAATGGATCCGAGTTTTTCCCTCCAAGGTTTCAGCACAGCGCCCTGCAAGGATGAGAAGCCTTCACCTAAGCAGTGGAAAGCTAAACTTCCTGTCTCAGCAAAAAAAAAAAAAACAGAGGTTGAGGCCTCCAACTCCTCAGATGAAGACAACTCCCTCATAGACCCAGAGAAGAACGGCCCCCTTCACAAGAAACCACACTCTCTCAGGAAATGTAGGGGTTTCAGAATGAAGAGTTTGGAAGAAAGGAAGAGTTTCCTGAAAGAGCCTTATATATTTGCTTCAGATGTTGTATGTCAACAAGCCATAAAGCCAGGGACTGTAAGATTGACATTTGCTGCGCTGAGTGCAACAGTGACCACCACATCTCAGCCCTACATGACGGTCCACCTCCTTGGATGCCAAGAGAACTCATCACTTCAGCAGGGGGCAATTGCGGGGAGGAAAATGAGAACTCGCCTGTAACTGCCTCCAGCTGCTCAGAGGTCTGCGGGGAGGGTTTAAGCGGAAGGTCATGCTCCAAAATGTGTCTGGTCATGGTGTATCCTAAAGGACATCCTGAACAGAAGAAGAGAATGTATGTGGTATTGGACAACCAGAGTAACAAGTCACTGGCCAAAGCCGCGATCTTTGACATGTTTAGCGTTCAAGGAATGGTCTGCCCCTACACGCTGAAAACATGCTCTGGCGTAACAGAGACCAGTGGAAAGAAGAGCCCCAGATTTTATGATAGAGTCTATGGACGGCGCAGTTTCCCTAGCACTGCCAACACTCATTGAGTGTAATCTGATACCAAATAACAGAGAGGAAATTCCAACTCACGAGGCTGTCATACATCATCACCATCTGAGAACAATTGCTTCCAAGATACCCCCTCTTGACCTTTCGACTGAAATCCTTCTGCTGCTGGGACGGGATATCATTTGAGTCCACAAAGTCCGCAGTCAATGCAATGGGCCACATTATGCACCATACGCCCAACGCCTCGATTTGGGATGGGTAATTATCGGAGATGTGTGCCTCAAGGGAGCCCACAAACCCATTGTGAACACTTTCAGGACCAGTATCCTGGAGAATGGTCGAGCCAGCTTCTTTACACCCTACGTGAACAGCATCTGTGCTAAAGAGAGGTTTGTCGGTGAACATCCCAAACAACTTCACAGAAGGTCAGCCCACGACAAGCTCAACAAGCAGATTTTTTGCCATCCCGTAGATGACCATAGACTGGCACTATCAGTTGAGGAGGAAATCTTCCTTCGCATCATGAGTGAACATTTCTCTAAGGATGAATGAAACAGCTGGGTGGCGCCACTTCCTTTCCGGTTTCCAAGACAGCGCTTGCCGAACAACAGGGAACAAGCACTCAACCGTCTTCTTTCACTTCGGCGTACCTTGAAGAAGAAACCAGAAATGAAGGGCCACTATGTGGAATTCATGAAACAGATGTTCTGTAATGGACATGCAGAAGTAGCCCCTCCTCTGAAATATGATGAAGAATGCAGGTATCTGCCAAGCTTTAGCATCTACCATCCCCAGAAGCCAGGCCAAATCAGAGTAGTCTTTGACTCGAGTGCTCAGTACAACAACACAATCCTTAACGATGTGCTACTTAGCGGCCCAGATCTGAACAACAGTTTGGTTGGTGTGCTTGTGCGCTTCAGATCAGAACCCATTTTGATAATCGCTTATGTACAACAAATGTTCCACAGCTTTTTAGTTGAAGATACGCATTGTAATTATTTGCGCTTCCTGTGGTTTCACAACCAACAGATTGACGGGGACATTGTGGAGTTCCGTCACCAGCCGTTGCCATATATGGGCTGAAGAAGACGGCCGTGGAAGGAGAAGAGGAGTACGCAGCCGACGTGAGACTCTTCGTTGAACGCCACTTTTACGTCGATGATGGACTCAAGTCATTCTCCAGTGTGATGGAAGCAGTTGACGTGTTGGAGAGAGCCCAACACATGCTAGCTCAATCCAATCTACATCTAATGTGATGAGAGCATTTCCAAATAAAGACCTTGCCAAGGAGCTGCAAGGGATCGAACTTGGGCAGGATTTCACACCTATGCAACGCAGCCTGGGCCTTGGCTGGGACCTGTCCACGGACACAGTTTCGAGTGGACACCTGTGAGACTGCAGCTCAGAGACAAGTAATGTGTATTTTTTGTGACGCTTCCACAAAAGCTATAGGTGCAGTCGCTTATCTGAAAGTGACAGATGTCAAGTGTCACAGCGAAGTAGGGTTCAACTTCGGGAAAGCAAAGCTTTCCCCCACACCTGAGATCACAGTTCCACGACTCGAGCTCTGTGCCACTGTATTGGCTGTGGAGATAGCAGATCTGCTCCAAGAGGAGTTGGACGTGGCTTTGGATGATGTCAAGTTATTCACCGATAGCAAGGTGGTGCTTGGCTACATCTACAATGAGGCAAGTCGCTTCTACGTTTATGTCCACAATCGTGTGCAGCGCATCAGACGTTCCACTAAGGCAAATCAGTGGTGCTATGTGCACACCACCGACAACCCAGCTGATCATGCCATTCTTTCATTGCCGGCAGAGCAGCTGGACTTTTCTACATGGCTAACGGGACCTGCTTTCCTCACGACCAGAACAAAGAATCGATCCCCAGAAAAGACTTTTAGTCTTGTTAATCATGGGTCAGATGTAGATGTACGGACAGAAGCCACCACTTGTGTCACCAATTTGTTACACAGCAAACTTGGAAGTACACGCTTCGAACGGTTCTCTGCTTGGAATCGCCTCCTAAAGGCTGTTGCACGACTTGGACACATCGCTAAGTCCTTTACCAAGGGGTCCAAGGACAACAATTGTCACGGCTTTCACATGTGCTGTGAACACATCAACAAAGAGGAGGTCAAACAGGCCAAAGCCACAATCATTCGTACCATACAGGGTGAAATATATGCAGAGGATATCAAATGTCTACAAAAGGGGCGACCAATCCCTAAGGCAAGCCCACTCAGCAAGCTCTGTCCTTTCATTGATCCTGATCAAATCCTCAGGGTTGGAGGTCAGCTAGCGAGAGCCCAGATCACATCCGATGAGTTGCACCATTCCTAGCATTCCTAGCAGACGTCACGTTACTCAGCTGCTGATCTGACGCTTCCACGAGAGAGTTTGTCACCAGGGCAGACATTTCACGGAAGGAGCCATCAGGGCAGCCGGATTCTGGATCGTTGGGGGAAAGAGAGCGATCAGTAGCTTCATCTTCAACTGTGTGACCTGCTGCGAGCGGCGAGGGAAACAGGAAGAACAGATCATGGCTGACTTGACTACCGACCGACTATGTACAGATCCACCCTTTACATATGTCGGCCTGGACGTGTTTGGCCCCGGGTTGGTGATGTTGCGAAAAACTAGAGGTGGTCAAGCCAATGCCAAAAGATGGGCAGTCATTTTTACCTGCATGTGTACGCGGGCGGTCCACATTGAGGTGATCGAGTATATGGATACGTCATGCTTCATAAATTCGCTCAGGCGTTTTTTTTCGCCATTAGAAGCTCTGTGAAGCGGTTCCGATCGGACTATGGCACGAACTTTGTGAGTGCCGGCAGAGAGCTGCAGACCGACAAAAGCGGTTGCCACAACTCACAAATCGATAACTATCATGCAGAACAGGAGTGCAAATGGAAGTTTAATCCCCCGCATGGCTCTCGCATGGGTGGAACATGGTTGGTGTTGTACGCCGTATCCTGCATGCCATGCTCCTTCAGCATGGCCATGCTAGGCTCACACACGAAGTTTTGGTGACTTTCATGGTTACTGCAATTATCAATGCAAGGCCCCTCACTTCTGTCTCCACGGATCCAGATCAGCCTGTAATACTCACTCCTGCTATGCTGCTGACCCAGAAGGTTGGCACACCGCATGTACCACCTGGCCAATTCAATGACGGCGATCTCTTGAGGAGTCAATGGCAGCGAGTCCAGATCCTCGCTAACATGTTCTGGGATCGCTGGGAAAATGAGTATATGAGTATATGAGTTTCGTTGTATAGGGAGGACCAAGAAGCCGAAGCTGCAGGAGGGAGATGTTCTTTTGAAGGTTGCTCAAATGAAGAGGAATGACTTGCCGGTCGGGCTACATAGAAAATGAGAAGTCAATGTCTCGACTTAACATACAATTGTTTGATGTGTTTCGCCTTAACTGACAATCGTATGTTATTTGTGTGAGTTGTGTTTACTTGTTAAATATTTGTGTCACTATTTTGTTCAATCTTAATGTTATGGAAAATTATTTTGCAAGTAAGGTTTTTGTTATTTATTGTGGCCACCTGCTTTTGAAGAAAGTGCCTTTCGCTTCTTGTACGAGAGGATTCTTTGTGAAGCCAAAACAACACGACCTTGACTGATAAGTAGGCTCAACGCAGAAAAAGTATCTTTTTGTTTTAAGATTACGCAGTTCCTGTCAAATAAATCTTCATTTTCCTGTGTGCATCAGTATCTTCCCACGCACTTCTCCCACTGAGATCACTCTGCATACTGACGCAAAAAACAATTTATTTTCCAGACTATCTCATTGATCTTCCCTAACTGCTAAAAATTCCACAACAATCTGGGGTCAGACTTGGGATAGCTGAATATCCGCTGGTGAAATTCAGGGACGCTGGCGGGTGACCTCCAGAGTCCAATTAAGACAGCAGCAGCAACGAACTGCGTGATGCGGATCATCATCTCCGTGGTGCCAAACACTGACTCCAGTCGCCATCAAGTTGCCAACTCCTGCCAAACCAAAACCTTTGAGAGAAACTGAGACTACTTGCATTTCTCTCTCTTGTTCTTTTCATAGTTCAACTTCTTGTTCAGTTTTTCACCTATTCACTCAGCGTAATGAAGGCCAGTTGAGCAAGTGGAACAAGTCATTTTATTGATGATTGTGGAAGGCACCAATTTCAAAAGCACCATTTCTTCTCACACCTTTCCCATTAGGTACGATTAAAAAGACAACTGAAAAGCATAACGTTAACAAATGTTCCAGGCAAAGGCAATTAATTTTATTTACATGTTTGATATAAAACACACACAAAAAAAATCATCATCACTCAGACACATTGGTTATTCTGGCAATGATCACATTGGCTTAATGTCAATAAAAACTTTGCAAAATTTAATTTAGCATATTTTGTTCAAAATCACATTTGCATCTTTCCACAAAGAGTCGGTTCCTTCAGTTTTTTTTGTCCTTTTTTTAAGCTTCAAGGATCGCTGCTATTCTCATAGGGCTGGGCGATAAACGGAAAATTTACTGTGACCGAAATTTAATACAATCATTTTGCCCATGTCGGTAAATTCGGTGTTTAAAAAAAAAAGAAGTCCTTTCTGTCTGCAGCTATGTTCATGCCCCTTTAAGACGGCTTGAGCGGCTGTAGTCACGTGACTCCACCCAGCTGAACGAGAAAGAAAACTGACAATGCGGTCGTTGCGGGCGATTCAAATCCAGAAGCGACTGACACGGCTGAAGACGAAGTAACGTTAGTTGTTCCTGTTGTGCTTGTCCCGAAAAGAAATTTGACATCTGTCGACAAGAGTCGGGTTTCTTCAGGGTTTTTTTTGTCCTTTTTTTAAGCTTGAAGGATCGCTGCAACTCTCACCAGAACAATCGTGTCTCTCAGCCTGCTGTTTAGTGAAGAATTTTTTAGCACAAACGCTGCAACTAAATGGCTTGTCTCCATTGTGTGTTCTTGTGTGGATTCGTAAATTTGACTTTACAGAGAAGCGTCTCCCACAAACTGAGCAGGAAAAAGGTTTTCCCACACTGTGTGTTCTTCTATGTTTTGTTAAAGTTGACTTATCAGAGAAGCTTTTGCCACAAAGTGAGCAGGAAAAGGGGTTTTCTCCACTGTGTGTTCTTATATGTTCTGTTAAACTTGACTTTCGAGAGAAACTTTTACCGCAAACTGAGCAGGAAAAAGGTTTTTCTCCACTGTGCGTTCTTGTGTGCATTGTGAAATGGTATTTCACTGAGAAGCTTTTGCCACAAACTGAGCAGGAAAAAGGTTTTTCTCCACTGTGTGTTCTTGTGTGGATTGTTAAATTAGACTTTTGAGAGAAACTTTTGCTACAAACTGAGCAGGAAAAGGGTTTTTCTCCACTGTGTGTTCTTGTATGTTTTGTTAATCGTGACTTAAGAGAAAAACTTTTACCACAAACTGAGCAAGAAAAAGGTTTTTCTCCACTGTGTGTTCTTGTGTGGATTGTTAAATTAGACTTTCGAGAGAAGCTTTTACCACAAATTGAGCAAGAAAAGGGTTTTTCCCCACTGTGTGTTCTTGTGTGGCTCGTTAAATGAGACTTTTGAGAGAAACTTTTGCTACAAACTGAGCAGGAAAATGGGTTTCCTCCACTGTGTGTTCTAATATGCTCTGTTAAACTTGACTTTCGAGAGAAACTCTTGCCACAAACTGAGCAGGAAAAAGGTTTTTCTCCACTGTGTGTTCTTGTGTGCATTCTTAAACTTGACATTCGAGAGAAACTCTTGCCACAAACTGAGCAGGAAAAATGTTTTTCTCCAGTGTGTGTTCTTATGTGTTTCATTGAACTTGACTTGAGAGAGAAATTCTTGCCACAAACTGAGCATGAAAAAGGTTTTTCTCCACTATGTGTTCTTGTGTGGATCGTTAAATTAGACTTCCGAGAGAAGGTTTTGCCACAAACTGAACAGGAAAAGGGTTTTTCTCCACTGTGTGTTCTTGTGTGCCGTTTTAAAGACGACTTTGAAGTTAATGATTTCCCACAGTGAGGACATACCCAACAGTCAGTGTGACATGCCCTTTCACCTTTGGCTTGCCCATCAACATTGTCATGGTCATGGTCAACATCATCATCAGAATCGTCATCATCATCATGAAAACAGCGTGATGATGTCTCCTCACTATGTGCTTGTGTTGGCCCCCAGTGATTAGCATCACCTTCTGTTGTCATGTGATGACTTGAACTGATGCTTGTAGGCTCCGCCCCTTTGTTGTCCTCACCCTTGTTTTCATCTTCAGTCTTTATAGGGACATCGTTCACCGGTGACTTGTTGATCTCCTCCTCCTCCTCCTCCTCCTCCTCCTCCTCCTTGTTTTTGATGCGAGTCAAGTCTGGCTCCTCTTTCACAGAACGGAGATCGTTTTCACTGACGTCTGCAAGACACAAAAAGACAAACACACATTTGGTCTGGTCAAGTCAAACCTCATGCGGCGACTTTGTCTTATATTGTTTCGACAGTGCTACCTTGAATTGTGCCTGCCGCACACGGAGCAATGCGTGCGACCCCGATTTGGACCAGACCATGGGGGCATTTCACAAAATTACGTCCTACGATGTAAACCTCCCTTTCGCAGCACAACAACAGTGATAAACGAGCAATTAAAAAGGAACCACTTGGTGGCTGATGCCCGAATTCATTCCTGACATAGTCACAGACGTTTCTGGAAGGGAGCTGAAGTTAGCACACACAGGCTATCGTGTGCGTCTGATGGAACACCTGTTGTGGGACCCTAACTTATTGATGGGGACCACTGGGGGCCATCGCAACATAATGTCATTGATAAAATAGGAATCGTTCAAGTGAAATATGTTTACAAGTATTTCATTTTGCATTAAGAGATAGTGGGTACCGTGTTTTCATGACCATAAGGCGCACTTTAAAGTCCTAAATCAGAGTTCCTCAATCCTGTTCCTCGAGGGCCGGTGTCCCTGCAGGTTTTCCATCTCCCCCTGCTGCAACACAGCTGATTCAAATGATCCGATAATCAACAAGGTCTGCAGAAGCTAGAAAATGATCGTTCAGGTGTGTTGCACCAGGGAGAGGTGGAAAATGGACAGGACACTGGCCCTCGAGGAACAGGATTGAAGACCCCTGTCCTAAATCTTCCCCAAAACAAACTAGGCTTCTTGTAATGCAACACGCCTATTGTATGGACTGAGCAACTCGCTCGACCATCGGGCATGTTCCCCTTGAGGTATTTCAGAGTGCATGTTAGCACACCCTTCCGGCCAAAATCTGAGACATCTTTGCTTCAAATTGACTGTGACATATATATATTTGGTGAATACGGTGTTTGGAGATGGTGCAGGAGAAAGCTGGACAAAATGGCAGCTGTACACGATGTTGTAGTCTGTCTTATCATTAATGTTATTGCAAGCAAGATACATCACAGGTTTAAACAACAGACTGCAAAAAAATAAATAAAAACACATGGCCCAAAGCACACCACTCACATCTCTCTAACCAGCCATCTGATTGGCTGAGGCTCCCAGAATGCATCAGTACTGTTTTTGTATTGTTTTTATTTCTTTTGGGGATACATGTTTTGTGTTAAATTATATATATATATATATCCACTTGTTTTCCTTGTCATTCTCTGTATTTGTTTGCAGTTTCACAAAAAGGACTTCCAGAAAAACATGAAGGAAGACCTCTTTACGCTTTGTGTTTTTTTTTTGGAAAATTGTTTAGCTCACTACACCATATTTTCAGTTCTACACATGGTCAGGGCAGAAGAGTGTCAGTGCTAGCATGCCCGAGTTAGTATGCGCGATGCATTAAATGTATTTTAAATGTTTGGATGAGGTGAAGTACGCACATGTGCACACAACTGTGCAAGGCCACCAGAGGTTCATTGACTCTCACCGACCAAGCCAGTACAAAGTGAAAAAATAAATAATACCAATCCGTAATTTTTTTTTTCTTATTAGTGTTTTATCCACTAGAATTGATCAACCACCATTAATAATTTCGCCACAGTGTATACATTTTTTTAGAGTCAGGTAGAATTCCTTCAATAAGGAATTGCTTTAACGAGATATAAAAACTAGAAAATGTAAAATGTTAAATAATCAGTTCGAATTTTAAACTGGGGGGAAAAACACAGTTTACCCCCCACTATTGCTTTTTCTTTGGCATTTATTTTCTGCACTGATTTCATTTGGCATCAACAAATGTTCAGCAAACCGGCAAGTAAAAGGCAATATTTAAAAACAAAACGGCAATGACCTTGAACGATTTCCACAAACAAATTGATATTGTGATGCATGTTGCTTACGATAGAAAGTCGTTCTTTACAAAGCAAATGAGAGTAAAACGTAGACAAACCTGCTTTGTGTAGCACAACACGAGGCTGCTTGCAAACTTCGCCCAGCAGTTGAAGATGTTGCTCGTTCTCTTCTTTTATTCCACAAAGTTCCTCTTTGTACTTGGGTGTCGTTCTAGCACACATTTTCAAACGTCAATCTCAACAAATCCGCACTTGGTCTTTGCTTGGCGATAACTCGTGAGCTTCTCTTTGTTCGACGAGACAAATGAAAGATGGCGTCGTTTCTTTTCCATCGAGAAAATGGCTGAATGGATCTCCTTCGTGAAAACCGCAGTTTGTTCAGCACGAAAGCGGAAGAACAACACACCCCGCTGTGATATGATTGGCTGCTGGCTGTGTGGAGCACTGTCACCAACTCACCGACAGATGTCGCCATTTGCGATGCAAATCATTGTTATCTTCTTCTCAACATAGAAAAAAAAACGTACGATTTAAACCGTATGCATATGACCAAACATTTTAGTTCCCAAATATGAACTTGACAGATGTATTGAATTTTACTTTTGTTGCTGGTTTTGTTAAAACATCTGACACCATGTTGTTGGTTGGATAGTATTCCAAATGTATTTCCCTATTATTAACAGTTGGGATGATAAAGTGAAACTTTATGACATGTTTGCACCTTTGCCTTTTTTCAAGGTTTTTCGCCAGCGACGTGGTTGCGTATTTTAAAATCACTGTTTTATTCTCTAAATGTTAGTGTTAAAGAATGATTTCAGTGTTTATAACTTAAATAACTTAAATATGTCATTATTCATTTCAGTATTCATTAAACTACGGTGATTATTTATTTCAAGATTCATTGAACTGTTTTAGTAATAATTTAGTATTCAATGTTTAATCGTGACTGTATTCACTTTTTCAATATTTGTGTCACTATTTTTTTCAATCTTAATGTTCTGGAAAATTATTTTGCATTAAGGTTTTTGTTATTTATTGTGGCCACCTGCTTTTGAAGAAAGTGCCTTTCGCTTCTTGTACTCGAGGATTCTTTGTGAAGCCAAAACAACACGAACTTGACTGATAAGTAGGCTCAACGCAGAAAAAGTATCTTTTTGTTTTAAGATTACACAGTTCCTGTCAAATAAATCTTCATCTTCCTGTGTGCATCAGTATCTTCCCATGCACTTCTCCCACTGAGATCACTCTGCAGACTGACTCAAAAGACAATTTATTTTCCAGACTATCTCATTGATCTTCCCTAACTGCTGAAAATTCCACAACAATTTGGGGTCAGACGTGGGATAGCTGAATATCCGCCGGTGAAATTCAGGGATGCTGGCAGGTGACCTCCAGGGTTCAATTTAGACAGCAGCAGCAACGAACTGCGTGATGCGAATCATCTCGTCCATGGTGACAAATAAACGCTGACTCCAGTCGCCATCAAGTTGCCAACTCGTGACATTCCAAAACCTTTGAGAGAAACGGAGACCACTTGCGTTTCTCTGTCTTGTTCTTTTTATTGTTCAACCAGGATGGCCGAGTGGTCTAAGGCGCCGCGTTCCGGACCCAGTCTCCCCAGGAGGCCTGGGTTCGAATCTCGAATTTCCCCATTGTGGGACTAATAAAGGCATTATTATTATTATTATTATTCTAGTTCTGTTTTTCACCTTTTCACAGCGTAATGAAGGCCAGTTGAGCAAGTGGAACAAGTGATTTTATTGATGATTGTGGAAGGCACCGATTTCATGAGCACCGTTTCTTCTCACACCTTTTCCATTAGGTGCGATTAAAAAGACAACTGAAAAGCATAACGTTAACAAATGTTGTTCTAGGCAAAGGCAAATAATTTTATTTACATCTTGATGTAAAATCACCAAAAAAATAATCATCACTCAGACATATAGGTTATTCTGGCACTGATCACATTGGCTTAATGTCAATAAAAAAGCTTTGCAAAATTAAATTTATCATATTTTATTCAAAATCACATTTACATCTTACCACAAAGAGTCGGTTCCTTCAGTTTTTTTTGTCCTTTTTTTTAAGCTTCAAGGATCGCTGCTATTCTCGTAGGGCTGGACGATAAACCGAAACTTTACTGTTACCGAAATTTAATACAATCATTTTGCCCATGTCGGAAAATTCAGTGTTTAAAAAAAAAAAGAAAAGTCTTTTTAGTCATGTGACTCCACCCAGCTGAACGAGAAAGAAAACGTGACGACGCGGTCGTTGCTGGCGATTCAAATCCAGAAGCGGCTGACACGGAAGACGAAGTTACGTTAGTTGAAGTTGTTCCTGTTGTGCTTGTCCCGAAAAGAAATTCGACATCTGTCGTTTGGAAATGTTTTGGGTTCCATAAAGACGATGTTTGAGCAAAAGAACACGAACTACAAAGTGCGTCGTAAACACCTGAAACAGCGCGTCCAACCTTTTCTTTTTCACCACCCACAACACAACCATGCTGTTGACTTGGAGCTTGTGCTAAAAGTTCAAAGTGAGAAGCAAGGTTGGACCAGTGACAACAGCCCATTACTAAGGCGACACCATACGAGAGAACGTCTCAGAGGTGGACGCGATAGCCGAGCACATAGCGAAAGATAGAGCTCCTCTAGTTACAGTGGAGCGCACAGGATTTAAACGCCTCATGAAAGTAGCCGACGAGAGGTACGAAAATATTTGTCGCAAACCGTACTTCCCGACATGGACAACATCGGGACGGGAGCAGAGACATGTCAAGCATTTTGCATTCACATCCGACTTATGGTCGGGTCACAACATGGATCCCTGTTTGAGCCTGACTGTGCATTACATAGATGACAAGTGACGACTGCGCACCGGAGTACTCGAGACGGCATTTTCCTAATGAAGCACACTTGTTTATTTGGCACTGGCATTGCATTGACATTTTTTTCCATTCTAATGAGCATTTTGTTTACGGGCGACTAGCTCCTTTGCACATGGCATTATTTATATTGTTTACAAGATACCTTTACATAAATCTAGGCCTTTGCAAATGGCATGACAGCATCTCGGCACAATCGATTTGCAGAAAAAGATTTTGTGAGAGGTACCCTTTTTCTCCTGTTCTTTGTGACATTGTTCAAATCATGCAAAGCAAGATATTTGGAATGTTTATACAAATGGTTTTTGTACTATTATTTTTCATTGAAAGTAATGTGTACCAGTTGGTTAAAAAAAAAAACAGTTAATATGCATTTCCTGCATTTATTTTGATTTTGGGGGGAATTTATCGTGCATCGATCATTACCAAGGTGAAATTGCTCAATTTATCGCAATATTGATTTTAGGTCATATCGCCCAGCCCTATATTCTCACCATCACAATCGTGTCTCGCAGCATGCTGTTTAGTGGCGAATTTTTTAGCACAAACGCTGCAACTGAATGGCTTGTCTCCACTGTGTGTTCTTGTGTGGCTTTGTAAATGTGACTTTTCAGAGAAGCATTTTCCACAAACTGAGCAGGAAAAAGGTTTTTCTCCACTGTGTGTTCTTGTGTGATTTCTTAAATAAGACTTTTGAGAGAAGCATTTTCCACAAAATGAGCAGGAAAAAGGTTTTTCTCCACTGTGAGTTCTTGTGTGCCTTGTTAAAGTTGACTTATGAGAGAAGCTTCTGCCACAAACTGAGCAGGAAAAAGATTTTTCCCCACTGTGTGTTCTTGTGTGGCTTGTTAAATGAGCCTTTTGGGAGAAGCTTTTACCACAAACTGAGCAAGAAAAAGGTTTTTCTCCACTATGTGTTGTTGCGTGTTTTCTTAAATTAGACTTTCCAGAGAAGCTTTTGCCACAAACTGAGCAGGAAAAGGGTTTTTCTCCAGTGTGTGTTCTTGTGTGTTCTGTTAAATTTCCCCTTTCAGAGAAGCATTTTCCACAAACTGAGCAGGAAAAAGGTTTTTCTCCAGTGTGTGTTCTTGTGTGGATTGTAAACGTTGACTTATGCATGAAGCTTTTGCCACAAACCGAGCAAGAAAACAGTTTTTCACCACTGTGTGTTTTTCTGTGCCCTTTTAAAGACAGCTTTGAAGTGAATGAGTCAGTGTGACATGCCCTTTCACCTTGAGCTTGCCCATCATCATCATCATCATCATCATCATTGTCATGAGCGTCTGATAATGTGTCCTCATTATGTGCTTGTGATGGCCCCCAGTGGTCTTCATCACCTTCTGTTGTTACGTGATGACTTGAGCTGCTGCTTGTCGGCTCCACCCCTTTGTTGTCCTCACTCTCATCCTTGTTTACATCTTCGGTCTTTGTTGGGACAACTTTCACTGGTGACTTGTTGATCTCCTCCTCCTCTTCCTCCTTTTTGATGTGAGTCAAGTCTGGCTCCTCTTTCACAAAACGGAGAAAGTTTTCACTGACCTCTGTCGGACACAAAAAGACAAACATACATTTGGTTTGGTCAAGTCAAACCTCGTGCATCGACTTTGTCTTCTTTTGTTTCTACCGTGCTACCTTGACTGGTGCCTGCCGCACACGGAGCAATGCGTGTGACCCCGATTTGGACCAGACCATGGGGGCATTTCACAAAATTACGGCCAACGATGTAAACCTCCATTTCCTAGCAGCACAACAGTGATAAACGAGCATTTAAAAAGGAAGCACGTTGCGGCTGATGCCCGATTTCATTCCCGACATAGTCACAGACGTTTCTGGAAGCGAGCTGAAGTTAGCACACACAGGCTATTGTGTGCGTCTGATGGAACACCTGTTGTGGGACCCGAACATATTGATGGGGGCCACTGGGGGCCATCACAACATAATGTCATTGATAAAATAGTAATCCTTCAAGCGAAATATGTTTCCAAGTATTTCATTTTGCATTTATGGATAGTTTCATCGTGGGTACTTTTTGCTTTCATTATAATCTGGATCCCTAAAAGAATTAAAGGGGCCCTGGCATCATAGTCGCTATTTATTGCATGATTTACGTTTGGTTTTTTTTTTGTTTGGTTTTTTTTTGCCCAAAATGACATTTAGCCTGCTAGTACGTTCCAACATTCCCCTTTTTACTTTTTCATAAAATTTCTGTTTCTAAATAAATTTTAAAACAAAATTAACGTTTGAAGAGTCAAAATCCCTACACATAAATTAAGCAACAACACTTTCACTTTGACATATTTGAATAACGTATATTTTAAAGTTATCCAATATGTATTAAAATTAGACTAAGATACACCATAATATTTTAAGAGTTCACTGAATTATTTTGTAACTGCAATGACGCTTAACAGCCATAGGGTGTCAGTAATGAGTAACAAAGTAACAACAACTCCCATTGTTCCGTCATCATTTTCATTTGCAAAAATTACCAGGAACTATGAGTTGCGGTGGAGATGCAAACCACCTGGGCCACAGGAACTTTATTATCAGGAACTAAATGTTCCTGGGCTTGTTGGTAGAAAAGGGGGTTGTGACGGTATCCCTTTTTAAGCTCATAGTAAGCCAAAGATGCAGATGCATTCCTTGCAGCATGCGCTTGTTCACCGATGAGATCCGTGCAACCTTGGATGGATGCATTAAATGTATTTTAAATGTTTGGATGAGGTGAATCTACGCACATGTGCACAAAACAGTGCAGGGCCACCCGAGGTTCTTTGACTCTCACCCGACCAAGCCAGTACAAAGTTCATAAACAAATAAGACCAATACGTACTTGATTTTTTTTTTAAAACTTAATATTTTGTGTTTTATCCACTAAAATTGATCAACCGCCATTGATGTTTTCGCCGCAGTGTGCACATTTTGTAGAGTTAGGCAGAATTCCTTCCGGAAGGAATTGCTTGAACAAGATATAAAAACCAGAAAATTGAAAATGTAAAATAATCTGTTCAAATTTTATTTAAAAAAAACATGGAGTTTACCCCCCACTATTGGTTATTCTTTGGCATTTATTTTCTGCACTGATTTTATTTGGAATAAACAAATGTTTAGCAAACCGACAAGCAATATTTAAAAATAAAACGGCAATAACCTTGAACGCATTTCCCCAAACAACTTAATGTTGTGATGCATATTTTTAACGATAGAAAGTCGTTCTTTACAAAGCAAATGAGAGTAAGACGTGTACAAACCTGCTTTGAGTGGCACAACACGAGGCTGGTTGCAAACTTCGTCCAGCAGTTGAAGATGTTGCTCGTTCTCTTCTTTGATTCCACAAAGTTTCTCTTTGTACTTGGGTGTCGTTCTTGCACACATTTTCAAATGATAATTCCAAAAAATCCGCACTTGATCTCTGCTTGGCGATGAGTCATGTGCCTCTTTTCGTTAGCGGCTAGCTAGCTAACAAGCTAAGCTAACTACGCCGAAAAGCATCAACGCGCGAAGATGAGGTTATCGGGACACAAAGACTTAATGAATTATGTCGTAGTCCTTTAGAGCAGCACTGGAAATCCTGTGAGAAAATTACAGTCAGTTCCACACTAAATCAGAAGAATTTAGCGGTGTTTGTTTTTATTTCGGCGTGGACGGGTCGGTGCATGTGGTAGAAGTCCTTTTTTTTTTTTTTTTTACTTTATTGAACATTTTGAATAGACAGTACTACAGTATCACAAGATCAGTTCAGGTATTGAACGAACATATACATTTTTCATCCTTAAATAGAATTCACAACAAAGGATAATGAATGTAGAAAAAAAATTATATTATAAAATAAAAATACACAGTAAAACAGGAACAATGTCTTTGGATATATGTAATTAAGGCTTTTAAAGGAAAAAGGCACTCAAAAATGTCAATATCTTGTTGCTAATTAATTTAATCGAATTAAATATGGATTTCAACTCTATCAGGAAAGGCATAAATCTGGGAGAGGATCTTGAAAATTTCTGTTTGTGGATAAAAAAAATTTGCATCAAGAATGATTAAATTAATTAAGTATGCAAAATTGTTATCGTTTGGGTTACTATAATCGCAAACAATATCCTTCAGATTAAGAACACAGGGGGTTTCAGATAGTTTAAAGAAATGAAACGTTAAATCAGCCCAAAATTGCTTTGTGATCATACAGTCAAAGAATAAATGAGATATTGTCTCAGTTTCATTCCCACAGAAAGAGCAAATATTGCTAATATCAATAAATTTGGAAATTAAGGAATTAACCGGATATATATTATGTAAGATATTAAAATGTATCACCTTGGCTTTATTAGTAATACAGTGGTCGAAGTCCTTCGGAAGCTGCGCGCTTTCTAATGACGTCATGCTTTAAGCACGTATTTTTCAAATATATTTCTTTGCCTCTGTGTTTGTTTTTTAACACTGGCTGGTCTATTTTAATATATATTTTATATAATATTTTAATTCGGTTGATTAAAAAAAACTAAATTAACGCCACATTGGCGCGTCAGCTCTGACGTCACTTCCGCCTATGCCCCGAGAAGCCGCTGCTGGAACAGCAGTGGGACGTTCAAGTTTCTCCTACCGAACTTGCAACAATGCTGTGGTTCAATTGGGCTGCAAGATTGTATGAATATAATGTCTGCATATACTAGCAGTGCTTCTCAAATATTTCACGCCCGCCCCTACCAAGAAAAAAAAGATTCGCGCCACCCCACCACCATTTTTTTCTGTCTTTTTATATTGATGTTAGATTGTCAATAAAATATCCCTTAACTAAGCTAAATTGACAAGAAATACAATTTTGAGAACGATTATCGCAAGCATCTCGAAACTCAGTACTCTGTTGTCCAAATATTGATGAGATGATAAATATTTACGAATATTTGTTTATGTTAAAAAACTTTATTAACATTAACAAACCAAACATAGTTATTAATACGTACAAAATAGAGAAAAGACAAAAAGAAGAGCAAGGGCGATTTTAAACAAAAATTCTACATAAATTACAAAGCAACAGCTTTAGTATGTATTCGCGACATTTTTATTTTTTTTTTATTTATGGTTACTATGTGGCAGTCGGAATTTATTTGAAGACTAGCAACAAGAGAATAATGCACAATCATAAATTTGCACCAAAAAACATTTTCATGAACACGCCCCCAAGCACTATGCCTGCTGGGTGAGAGGCATAGTCCTAATGTCTGCCACACAGAGGACAGCAGGGCCGCCGCCACGCATCACTACTTCAAGTTTAAGAGCCGTACTCACCGTCTTGAGGTTGCGGGTGTCATGATCATCGGACTGGTCGGCAGCCATTTCTGAAAAATCAACCCCGAGCTGGACTGGACATATGATGGCGCGCGATAATCACTCAGCTACAGGGTTACATTTACCAGCCACGTGCCCAATGTCTGTCGTAAACTCAGAAATGGCCGCTAAGTGCTGTTGCTGGCGGGCCGACCATGGTTCAGTGACCTTCGACATTGCCAATGTAAGTGGCTTATGAGCCACATAAGCCTTGAAACGGCATCCTTCAAGAAGGAAACGAAAGTGGCGAGTCACAAGGTACAATAACAACAACTTTCGGTCAAAAACGCTATACATATATATATATATTTGTAAATTGATGTTAGATTGTCAATAAAATATCCCTTAACTAAGCTAAATTCATAAGAAATAATATGATTTTGAGAACTACTATTGTGAGGATCTCGAAACTCAGTACTCTGTTGTGCAAATATTGATGAGATGATAAATATTTACTCATACGTTTTTTTGTCAAAAAAAAAACATTCACATTAGCAAACCAAACACAGTTATTAATACGTACATAATATAGAAATGACAAAAAGAAGAGCGAGGGGGATTTTAAACAAAAATTCTTTGTAAATACCAAAAAGCAACAGCTTTAGTATGTTGACGATATGTTTTTTTTTATATAATTTTATGGTTACTTTACGTTTTTTTAATGGTTACTGTAATGTTCCGTCTTCTATCTTAAGAAGTCACGCAGGCAACGTGACGCTGCAAGCTTGTGTCTATTTATTGACTTGCATTCTCGTCTATGTGCGTACACACTTGTTCGTCTGGTAACCAAAACACACGTCAGGCAATACTGCCAACTAGTGGCCAATGATATAACTGCTATCATTACATCTCCCTTTCAAACGTTAAACAATGCCTATGCCTTTTTTTATTATTATTATTGTTTATTATTATTATTATTATTATTATTTTGTTTTGTTATCAATTATTTTCACTTCTTATCAATATCCACACATTTTTATGACAACAAGCAGCTCTACAACAATTTTAGCAACAATCACACAACATTAAACATTTTCAATCAGCCTGTCCGGTTGTCGTCGAGCTCTTGTTGATCTTCGAAGAGGTTCAGTAATCCCAGAAATTGCTGGTGGTTGAGGTCTGTGCTCCTTCGATGTATCCACCTGCTTTTCAGCCTCAGCCGCATCAGAAGATTTCTTCCAGTCCTCGGGAACCTTCAGAAGACTCCTGTTCCTCCTCACTCTTTGTCCATGCTTTGTTTCCACAATGTAAGATCTCGGTCCGGCTTCGATAAGGCAAAAGATGTATGCAGATTGTGCTCGATTGGACTTCATTATCATCACATTTCTCTCTTATTGGTGATCTATTATTATACTTCCTGCTTCTGCGACATCCGATTTGATGACGTCATTTCCGGGTACGAACTACACTGCTCCATAACGAAACTAAAGTTGCGTTTTACAAAAAACATTTAGAAAAATATTTAACGTCACACTTCACAGTAATTTGAATGCAATAACAGGATTTAAATGAACTACAAATTGAAAACAGAACAGCAATACTTTTCTTGCCACTCAAAAGGTAAACAGTTTGCACGCTAGTATTATGCAAAAACATTAACAGGAGGGACCCATATTGCTATTATTAAGGTTATTTCGTTAGAGCAGGGGTGTCAAACTCATTTTTGTGGACGGGCCACATCGTAGTTGTGGTTTCCCTCAGAGGACTGTGAACCCATATAAATTGAATGCAAAGCCAGGTTTTGAAATCAGAAGCTCGTAAGTAATTGTTCAACAATTTTTCCATTTATTTTAAAAGGGGAGGACTGCTAACAAATAAATGGCAATATCTCATATCTCAGTGTTGTTAAAAGTGAAGAAAATATGATAGAAACAGGAAGTTGATGCAGATGATTTGCCCTTTGCGGGCCACATAAAATGAGGTTGCGGGCCAGATCTGGCCCCCGGGCCTTGAGTTTGACATGTGCGTTCGAGTGAATTGTATGTACCTTGTTGCTTTTCATGTGCAGAATGTCACCGTGAGGGACATCTCTTGACCGCAAGAAACGTTTCCAGTCCCCCTCTAAGATTATTGCCGCATCTGACGTACTGTCGTCTCTCGAACAGCCGCGCATCAGAGGCTAGGCGAGCCAAACTGACTCGGAAGTACATAAACACGTATTAAAAAAATAAATAAACGAACATTCACTCAAAAAAAACAACTTTGCGTTTGCGAGGGAACGCAATCTTTGCAAGGGAAAGCAAAGATTTGTTGTTGTTGTTTTTTCTTCCATGTCCCCTAAGGGGCTCCGGAATTTCCGAACGCCGTCAGAGGAAAAGGAGAAATAAAAAAGGAAAATCTGGATATCAGTCTGAATCGTGGCCTTTTTGCTTGACCGGTGTGGCTACACTCCTGCCATTCCAAAAACTTTGAGAGAAACTGAGACTATTTGCGTTTCTCCTTCTGGCTCTTTTTATCGTTCAACTTCTACTTCAGTTTTTCACCTTTTCACACAGCGTAATGAAGGCCAGTTGAGCAAGTGGAACAAGTGATTTTATTGATGATTGTGGAAGGCAACGATTTCATAAGCACTGTTTCTTCTCACACCTTTTCCATTAACTACGATTAAAAAGACAACTGAAAAGCATAACGTTAACAAATGTTGTTCTAGGCAAAGGCAATTAATTTCATTTATAATGATTGATGTTAACACACAAAAAAACTCATCATCACTCAGAGACAATGGTTATTCTGGCACTGATCACATTGGCTTTGTGTCAATAAAAGATCTTTGCAAAATTCAATTTCATCATATTTTATTGAAAATCACATTCACGTCTTACCACAAAGAGTCGGTTCCTTCAGTTTTTTTTGTCATTTTTTAAGCTTCAAGTATCGCTGCTTTTTTCACCAACACAATTGTGTCTCTCAGTACTATGTTTAGTGGAGAATTTTTTAGCACAAACGCTGCAACTGAATGGCTTGTCTCGACTGTGTGTTCTTGTATGGCTCGTTAAATGCGACTTTTGAGAGAAACTCTTGCCACAAACTGAGCATGAAAAAGGTTTTTCTCCACTATGTGTCCTTGCGTGTTTTGTTAAATTTGACTTATCAGAGAAACTTTTGCCACAAACTAAGCAGGAAAAAGGTTTTTCTCCGTTGTGTGTTCTTGTGTGATATGTTAAACTTAACTTTTGAGAGAAATATTTTCCGCAAACTGAGCAGGAAAAAGGATTTTCTCCACTGTGTATTCTTCTATGTTTTGTTAAAGTTGATTTTAGAGAGAATCCTTTGCCACAAACTGAGCAGGCGAAGGTTTTTTCTCCACAGTGCGTTCTTATATGTTCTGTTAAACTTGACTTTTGAGAGAAGCATTTTCCACAAACTGAGCAGGAAAAATGTTTTTCTCCAGTGTGTATTTTTATGTGACTTGTTAAATTTGACTTTACAGAAAAGCTTTTGCCACAAACTGAGCAGGAAAAGTTTTTTTCTCCAGTGTGTGTTTTTATGTGACTTGTTAAATTTGACTTTCCAGAAAAGCTTTTGCCACAAACTGAGCAGGAAAAAGGTTTTTCTCCACTGTGAGTTCGTGTGTGGCTTGTTAACGTTGACTTTACAGAGAAGCATTTTCCACAAACTGAGCAGGAAAAAGGTTTTTCTCCACTGTGCGTTCTTGTGTGGATTGTTAAACTTGAATTTTGAGAGAAGCTTTTACCACAAACTGAGCAGGAAAAAGGTTTTTCTCCAGTGTGTAATCGTGTATGTTTTTAAATTTGACTTTAAAGAAAAGCTTTTGCTACAAACTGAGCAGCGAAAAGATGCTTCTCCACTGTGTGTTCTTGTGTGAATTGTCAAATGAAACTTTCGAGAGAAAATTTTGCCACAAATTGAGCAAAATAGAGGTTTTTCTTTACCGTGGTTTCTTGTGTGCCGTTTTAAAGACAACTTTGAGGTTAATGAGTCAGTGTGACATGCCCTTTCAGTTTTGGCTTGCCCATCATCATCATCATCGTCATCTGACAATGTGTCCTCATTATGTACTTGTGATGGTCCCCAGTGGTCTTCATCACCTTCTGTTGTCACGTGATGACTTGAGCTGCTGCTTGGAGGCCCCGCCCCTCTTTTGTCCTCATTCTCATCCTTTTTTTCATCTTCAGTCTTTATCGGGTCAAAGTTCACTGATGACTGGTTAATCTCCTCCTCCTTCTCCTTTTTGATGTGAGTCAAGTCTGGCTCCTCTTTCACAGAACAGAAATATTTTTCACTAACGTCTGCAGGACACAAAAAGATGAACACAGATTTGGTTTGGTCAATTCATTCTGATTCAGATCAACCCACTCGTGTACAAACCTGCTTTGAGTGGCACAACACGAGGCTGCTTGCAAACTTCGTCCAGCAGTTGAAGATGTTGCTCGTTCTCTTCTTTTATTGCACAAAGGTCCTCTTTGCACTTGGGTGTCGTTCTCGCAAACATTTTCAAATGATAATTCCAATAATTCCGATCTCTGCTCGGCGATGAGTCATGTGCCTCTTTTCGTTAGCGGCTAGCTAGCTAACAAGCTAAGCTAACTACGCCGAAAAGCATCAACGCGCGAAGATGAGGTTATCGGGACACAAAGACTTAATGAATTATGTCGAAGTCCTTTAGAGTAGCACTGGACATCCTGTGTGAAAATTACAGTCAGTTCCTCACTAAATCAGAAGAATTTAGCGGTGGGTGTTTTTGTTCCGGTGTGGACGGGTCGGTGGATGTGGTCGAAGACCTTCGGAAGCTGCGCGCTTGCTTATGACGTCATGCTTTAAGCGCGTCACTGTCCAATCCGATCATAAACCGCTCGAGACAATTGTGAGGAAACCTCTGTTGAGTGCTCCAAAGAGACTCCAAAGAATGATGCTGCGCATTCAGAAATATGATTTGACTGTAGTGTACGTTCCAGGCAGGGACATGTTACTAGCAGACACGTTGAGCAGAGCATATCTCCCAGAATGCTCACCCCTGGGCTCTGTTGAGGCTGACATAGAAACTGTTAACATGGTACAGCACCTACCTATCTCCAATGACAGCCTGAGCAGGATTAGAGTAGCTACGGAAGAAGATAGAACGCTTCAAACTCTTATTAAGATGATGCAACAGGGATGGCCATCAGACAAAAGATCAATACCGCCGGTGATCAGGCCATACTATTCGTTTCAAGGTGAACTGAGTCACCAAGATGGCATTGTTTTTAAAGGTGAACGTGCTGTTATACCTACCGCACTCCAGAAGGACATAACCAGCCGCCTGCATTCATCTCATCTAGGTGTCGGAGGATGTCTGAGGAGAGCCAGAGAATGCGTTTTCTGGATTGGCATGAATGACCATATTACAGCACACATCACTCGTTGTGACATCTGCAGGTCAGTAGATGACAGACAACAGAAGGAAACACTCAACCCACATGATTTGCCAAACAGACCATGGGCTAAGGTGGGCGTCGACATTTTTCAGTTTGAGGACAAGAACTACCATGTGACAGTGGACTATTACTCGAATTATTGGGAAATAGACTTTTTGCCTGACACTAAATCTGCCACAGTGATAAAGAAACTGAAAGCCCACTTTGCTAGATATGGCATTTCCAGCACTGTAATTTCAGATAATGGACCTCAATACTCATCGGAGGATTTCCACAGGTTCAGTCGGCTGTGGGAGTTTGAGCACAAGACATCATCTCCAGGTTACCCTCAGAGTAACGGCAAAGCAGAGTCTGCCGTAAAGACAGCAAAAAGACTTTTGCAAAAGGCTAAAGCGGCTGGGCAGGACCCATATCTTGCGTTATTGGATCACCGCAATACACCGTCACAAGGACTAGACTCAAGCCCGGCGCAAAGACTGCTGAGCCGCCGTACAAGGACACTGCTCCCAGTCAAGCCCAGCCTTCTTCGGCCCAAAGTGATTAGAGCAGGGCCAGTACTGCTGAAAAATCAATTCCGCCAGTGTGCTTATTACAACCGCTCTGCTAGGGATCTTGATGCATTAAAACCTGGCGATTGTGTTAGGGTTCAGCCTTTTCACCCCCACACTAAGTGGAGGTTGGGCAGAGTGAAAAACTGTATTGATTGCAGATCCTATGACATTGAATTGGATTCAGGTGCTGTTCTGAGGAGGAACCGTAGACACCTCAGGCGTGCTCTGGGAGATCCACATGTGGGGCCAATTGACAAGGAGGCTGAGGATCCACCAAACACCCAAGCGAGTCCAATACAACCTCAGCCAGCCGCTCCGTCCGATCGGGATAGGCCGATGACAACTAGGAGTGGTAGAGTTATTCACAAGCCGCAGCGGTACAAGGACTTTACTACTTAATCACATGCTTTGGGGATTCTTATTTTTAAGGGTAATTGTAATTGTGGAAAAAAAAAAAGGGTGGGATTCCTCCTAACAGAGGAGCACTGTTTTGTTTGGGATGTTGAAATTGCATCTGTCACTGAGAAAAAAAAAACTGTTGTCTCAGCATTGTTCACATTGTATGTGTTCGGCACCAAGTCCAATTTAAAGGACAAGCTTTCCAAAAAGAGAAAGGATGTAACAATATGGTATGCTGTGTTATCAGGTGCATCAGTAGGGGGCACTGCAGGGCAGTTGGATGTGTGTAAGCCTGTTGTTATGACTGCAGGGCATTCGAGGAACACGTTGTTGGAAATAAACGCTGGCCAAGTTGGGTCAGAGCAAAGAAACTGGACTTGTATCTTTTCTTAGAAAACCCCACTTAAACAGGGGTGGGTGTGAAATAATTGAGAAGCACTGCGAGTATATGCAGACATTATATTCATGCAGCCCGAGTGAACCACAGCATTGTTGCAAGTTCGGTAGGAGAAACGTAAACGTCCCACTGCTGGAGCAGCAGCGGCTTCTCAAGCCAAAGGCGGAAGTGACGTAAGAACTGCCTCGCCAATGTGGCTTCAATTTATTTATTTTGTTAATTTTTTCATCGACCGAATTAAAATATTATATAAAATATATATTAAAACAAAACAGCCAGGGGTAAAACAAACACAGAGGCAAATAAATATATTTGAAAAATACGTGTTTAAAGCATGACGTCATTAGGAAGCGCGCAACTTCGACCTCGTCCACATCCACCGACCCGTCCACACCGAAATAAAAACAACCACCGCTAAATTTTTCTGATTTAGTGTGGAACCGACTGTAATTTTCTCACAGGATGTCCAGTGCTACTCTAAAGGACATCGACATAATTCATTGTGTCTTTGTGTCCCGATAATCTAATTTTCGCGCGTTGATGCTTTTCGGTGCAGTTAGCTTAGCTTGTTAGCTTAGCTTGTAAGCTAGCTAGCCGCTAACGAAAAGAGGCACATGACTCATCGCCAAGCAGAGATCAAGTGCGGTTTTTTGGAATTATCATTTGAAAATGTGTGAAAGAACGACACCCAAGTACGAAGAGGAACCTTGTGGAATAAAAGAAGAGAACGAGCAACATCTTCAACTGCTGGGCGAAGTTTGCAAGCAGCTTCGTGTTGTGCTACACAAAGCAGGTTTGTACACGTCTTACTCTCATTTGCTTTGGAAAGAACGACTTTCTATCGTTAAAAATATGCATCACAACATTCAGTTGTTTGGGGGAATGCGTTCAAGGTTATTGCCGTTTTATTTTTAATTATTGCCTTTTACCTGTCGTTTTGCGAAACATTTGTTTATGCCAAATAAAATCAGTGCAGAAAATGTATGCCAAAGAATAACCAATAGTGGGGGGTGAACTCCGTGTTTTTTCCCAGTATAAAATTTGAACTGATTATTTTACATTTTCAATTTTCTATTTATATCTTGTTCAAGCAATGACTTAGGGAAGGAATTCTACCTGACTCTAAAAAATGTGCACACTGCGGCGAAAACATCAATGGAGGTTGATGAATTTTAGTGAATAAAACACAAAATGTTAAGTTAAAAAAAAAAGTACGTATTAGTCTTTTTTTTTTATTTATGAACTTTGTACTGTCTTGGTCGGGTGAGAGTCAATGAACCTCCCGTGGCTCTGCACTGTTCTGTGCACGTGTGCATAGTTTCACCCCATCCAAACATTTAAAATACATTGAATGCATCCATCCAGGGTTGCACGGATCTCATCAGTGAACAAGCGCATGCTGCAAGGAATGCATCTGTATCTTTGGCTTACTTTGGGCTTAAAAATGGAGAACGTCACAACCCCATTTTCCACCAACAAGTCCAGGAACATTTAGTTCCTGGTCATAAAGTTCCTGTGGCCCAGGTGGTTTGCATCTCCCCCGCAACTCAAAGTTCTTGATAATTTATGCAAATGGATTTATGATGTATCAGAGGGAGGCCTTGTGTTACTTTGTTACTCATTACTGACACCCTATGGCTGTTAAGCATCATTGCAGTTACAAAATAATTCAGTGAACTCGAATAATATTATGGTGTATCTTAGTCTAATTTTAATACATATTGGATAACTTTAAAATACACCTTATTCATATATGTCAGAGTGAAAGTGTTGTTGCTTAATTTATGCGTAGGGATTTTGATTCTTCACACGTAATTTTGTTTTCAAATTTATTTAGAAACAGAAATTTTATAAAAAAAATTAAAAAGGGGAATGTTGGAATGTACTAGAAACAATATAAGACAAAGTCGCCGCCTGAGCTTTGACTTGACCAAACCAAATTTGTCTTTTTGTGTCCTACAGACGTCAGTGAAAACGATCTCTGTTCTGTGAAAGAGGAGCCAAACTTGACTCACATCAAGAAGGAGGAGGAGGAGATTAACAAGTCACCAGTGAACGTTGTCCCTACAAAGAGTGAAGATGAAAACAAGGATGAGAGTGAGGACAAGAGAGGGGCGGAGCCTCCAAGTAGCAGTTCAAGTCATCACGTGACAACAGAAGGTGATGAAGACCATTGTGGGCCATCACAAGCACATAATGAGGACACATTATCAGACGCTCATGACGATGATGATGGTGATAATGATGATGATAATGGGCAAGCTAAAGGTGAAAGGGCACGTCACACTGACTCATTAACTTTGTGTTTAAAAGGGCACAAAAAAACACACAGTGGAGAAAACCCTTTTTCTTGCTCAGTTCATGGTAAAAGCTCTCAAAACGCAACGTTAACAAGACACACAAGAACACACACTGGAGAAAAAACATTTTCCTGCTCAGTTTGTGGCAAGAGTTTCTCCCGAAAATCACATTTAACAAGCCACACAAGAACACACAGTGGTGAAAAACCTTTTTCCTGCTCAGTTTGTGGAAAATGCTTCTCGGAAAAGACATATTTAACAGAACACACAAGAACACACAGTGGTGAAAAACCTTTTTCTTGCTCAGTTTGTGGCAAGAGTTTCTCTCATAAGATAAGTTTAACAAAACACACAACAACACACAGTGGTGAAAAACCTTTTTCCTGCTCAGTTTGTGGCAGAAGCTTCTTTGATAAATCAACTTTAACAAACCATAGAAGAACACACAGTGGTGAAAAACCTTTTTCCTGCTCAGTTTGTGGCAAGAGTTTCTCTCAAAAGGCAAATTTAACAAGTCACACAAGAATACATAGTGGAGAAAAACCTTTTTCCTGCTCAATTTGTGGAAAAAGCTTCTCTCAAAATTCAAGTTTAACAATCCACACAAGAACACACAGTGGTGAAAACCCCTTTTCCTGTTCAGTTTGCGGAAAAGGTTTCTCTCAAAAGTCTCATTTGGTAAGGCACATGAGAACACACAGTGGTGAAAAATCTTTTTCATGCTTAGTTTGTGGAAAATGTTTCTCTCAAAAGGCGAATTTAACAAGCCACACAAGAACACACAGTGGAGACAAGCCATTCAGTTGCAGCGTTTGTGCTAAAAAATTCGCCACTAAACAGCAAGCTGAGAGACACAATTGTGCTGGTGACAATAGCAGCGATCCTTGAAGCTTAAAAAAAGACAAAAAAACTGAAGGAACTGACTCTTTGTGGAAAGATGATGTTGGAGTTCAGTCACCATGGAAATGAGAAGTAGTTTCGTAAATCAACCTTTAAAAGCCAAACTTACTCCAATGCGTGTTAGTTTTTTTGTACACAAGAAGAAAAGGGTCAAATAAAGACTCAACAACAACTGATTAGAGTTCCGATATTTAGTTTCTTCAATTTCTGGAGTTCAGGAAATAGTACAAAGACAGATATCTGGGCAGCTTTTTCTTAATCTCACGAGAAAACTGCACTCGGGCGAGCACAGTCGAAAAATGCGCGCCATCTTTCATCCCAGCTTCAGTTTTTATAGGAGTTTTTTATGTCAAGCGTAATGTAGGTTGAATCAGTCGTCCTCGCTCCCTCCCACGGCACGGGTCCACGTCCAAGGGAAGGTCCTCCCCAGGTTAGTCATCGTCTGGATAAGTTGATTCCCGTCTGGTTCCTAAGACTGGCACGCCAAGGCTGGCCTTCCCTGGCGGGCAGTCTCTCCGTCGCTCGCCTCGCTGGAATTCCTCTGGAATCTTGTCGGAGTGCATGTGTGTGCAGGTATTCGTGTATGTGCAAGTGTGTATGTGCGTGTGCTCCGATCTCCAATTGTTCTGTCTTTCGGAATGTGTTTTTTTTATAGCGTCTGTGTGAGTCCTCCAGTGCCCAATTTGGTATGTTTGCATTTCTACAGCCAATGTAGAGAATGTGCTTCATCGTATTTGTCCATGAAGTGCTGTGAATGTGAGGGCAGCTCATGGAAATGCAATGTGCGCAAATCGCAAAATTCCGAACGAACTGGCGAGGCTGCCCGGCTCACCGTGGCTGGTCATCGGGGCCGGGAGGCGGCGCAGGCGACGCAGAGAGAGGAAGCAGAAGCGAAGCTGCAGGTCCGGTGTCTTGCAACGACTGCGACGGCAGCCCCATAGGCAGCCACTACCGAGTCTGCACCTCACCAACGCCAGATCCGTGGTCCACAAAATCGACGACCTGGGATTACAAATCCTGGGAAACCGCTATGTGCGAGATAGCAGTGTGATCGTCGTCACGGAATCCTGGCTGCACGCAGACGTCCCCGACGCTAGCATCCAGCTGGCCGGGCGCTCGCTACATCGCGCGGATCGGACGAGGGACACCGGTAAGAGGAGGGGCGGGGGGCTCTGTGTTTACGTGCATGAGAACTGGTGCGGCGATAGCACGATCGTCGAGAAGCACTCTTCCCCCGACATCGAGTTCATGTCCGTTAAATGCCGGCCTTATTTTCTCCCGAGGGAGCTAACGGTAGTGATTGTCACAGCTGTTTACATCCCTCCCGACGCTAGCACTAGCACGGCGCTCTCGCTACTCGCGTGCGTCATCAATAAACATCAGCGGGCCCACCCTGGTGGCGTTCACGTAGTAGCGGGAGACTTTAATAAGGCCAATTTAAAGACTGTACTTCCAGAGTTTCACCAGCATGTCAAGTGCCCAACGAGGGGAGACAACACTCTCGACCATGTGTACTCGAACATCAAGCACGCATACAGGGCCCTCCCACTCGCCCCTCTCGGCCAGTCAGACCACCTGTCCTTGCAGCTCGCATCTGCGTACACCCCTCTCAGACGCAGATTCAGGCCTACCACAAAGACTGTGAAAACCTGGCGTGACGACGCCATGAGTGAATTACAGGACTGCTTTCATGACACCAACTGGGACCTCTTTGATCATCAGGACCTTGATGTCTACACGCATTGTGTACTGGACTACATCAAGTTCTGCATGGAAACTGTGTCCCAACATAAGACTATACGGACCTTCCCAAATGCGAAGCCCTGGATGTCCAGCAGGGTTCGCTCTCTCCTCAAGGCCCGTGACGCTGCCTTCAGGTCAGGCGACAAAGCCCAGTACAGGGTGGCTCGTGCTGACCTGAGCAAAGGCATCAAGCTAGCCAAGGCAACCTACAAGGGGAGGCTGGAGTCCCACCTTGCCAGTAACAGACCACGGGAGGTGGGGCAGGGTCTACGGAGCATCACCAACTTCCGTGGCAGCAGCACGACCTCTGTAGACCCGAGTGCATCGCTGGCAGAGGAGCTTAACTGCTTCTTCGCTCGCTTTGACTCGCCCCAACCGTCACACCCCCACACTTCAAGCTCCAACTCCCCCCCACTCATCGTAGAGGAACACGATGTGAGGCGCGCGCTCCTGGCGGTCAACCCCAGGAAAGCTACTGGACCCGACGGAATACCAGGCAAGGTCCTCAGAGCATGTGCCCACCAACTGTCACATGTTTTCTGCAGGATCTTCAACCGCTCCCTGGCTCAGGCAGTCATCCCCTCCTGCTTGAAAACTTCCACCATTATTCCTGTCCCCAAAAAGTCACCAGCCGTCCACCTGAATGACTACCGTCCTGTTGCTCCCACACCAGTCATCATGAAGTGCTTCGAGAGGCTGGTTCTCCAGCACATCAGGGACTGCCTTCCTCCCACTCTGGACCCCTACCAGTTTGCATACCGGGCTAACAGATCCACTGAGGACGCCATCGACACTGCTCTGCATGTTGTACTGGGCCACCTGGAACAACAGCAGAGCTATTCAAGGATGCTCTTTGTGGACTACAGCTCGGCATTCAACACGATCATCCCAGACATCCTCGTCGCCAAACTGGACACTCTCGGCCTCCCTGCCCTCACACGCATCTGGATTAAGGACTTTCTGACCAACAGACCCCAGACTGTGTTGCTCGGCCCCTACACGTCCTCCACCCTCATGCTGAGCACCGGTTCCCCCCAAGGATGCGTGCTGAGCCCTCTCCTGTACGCCCTCTACACCTACGACTGCAGCCCGGCCCACGGCAACAACACCATCGTCAAGTTTGCTGACGACACGACAGTGGTCGGTCTGATCTCGGAAGGTGACGAGACAGCCTACAGAGAGGAGGTAAAGAGACTGACAACTTGGTGCAAGGACAACAGACTGCACCTTAACTCTGCTAAAACAAAGGAGATTGTCGTCGACTTCAGGAGGAACAAGACGCTGCCGCCCCCCCTCTGCATCGAAGGCGTGTGTGTGGAGAGGGTCCACACGTTCAAGTTCCTGGGAGTACAGATCTCCGATGACCTTTCTTGGAGTCACAACACCACAGCAGTGGTAAAGAAGGTCCGCCAACGTCTGCACTTCCTGAGAGTCCTCAGGAAATTCAACCTGGACAGGAAGCTGCTGCTGGCCTTCTACCACTCGTCCATCGAGAGCCTGCTGACGTACTGTGTCTCCACCTGGTACAGCGGCTGCACTGAGGCGGACAGAGTGAGGCTCCAGAGGACAGTCAAAACAGCGCAAAGGATTATTGGCTGCCCTCTCCCCTCGCTGTCGGACATCTACACCGCCCGGTGCCTCAGAAGGGCTCTCAACATCGTCAAAGACAATACCCATCCAAACTCACACCTGTTCGACCTGTTGCCCTCTGGCAGGCGCTACAGATGCATCAAATCAAGGACCAATAGACTGAGAAACAGTTTCTTTCCGAGAGCCATCTCCATACTGAACTCTCACACACACACGAGACCACCCTAACCTTGCAAAACAGCCTGAATTCCATTGCACTGTCTTATTTATTTATCTAATTTATATATTTGTCTGTATTATTGTTGTATTGCACTGGAGAGGGGAGCCCTCTAATCTCGTTGCACACTTGAGTACAATGACAATAAAGGGATTTCTATTCTATTCACACATCAGAAGACGGCGCGACAGGACGTCACTTTCGGTGCGACATCTTTTCCTCCGCTTTTATCCACCGGGCGAGTAAACGCAACTATGGTTTCGTGCACCACCACATGCAACACTTGCACCATTCTCATGGAAAGACTCTCCCTGCTAGAGGGACGTGTCCGCCAGCTAGAGCAGAGTAATGTGGTAAGCGTAAACGTGGCGGACACGACTGTTAGCACGGGTTGTAGCCAACCTGCTAGTCTGGTTAGCATTGGCCGTAAACGGCTTGCTAATCGCGGTGAGCCTGTTAAGACACATAGCAGTTCCATTCCACCTCGGTCTCATGGCTCCCGCACCTTAGTGATAGGTGACTCCATTACCCGCAACATTAAGCTTGAAAATCCAGCCACAGTAATGTGTATTCCTGGGGCCAGAGCACCCGACATAGAAGCTAATCTTATGGAGCTAGCGCGCAAGACACCTATACACCAGCGCAGTGCAAACAACGCTAGCTATTCAGATATAGTGATACACGTTGGCTCCAATGACACTAGGATGAAGCAATCAGAGATCACAAAGAAAAACATAGCAAGGACTTGTGATCTCGCCAGAAAGATGAGTCAGCATCGAGTAATTGTCTCTGGCCCCTTGCCTGCGAGAGGCAATGATGAGAGGTTTCGTAGATTATTCTTGCTAAATAAGTGGCTGGCTAGTTTTTGTAGTGAGCAGGGACTGCAGTTTATAGATAACTGGCCTTCTTTCTGGGGCCGACCCGACCTGCTGAGGATGGACCGCCTTCACCCTAACTGGGAAGGCGCCATCACTCTTTCTAGAAACATAGATTATTGTTTGAGCCTTCCATGACTATTCATATTAGAGCAGGTCGGGTTGCAGGCGAATAGTGAGCCTGTAAGGGAGGGTATGGAGTCTGTAAGGCTAGCACTAACTAGCACTATGCTAGACTTAGACAACAGACATAGCTTTTCTTCTAGATTTGAGCGCTACACACCATACGCTGTTACATCTCATACTGATATAATTTCTACTGAGGTGTCAATACATGATGGGTTTAAGCATTCCTCCTCGGTCAGTTTTATCGACGACGAGCCGCTCTCTCAAAATAATACCACTCGAAAGCTGGTAAATAACTACAGTGGAACCTTGGTTCTCGAACGACTCTGAGGTCGAACAAATCGGCGTTCGAACAAAAAAAAAGAGAAATTCTTGCTTCGCAGTTCGAACAAACATCGGAGTTCGAACGCCGGTATGACGCGTGAGTGCGCACGCGAGGGTGGGATGCTGAGCGGCCAATTGACCAGTTGTTGTCGCGTGCGGACGTGCTACGTGCTGCAAAGTGTTTTAGCCCCTAATCATGCCTCCAAAGAAGGTCAGAGCAAGCAACAAAGCTGCTACTAGCAAAAAAGAAAAGTAGTGCGTACAACTATTGCATTTAATTCGGTGTTCGAACAAATCGCTTTTCAAACAGGGTTCTGGAACGGATTATGGTCGAGAACCGAGGTTCCACTGTAGTTCAAAATGCAACAGCTAGACTCTTGACTAGGACGAGAAAGTTTGATCATATTACCCCGATATTAGCCATTTTGCATTGGCTTCCGGTCCACTTGAGATGTGATTTTAAAGTTCTGCTACTTACTTTTAAAATTTTGCACGGCTTAGCACCTTCCTATCTCGTTGACCTCACGGTACCATATATTCCGTCCCGAAACCTTCGCTCACAAGATGTTGGTCTTTTAGTGATCCCGCGAGCCAAAAAGAAGTCTGCAGGTTCTCGAGCGTTCTCTATTCGGGCACCAATGCTTTGGAAAGCACTACCCTCTGATATTAGAGGCGCCACCTCAGTAGAAATGTTCAAAACACTATTAAAGACGCATTTATACTCTTGTGCATTTAGCTGAAATATTTGTTGGCCTGTTTACTGCCGCTTTTTTTTCTTTTGTTTTCTTTTCTGCCCCCTTTTCCCCCGGCTGGGGGATTAGGTGACGGTGACCCACTAGGAAGTTTAAGGCATTGACCAACTGGGCATGCACCTGTTCCAGTGATGTCGTCTTCCTGCAGCGCGACATTTGATCAATTTATTTATATACTTTAGCATCTAATTTAATTATTTGTTGGCCTGTTTACTGCCGGTTCTTCTCTTTTCTGCCCCCTCCTTCCCCTGCTTGGGAATTAGGTGATGGGGACAGGCTTTGAAGATTACGGCACTGACGAACCGGGAAGGGACCTGCTCTGCCGAAGTCGTCTTCATGCAGCGCCTTTTCTGATTTCCTTATATTTCAGAACTTTGTTGAACTACTTGTTGGCCTGTTTACTGCTTCTGTTCTTTGTTTTTTTTTCTGTTCCCAATTCCCGGGCTTGGGAATTAGGTGATGGTGATTCACTTGGAAGTGGCTGTTCTGAATTTACACCAACTGACCGGTACAAGATCGAAGGCTCATCCTCGGATATGCTGCCATGGAGATTACGGCCCTGGATGAGGACCCACTCCACTGAAGTCATCTTCCTGCAGCACTTCTTTTGATTGACTCTCAGATTATTTCATCTAACATTGTATAGCATCATTTTATGTGTCAAATGTTGCCCAGTTGGCATCCATTGCAGCCTGGAAGGGGGATTCCCCCATCTGTGGTCCCTTCTCTAGGTTTCTCACTTTTCCCCTACTGAGGTTTTTGGAGTTTTTCCTTGCCCTCCTGGGGGTTAATATCAGTGGATGTCGATTGTGGTTATGTAAAGCCCTTTGAGACTGTCTCTGATTAAGGGCTATACAAATAAAATTGACTTGACGTGACGCATATGCATTCCCATCACGCTAGTCTTTGGGATTTCCCTCCAAAAGTCCCCCAGAGGGAGAGCAGATGCGTCTCCCCGTTGATACGACCAGTCTACTAGTGACCACCTTAAAATACTCTCATACCCTGGAAGGTCACTGACCTGGCGAGAGAATTGCCACCACCATAAACAATGCTCAGGCCTATTTTCTATCTCTTTTATTCAGAAAGTGAAATATTAAATGTATGTGAAGACTTTGAGTTTTGTTCAATGGACCATACCTATACGACCCAGCCAAACACACCGAGAAAACCAGCGCTGACTCCAGTCGCCATCATGTTGCCAACTCCTGACATACCAAAACCTTTGAGAGAAACTGAGCCGATTTGCGTTTCTCTTTCTGGTTCTTTTCATAGTTCAACTTCTAGTTTAGTTTTTCACCTTTTCACACTGCGTAATGAAGGCCAGTTGAGCAAGTGGAACAAGTGATTTTATTGATGACTGTGGAAGGTACCGATTTCATAAGCAGTTTCTTCTCACACCTTTTCCATTAAGTACGATTAAAAAGACAACTGAAAAGCATAACGTTAACAAATGTTATTCCAGGCAAAAGCAATTAATTTTATTTACATGTTTGAAGTAACACACAAAAAAAAAAATCATCACTCAGACACAATGGTTCTTCTGGCAATGATCACATTGGCTTAGTGTCAATAAAAGAGCTATGCAAAACTAAATTTATCATATTTCATTCAAAATCACATTTACATCTTACCACAAAGAGTCAGTTCCTTCAGTTTTTTGTTTTCTTTTTTTAAGCTTCAAGGATCGCTGCTATTCTCACCAGCACAATCGTGTCTCTTAGCACTCCGTTTAGTGGAGAATTTTTTAGCACAAACGCTGCAACTGAATGGCTTGTCTCCACTGTGCGTTCTTGTGTGGATTCCTAAATTTGACTTTACAGAGAAGCTTTTGCCACAAACTGAGCAGGAAAAGGGTTTTTCTCCACTGTGTGTTCTTGTGTGTCTTGTTAAAGTTGACTTATTCAGGAAGCTTTGGCCACAAACTGAGCAGGAAAAAGGTTTTTCACCACTGTGTGTTCTTGTGTGTCTTGTTAAAGTTGACTTATTCAGGAAGCTTTGGCCACAAACTGAGCAGGGAAAAGGTTTTTCACCACTGTGTGTTCTTGTGTGTTCTGTTAAATATGTCTTTCTTGAGAAGCATTTTCCACAAAATGAGCAGGAAAAAGGTTTTTCACCACTGTGTGTTGTTGTGTGTTTTGTTAAACTTATCTTATGAGAGAAACTCTTGCCACAAACTGAGCAGGAAAAAGGTTTTTCTCCAGTGTGTGTTCTTGTGTGCCTTGTTAATTGTGCCTTTTGAGAGAAGCTTTTGCCACAAACTGAGCAGGAAAAAGGTTTTTCACCACTGTGTGTTCTTCTATGTTTTGTTAAAGTTGACTTATCAAAGAAGCTTCTGCCACAAACGGAGCAGGAAAAGGGTTTTTCTCCAGTGTGTATTCTTCTATGTTTAGTTAAATCTTGCTTTTGAGAGAAACTCTTGCCACAAACTGAGCAGGAAAAAGGTTTTTCACCACTGTGTGTTCTTGTGTGTCTTGTTAAAGTTGACTTATACAGGAAGCTTTGGCCACAAACTGAGCAGGAAAAAGGTTTTTCAGCACTGTGTGTTCTTGTGTGTTCTGTTAAATATGTCTTTCTTGAGAAGCATTTTCCACAAACTGAGCAGGAAAAAGGTTTTTCACCACTGTGTGTTGTTGTGTGTTTTGTTAAACTTATCTTATGAGAGAAACTCTTGCCACAAACTAAGCAGGAAAAATGTTTTTCTCCAGTGTGTGTTCTTGTGTGCCTTGTTAATTGTGCCTTTTGAGAGAAACTCTTGCCACAAACTGAGCAGGAAAAGGGTTTTTCTCCAGTGTGTGTTTTTGTGTGCCCTTTTAAAGACAACTTTGAAGTTAATGAGTCTGTGTGACATGCCCTTTCACCTTTGGCTTGCCCATCATCATCATCATCATTTTCATCATCATCATAAGTATCATCATCGTGATGAGCATCTGATAATGTGTCCTCATTATGTACTTGTGATGGTCCCCATTGGTCTTCATCACCTTCTGTTGTCACGTGACTACTTGAGATGCTGCTTGGAGGCTCCGCCCCTCTGTTGTCCTCACTCTCATCCTTGTTTTCATCTTCAGTCTTGATTGGGACACCGTTCACTGGTGACTTGTTGATCTCCTCCTCCTCCTCCTCCTTTTTGATGTGAGTCAAGTCTGGCTCCTCTTTCACAGAACAGAGATTGTATTCACTGACGTCTGTCGGACACAAAAAGACAAACACACATTTGGTTTGGTCAAGTCAAAGCTCATGCGGTGACTTTGTCTTATATTGTTTCTACTGTGCTACCTTGACTTGTGCCTGCCGCATACGGAGCAATGCGTGCGACTCCAACTTGGACTGGACTATGGGGGCATTTCACAAAATTACGTCCGACGATGTAAACCTCCTTTTAGCAGCACAACAGTGATAAACGAGCATTTAAAAAGGAAGCACGTTGCGGCTGATGCCCTATTTCATTCCTGACATAGTCACAGACGTTTCTGGAAGCGAGCTGAAGTTAGCACACACAGGCTATTGTGTGCGTCTGATGGAACACCTGTTGTGGGACCCTAACATATTGATGCAGACCACTGGGGGCCATCGCAACATAATGTCATTGATAAAATAGGAATCCTTCAAGTGAAATATGTTTACAAGTATTTCATTTTGCATTTAGAGATAGTTTCATCGTGGGTACTTTTTGCTTCCATTATAATCTGGATCCGTAAAAGAATTAAAGGGGCCCTGGAATCAGAGTGGCTATTTATTGCATGATTTACGTTTGTTTGTTTTTTTTTATTACCCAAAATGACATTTATCCTGCTAGTACATTCCGACATTCCCCTTTTTCCTTTTTTTAAATAAAATTTCTGTTTTGCAATTAAATTTAAAACAAAATTATGTTTGAAGAGACAAAATCCCTTCACATAAGCATTAAGCAACAACACTTTCACTCTGACTTTCATGTTGACATATTTGAATAATGACTGTTTATATTAAAGTTATCCAATACATATTCAAATTAGACTAAGATACACCATAATATTTTAAGAGTTCACTAAATTATTTTGGAACTGCAATGATGCTTAACTGCCAAAGGGTGTCAGGAATGAGTAACAAAGGAACACAAGACCTCCCACTGATACATCATCAATGTCATTTGGATAAATTACCAGGAACTATGAGATGCAAACCACCTGGGCCACAGGAACTTTATTACCAGGAACTAAATGTTCCTGGACTTGTTGGTAGAAAAGGGGGTTTTGACGTTCTCCCTTTTTAAGCCCATAGTAAGCCAAAGATGCAGATGCATTCCTTGCAGCATGCGCTTGTTCACTGATGAGATCCGTGCAACCCTGGATGGATGCATTAAATGTATTTTAAATGTTTGGATGGGGTGAAACTACGCACATGTGCACAAAACAGTGCAGAGCCACCCGAGGTTCATTGACTCTCATTCGACGAAGCCAGTACAAAGTTAATAAATAAATAAGACCAATATGTACTTGATTTTTTTTTAAAAACGTAATATTTATTTAATTTATCCACTAAAATTGATCAACCGCCATTGATGTTTTCGCCGCAGTGTGCACATTTTTTAGAGTCGGGCAGAATTCCTTCCGTAAGGAATTGCTTGAACAAGATATAAAAACCAGAAAATGTAAAATGTTAAACGAGTTCAAATTTTATCCTGGGAAAAACATGGAGTTCACCCCTCACTATTGGTTATTCTTTGGCATATATTTTCTGCACTGATTACATTTGACATAAAAAATTGCTCAGCAGACCTGCAAGTAAAAGGCAATATTTAAAAATAAAACGGCAATAACCTTGAACGATTTCCCCAAACAACTTAATGTTGTGATGCATATTTCTAATGAAAGAAAGTCGTTCGAAACAAAGCAAATGAGAGTAAGACGTGTACAAACCTGCTTTGAGTGGCACAACACGAGGCTGGTTGCAAACTTCGTCCAGCAGTTGATGATGTTGCTCGTTCTCTTCTTTTATTCCACAAAGTTCCTCTTTGTACTTGGGTGTCGTTATTTCACACATTTTCAAATGATAATTCCAAAAAATCCGCACTCGATCTCTGCTTGGCGATGAGTCATGTGCCTCTTTTCGTTAGCGGCTAGCTAGCTAACAAGCTAAGCTAACTACGCCGAAAAGCATCAACGCGCGAAGATGAGGTTATCGGGACACAAAGACTTAATGAATTATGTCGTAGTCCTTTAGAGTAGCACTGGAAATCCTTTGAGAAAATTACAGTCAGTTCCACACTAAATCAGAAGAATTTAGCGGTGGGTGTTTTTGTTCCGGTGTGGACGGGTCGGTGGATGTGGTCGAGGTCCTTCGGAAGCTGCGCGCTTGCTAATGACGTCATGCTGTAAGCACGTATTTTTCAAATATATTTCTTTGCCTCTGTGTTTGTTTTAACACCTGGCTGTTCTCTTTTAATATATATTCTATGTAATATTTTAATTCGGTTGATAAAAAAATGTAACAAAATAATTAAAATAACGCCACAAAAGCGAGTCAGCTCCGACGTCACTTCGTCCCTATGCCCGGAGAAGCCGCTGCTGGAACAGCAGTGGGAAGGTTACGTTTCTCCTACGGAACGAAGCAACAATGCTGTGGTTCAATCGGGCTGCAAGATTGTATGGATATAATGTCTGCATATACTAGCAGTGCTTCTCAATTATTTCACGCCCGCCCCTACCAAGAAGAAAAAGATTCGCGCCCCCCCACCACCAATTTTTTTTCTGTCTTTGTATATTGAGATTAGATTGTCAATAAAATATCCCTTAACTAACCTACATTGATAAGAAATATAGTTTCGAGAACTATTATCGTGAGGATCTCGAAACTCAGTACTCTATTGTACAAATATTGATGAGATGACAAATATTTGTCATGTCATTATCCACACCGCTTATCCTGTACAGGGTGGCGGGAGGGTGCTGGAGCCAATTCCAGCTGACTTCGGGCGAAAGGCGCACAACACCCTGAACTGGTCGCCAGCCAGTCACAGGGCAGACATAGACACCGTCACTGAGAGGGAACTGAACCCACGCTGCCTGCACACAACTCAGGCGAGTGTACCACTCCACCATCAGTGACATGATAAATATTTACTAATACGTTTTTTGCCGAAAACTTTATTAACATTAACAAACACAGTTATTAATACGTACATAATATAGAAAAGACAAAAAGAAGAGCCAGGGGGATTTTAAACAAAAATTCTATATGAATAACATAAAGCAACAGCTTTAGTATTGTTGGAGTTGAGTCACCGTGGAAATGAGAAGTATTTAGTAAATCAACTTTTAAAAGCCAAACGTACGCCAATGCGTGTTCGGTTTTTGTACTCAAGAAGAAAAGGGTCAAATAAAGACTCAACAACTGATTAGAGTTCCGATATTTAGTTTCTTCCATTTCTGGAGTTCAGGAAATAGTACAAAGACAGATATCTGGGTGGCTTTTTCTTAATCTCACGAGAAACTGCACTCGGGTGAGCACAGTCAAAAAATGTGCACCATCTTTCAGCCCAGCTTCAGTTTTTAGAGGAGTTTTTTATGTCAAGAGTAATGTAGGTTGAATCGGTTGAATCGGTCGTCCTCGCTCCCTCCCACGGCACGGGTCCACGTCCAAGGGAAGGTCCTCCCCAGGTTAGTCTGGATAGTTGATTCCCGTCTGGTCCCCAAGACTGGCACGCCAAGGCTGGCCTTCTCCGGCGGGCAGTCTCTCCGTCTCTCCAGCTGGCATTGCTCTGGAATCTTGTCGGTGTGCATGTGTGCGTGTGTATGGGCACATGTATATTAAAGGATAATGTAAATGGCAGTCAACCTGAAACAGAACAAAGGGTGGACTGCTAGGAGCCACTTTTGTGATCCTGGCATGGAAGTCCATTGTTTCAGAGGGGTCTCGTTCACACCTCCTGTGGTGCAGCTGTGATCTAATCTTCCTGCATTCCTCTCCTGAGGGCCTTGTCATTAGCATGGTCTAAACTTCGGTTACACTTAAAGAATTCTATTGACTATTAAAGGAATATAAGAGTTTGAGCTTAACATAGTTCATTAGATGTTGGTGCATCCAGTGTATGAAAATGTGATATTGTAAAATGCTGAGAGTGTGATTGGTGGAGCGAAACTGGTTGCGGGGGTTGTGCAGGAATGGAATGTTTTAGAAGCAGATGGTGCTGAGCGAGACGAGATGACTCCGGGAGCATTGGCTGAAGGAGCGGCCATCGGGGGATCGCACAAGCAGGAGGAGTCGCCACGGGATTCGGCGGGGGAGAAAGACCAATGAGAGCAAGCTAAAGTTAACTGCAGGATACATATAGCCAATAGAATCATGCCAGGATGCCTTTGTCTGTGCCATTTTGCATGTTGTATAGTATGAATCATTACTGGGCAACTCGGAGGTAGAACACATTCGCTGGTGGCAAGAGAGGTGTAGAGTTTGTTGGGTTTTTCACTTTAAATGTACCAAAAGTTTGAATTAATTATCTGACTCCATTAATGGTTAACCAAACACGACCTACATTCATCCAACAATTATGCGCGCTCGTTTTTGAGAGAAAGATGACCAGGAAGCCGGCAACTTCACACGGGAGCGGATTTATTCCTAACAGGAGATCTAATACAAATCTGGGGCTCGGGTCCCTACCATTACAGCTCTGCGCGTCCCTGTACCCAACAGAGGACGACCCCCCCCCCGAGTTGCCCAGGATCAATTATACATTTCAGCAAACAAAACAAAGATAACCTACTATTCTACTATTGGCTATGTGTCATCTGCAGTTAACTTTAGCTTTCTCTTAGTGGATGTCTTCTGCCCGCAGGATGACGTGTCGGCTCGTCCAATCTCACACAGCAGCGCCTTGATGGCGGGAGGCCTGCGTCAGTACCCCCGTTATCAGAAGTGCGGCTCGTCCTGTACAAAAAATATCTGCCACCTACGCATTACACACAGCCTGCCCTGACCTTCCACTGCACATCGAATCAAAGCACAATCAGCAAATATCTTTATTGCATTAAACGAAATACATGTAACTTGTAGTCAATCGTATTAAATCCTTTATAGTCAAATGTATAAAATCCTTTAATCCCTCTCATGGCCTCAGTGAACTGAGGCCATCACCCCCGCAAAAATAATAGAAAAATAATCATAAAAACTGTAAAAAATAAAAAATGTAGAATAATATATACAAGTTGTAATAGAAAAATAATAAAAACAGTAAAAAATAAAAAATTTAGAATATTTAAAATTTTATTCCCTCTCATGGCCTCAGACAACTGAGGCCATTACCACTTACTCCGCTGGACCCCATGGACCTTCTGGTTGCCAGAGGAACCGGCTCTGGGTCCGACAGGGGGATCATGTACTTGCCACTCTGTGGCAGCGGGCCCAAGGTGCGCTCGAGGGTTTTAACTGTAAGAGATCTGATACAAGGTATACAACAACATCCGCAAAGCACCATAATAGCTGTAAATACTGCCACTGAGATTAATATAGAGCTAATCAGACCTTTCCATTTACCAAAGACATTCAACCATCCTGTCCACATTTCCGAATCTACACCTGAATGTTCTTTCATCTTTTTGTTCAAAGTTTGCAAACCTTCCAATGCCTTGGTGAGACACCCATCCGGTGCCGTGTTGTTTGGGATGAAACTACAACATTGATCCCGAAATATCCCGCACACTCCTTGTTTTTCAGCCAACAACATATCTAAAGCAATCCTATTTTGAAACGTCATAAAGTTTTCTGACAATTGTTCATGTACTGCCTCTAAAGCTTCTGTAGTAAAATTACTCAATCTCTGAACGTTATAATGAACATAATTTATCCAATCCACATTTTTGTTTGGGATCACCCTCTCAAACCCTGATGCGATTTGGTCTGCCAATTTGTATTCGTCCGGGACCCCTCTTGGCACGCTTATTGCATCGATGTAAGTGAGGTCCCCCTGTTGTAACCTCTTTTTGTCTATCCAAACCGGACATCGGGATGACCTGATTTAATTGATCCCAATTTAACTGGTCCAAATCTACAGGTGTCACACTCACCGGCATAATTAAAGTCACCAGGGCACACCTGCCAGAGGCATTGGTCGGCAGCCTGTCGTATAGAAATTTCCCACCATAACACAACCAGACGTCTGCACGGGAAAGCGGGGGTCCTGCTGGAAGAGACACATTCGTTTCACACCAATTCCACGGTATTTGTCCAATTGAGTGTCCTGCTCCATTCAACTTCAAACATGTAAAATCTTGCTTGGCCACCTTATTATCAATCCCTTAAATTCTCCAAATCAAATGTGTGATTGAATAATCTCGTATATATACTAATCTCGGGGTCTTGGTCACAAATTTTATGAAACAATATCACCTGTGCGTCTGTCAACCTGTCCTCCCGTTCCTCGTACATGACCGTCTGGTTGGAGTGGTACTGTAACATCACAATTTTTGTCTCCCCTCCATCTGTCTAAAAAACAGTCTCATATATTATAAGCAAACATACTAAAAGCGTAGAAAGCAAGCCTATCATTCAGAAATAATAAGAAAAAGGACAGATGTGTCCATTTTTATGTTTGATTTGTATGTGTTTCAATTGGTCAGTATCTCCCCCTCTCTTGACCTGCCCGTCCGGGCGGTCAACCTTCAGGCTCACCATAGCGGGGAAAGAACTCCGGTGCGGGTCGAAGTTGTGAGTAATGGAACCACTTACGACCTTTTGTGTCTAATTGCACCGTACTTTCATTTGATAAATGCTTTTTGTTTAATTAATGTTTAACATATTTAGTAAATATGAACCTGCTAAATTAAATATTTGACCTTCTAAGTAAGTGTTTAAAATAATGCCAGCAATCGTTATACAATCCTTCAAAAAATGCACGCTAAATAATCGCAATAATACCATAATTAATTGTATTCAATCACCTTTTTCAATTTGTTTGTGACGCTTGTATCAGTCACTTGAATAATATATTTTAATTAACGTAAACCCACCAAATATTATATCTATTTTAATTCCCAGACTGTTGTAATAGCTTTCTTCGAATATAATCGAGACCGTGGCATCCTCACAGGTATTGCCCTCAGAAACAATTCTCCAACATATAAATTTAGTTTTGCAGATAATCACCACAAGTAGTGTTGGTTCGCAATAATGTCTAAATGATATCCAGCTAATATGGCACAATATTAGAATTTGGCTTTGCAACATGGGCAAATCATTCCTGAATAAAATAAAATTTAGTTCACTGAGTTCAAATATCTAACTGTGTTTAGAGATTACAGATTAAGGCTTGAGCTAAAGCCCCAATTTTGACCATTTTTTCAAATCTTTAAAGCAACCCAAATGAAATATAAAAATAAAAAAAATAAAAAATCCCAAAACTATAATAACGCAGATACCAAATTAAACCTTTTTTTTTAACTGGAAGAATAGGTGCTCTCCAAGACATAGACAGCTCCAAGACCGCTGCAGTCTTCACCTCCCATTGTCTTCCGAATGCTTCAATCCACCTACAGGCCGTGCCCACACTGCTTCTGTCAACTGGGGAGGGTGTAGAGACAGTAAAAACAATACACACACACCGAATTACCTCTTCCGAGTGACCCGTCTTGTGAAATTTTGGATGTTGCCAAAACCGAAGAATTTGTAGTGGGTGTTAAAATATGATATTCTGATAGTGACGCGGAGTATTCAACAACTATGGGGCCTAGATCTTTTGTATGATGATGTGCATCGATATTCAATGTGATTTGTGGCTCGGTGAAAGTAAACAATTCATACCATTTCCGCTGCTCAGGGACAAGGCACGCATGCGAGGCCGGTAGACATAAATATATAATTCTAATGCAAGATGTACTCATGACTAAATTTGGATGAATGCATTTTGATAAACCAAATCATATGTGCGTGATCATATTTACAATGTAATGTGTCAATTGGTGAATTGAATGGGTGGCGGTTGCTAAACCACACAGACCAGAGCAGGAACAGGGCATACCCACCGCGGGAAAATGGAGAACCAGGTTTCAGAGCTGCCCTCAGATGTTTCAGTTCAGCTCAGCCACTAGGAAGGAAGAGAGCACGACATATGCTCCCTCCGAAGGATAGGCACAGTCAAGTTCAGTCCCATCCGGAAATGCCACTCGAATTCCAGTGTTCATTCAGTCAATGGCAGTGACTCAGGCAATCTCGAGAGTCCCCATGGCTCACTGGGAGTTGCAGAAGGAGCTCATAGCTCGCCCCAGTATCCAGCACCATCGAAAACTTGTCCATCCACCGTCCCCGGGATGCAGGGACCTGGCAGTCCTCGAACGCTGAAGCTCCGCGGCCCCCTGTCATGGAATGGGGTACCAGCGGGTTGGTGTCAAGAGTGCGTTGGGAGTGGGTAACGGTGGCGCCCCCTGCGCTGGTGGAGCTCTGTGCGACAGGTATGGCACCGGACCAGAGGATGGCAGATTCCAGAAAGTGGCTCGGTATGGACAGCTCATCACCCAGTGACCCCACAACCCGCAGCAAGAGCACACCCCACTCACAACCCCTGTCTATAACCACCCCTACCTCTGTTACCGCAATCATTGACCAGCCTGGTACGGACAGCCAGCCTGCTATGGCGCCACGTCACCCGAACCTTGCCTAGGAGCAGCAGAAGTGGAAGGAACAGGTGCAATGGGACCTGTATGCATCAACGGCTGCATTAGATGCTCCCCTCCCTTTTTTCTTTCTTTTAATCTCTTTTGGCCTCCTAAACTTAGACTGATTAGCAGTTTTTCATTGATGGACTGTTTCGCATGATGTCTGCAACCGGAAGGTACACGCCCTTGTGGACGGCCCACTGGAACAGCTGTGTAATGACGACATTATTGGACGGGTCACTTCCGGAAGGCTCACTCCATTCACGTTTCGCCCTGGCCACATAGACCAGGCCTGTCTCCTCCGCTCCCCACCTGAAAGATACAGCAACATCGACCCCTACGGGCCAGAAATATCTGATACACGGCACGGCCAATCTCACCTGAGGTGTCCCCATTTAGCCGATGACCATCATGCTGGTCAGCAGGTCTAGCCTCGGCCTCAAGAGAGGACAGTTCCTGACAAGTAAATTTTGTCCCGAATGTAACTCTCGCATCCCCCTACGGAGGACCTACCCTTGCATTAAGTGAGTAATTTTTCATAAAAACAGCGCAACTGCCCCACTTAACTGACATTAACTTCAAGTATCACCGCTGTGGTGCCGTATATCATGGAAAAGTCTAATCAATACAACGAAATTTTCCCTATCCTGTACTGGGTGTATGTTATCTAGTCGCGCACCCGATGTGAATAATAATAAAACCAGCGAGGTCCATGAGCAGGCTAAAGCAACAACTATATCTTAATCTGTTTCGTGGACCCTAAATTAGAATATCTTATATCTCCCTCCTTGTTGAGGAGAACCTCCGGGATGGGCGTGATGAGGCACTCTTTGAAGCGTTCTCCGGCCTTCTGGTCACACAGGTCACATGTCACCTTAAACCTGTGGAGAGAACTGGAGGAGTGGCACTTGCCAGTGAGAAGGGGTAAATTACCTCCCTTCTGAAACTTTCAGTTTTGCATAAATTTTGTGTAATAATGTCAATCAATCATTCACTTGATGCTTGAATTTAATTACTCCAATCTTTCTCCAATAACAATTTGAAAATCAATACTTGGGAGTGCAATAGGGATTCAGGGTGATCAGGCCTGTCCGCCCATTGCATCCCTAGTACTGTAAGGGCTTGTTGATGTCCTCAATCAATTTTCTGTTTCTTTCCTGAGGCCCGTCCCTTAAACATTCACTCAAACCACATATGCATACAAAAACTTTTTCTTTCACACTTTCATTCACCAAAAGATACTTTCCAATTCCACACAGAGACCCCTCCCTTGGCGCGTCCGCCTCGATTCCACTGAGATTTGTGCTGGCAGTTCCTTAATTTTGCCTCAATTTAGCCAGCGTATGCCAAAATTTACAACTGTGGGTCTCTTGATTTTCCCATTCAGTCCCCGTGATGTCGTTTCTCCTGGACGTGGCTGACGATCCTGCACCTGTGACGTCAAACACCTCATAGATGTAGATGTTAGCAGTCTGGCATTTATGGAATGCTGTCATGTCCCTTAAGAGTTGTCGTGTCAGGGTTCGCGTCGTACAGTCATAAAACGTCTGTCGTCTACCTTTGTCACATTTAATACACATCAGTTAATAAATCATCTTCAGAACTATTTAATCCAACTTTATATTTGGTAAACCAATCTCCAATTGCTAGATATTTCCCGTTCTAAGGATTTTCTTTCAACATGATCCTAGAATATTTCAATTAAAACCTGTCCCAAAACCATAATCCCTTTGCTTAAAACTTTAAATCCTAGTAAGACTGGCGCTGTTCTGCTGTTCTTCAGGTGTCTCTTGTATGTTTTAGTGTTTTAGTTTATTTCTAATTTCCTGCTAATTGTATTCAGCTTATCTATTAATTACTTTATTACCTAATATTGAAAGTGAAATGTGCTATAGCAATTAAATTGTATATTCTTTATGTCCAAACAATGTTAAATCCCAACTCGCCCGCACACACAAAGAGTGAGAGAAAAAGAGAGAGAGAGAGAGAACATGAGAGAGTTAGGGGCAAGGGGATTGAAAAGGGTCTTAATGCTTAGAGTTGACGTTTCGATGCATGCCTCCTAGTAAAGCCGTTCGTTTTCTCTAGGACTAATTAACTCTACAAATTTAACAGGTCTTCTCAGGAGCTATATAAATGGCCAGTGCTTATGGCACTAAAAAATCCTTAACAGCGAGTGACACATCAATCTTGCAAGGAACCTGCAGTATGACGTCACTTTGACCCAATCAAGGCTCATATTTTCTGATGGGGAACACAAATTCCTTTATTTACCTTTATTAATGCAAATGGATCCTTAAAAAAAATAAAAATTCTTCATGCAACATAATAAGAAGAATCAAATTTACAATGACCTTCAGAGAGTAGGCAGCCAAGAAAGTAAACAAAACTCTAGTAGACCAAACTACCAGCTACGTTTATCAGCCAAAGGGAACACAGACGCACACACACGCACACGCACACACACAGTGAAACAAGGAGATTAGTGTCAGAAAAAGAGGCAAACCGGGCTGTGAAGGGATGGGTTGTATGGAAACAAACATAGGGGCCGCGGGCCACTCCGGGCCTTAGTGTTTTCCACTCCTATTTGTCTGGAATTATTAAGGTAAAAAATATTAACTCGGAAAAATCAAAAGTAAAATAAATAATATTATCTGCCAATAGAACAGGAACATTTTACGTGACCAGATTTAGAAAACTACTAAAATAATAGTAGGCCCATATCAATGACAATAGTCTCAAAATAAGTAGTCCTAACTAAACTTGTCAGTTTTCAAACTGTAATATTCAGAACAGTATTCTTCAAACGAGCACCAACAAGCAAAGTGAGCTCAATCAATAATATAACAAAACTGGAATAACATTTGCCATTTTCTTTTTGCCTGGAAACCCCTGACATACATGATTGACTACAAATATACGCCCAAGGTTCAACGACCAGTTCAATATCACCCTTTACCAATCTTGTCACTTGCACAACCCTCCACAACATTCAACATCTCCTTTTTCTCACGTGCCTCTCCTTCTTATCCACTTTCACAACCTTCTCAACCTTTTCTTCCAATTTTATGTTTGCCAATGCTGTCGCCACTGTCGCCAATTGATGCACACTACGTCTGTCCTCCTCCACCATTGCCAATTCTTTTTCCATTTTACCTTTCCGAATCCATTTAGCTTTATCTTTTGCCCCTTTTCAATTGTTTGATGTCATTCAAAATTTTCCTCTCTTTCTATTGCACCTGCTTAGCCAACTTAATCATATCCCATGTGGTCATCCTTTTGTAATTTCAAAAACACCTTCCGATACCTCTCTTTTCCTTTTTTTTTTGTTTATCTTTTTTCTCCTCAATTCCACTCATTAATTGCGTCTCCAACTTCACATAATGTCCATCAATTTCTTGCCTCACACCATCACTTTCATACGGTTCATCGGAACCGAGCCCCATATCTCACCTATCTCCACTCCTCCTGAACAATCCACTCCCGTGCGTCCCAGCCAAATATCAAACAAAACAGTCCAAATTATATCACACCAATCACACTGCTTACACTTGCACACAAATCGCGATACGTAAATCCCAGATTTTACACCGTATCAATACCACATATAGTCCCAGACTATTTTTGTAATAAGTAAATCCCAGATTTTACACCTTATTACGACTTCGCGATACGTAAATCCCAGATTTTACACCGTATCAGAACCACAAATTTAGTAATAAGTAAATCCCAGATTTTAGACCTTATTACCGTGATACGTAAATCCCAGATTTTACACCGTATCACCGTGACACGTAAATCCCAGATTTTACACCGTGTCACAATCCACACTTTTAATATTTAATGTCCCAATTATCCCCGCTTTCCTCTGTTACATTTATTTTTCCCCAATTGTGCAGAATTCAGACATGTAGTAACAGGTATTCTGCTTACCTTTTAGATGTGGTACCACCAGAGGAAAACAGGTCTAAATCGGGATTTCCTTTCCGTTCAACAAGTCGTCACTTGGTGTGGATACGGGTCCCTGACCCTGGGTCCCAGACCCTGTGGTTCTCTTATTCAAAGTCTGTGGATTTCTTTTGTAGTCCTCTCCCTCTCATCACGTCGGGGTCGCCAAAAATTGTTGGGTTTTTCACTTTAAATGTACCAAAAGTTTGAATTAATTATCTGACTCCATTAATGGTTAACCAAACACGACCTACATTCATCCAACAATTATGCGCGCTCGTTTTTGAGAGAAAGATGACCAGGAAGCCGGCAACTTCACACAGGAGCGGATTTATTCCTAACAGGAGATCTAATACAAATCTGGGGCTCGGGTCCCTACCATTACAGCTCTGCGCGTCCCTGTACCCAACAGAGGACGAACCCCCCCCCCGAGTTGCCCAGGATCAATTATACATTTCAGCAAACAAAACAAAGATAACCTACTATTCTACTATTGGCTATGTGTCATCTGCAGTTAACTTTAGCTTTCTCTTAGTGGATGTCTTCTGCCCGCAGGATGACGTGTCGGCTCGTCCAATCTCACACAGCAGCGCCTTGATGGCGGGAGGCCTGCGTCAGTACCCCCGTTATCAGAAGTGCGGCTCGTCCTGTACAAAAAATATCTGCCACCTACGCATTACACACAGCCTGCCCTGACCTTCCACTGCACATCGAATCAAAGCACAATCAGCAAATATCTTTATTGCATTAAACGAAATACATGTAACTTGTAGTCAATCGTATTAAATCCTTTATAGTCAAATGTATAAAATCCTTTAAAGGGTAGAATTTCACATTTGGTTTTATTTAGTTTTAATCCCGAAGCCTTGGAAAAGTCATCAATCAATGCTATAGAATGAGCTATCTGGTTTTTGTCTTTTAGGAATAAGGCGGTGTCATCTGCAAGTTGAGAGATTCTAAGTTCCCTGCCAAAAATGGTGATCCCTTCCAGTATTCTGTCATTACGAATATAAATAGATAATAGCTCTGTAACAATAATAAACAAGAAGGGGGAAATTGGGCAGCCCTGTCTGACCCCTCTGTTGACAGAGAATCTATTAGATGTTTTCTGATTTACCATCACAGAGCTATTGATATCTTTGTAAAACAGACGGACAACGTTAACAAAGTTGTTCCCAAAACCAAAAGCCCGAAGAGATTGGAAAAGAAATGCGTGTTCAACCGTGTCAAAGGCTTTATAAAAGTCCAGGAACAAAATAAGAGCCTTAGATTTGACATCATCGGCGTCATCTAGCAAATCCAAGACTAGTCTTATATTACAGCTGATGTGGCGATTTTTCATAAATCCTGTTTGTGTTTCTGCAATGATGGAGTTCAGGTCTTTCTTCAGCCTGTTTGCATAAACTAAAGCCAAGATCTTATAATCTATTGTTAATAGTGTAATGGGGCGCCAATTTTCTATTAATAAAGGATCTTTATTAGGTTTGGGAATAAGCGATATAACTCCTCGCTTCATTGTAGTTGTCATCTCTCCCCGACTGACGCACTCGCTGTACATTAAATTTAAAGGAACATTGATATGATCCCAGAAATGGACGTAGAATTCAACAGAGAGTCCGTCAATTCCGGGGGATCTCCCCTTTTTCATGGATACGAGAGCATCTTGAATTTCTGCCAAGGACAAATTTGAGTCACAAGATAATCTAAAATCCTCTTTGATCATAGGAATACTGTGGAGTTTCTTCATAAACCTCTCACAGTCGTTTTCGTTAAATTTCGTTTCATATAAATTTTTGTAAAATTTACTGATAAAATCAGATATCAACTTTTGATCTTGGGAGGGAGTTCCATCAATATTAAGAGCAGTAACTGAGTTTCTTTTAATGTTTCTTTTCTCAAGAGCAAAGAAATAACTAGTATTTCTTTCCCCATCCTCTAACCACCGGGCCCTAGAGCTAATGAATGCTCCTTTTGCCATATCTAAATATACTTGGTCCAATTGTAGTTGAATCTTTTTCAATTCAAGTTGTTCTTCTTCGGTTAGATCGTTATTTTTTAATAAATAGTCAAGCTTATCCAGCAGATCAGATTCATGGAGGTTTTTCTCTTTCTTTAATTCTTTACTTCTTTTTATAGAAACACAGCGGACCTTAAATTTGAAAAACTCCCATTTCCTACTAAAGTTGTTGTCCGCCCGATCATTTAGAATGTCATTTATTAAGGATTTGATGGAGTTATTGAATGAATCGTCACTAAGTAAAGAGTTGTTAAATTTCCAAAATCCTCTTAAACCAGGGTTTTCTTGGGTTTTACCCAATTTTAAAATTATTTGCATGTGATCTGTTAATGGGGCATATTGATGATAAACTTATTTTACAAATTGAAGAATAGATGATGATATTAAAAATAAATCTATTCTAGATTTCAGTGTTGCATTTCTATTACACCAAGTGAATTCCACCACATTGGGGTTAAAAAATCGCCAAGCATCAGTCAGGGAGAGATTAGAGCAAAGTAATGACAGAAGGTTATTTGTTGATCTCTGGGATAATCTAGGAGGATATCGATCCTTTGTGTCGTCTGGGCACTCGTTAAAATCTCCACAAAGAATAGTGACAGCTCCTTGGTATTTTTTGTTGAGGTCCTTTAATTTTGAATTTATTAATTCAAATAATATTTTATTAAGAGTGTGAGAGTTAAATCCGTATATGTTGCAAATGATAAATTTAGCATTGTCTTGTTTAACTATCAACAGAATCCATCTACCATCACTAGCAGATATTGTCTCAAGAACCTCTCCCTTGAATTTATGCAAGAAAATCAAGAACCCTGCAGAATGAATAAAAAAATAATAATAAATAAATAAAAAAAAAAGTAATAAATAAATAAAGAGAAAGAAAATAAATAAAATAATAAATAAATAAAATGTGTATATTAATATGTATAAATAAGTAAGACATATGATATAAAGAAAAAAAAAAAACAGACACACAAAAACACATTCACACACATACACGCACACACCCACACACACATAAATATAAGGTACCTTTTGCAATCAAAACGAATCTATTCTAAAAATTCAAAACAACCTTGTATTCGAAATACACTAGTGTAGAAATTAAATAAATTATAAATAAACTATTAAACAACCAAATAATTAAAATAACAAATTTAAAATCAAGTTCACATTAAATAATAATTGTCTCCAAAAGGGGTCCAATGAAAGTCTGCACAGTCTCAAACATTCTACAGTTTTGTTCCGGATTAGCCCACTTTAGTCAAAAAGACCAATTTATTTTAAGTTACCTGTGGAAAGTCCATCTTCTTCCCATTTATGAAGACGAAAGGACCACGGAAAACAGCTTTTTCCCCTCTTTCTCTTGCTTTCTGAACCAAAGGCCAAAGCTTTTCTCTTGCAGCTTTATCCTCTGGGGACAAAGCTTCGGTGATCCTCAGCTTGTTGTCAAGAAGAAACTTGGAACCTCTCGCCTCCTTCCAAACAGCATCCCGGTGTCGTCGCAAAGCAAACAGGACTATAGTTGAGCGAGTCGAGCCGTCTGGACGTCTCTGTCCAATGCGGTGAACGATGTCAATCCCCTCCTTCAAGCAACCTCGGGTGGATGGTGCAGTTCCCTCCAGGATGGTGATAACTTTGGACCTGATATTCTCGTTGTCTTCTTCCTTTATTCCGTGAATCTTCAATGACCAGCGACGGCTGTAGCGATGGCTCTCTGCAATACTTGCTTTCAGGAGTTTATTTTCAGCCTGGAGCTTTTTAATTTCCTTCTCCATTTGTACTGCTTTTTCTTTTTGTTGTCCAACATCTAACGTTAGTTGTTGGACTGTCGCAGTTAGTTTTGCAAGCTCTTGTGAAGTGGCCTCCGTTGTTTTCTCAATGGTTGAAATTTTCTGAAAGGTCTCATCGTGTTTAGCAGATAGAGCTTTAATTGCCGCTAGTATACCACCTTCATCTTCGCTTTGCTTTGCTCTTTTCGGTGCCGGTTTTTTTGGAGTACCGTTCTGGGGCATTTTAAAGCTTGAAAGTTCCATATTTCCATCAACTTCTTCCATTATTACCGCGGCAGTTGTGTCGTCGCAAGACATGACTGAGGACTCCGCTGCCGACAAGTTATTGCTTTTCTTCCTTTAACTCCCTTTCCCATCCAAAAAAAATCGTGTCTCACTCCAAAATACAAGTTTGGATGCGTGAAAGCTTAAAAATTCAACTTGTACTTACATAACTTGGTGTTAATCACAAAACCCCTTGACTATCTGAAGAACATACGTTCTCTTACATCGCAGCCATCTTGGCTCCCTCTGGCGTCGTTTTTTTCCTTCAGCAAAGAAATATATTTGAAAAATACGCGCTTAAAGGATGACGTCATAAGCAAGCGCGCAGCTTCCGAAGGACCTCGACCACATCCACCGACCCGTCCACACCGGAACAAAAACAGCCACTGCTAGATTTTTCTGATTTAGTGTAGAACTGACTGTAATTTTTTTTACAGGATGTCCAGTGCTACTCTAATGGACTGCGACATAATTCATTAAGTCTTTGTGTCCCGATAACCTCATCTTCGCGCGTTGATGCTTTTCGGCGTAGTTAGCTTAGCTTGTTAGCTTGGCTTGTTAGCTAGCTAGCCGCTAACAAAAAGAGGCACATGACTCATCGCCAAGCAGAGATAAAGTGCGGATTTTTGGGAATTATCATTTGAAAATGTGTGCAAGAACGACACCCAAGTACAAAGAGGAACTTCGTAGAATAAAAGAAGAGAACGAGCAACGTCTTCAACTGCTGGGCGAAGTTAGCAAGCAGCCTCGTGTTGTGCTACACAAAGCAGGTTTGTACACGTCTTTCTCTCATTTGCTTTGTAAACAACGACTTTCTATCGTTAAAAATATGCATCACAACATTAAGTTGTTTGGGGAAATGCGTTCAAGGTTATTGCCGTTTTATTTTTTAATATTGCCTTCTACTTGTCGGTTTGCTGAACATTTGTTTCTGCCAAATTAAATCGGTGCGGAAAAATAAATGCCAAAGAATAACCAAATGTTTTTCCGAATATCAAATTTAAACTCATTATTTAACATTTTACATTTTCTGGTTTTTATATCTTGTTCAAGCAATTCCTTCCGGAAGGAATTCTGCCTGACTCTAAAATATGTGCACACTGTGGCGAAAACATTAAAACACAAAATATTGATTTTTTTTTTTAAATCAAGTACGTATTGGTCTTATTTATTTATGAACTTTGTACTGGCTTGGTCGGGTGAGAGTCAATAAACCTCCGGTGGCTCTGCACTGTTTTGTGCACATGTGCATAGTTTCACCCCATCCAATCATTTAAAATACATTTCATGCATCCATCCAGGGTTGCACGGATCTCATCAGTGAACAAGCGCATGCTGCAAGGAATGCATCTGCATCTTTGGCTTGCTATGGGCTTAAAAATGGAGAACGTCACAACCCCTTTTCCACCAACAAGTCCAGGAACATTTAGTTCCTGGTAATAAAGTTCCTGTGGCCCAGGTGGTTTGCATCTCCCCCACAACTCATAGTTCCTGGTAATTTATGCAAATGACAATGATCAACAATGGGAGGTCTTGTGTTCCTTTGTTACTCATTACTGACACCCTATGGCTGTTATACATCATTGCGGTTACAAAATAATTCAGTGAACTCATAATATTTTGGTGTATCTTCATCGAATTTTAATACATATTGGATAACTTTAAAATATACAGTCATTATTCAAATATGTCAACATGAAAGTCAGAGTGAAAGTGTTGTTGCTTCATTTATGATAATAATATTAATAATAATAATAATAATATTCCCTTTATTAGTCCCACAATGGGGAAATTCGAGATTCGAACCCAGGCCTCCTGGGGAGACTGGGTCCTGAACGCGGCGCCTTAGACCACTCGGCCATCCTGGCAGCCGATGTGTAGGGATTTTGATTCTTCGAACGTTAATTTTGTTTTAAAATTTATTTTGAAACATAAATTTTATAAATATAAAAAGAGTAATGTCAGAACGTACTAGCAGGCTAAATGTCATTTTGGAAAAAAAAAAAAAACGTACGTAAATCATGCAATAAATAGCGACTGTGATGCCAGGGCTCCTTGAATTCTTTTAGGTGTCCAGATTATCATGAAAGCAAAAACTACCCACGATGAAACTATCTATAAATGCAAAATGAAATACTTGAAAACGTATTTCGCTTGAAGGATTCCTATTATCAATGACATTATGTTGCGGTGGCCCCATCAATATGTTAGGGTCCCAAAACAGGTGTTCCATCAGACGCACACAATAGCCTGTGTGTGCTAACTTCAGTTCGCTTCCAGAAACGTCTGTGACTATGTCAGGAATTAAATCGGGCATCAGCCGCAACATGCTTCCTTTTTAAATGCTCGTTTATCACTGTTGTGCGGCTAACGGGAGGCTTACATCGTAGGACGTAATTTTGTGAAATGCCCCCATGGTCCGGTCCAAATCGGGGTCGCACGCATTGCTCCATATGCGGTAGGCACAAGTCAAGGTAGCACGGGAGAAACAATATAAAACAAAGTCGACGCACGAGGTTTGACTTGACCAAACCAAATGTGTGTTTTTTTTTTTGTGTCCGACAGAGGTCAGTGAAAACGATCTCCGTTTTGTGAAAGAGGAGCCAGACTTGACTCACATCAAAAAGGAGGAGGAGGAGGAGATAAACAAGTCACCACTGAACGTTGTCCCTATAAAGACTGAAGATGAAAACAAGGATGAGAGTGAGGACAACAGAGGGGCGGAGCCTACAAGCAGCAGTTCAAGTCATCATGTGACAACAGAAGGTGATGAAGACCACCCGGGGCCATCACAAGTACATAATGAGGACACACCAGACGCTCATGATGATGATGATGATACTAATGATGATGATAATGGGCAAGCTAAAGGTGAAAGGGCATGTCACACTGACTCATTAACTTCAAAGTTGTCTTTAAAAGCGCACAAAAAAAGTGGAGAAAAAACTTTTTCTTGCTCAGTTTGTGGAAGATACTTCTCAAGAAAATCAAATTTACAAATCCACACAGGAATACACAGTCGAGAAAACCCCTTCTCCTGCTTGGTTTGTGGTAAAAGCTTTTCTCTAAAATCAACTTTAACAAAACATAGAAGAATACACAGTGGAGAAAAACCATTTTCCTGCTCAGTTTGTGGCAAGAGTTTCTCCCGAAAGTCACATTTAACTAGCCACACAAGAACACACAGTGGTGAAAAACCTTTTTCCTGCTCAGTTTGTGGCAAAGTATTCTCTCAAAGATCAACTTTAACAAGTCATAGAAGAACACACAGTGCAGAAAAACCCTTTTCCTGCTCAGTTTGTGGCAAGAGTTTCTCCCGAAAGTCACATTTAACAAGCCACACAAGAACACATAGTGGTGAAAAACCTTTTTCCTGCTCAGTTTGTGGCAAAAGCTTTTCTGTAAAGTCAACTTTAACATGTCACACAGAAACACACAGTGGTGAAAAACCTTTTGCTTGCTCGGTTTGTGGAAAATGCTTCTCTGAGAAGTCTAATGTAACAAGACATGCAAGAACTCACAGTGGAGAAAAAACATTTTCCTGCTCAGTTTGTGGCAAGAGTTTCTCCCGAAAGTCACGTTTAACAAGCCACACAAGAACACACAGTGGTGAAAAACCTTTTGCTTGCTCGGTTTGTGGCAAAAGCTTTTCTGTAAAGTCAACTTTAACATATCACACAAGAACACACAGTGGTGAAAAACCTTTTTCCTGCTCAGTTTGTGGAAAATGCTTATCGAGAAAGACATATTTAACAGAACACACAAGAACACACAGTGGTGAAAAACCTTTTTCCTGCTCAGTTTGTGGCAGAAGCTTCTTTGATAAGTCAACTTTAACAAAACATAGAAGAACACACAGTGGTGAAAAACCTTTTTCCTGCTCAGTTTGTGGCAGAAGCTTCTCTGAAAAGTCAACTTTAACAAAACATAGAAGAACACACAGTGGGGAAAAACCTTTTTCCTGCTCAGTTTGTGGCAAAGTATTCTCTCAAAGATCAACTTTAACAAGTCATAGAAGAACACACAGTGGGGAAAAACCCTTTTCCTGCTCAGTTTGTGGAAAGAGTTTCTATCGTAAGTCGCATTTAACGAGCCACACAAGAACACATACTGGAGACAAGCCATTCAGTTGCAGCGTTTGTGCTAAAAAATTCTTCACTATAAAGCATGCGGAGAGTCACAATTGTGCTGGTGATAATAGCAGCAATCCTTGAAGCTTAAAAAAAGACAACAAAAAACTGAAGGAACTGACTCTTTGTGGTAAGATGTAAATGTGATTTTGAATGTAATATAAATTTAATTTTGCAAAGCTCTTTTATTGACACTAAGCCAATGTGATTATTGCCAGAAGAACCATTGTGTCTGAGTGACGATTTTTTGTTGTTTTTATATGAAACATTTTAAATGAAATTAATTGCCTTTGCCTGGAATAACATTTTTTAACATTATGCTTTTCAGTTGTCTTTTTAATCGTACTTAATGGAAAAGGTGTGAGAAGAAACGGTGCTTATGAAATTGCTGCCTTCCACAATCATCAATAAAATCACTTGTTCCACTTGCTCAACTGGCCTTCATTACGCTGTGTGAAAAGGTGAAAAACTGAACTAGAATAGAATAGAAATCCCTTTATTGTCATTGTACTCAAGTGTGCAATGAGATTAGAGGGCTCCCCTCTCCAGTGCAATACAACAATAATACAGACAAATATATAAATTAGATAAATAAATAAGAGAGTGCAATGGAATTTAGTACTGAATAGGGTATATAAAAACACATCACAATGCTGTTCTGCAAGGTAAGGGTCTTCTCGTGTGTGTGTGAGAGTTCAGAATGGAGATGGCTCTCGGAAAGAAACTGTTTCTCAGTCTATTGGTCCTCGATTTGATGCATCTGTAGCGCCTGCCAGAGGGCATCAGGTCGAACAGGTGTGAGTTTGGGTGGGTATTGTCTTTGACGATGTTGAGAGCCCTTCTGAGGCACCGGGCGCTGTAGATGTCCGACAGTGAGGGGAGAGGGCAGCCAATAATCCTTTGCGCTGTTTTGACTGTCCTGTGGAGCCTCACTCTGTCCGCCTCAGTGCAGCCGCTGTACCAGGTGGAGACACAGTAGGTCAGCAGGCTCTCGATGGATGAGTGGTAGAAGGCCAGCAGAAGCTTCCTGTCCAGGTTGAATTTCCTGAAGACTCTGAGGAAGTGCAGACGCTGGTGGACCTTCTTTACCACTGCTGTGGTGTTGTGAGTCCAAGAAAGGTCGTCGGAGATCTGTACTACCAGGAACTTGAACGTGTGGACCCTCTCCACACACACGCCTTCGATGCAGAGGGGGGGCGGCACCGTCTTGTTCCTCCTGAAGTCGACGACAATCTCCTTTGTTTTTGCAGTGTTAAGGTGCAGTCTGTTGTCCTTGCACCAAGCTGTCAGTCTCTTTACCTCCTCTCTGTAGGCTGTCTCGTCACCTTCCGAGATAAGACCGACCACTGTCGTGTCGTCAGCAAACTTGACGATGGTGTTGTTGCCGTGGGCCGGGCTGCAGTCGTAGGTGTAGAGGGCGTACAGGAGAGGGCTCAGCACGCATCCTTGGGGGGAACCGGTGCTCAGCATGAGGGTGGAGGACGTGTAGGGGCCGAGCAACACAGTCTGGGGTCTGTTGGTCAGAAAGTCCTTAATCCAGATGCGTGTGAGGGCAGGGAGGCCGAGAGTGTCCAGTTTGGCGACGAGGATGTCTGGGATGATCGTGTTGAATGCCGAGCTGTAGTCCACAAAGAGCATCCTTGCATAGCTCTGCTGTTGTTCCAGGTGGCCCAGTACAACATGCAGAGCAGTGTCGATGGCGTCCTCAGTGGATCTGTTAGCCCGGTATGCAAACTGGTAGGGGTCCAGAGTGGGAGGAAGGCAGTCCCTGATGTGCTGGAGAACCAGCCTCTCGAAGCACTTCATAATGACTGGTGTGAGAGCAACAGGACGGTAGTCATTCAGGTGGACGGCTGGTGACTTTTTGGGGACAGGAATAATGGTGGAAGTTTTCAAGCAGGAGGGGATGACTGCCTGAGCCAGGGAGCGGTTGAAGATCCTGCAGAAAACATGTGACAGTTGGTGGGCACATGCTCTGAGGACCTTGCCTGGTATTCCGTCGGGTCCAGTAGCTTTCCTGGGGTTGACCGCCAGGAGCACGCGCCTCACATCGTGTTCCTCTACTATGAGTGGGGGGGAGTTGGAGCTTGAAGTGCGGGGGTGTGACGGATGGGGCGAGTCAAAGCGAGCGAAGAAGCAGTTAAGCTCCTCTGCCAGCGATGCACTCGGGTCTACAGAGGTCGTGCTGCCGCCACGGAAGTTGGTGATGCTCCGTAGACCCTGCCACACCTCCCGTGGTCTGTTACTGGCAAGGTGGGCCTCCAGCCTCCCTTTGTAGATTGCCTTGGCTAGCTTGATGCCTTTGCTCAGGTCAGCACGGGCCACCCTGTACTGGGCTTTGTCGCCTGACCTGAAGGCAGCGTCACGGGCCTTGAGGAGAGAGCGAACCCTGCTGGACATCCAGGGCTTCGCATTTGGGAAGGTCCGTATCGTCCTGTGTAGGGACACAGTTTCCATACAGAACTTGATGTAGTCCATGTGTGTCGACATCAAGGTCCTGATGATCAAAGAGGTCCCAGTTTGTGTCTTGAAAGCAGTCCTGTAATTCACTCATGGCGTCGTCACGCCAGGTTTTCACAGTCTTTGTGGTGGACCTGAATCTGCGCCTGGGAGGGGTGTACGCAGGTGCGAGCTGCAAGGACAGGTGGTCTGACTGGCCGAGGGGGGCGAGTGGGAGGGCTCTGTATGCGTGCTTGATGTTCGAGTACACATGGTCGAGAGTGTTGTCTCCCCTCGTCGGGCACTTGACATGCTGGTGAAACTCTGGGAGTACAGTCTTTAAATTGGCCTTATTAAAGTCTCCCGCTACTACGTGAACGCCATCAGGGTGCGCCCGCTGATGTTTATTAATGACGCACGCGAGTAGCGAGAGCGCCGTGCTAGTGCTAGCGTCGGGAGGGATGTAAACAGCTGTGACAATCACGACCGTTAGCTCCCTCGGGAGGAAATAAGGCCGGCATTTAACGGACATGAACTCGATGTCGGGGGAAGAGTGCTTCTCGACGATCGTGCTATCGCCGCACCAGTTCTCATGCACGTAAACACAGAGCCCCCCGCCCCTCCTCTTACCGGTGTCCCTCGTCCGATCCGCGCGATGTAGCGAGCGCCCGGCCAGCTGGATGCTAGCGTCGGGGATGTCCGCGTGCAGCCAGGTTTCCGTGACGACGATCACACTGCTATCGCGCACATAGCGGTTTCCCAGGATTTGTAATCCCAGGTCGTCGATTTTGTGGACCACGGATCTGGCGTTGGTGAGGTACAGACTCGGCAGTGGTTGCCTGTGGGGCTGCCGGCGCAGCCGTTGCAAGACACCGGACCTGCAGCTCCGCTTCTGCTTCCTCTCTCTGCGTCACCTGCGCCGCCTCCCGGTCCCGATGACAAGCCACGGTGAACCGGGCAGCCTCGCCAGTTCGTCCGGAATTTTGCGATCATAGAAACATTCCTCTGTGATGGTTATTTCGCATCGATATCCAATGTCCACGATGTCCTGGCGGGTATATCGATGTTGTGCCTCAGTTGGTGCCAATAAGAGCAAGCAAACACTAATAAAAAGTAATAAGGAGCACTGGGAGGGAGAGCTGTTAGCCGCTGCGTCTATGCGCGCCGCCATCTTGGAAAAAAAAAAACACAAGCAGGAGGAGCCACCACTTGAAGAAAGACCAAGAAAAGCAAGCTAAAGTTAACTGCAGCGTACACATAGCCAATAGAATCATGCCAGGATGCCTTTGTCTCTGTGTCATTTGCATATTGTGTCTATAAATTATTGCTGAACAGCGGAGACGCACAGAGCTGTATTGAGAGGGACCCAAGCCCAAAGTGTAGACTTGTGTGTTAGGAATAAATCCACTCGTGTGTGAAAATGCCAGCTTCCTGATACCTTTCTATTGCAGAACGAGCGCGCATATTGTTGGATGAGTGAGAGTTGGGTAAAGTCACGAATTGGAGTCAGATTACTAATTTGAGGTTACATTGGTTTAAAATTAAATTCTAAAATTGATTTAAAGATAAATTCCAACAATTTCTAGTTCAGTTTTTCACCTTTTCACAGCGTAATGAAGGCCAGTTGAGCAAGTGGAACAAGTGATTTTATTGATGATTGTGGAAGGCACCGATTTCATAAGCACCGTTTCTTCTCACACTTTTTCCATTAGGTATGATTAAAACGACAACTGAAAAGCATAACGTTAAAAAATGTTATTCCAGGCAAAGGCCATAAATCTTATTTACATGTTTGATGTAAACACCAAAACAAATCATCACTCAGACACAATGCTTCTTCTGGCACTGATCACATTGGCTTTGTGTCAATAAAAGAGCTTTGCAAAATTCAATTTCATCATATTTTATTCAAAATCACATTTACATCTTACCACAAAGAGTCAGTTCTTTCATTTTTTTTCTTTTTTTTAATCTTCAAGTATCGCTGCAATTCTCACCAGCACAATCGTGTCTCTCAGCACCCTTTTTAGAAAAGAAATTTTTAGCACAAACGCTGCAACTGAATGGCTTGTCTCCACTGTGCTTTCTTGTGTGGATTGTTAAATCAAGCTTTTGAGAGAAGCTTTTGCCACAAACTGAGCAGGAAAAAGGTTTTTCACCACTGTGCTTTCTTGTGTGACTTGTTAAATTTGATTTTCGAGAAAAGCTTTTACCACAAACCAAGCAGGAAAATGGTTTTTCTCCAGTGTGTGTTCTTGCGTGCCTTACTAAATGAGAATTTTGGGAGAAACTTTTACCACAAACTGAGCATGAAAAAGGTTTTTCTCCACTGTGTGTTCTTGTGTGGGTTGTTAAATCAAACTTTTGAGAGAAGCTTTTACCACAAACCAAGCAGGAAAAAGGTTTTTCTCCACGGTGTGTTCTTGTGTGCCTTTTTAAACTTGACTTTTGAAAGAAGCTTTTGCCACAAACCAAGCAGGAAAAAGGTTTTCCTCCACTGTGTGTTCTTGCATGTCCTGTTAAATTTGCCTTTTGAGAGAAACCTTTTCCGCAAACTGAGCAAGAAAAAGGTTTTTCACCACTGTGCGTTCTTGTGTGGCTTACTAAATTAGACTTTCGAGAGAAGCTTTTGCCACAAACCGAGCAGGAAAAAGGTTTTTCTCCACTGTGCGTTCTTGTGTGGCTTACTAAATTAGACTTTCGAGAGAAGCTTTTGCCACAAACCGAGCAGGAAAAAGGTTTTTCTCCACTGTGTGTTCTTGCGTGCCTTGTTAATTGTGCCTTTTGACAGAAGCTTTTGCCACAAACTGAGCAAGAAAAAGGTTTTTCTCCACTGTGCGTTCTTGTGTGCCCTTTTAAAGACAGCTTTGAAGTGAATGAGTCAGTGTGACATGCCCTTTCACCTTTGGCTTGCCCATCATCATCATTAGTATCATCATCATTGTCATGAGCATCTGATGTGTCCTCATTATGTACTTGTGATGGCCCCCAGTGGTCTTCATCACCTTCTGTTGTCACGTGATGACTTGAGCTGCTGCTTGTAGGCTCCGCCCCTCTGATGTCCTCACTCTCATCCTTGTTTTCAACTTCAGTCTTTATAGGGACAACGTTCAGTGGTGACTTGTTGATCTCCTCCTCCTCCTCCTCCTTTTTGATGTGAGTCAAGTCTGGCTCATCTTTCATAGAACGGAGATCGTTCTCACTGACATCTGTAGGACACAGAAAGACAAACACACATTTGGTTTGGTCAAGTCAAACCTCATGCGGCGACTTTGTCTGATATTGTTTCTACCATGCTACCTTGACTTGTGCCTGCCGCATACGGAGCAATGCGTGCGACCCCAACTTGGACCGGACCATGGGGGCGTTTCACAAAATTACGTCCCTGTTAAATGTGCCTTTTTAGAGAAGCATTTGCCACAAACTGAGCATGAAAAGGGTTTTTCCCCACTGTGTGTTCTTGTGTGCATTACAAAATGAGACTTTTGAGTGAAGCATTTACCGCAAACTGAGCAGGAAAAAGGTTTTTTTCCACTGCGTGTTTTTGTGTGCCCTTTTAAAGACAGCTTTGAAGTGAATGAGTCAGTGTGACATGCTCTTTTACTTTTAGCTTGCCCATTATCATCATCATCGTCGTCATGAGCGTCTGATAATGTGTCCTCATGATGTGCTTGTGATGGTCCCCAGTGGTCTTCATCAACTTCTGTTGTCACATGACGACTTGAACTGCTGCTTGTAGGCTCCGCCCCTCTGTTGTCCTCACTCTCATCCTTGTTTTCAGCTTCAGTCTTTATAGGGAGAACGTTAACTGGTGACTTGTTGATCTCCTCCTCCTCCTTTTTGATGTGAGTCAAGTCTGGCTCCTCTTTCACAGAACAGAGATCGTTTTCACTGACGTCTGCAGGACACAAAAAGACAAATTTGGTTTGGTCAAGTCAAAGCTCATGCGGTGACTGTCTTATTTTCTACCGTGCTACCTTGACTTGTGCCTGCCGCACACGGAGCAATGCGTGCGACCCCAACTTGGACCGGACCATGGGGGCATTTCACAAAATTACGTCCTTCGATGTAAGCCTCCCGTTAGCCGCACAACAGTGATAAACGAGCATTTAAAAAGGAAGCACGTTGCGGCTAATGCCGATTACATTCCTGACATAGTCACAGACGTTTCTGGAAGCTAAGCGAAGTTAGCACACACAGGCTATTGTGTGCGTCTGATGGAACACCTGTTGTGGGACCCTAACTTATTTATGGTGGCCACTGGGGGCCATCGCAACATAATGTCATTGATAAAATAGGAATTGTTCAAATGAAATATGTTTTCAAGTATTTCATTTTGCATTTATGGATAGTTTCATCGTGGGTACTTTTTGCTTTCATGATAATCTGGATCCCTAAAAGAATTAAAGGGGCCCTGGAATCAGAGTCGCTATTTATTGTATGATTTACGTTTGGGTTTTTTTACCCAAAATGATATTTATCCTGCGAGTACGTTCCGACATTACTCTTTTTATATTCATAAAATTTCTGTTTCTAAATAAATTTTAAAACAAAATTACATTTGAAGAGTAAAAGTTCTTACACAAAAGCATTAAGCAACAACACTTTCACTCTGACTTTCGTGTTGACATATTTGAATAATGACTGTAGATTTTAAAGTTATCCAATATTTATTCAAATTAGACTAAGATACACCAAAATATTATGAGTTCACTGAATTATTTTGTACCCGCAATGATGCATAACAGCCAAAGGGTGTCAGTAATGAGTAACAAAGTAACACCTACCATTGTTCCGTCATCATTGTCATTTGCAAAAATTACCGGGAACTATGAGATGCAAACCACCTGGGCCACAGGAACTTTATTACCAGGAACTAAATGTTCCTGGACTTGTAGGTAGAAAAGGGGGTTGTGACTTTCAGCCTTTTTGAGACCATAGTAAGCCAAAGATGCAGATGCATTCCTTGCAGCATGCGCATTATCACCGATGAGATCCGTGCAACCCTGGATGGATGCATTAAATGAATTTTAAATGTTTGGATGAGGTGAAACTACGCACATGTGCACAAAACAGTGCAGAGCCACCGGAGGTTCATTGACCGAGCCAGTAAAAATTTCATAAATAAGACCAATACGTACTTGATTTATGAAAAAAAACTTAATCCTTTGTGCTTTATCCACTCAAATTCATCACCCGCCATTGATCATTTTGCCGCAGTGTGGACAGTTTTTCGAGTCAGAGTGAATCATTCCATAAGGAATTGCTTGAACAAGATATGTCAGAGTTTTTGTCAAAAACGAGACAAGCCTTCATAAATGAATCACCCAGCCAAGATTGTCTTTGTCACTCGCGAGGAGCAGTCCGGCAAAGAGAAAAGCTTTCCCGCTCCTGTGCGGCCTTTATTGAAGCACAGCAAAGCAATTTGAATATGCAAACTCATAAAGAATGGAAAAACATGAACACTTTGACTTCATCACACCCGTCCACACTCTTCCTGTTGTTCGAACGATTTCAGCTTACAAGACATGTTTGGGTCAAACTTCTGTTAAAAATGCGAGCTAAACGGTTTCCTGTCAAACACGGTTCAAGACGTGCATCTGTTTTTGTGGCTTCCTGCTAAACTGCCAGCATAGACACAACTCTGTTACCACTGAACTCACGTTTTCCTGTTTAAGAGGTCCATGTTTTTGTGACCTTCTATTAACCTGTAAGCATAGTTTTGAAACATGATGACATGACAAACTTAATTTCTTTCACAATAATATAAAAACTTTCGAAGATGTTGCAAAAACAAATTGGAGAAGCTGTGGAGCAGAGCACAACATCAGTCAGACCCCGGGTCCACGACCAGACTTAATGCATTACTCTTGCTACGTACCAGCGAAACCGTCGGCTCAGCTCCAGGGGCTCCACACAACGGTACGCTTCGATCCTTACTGTGTTCCATGCCACAAAGTGCCCAATACGATATGTGGACGCGCGCTTCTCTTCATTATTTCTATTTTTAGCTCATAATTTTCCTGCTAAAATTTACACCCTGGCCAGGGTCTGTGCTCAAACTGAGCTTATTCACGACTATGTTGTCTATAGCTATAGTTTTACACTTCTTATTTCTCATCTCTTTAAGCACTAGACCTTTCTTTTCTTTATCTTCTGCACATTTCTCCCACACCCGTCCCCATTTACTGAGTTCCCATCATAATTTTTTTAATCATTTATAGAGGCCTCTTGTTTAAACAATAATTGAAACTAACACAGGGACATTTTCCATGACCAATCAGCCAGCAGACCCACACGCACAAGCTCTCTTTAACGACCCCAAAAGCCCCGACCGCTTGGACACAGGCGCACAACACCCATTGTGAGTAAAAGCATCTCACCGAAGGTTCAGCCGGCCGGCTGTTGAACGCCTGCGCCCCAGCACCCTGAGACCCTCAATGGAGCAAAATGCCAAAAATGAGGTATATATTGTTGTTGATGTGTGGGTCTGGCTCAGCTTCCCTCCGGACAGGTCGCCCAGCATGGCAGAATTGGTGATGGAAAAAGATTCTCTGACACAGTCATTTTGGCTAGAAAGAGATTTTATTCTCGTCACATGTTGATGTCAAAAGAAGTCTCCCCAAAAAGAAAAAAGGGAAAGGTGTCCCCTCTCTCCGGCCTTCCCTTCTTATTGGGAATGGCCACACCGGACATGAATATTGAAGGTTTGTATTACGATTGCTGGCATTATATTAAACACTTACGGGACAGAAGGTCAATTATTTAATTTAGCAGGTTCATATTTACTGAATATGTTCAACATTGATTAAACAAAAAGCATTTATCAAATGAAAGTAGAAGTACAGTGCATCGATAAGATTGACTGGGATTGTAGTCATGGTGTTTACTGATGCATTCATATGCTAAATTTATATGACTAAGTTTAAATGTAAGACCTCAAAATTGCACACATTGTATTTTCATGATCCACTCTCATTCAGAAGAAACAGAATAAGTCTGCTCAGGTCAAACTGATGACAAACCAGATAGCACTTCATGGACAAATACGACAAAACACATTCTCCACATAGGCCATAGAAGATACAAACATATCAAGTTGGGCCGGGGAGGACGTCACAGGGACGCTATCAAGAACACCCAAAAACATATAATTTGATCTGGGAAAACATACACCACACAATCTGTACACTGACGAGATTACAGGGGAATGTGAGCAGGAGAGACCGAGAGACTGCCGCCTGCCTGAGAAGGTCAGCCTTGGACGTTTAACGTGGGAAGGAGCAAGGACGACCGATTCAACCTACATGTCCCTTGATAAAGAAAACCTCCTATAAAATGTGAGGCTGGACTGAGATCAGCGCGCCATTTTTCGATTGTACTCGTCCGAGTATAGTTTCTCGTCAGATTAAGAAAAAGCCGCCCAGATATCTGTATTTGTACTATTTCCTGAACTCCAGAAATCGAAGAAACTAAATTTCGGAACTCTCATCAGTTGTTGTTGAGTCTTTATTTGGTTCTTTTCTTCTTGAGTACAAAGAACGAACACGCATTGGAGTAAATTTGGCTTTTAAGATTCATTTACTAAATGTTTCTCTTTTTCTCGGTGGCTCAACTCCAACAGTGGATATAAACATAAACTACATCTGTCAGCATAGTTTTGAAACCTGATGACATGACAAACTTAATTTATATTAAAACATTTAAAAACCGGAATAAGTAAAATATTAAATAATCAGTTCAAATTTTAAACTGAGAAAAAAACACGGAGTTTACCCCCGCTAATGGTTATTCTTTGGCATTTAATTTCTGCACTGATTTCATTTGGCATAAACAAATGTTCAGCAACCCGGCAAGTAAAAGGCAATAATTAAAAATAAAACGGCAATAACCTTGAACGATTTCCCCAAACAACTTAATGTTGTGATGCATATTTTTAACGATCGAAAGTCGTTCTTTACAAAGCAAATGAGAGTAAAACGTGTACAAACCTGCTTCGTTCTCTTCTTTTATTCCACAAAGTTCCACTTTGTACTTGGGTGTCGTTCTTTCACACATTTTCAAACGTCAATCTCAACAAATCCGCACTTAGTCTCTGCTTGGCGATAACTCGTGTGCTTCTCTTTGTTCGACCAGATGAAAGAAAGATGGCGTCGTTTTTCAAAGTCCCACTGAAAGGATTTCCTGTTCGTCACGAAAGTGGAAGAACAGGACACACCCCGCTGTGATATGATTGGCTGCTGGCTGTGTGAAGCACTGTCACCAATTCACCGACAGATGTCGCCATTTGCGATGCAAATCATTGTTATCTTCTTCTAAACATAGAGAAAAACCTAAGATGCACATGAACAAACATTTTAGTTCCCAAATATGAACTTGAGAGATGTATTGAATTTTACTTTTGTTGCTGGTTTTGTTTTCACATCTGACACCATGTTGTTGGTTGGACAGTATTCCAAATGTATTTCTCTATTATTAACAGTTGACATGATAAAGTGAAACTTTATGTCAACATATTTGCCTTTTTACAGGGTTTTTCGCCAGCGACGTGGTTGCGAATTTTAAATTAAAATACATCACTGTCTTAAAAAATGGTTTCAGAGTTTATAACTTAACTAACTTAAATATTTCATTATTCGTTTCAGTATTCATTAAACTACGGTGATTCATTATTTATTTCAATATTCATTGAACTGTTTTAGTAATAATTTAGTATTCAATGTTTACTCGTTACTGTAGTTACTTTTTCAATATTTGTGTCACTATTTTGTTCAATCTTAATATTAATATTAATAAGGCTTTGGCCTTACAGCAAGCAAACCAACTTGGTGTAAGGCCTCAACCGCAGAGAGAAGAAAAATGGTCGTGGAGGAGGTGCGCCGCCAGGAAGAGGCTGAAAGGTCTGCAAAGGCTGTCTCGCTTGCCAAGCAGGGACAGTGGATGAGGTGGGAAGGCCTGGAGAAAAGAAAGCTTGGCTGGAGGGATCTCTGGGAGATGGAAGCTAGCAACATCAGCTTCATCATCAGAGCTACCAATGACGTGCTCCCATCCCCAAAAAACCTCCACCAGTGGTATGGCGAAGATCCAACCTGTACCCTCTGCCCAACACCAGCAACTCTCAAACACATCCTGACTGGTTGTAAGACCAGCCTCACACAAGGCCGCTATACCTGGAGGCACAACCAGGTTCTCAAGAGCTTGGCAGCAGTGCTTGAAAGCAAGAGAATTACCATCAACTCCTTGCCCTTAAGAGCCACCACGACCATTACAGCACCAAAATTTGTCAGAGAGGGACAGAAAAAGCCCCACCATCCTTTTCTCAAGACAGAAGTTGGTCAGCTAACCAAAGGCCCGGGATTGGAAGATGCTGGTCGACATAGGTCAGCAACTAATCTTCCCAGCAGAGATTGCAGCCACCACCCTAAGGCCAGACTTAGTGCTGTGGTCCCCTTCACTGAAGGCTGTCTACATTGCAGAGCTGACAGTCCAGTGGGAAAATGCAGTTGAAGAGGCCTATGAGCGTAAGAAGTTGCGCTACACTGAACTGGCGGCGGACGCACAACAACGAGGGTGGAAAGCCAAGGTCTATCCCGTCGAAGTTGGATGCAGAGGGTTTGTGGCCTCATCAACCATCAAGCTGCTGGCTCTGCGGCACACAGTCAGATCGCTCTCTAAAGCGGCTGAAAGAAGCAGCCAGTGGATCTGGATGAAGAGGAAGGACCCCTCATGGGCTCATAGATCAGCAAAATAAACAATAAACAAAGTAGTCCTATGACGTAGCACTGACGCTTGCGAGACCGCAAAAAAAACATCAAGCATGCGAAATTTAGGACACGCCTGCATGGGCTTGCTGTGGGGATTTGTCGCCGGTTTATAGAACTAAAAGCATCATGGCGATTGGTAAAAATGATGCAAATTCAATTCTGAACGGCAATTTTTTTTTTAACTTACCTCATGGTGTCATTGATAAGAGCAAAGTCATTTGTGTGTATTGCCATCGTGAACTGAACTCCTATCGCAGCACGTCCAGTTTAAAATACCATTTGATTGCCAAGTACACCGCTGATGCCAATTCTCCAGCCCCTTGTCAAACCCAGGCATCCATGGATAATTTGCAACTGAAACCGATGGATGGATCAACTAAATTGAGACTCACCAAAGCCATAGCGAAGTCGGTGGCCACTGCGTGTAAGCATCGTGGAGGACGAAGGTCTGGCTGAAATACTTGGCATTGCGTCTATTGATATCTTCATTGTAACCCTCATTCAAGATTTGCAGGAAGCGGGGAAGGCGGAAGCGGTCGCGCTCATCGTCAGGAGAACGTGATGATGGGACCTCATTATGTGCTTGTGATGACCCCCAGTGGTCTTCATCACCCTGTGATAACTTCAGCTGCTGCTTGGAGGCTCCGCCCCTTTGTTGTCCTCACTCTCACCCTTGTTTTCATCTTCAGTCTTTATAGGGACACAATTCAGTGGTGACTTGTTGATCTCCTCCTCCTCCTTTTTTATGTGAGTCAAGTCTGGCTCCTCTTTCACAGAACAGAGATAGTAGGATAGCAGGACACAAAAAGACAAAACACACATTTGGTTTGGTCAAGTCAAACCTCAGGCGGTGACTTAATTGTTTCTACACTGCTACCTTGACTTGTGCCTGCCTCACATAGAGCAATGCGTGCCACCCGGATTTGGACCGGTCCATGGGGTAGGGGGGAATTTCACCAAATTAAACCTCCCTTTCAGAGCAGCACGGCAGTGATAATCGAGCATTTAAACACATAAACACCCAAAAAAGACCAAAAAATGGACAAAGCTGCATAAGGGTGATTTTATTTTATTTTTTTACATATGCTTTAGGAATGTTTGTATTTGAGAACGCTGTTTTTTTTGTGTCCACTGTGTGAAGGTTCATTTGTTCTGACATACCTTATGATCCTAGGATCTGGTTTTTAGGAGATGTTGATATGATTCATGTGGATTGTCACAAATATAATTTGTTAGCCAGCACTGCTGGGAAAAAAATAGTACTCGTCAATTGGAAGTGTGAGAAGTCACCATCTTAGAGTCACAGGTTGAATGAACTTTCTTCTTATTGTACGGCAGAAAATATTTTGTTTGGAGTTCGGAGGAAGCCCACAATCTTTGGAAAAATCTGGGGAAATTTCCTTTACATTATGCCAACGTTGTCTCCTACCGGGTAGCATTTCTGTACTTGACAGGGGTTGTTCAAATATTTTTTGTTTAGCGGTAATGTAGCATAATATTTATTTATTTATATTTTTCATCTTGACCCTTAGTTGGATTTTTATACTTGCAAAAAAGATGTTTGATTGGTTTGTGTGTATGCTGTTTTGATGTTAATAAAAGCTAAATAAAAAAAAGGCAAAAACCTTGAACGCATTTTCCTCTAACAAATGGATGTGTTGATGCATATAGTTAACAATAGAAAGTTGTTCTTTACAAGCAACCAAACCTTGACCCAGAGAGTCTCATCAACTATAGGCCGGTTTCAAATCTTCCGTTTATTGCAAAAATTCTTGAAAAGGTCGTAGCGCAACAACTTAATGAATATATGACTGCTAATAATCAATTTGAACCTTTCCAATCGGGTTTTAGAGCCGACCACTCTACTGAGACGGCCCTTGCTAAAGTTACTAATGATCTTTTCATAGCTATGGACGCCGACACCTCATCAATATTACTCTTACTCGATCTTAGTGCCGCTTTTGATACCGTTGATCATAACATATTATTAAAACGCCTTGAAACGTGTGTTGGCATTTCAGGTTCAGCGCTTTCTTGGTTTAATTCGTATCTGTCGGAGAGGACGCACCGTGTAATTCATGGTAATGCGACTTCGGATCTTTGTAAGATCACATGTGGAGTTCCGCAGGGATCGGTACTTGGACCTCTATTGTTTAGCATCTACATGCTACCGCTTGGTGATATTATACGGAAATATAACATTAGTTTTCATTGTTATGCTGATGATACGCAATTATACATGCCGTTGGATATAACGAATCCGCGCGACTGCTATAAATTAGAGGCGTGCCTTGCCGAAATTAAACAATGGATGTCTCTCAATTTTTTTGCGTCTTAACTCAGATAAAACCGAGATGCTCATCATTGGACCAGCGCGTCATCGGTACTTTTTCAAAGACACCACTCTGAGTATCGATAAATATAATATTGCCCAAAAGGATTCAACAAAAAATCTTGGTGTTATATTTGACGCAACTATGTCGTTTCAAATGCACAGAAAAAATATTACTCGAACTGTGTTTTTTCATCTGCGTAACATTGCTAAAATTCGCCCAATTCTATCAACTTGTGATGCAGAAATCTTAATCCATACGTTTGTTACGTCTCGCCTCGACTATTGTAACATTTTGCTCTCGGGTCTCCCCATGTCTAGTATTAAAAGTTAGTTCAAAAGGCAGCAGCTAGACTCTTGACTAGAACGAGAAAGTTTGATCATATTACCCCGATACTTGCCAATTTGAATTGGCTTCCGGTCCACTTGAGATGTGATTTTAAAGTTCTGCTACTTACTTTTAAAATATTGCACGGCTTAGCACCTTCCTATCTCGTTGACCTCGTGGTACCATATGTTCCGTCCCGAAACCTTCGCTCACAAAATGCTGGTCTTTTAGTGATCCCGCGAGCCAAAAAGAAGTCTGCAGGTTCTAGAGCGTTCTCTATTCGGGCACCAATGCTTTGGAATGCACTACCATCATGTATTAGAGGCGCCACCTCAGTAGAAATGTTCAAAACACTATTAAAGACGCATTTATACTCTTGTGCATTTAGCTGAAATATTTGTTGGCCTGTTTACTGCCGCTTTTTTCCCCTCTTTTCATTTCTTTTCTGCCCCCTTTCCCCCGGCTGGGGGATTAGGTGACTGTGACCCACTAGGAAGTTTAAGGCATTGACCAACTGGGCATGCACCTGTTCCAGTGATGTCGTCTTCCTGCAGCGCGACATTTGATCAATTTATTTATATACTTTAGCATCTAATTTAATTATTTGTTGGCCTGTTTACTGCCGCTTCTTCTCTTTTCTGCCCCCTCCTTCCCCTGCTTGGGAATTAGGTGATGGTGACCTGCAATGAAGATTACGGCACTGACCAACCGGGGAGGGACCTGCTCTGCCGAAGTCGTCTTCATGCAGCGCCTCTTCTGATTTCCTTATATTTCAGCACTTCGTTGAACTACTTGTTGGCCTGTTTACTGCTTCTGTTCTTTGTTTTTTTTTTCTGTTCCCAATTCCCGGGCTTGGGAATTAGGTGATGGTGATTCACTTGGAAGTGGCTGTTCTGAATTTACACCAACTGACCGGTACAAGATCGAAGGCTCATCCTCGGATATGCTGCCATGGAGATTACGGCCCTGGATGAGGACGCACTCCACTGAAGTCATCTTCCTGCAGCACTTCTTTTGATTGACTCTCAGATTATCTCATCTAACATTGTATAGCATCATTTTATGTGTCAAATGTTGCCCAGTTGGCATCCATTGCAGCCTGGAAGGGGGATTCCCCCATCTGTGGTCCCTTCTCAAGGTTTCTCACTTTTCCCCTAATGAGGTTTTGTGAGTTTTTCCTTGCCCTCCTGGGGGTTAAGATCGGGGATGTCGATTGTGGCTATGTAAAGCCCTTTGAGACTGTCTGTGATTAAGGGCTATACAAATAAAATTGACTTGACTTGACTTGACTTGATAATTGTGGAAGGCACCGATTTCATAAGCACCGCTTCTTCTCACACCTTTTCCATTAGGTACAATTAAAAAGACAACTGAAAAGCATAATGTTAAAAAATGTTATTCCAGGCAAAGGCAATTAATTTTATTTACATGTTTTATGTAAACACAAAAAAAAATCATCACTCAGACACATTGGTTATTCTGGCACTCATCCCATTGGCTTAATGTCAATAAAAGAGCTTTACAAAATTACATTTTTCAAAATCACATTTACATCTTACCACAAAGAGTCAGTTCCTTCAGTTTTTTTTTGTCCATTTTTTAAGCTCCAAGGATTGCTGCAATTCTCGCCAGCACAATTGTGTCTCTCAGCACCCGTTTTAGAAAAGAATTTTTTAGCACAAACGCTGCAACTGAATGGCTTGTCTCCACTGTGCGTTCTTGTGTGGTTTCGTAAATGTGACTTTTCAGAGAAGCATTTCCCACAAACTGAGCAGGAAAAAGGTTTTTCACCACTGTGTGTTCTTGTGTGACTTGTTAAATATGATTTTAGAGAAAAGCTTTTACCACAAACCAAACAGGAAAATGTTTTTTCTCCAGTGTGTGATCTTGTGTGATTTATTAAATGAGACCTTCGAGAGAAACTCTTGCCACAAACTGAGCAGGAAAAAGGTTTTTCTCCACTGTGTGTTCTTGTGTGATTTGTTAAAAATGACTTTACATTAAAGCTTTTGCCACAAACTGAGCATGAAAAAGGTTTTTCTCCAGTGTGTGTTCTTGTGTGACTTGTTAAACTTGAATTTTGAGAGAAGCATTTTCCACAAATTGAGCAGGAAAAAGATTTTTCAACACTGTGTCTTCTTGTGTGGATTTTTAATTGAAACTTCCGAGAGAAGCTTTTGCCACAAACCGAGCAGGAAAAAGGTTTTTCACCACTGTGTGTTTTTCTGTGCCCTTTTAAAGACAGTTTTGAAGTGAATGAGTCAGTGTGACATGCCCTTTCACCTTTGGCTTGCCCATCATCATCATCATCATTGTCATGGGCGTCTGATAATGTGTCCTCATTATGTGCTTGTGATGGCCCCCAGTGGTCGTCGTCACCTTCTGTTGTCACGTGATGACTTGAACTGCTGCTTGTAGGCTCCGCCGCTCTGTTGTCCTGACTGTCATCCTTGTTTTCATCTTCAGTCTTAAAAGGGACAACGTTCACTGGTGACTTGTTGATCTCCTCCTCCTTTTTGATGTGAGTCAAGTCTGGCTCCTCTTTCACAGAACAGAGATCATTTTGTCTGACGTCTGCAGGACACAAAAAGACAAATTTGGTTTGGTCAAGTCAAAGCTCAGGCGGCGACTTTGTCTTATATTGTTTCTACCATGCTACCTTGACTTGTGCCCGCCGCACACGGAGCAATGCGTGCGACCCCATCTTGGACCGGACCATGGGGGCATTTCACAAAATTACGTCCTACGATGTAAACCTCCCTTTTGATGCCCGATTTCATTCCTGACATGGTCACAGACGTTTCTGGAAGCGAGCTGAAGTTAGCACACACAGGCTATTGTGTGCGTCTGATGGAACACCTGTTGTGGGACCCTAACATATTGATGGGGGCCATCGCAACTTTATGTCATTAATAGAATAGAAATCCTTCAAGTGAAACATGTTTACAAGTTTTTCATTTTGCATTGAGAGATAGTTTCATCGTGGGTACTTTTTGCTTCCATTATAATCTGGATCCCTAAAATAACGTTTGGGTTTTTTTTTTTTTTTTTGCCCAAAATGACATTTAGCCTGCTAGTACGTTCCGACATTCCCCTTTTTCCTTTTTTTAAATAAAATTTCTGTTTTTAAATAAATTTTAAAACAAAATTACGTTTGAAGAGTAAAAGTTCTTACACATAAGCATTAAGCAACAACACTTTCACTCTGACTTTCATGTTGACATATTTGAATAATGACTGTATATTTTAAAGTTATCCAATATGTATTCAAATTTGACGAAGATACACCAAAATATTTTAAGAGTTCACTGAATTATTTTGTACCTGCAATGATGCATAACAGCCAAAGGGTGTCAGTAATGAGTAACAAAGTAACACAACACCTCCCATTGTTACGTCATCATTGTCGTTTGGATAAATTACCAGGAACTATGAGTTGTGGGGGAGATGCAAACCACTTGGGCCACAGGAACTTTATTACCAGGAACTAAATGCTCCTGGACTTGTAGGTAGAAAAGGGGGTTTTGACGTTCTCCCTTTTTAAGCCCATAGTAAGCCAAAGATGAAGATGCATTCCTTGCAGCATGCGCTTGTTCACTGATGAGATCCGTGCAACCCTGGATGGATGCATAAAGTGTATTTTAAATGATTGGATGGGGTGAATCTACGCACATGTGCACAAAACAGTGCAGGGCCACCCGAGGTTCATTGACCGAGGCAGTAAAAATTTCATAAATAAGACCAATACGTACTTGATTTTTAAAAAAAAAAAACAACTTTGTGTTTTATCGACTAAAATTCATCAACCGCCATTGATATTTTTGCCGCAGTGTGCACAGTTTTTAGATTCAGGTTGAATCATTCCATAAGGAATTGCTTGAACTAGTTATGTCAGATAAGTTATAGTAAAAAACGAGACAAGCCTTCATAAATGAATCACCCAGCCAAGATTGTCTTTGTCACTTGCGAGGAGCAGTCCACCAAAGAGAAAAGCTTTCCCGGTCCTGTGCGGCGTTTTATTGAAGCACAGCAAAGCAATTTGAATATGCAAACTCAAAGAATGGAAAAACACGAACACTTTGACTTTATCACACCCGTCCACACGCTTCCTGTTGTTCGAACGGTTTCAGCTTACAACACATGTTTGGGTCAAACTTCTGTTCAATGCGAGCGAAACGGTTTCCTGTCAAACACGGTTCAAGACGTGCATCTGTTTTTGTGACTTCCTGCTAAACTGCCAGCATAGACACAACTCTGTTACCACTGAACTAACGTTTTGCTGTTTAAGAGGTCCATGTTTTTGTGACCTTCTATTAACCTGTAAGCATAGTTTTGAAACATGATGACATGACAAACTTAATTTCTTTCACAATAATATAAAAGCTTTCGCAGATATAGCAAAAACAAATTGGACAAGCTGTGGCGCAGAGCACAACATCAGTCAGACCCCGGGTCCACGACCCCTCCGGCAGAGACGCAAACAGAGCTTTTGCTTCAGAGTGACCCATTCACTGTCTACCATAGTGTCGAAATTCGGAAAATGTTTCATAAGAGAAGAATTTGTAATGGGTGCTGAAACACCACACCCTGCTAGTGACATGGAGTATTCGACATCTAAATTTAACTCTGCCAACCGTCTTCACCAATGGACCTAAATCTTTAGTACGATGATGCGCACCGATAGTTAATGTGATTTGTGGTTCAGCGATCATAGACAATTCATACAGTTTCCTCTGCTCTGGGCAAGGCACACATGCGAGGCAGCACCGGTAGACATCACAAATACATAATCCTAATGCAAGACGCACTTCTGACCCTCGAAATTGGGTGAATGCATCCTGACAAACCAAATCATCAGAACTCAGTGTTCAATGCAAAGGACCAATTGGTGGTTTGGAGGGGTGGAGGCGGCTTCACCGGGCAAACCAGAGCAGGAACAGGACGTACCACCTGCAGGAGGATGGAGACCCTGGTCTCAGAGCTGCCCAGTCGACTGGAACGGAGGACAACATATGCTTCCCCCAGCGGACGTGCACAGTCAAATTCAGTCCCTTCTGGAAATTCAGTCCCACTCGAATTCCAGTGTTTCACAGGTGCGGGTTCGGTCCACGGCAGTGACTCGGCCAATCTCAAGAGTCCCACAAGCGTGACAGTATTGTTGCTCATTGGGATATGCAGAAGGAACTTGCAAAGCGTGGAATATCTTGTTCCACCATCAAAAACTGTTGCCCATCAATCGTCACCGGAATGCCAAGACCTGCCGGTCGTTGAATGCTGAGGCTCCGCGGGCACCCCTATCGTGGAATGTGGTCCCAATCGGGTTGAGGCGTCAACTGTGCGTTTGGAAGCCATAGAAGCGTTGTCGGAGGAGGGGGTAGCGGTGGCGCCCCGTGCTAGTGGAGCTCTTTGTGACTGGCGTGGCGCTGGACCACAGGATGGCACATTTCAGGAAGTGGCTCGGTTTGGACCGCTCATGACCCAGTAACCCCACAACCCACAGCAAAAGCACGTCCCACTCACAACCCATGTCTATAACCACCCTACTTCTGTTACGTGACCTCGTTGACCGGCTGGTGCGGACAACAAGCCTGCGGTGGCGCTGCGTCACCAGAACCTGGCCCAAGAGCAACGGAAACGGAAAGAGCAGACGCAATGGGAGCTGCATGCGTCAGCTGCTGCATTGCACCTTGCATGTTCTGTTTCAACAAAATTGTATCTCTTATCAGTTTCCCTGTTTCATGAGTTGCTGCCGGGGGCACAAAGGAGGAGTTCAGAGAGGAATTTCACCCTCAGGGGCAATCCCAAACTTTTGTTTCCAGGACATTGTAACACTCTGGGCTGGTTTGTTGTTCTTCTTATTGCAATTTTAATGTATTCAGTCTTCCTCGAGACTGAATACGTTCTCGTGTTTGCCAAATAGTTAATCCTAGTTTCTCACTTTAGCTTTTCACAGTCAAGATATGAACTTTTTCAACTGCTCAATCACTTCATTGAGGTCTAATTATCAATTGTTTACCATAGTCAGACTTTTGCCGTCAAAGAGAACTGTTCCTGAACCATATGTTAACGTTTTCATCACCCAGGGCGTTTCCGTGTTGACAAATCACATTCCACGGAACATGCATTCATCCTTTTATGATCTTAGATTTCTCTATTTATATTAGGGCTGGGCGATAAACTGAAAATTTGCCGTTACCGAAATTTATTAGAATGACCGACATCATTTTGCCCATGTCGGTAAATTCGGTGTCTAAAAAAAAAGAAAGAAAAAGAAGTCTTTTCTGTCTGCCGCGATGCTCATGCCCCTTTAAGACGGCTACAGCGCGTGTAGTCACGTGACTCCTCCCTTGTGAACAAGAATGTAAACAAGACGCGTTCGTAGCTGGCGATTCAAATCCTGAAGCGGCTGACACGGCTGCGGACGAAGTAACGTTAGTTGAAATTGTTCCTGTCGCGCTTGTCCCGAAAATAAAGTGGACATCTGTCGTTTGGAAATGTTTTGGGTTCCATAAAGACGATGTTTAAGCAAAAAAACATGAACTACAAAGTGCATCGTAAGCACTTGAAACAGCACGTCCAACCTTTTCTTTTTCACCACCCACAACACAACCATGCTGTTGACTTGGAGCTTGTGCTAAAAGTTCAAAGTGAGGAGCAAGTTTGGACAAGTGACAACAGCCCATAACGGAGGCGACACCATACGAGAGAACGTCTCAGAGGTGGACGCGATAGCCGAGCACATAGCTAAAGATAGAGCTCCTCTAGTTACAATGGAGCGGACAGGATTCAAACGCCTCATGAAAGTAGCCGACAAGAGGTACGAAAATATTTGCCGCAAACAGCACTTCCGATATGGACAACATCGGGACGGGAGCGGAGACATGTCAAGCATTTTGCATCCACATCCGACTTGTGGTCTTGTCGCAATATGGATCCCTGTTTGCGCCTGAATGTGCATTACATAGACGGCAAGTGGCGATTGCGCACCAGGGTAATCGAGACGGCACATTTTCCTGATGAAGCACATGCGTTTATTTGGCATTGGCATTCCATTGACATTTTTTTCCCATTCTATTTAGCATTTTGTTTACAGGCGACTAGCGCCTTTGCACATGGCATTATTTAGATTGTTTACACGATACCTTTACACAAATCTAGGCCTTTGCAAATGGAATTACAGCATCTCGGCACAATATATTTACATAAAAAGATTTTGTGAGAGGTACCCTTTTTCTCCTGTTCTTTGTGACATTGTTCAAGTCACGCAAAGCAAGCTAGTTTGAATGTTTATTCAAATGATTTTTGTACTTCTATTTTTCATTGAAAGTAATGCGTACCAGTTGGTCAATAAAAAAAGCAGTTAATATGCATTTCCTGCATTTATTTTGATTTTGGTCCTCAGGGGGAATTTATCGCGCATTTATCGTTATCGAGGTAAAACTGCCTAATTTATCGCGATATTGATTTTAGGTCATATCGCCCAGCCCTACTTTCTATCGTTAGAAATATACATAAAAACATTAAGTTTTTGGGGGAAATCGTTCAAGGTTATTGCCGTTTTATTTTTAAATATTGCCTTTTACTATCCGGTTCGCTGAACATTTGTTTATGGCAAATTAAATCAGTGCAGAAATTAAATGCCAATAACCATTAGCGGGGGGTAAACTCCGTGTTTTTTTTTCTCAGTTTAAAATTTGAACTGATTATTTAACATTTTACTTATTCCGGTTTTTAAATGTTGTGAAAGAAATTAAGTTTGTCATGTCATCATGTTTCAAAACTATGCTGACAGATGGAGTGTATTTTTATTTCCACTGTTGGAGTTGAGCCACCGAGAAAATGAGAAACATTTAGTAAATGAATCTTAAAAGCCAAACTTACTCCAATGCGTGTTCGTTTTTTGTACTCAAGAAGAATAGGGTCAAATAAAGACTTAACAACAACTGAATAGAGTTCCAATATTTAGTTTCTTCAATTTCTGGCGTTCAGGAAATAGTACAAATACAGATATCTGGGCAGCTTTTTCTTAATCTGACGAGAAACTGTACTCAAGACGAGTACTATCGAAAAATGGCGCGCTGATCTCAGCCCAGCCTCACATTTTATAGGAGGTTTTTTATGTCAAGGGTCATGTAGGTTGAATCGGTCGTCCTTGCTCCTTCCCACGTTCCACGTCCAAGGCTGACCTTCTCAGGCAGGCGGCAGTCTCTCCGTCTCTCCTGCTCACATTCCCCTGCAATCTCGTCAGTGTACAGATTGTGTGGTGTATGTTTTCCCCAGGTCAAATTGTTGTGTTTTTGGTGTTCTTTATAGTGTCCCTGTGACGTCCTCCCCGGCCCAACTTGATGTTTGTATCTTCTATGGCCTATGTGGAGAATGTGTTTAGTCGTATTTGTCCATGAAGTGCTATCTGGTTTGTCATCAGTTTGACCTGAGCCGACTGAATCTGTTTGTTCTGAATGAGAGTGTGGGTCATGAAAATACTCTGTGTGCAATTTTGAGGTCTTACATTTAAACTAAGTCAGATAAATTTTGCATATGAATGCATCAGTGAACACCATGACTACAATCCCAGTCAATCTTATCGATGCACTGTACTTCTACTTTCATTTGATAAATGCTTTTTGTTTAATCAATGTTGAACATATTCAGTAAATATGAACCTGCTAAATTAAATAATTGACCTTCTGTCCCGTAAGTGTTTAAAATAATGCCAGCAATCGTAATACAATCCTTCAATATTCATGTCAGGTGTGGCCATTCCCTATAAGAAGGAAAGGCCGGAGAGAGGGGACACCTTTCCCTTTTTGCTTTTTAGGGAGACTTCTTTTGACATCAGCACGTGACAAAAATAACCAAAATGGCTGTGTCAGAGAATTTTTTTCCATCACCAATTCTGCCATGCTCGGCGACCTGTCCGGAGGGAAGCTGAGCCAGACCCACACATCAACAACAAAGTATACCCCATTTTTGGCGTCACAAACAGGATTCTTGCTCCATTGATGGTCTCAAGGGTGCTGGGGCGCAGGCGTTCAACAGCCGGCCGGCTGAACTTTAGGTGAGATGCTTTTACTCACAATGGGTGTTGTGCGCCTGTGTCCAAGCGGTCGGGGCTTTTGGGGTCGTTAAAGAAAGCTTGTGCGTGTGGGTCTGCTGGCTGATTGGTCATGGAAAATGTCCCTGTGTTAGTTTCAATTATTGTTTAAACAAGAGGCCTCTATAATGATTAAGACATTAAAAGATGTCAAAGTAACCGCACTGTGAAAGAACATACGAAAATGTATTAAAAAATAAATAAATAAATGAAAAAAAATAATGATAGGAACTATGTAAATGGGGACAAGCGCGGGAGAAATGTGCAGAAGATAAAGAAAAGAAAGGTCTAGTGGTTAAAGAGATGAGAACTAAGAAGTGTAAAACTATAGCTATAGACAACATAGTCGTGAATAAGCTCAGTTTGAGCACAGACCCTGGCCAGGGTGTAAATTTTAGCAGGAAAATGATGAGCTGAAAATAGAAATAATGAAGAGAAGCGCGCTTCCAAGAATCGTATTGGACACTTTGTGGCATGGAACACAGTAAGGATCGAGGCGTACCGTTGTGTGGAGGGCCTGGGGCTGAGCCGACAGTTTCGCTGGTACGTAGCAAGAGATACGCTGTTCAGATACGTACCCTATGATTACTCGTGTTCTGGTCGGATAATTCTGTCAGGGTCTTGCCAGCGAAACGCTGGGAAGAAGGTGGCAGGACTCTCCAAACGCGGACACAGGAAAATCAGTTTAACAAAGAGTGTTTATTGATTCACAATAGTGGAAGTCCAATCATCAATTAAGGCAAATATATCTATCTTAGCATTACATCCGTCGATAAATCAGGAGAAAACACAAAGCGCTGGCGGAGAAAAGCTAACACCAGGAAGGAGATAAACGACGGAACGAAAAGCGCTTGCACCGGCAAGGAAAAGGAAAAACGATCAACATAAATAGCTTGCCAAAAGGGCAAGAGGGAAAACCAATTGGAGAAAACGAGGAACAAAAAGAGACCGAGCAATAGCTGGCCAAACGTGGAACACAAAGAGATCGCAAGAGCAAAAATGCATGAACATGAGAACAATCGATACCAGGGTCATGAACGTGAGCAGTGCAGGAAAATTATCCGACGCCGGGCAGTCAGTGTAGGTGGCTTAAATAGTGTGTGTAATTAGTCAGTGGATGGATGTCAGGTGCGGCGCCGGTGGGCTGAGCTCCCGCTCGTGATGACGCGGGCGGAGTCGGTCGGAGGAGGAGACGCCCCTGCTCAGCTGAGAAACATAAACAAAACATGGCAGGGAGGTGACGAAAACAACAACAAAACAGGCGTGACCGGCACGGGTCACGACAACCGGGGGAAGCAGTTAATCCAGCAGCCGACGCATGCAGCTCCCATTGCGTCTGCTCTTTCCATTTCCGCTGCTCCTGGGCCAGGTTCTGGTGACGCAGTGCCCACAGCAGGCTTGTTGTCCGCACCTGCCGGTCAACAAGGTCACGTAACAGAAGTAGGGTGGTTATAGACATGGGTTGTGAGTGGGACGTGCTCTTGCTGTGGGGTGTGGGGTGACTGGCTGATGAGCGGTCCAAACCGAGCCACTTCCTGAAATGTGCCATCCTGTGGTCCAGCGCCATGCCAGTCACAAAGAGCTCCTCTAGCACGGGGGCGCCACCGCTACCCCCTCCTCCGACAACGCTTCTATGGCTTCCAAACGCACACTTGACGCCTCAACCCGATTGGGACCCCATTCCACGATAGGGGTGCCCGCGGAGCCTCAGCATTCAGGGACCGGCAGGTCTTGGCATTCCGGTGACGATTGATGGACAACAGTTTTTGATGGTGGAACAAGATATTCCACGCTTTGCAAGTTCCTTCTGCATATCCCAATGAGCAACAACACTGTCACGTTTGTGGGACTCTTGAGATTGGCCGAGTCACTGCCCTGGACCGAACCCGCACCTGTGAAACACTGGAATTCAAGTGGGACTGAATTTCCAGAAGGGACTGAATTGTGAACATCCGGCGGGGAAGCATATGTTGTCCTCCGTTCCAGTCGACTGGGCAGCTCTGAGACCAGGGTCTCCATCCTCCCGTGGGTGTTACGTCCTGTTCCTGCTCTGGTTTGCCCGGTGAAGCCGCCTCCACCCCTTCAAACCACCAATTGGTCCTTTGCATTGAACACTGAGTTCTGATGATTTGGTTTGTCAGGATACATTCACCCAATTTCGAGGGTCAGAAGTGCATCTTGCATTAGGATTATGTATTTGTGATGTCTACCGGTGCTGCCCCGCATGTGTGCCTTGCCCCAGAGCAGAGGAAACGGTAAGAATTGTCTATGTTTGCTGAGCCACAAATCACATTAACTATCGGTGCGCATCATCATACTAAAGATTTCGGCCCATTGGTGAAGTCGGTTGGCAGAGTTAATTTCAGATGTAGAATACTCCATGTCACTAGCAGGGTGTGGTGTTTCAGCACCCAATCCGAATTCCTCTGTTATGAAACATTTTCCGAATTTCTCGACAGTATGGTAGACAGTGAATGGGTCACTCTGAAGCGAAATCTCTGTTTGCGTCTCTGCCAGCGGAGTTGTGGACCCGGGGTCTGACTGATGTTGTGCTCTGCTCCACAGCTTGTCCAATTTGTTTTTGCTATATCTGAGCCTCCCCCATTTGACAGAGTTAATGCCGGTACAACCTGGCGGACTGCTCCTCGCAAGTGACATAGACAATCTTGGCTTGTCTCGTTTTTGACAAAAACTCTGACATATCTTGTTCAAGCAATTCCTTATGGAATGAGTCAACCTGACTCTAAAAACTGTGCACACTGCGGCATAAAGATCAATGGCGGTTGATGAATTTTAGTGGATAAAGCACAAAGGATGAAGTTTTTTTGAATAAATCAAGTACGTATTGGTCTTATTTATGAAATTTTTACTGGCTCTGTCAATGAACCTCCGGTGGCCCTGCACTGTTTTGTGCACGTGTGCATCGTTTCACCTCATCCAAACATTTAAAATACATTGAATGCATCCATCCAGGGTTGCACGGATCTCATCAGTGATCAAGCGCATGCTGCAAGTAATGCATCTGCATCTTTGGCTTACTATGGGCTTAAAAAGGGAGAACGTCACAACCCCCTTTTCTACCTACAAGTACAGGAATATTTAGTTCCTGGTAATAAAGTTCCTCTAGCCCAGGTGGTTTGCATCTCCCCCACAACTCATAGTTCCTGGTAATTTATCCAAATGACAATGATGATGTATCAGTGGGAGGTCTTGTTACTTTGTTACTCATTACTGACACCCTATGGCTGTTATACATCATTGCGGTTACAAAATAATTCAGTGAACTCATAATATTTTGGTGTATCTTAGTCGAATTTGAATATGTATTGGATAACTTTAATATATACAGTCATTATTCAAATATGTCAACATGAAAGTCAGAGTGAAAGTGTTTTTGCTTAATGCTTATGTGTAAGAACTTTTACTCTTCAAACGTAATCTTGTTTTAAAATTTATTTAGAAACAGAAATTTTATAAAAATAAAAAGGGTAATGTCAGAACGTACTAGCAGGATAAATGTCATTTTGGGTAAAAAAACAAACGTTACTCATGCAATAAATAGCGACTCTGATTCCAGGGCCCCTTTAATTCTTTTAGGGATCCAGATTTCATGGAAGCAAAAAGTACCCACGATGAAACTATCTATAAATGCAAAAAGAAATACTTGAAAACGTATTTCGCTTGAAGGATTCCTATTTTATCAATGACATTAGGTTGCGATGGCCCCCAGTGGCCCCCCATTAATAAGTTAGGGTCCCACAACAGGTGTTCCATCAGACGCACACAATAGCCTGTGTGTGCTGACTTCAGCTCGCTTCCAGAAACGTCTGGGACGATGTCAGGAATGAAATAGGGCATCAGCCGCAACGTGCTTCCTTTTTAAATGCTCGTTTATCACAGCTGTGCTGCTAAAGGGAGGTTTACATCGTAGGACGTAATTTATTGAAATGCCCCCATGGTTTGGTCCAAGTCGGGGTCGCACGCATTGTTCCGTGTGCGGCAGGCACCAGTCAAGGTAGTACGGTAGAAACAATATAAGACAAAGTCGACGCACAAGGTTTGACTTGACCAAACCAAATTTGTCTTTTTGTGTCCGACAGACGTCAGTGAAAACGATGTCCGTTCTGTGAAAGAGGAGCCAGACTTGACTCACATCAAAAAGGAGGAGGAAGAGGAGGAGATCAACAAGTCACCACTGAACGTTGTCCATATAAAGACTGAAAATGAAAACAAGGATGAGAGTGAGGACAACAGAGGGGCGGAGCCTCCAAGCAGCAGCTCAAGTCATCACGTGACAACAGAAGGTGATGAAGACCACTGGGGGCCATCACAAGCACATAATGAGGACACATTAGACGCTCATGACGATGGTGATACTAATGATGATGATAATGGGCAAGCTAAAGGTGAAAGGGTATGTCACACTGACTCATTCACTTCAAAGCTGTCTTTAAAACCGCACACGAGAACACACAGTGGAGAAAAAACATTTTCTTGCTCGGTTTGTGGCAAAAGCTTCTCTCGAAAGTTTCATTTAACAATCCACACAAGAACACATAGTGGAGAAACATCTTTTTCCTGCTCAGTTTGTGGAAAATGCTTCTGTCGAAAGGCAAATTTAGTAAGGCACACAAGAACGCACAGTGGAGAAAAACCTTTTTCCTGCTCAGTTTGTGGAAAATGCTTCTCTCGAAAGGCAAATTTAACACAACATACAAGAACACACAGTGGAGAAAAACCTTTTTCCTGCTCAGTTTGTGGCAAGAGTTTCTATCGAAAGGCAAATTTAACACAACATACAAGAACACACAGTGGAGAAAAACCTTTTTCCTGCTCAGTTTGTGGCAAGAGTTTCTCTCGAAGGTCTCAATTAATAATTCACTCAAGAACACACAGTGGTGAAAAATCTTTTTCCTGCTCTGTTTGTGGAAAATGCTTCTCTCAAAAGGCAGGTTTAACATATCACTCAAGAAAGCACAGTGGAGAAAAACCTTTTTCATGCTCGGTTTGTGGCAAAAGTTTCTCTGACAAGTCTATTTTAACAAGGCACACAAGAACACACAGTGGTGAAAAACCTTTTTCTTGCTCGGTTTGTGGCAAAAGCTTCCTGCATAAGTCGCATTTAACAATCCACAAAAGATCACACACTGGAGAAAAACCTTTTTCCTGCTCAGTTTGTGGAAAATGCTTCTCAAAAAAGACATATTTAACAGAACACACAAGAACACACAGTGGTGAAAAACCTTTTTCCTGCTCAGTTTGTGCCAAGAGTTTCTCTCAAAAGGGGCATTTACGACGCCACACAAGAACACACAGTGGAGAAAAAACTTTTTCCTGCTCAGTTTGTGCCAAGAGTTTCTCTCAAAAGTCGCATTTACGAAACCACACAAGAACCCACAGTGGAGACAAGCCATTCAGTTGCAGCGTTCGTTCTAAAAAAAATTGTCACTAAAAAGGGAGCTGAGAGACACGATTGTGCTGGCGAGAATTGCAGCGATCCTTGAAGATTAAAAAAAGAATAAAAAAAATGAAAGACCCGACTCTTTGTGGTAAGATGTAAATGTGATTTTCAATAAAATATGATGAAATTGAATTTTGCAAAGCTCTTTTATTGAGATCAGTGCCAGAAGAACCACTGTCTGAGTGGTGATGATTTTTTTGTGTGTTTACTTCAAACATGTAAATAAAATTTATTGCTTTTGCCTGGTGCAACATTTTTTAACATTATGCTTTTCAGTTGTCTTTTTAATGGTACTTAATGGAAAAGGTGTGAGAAGAAACAGTGCTTATGAAATCGGTGCCTTCCACAATCATCAATAAAATCACTTGTTCCACTTGCTCAACTCGCCTTCATTACGCTGTGAAAAGGTGAAAAACAGAACTCGAAGTTGAACTATAAAAAGAACCAGAAAGAGAAACACGAATAGTCTCGGTTTCTCTTTCTAGGTTGAGCTCTATCAAGTGTTTGGGGTTTGTTGCTAAGCAGAATCTCACTTCAGAAAAACTATAATTCTGTCAAATATGCAAAATACTTTTTATATTATATTTGTTATACTTTGGATTGCTTATATAATGCAATCGGGAAATATTGAAATGTAAAATTAGCAACGACATACAGACTTAATGCAATTAATAAGAAATATAGAAACATTTTATAAATATTAGAGATAATAGAATTACGCTTTCTTAATTATTCATGACGTCATAACCACGCCTACAGAATTACGCTTTTGTCGAAGATGTCCCCGCCTACAGAATTACACTTCTATCAAAATCAATGTGTTCCCCACGGGCATGGGCGTGTGTGTGGGTGTGTGTGTGTGTGTGTGTGTGTGTGTGTGTGTGCGTGGGCCAAGCCCCTCTCCCCCTGAATGCCCTTTCTAGTAAAAACAATGTGTCCCCTACGTGCGTGTGGGCCAAGCCCCCCCCTCCACTCCCCCTGTATGCTTCTTATGTTAAAAACAATGTGTTCCCTGCGTGCGTGCGTCCCCAACCCAAACTGTACTTATGTCATTCATATTTTAATATCTGAAGTATATAAAGCATCCAATGAAATGTTCTATTTAAATAAATATAACCAAATGAAATAATTGAAATAACATGGGTTGAAAAGAGCAGGCGTTGTTTTTACCTTTGAATAAGATGTTTATTCGGTGGATATTTGCCCTTTTTGCAAACATGTCTGGACATATTCCCAGCGAAATAAGTTTAAACATGGTATTGTGCATGCTTGGGGGGTTGTCCGGGCAAGACGCCGCGTCTTGCATAGACACCCTCCAAGCCTGCAGCAGCCTCAAGGTGTTTCAAAAGATAGTGAGTGGCAGGCAACTGTCGACATCCGGTCGTCAGACCCCTTGCCTTTTTTGTAAAATCTGCCTAGTCATGTTTGCATGTCTGGACATGTATTTGTTGGCTACATTTGGACAGTCAAACGCCGTCATTTATCCCACTACGGACGAGAAAAATGAAGGGTGATGTCTCCACCGCTCCCGCCCCTCGCACCCTCCTATTTCCCTGTACGTCACATCCTTCCAACTTCCGGCAGCCCCCATGTTTGTAGTCCTTTTTTGTAGTCCATACGCTGAGCAAAATAGCAACCAGCCTGGTTAAGAAATAGAATACATCTAGGTTAAGAATATTGCACACAGCTAGGCAACCCCCATGTTTGTAGTTTATACAGGTAAGCAAAGAAATATTAGATATTAGAATATTATATATTATTATAGATATATATTATAGTATAAATATATATATATATATATAATAAATAGCATGCTGCTAAGAAACAGCGTAGAGCTAAGAAATAGTATGTAGTTAGGTTAAGAAACAATATACATTAAGGTTAAGAAAATAGAATACAGCTAAGAAACAACATGCGTTTAGGTTAAGAAATAGCAGCTAAGCTAAGATATCATTAAGGTTGTTTTACCAATTATTTTACCTTTCAAGGAGGAACAGCATCTTGTCTGTAGACATCCCCAAGTCATCTTTGCAACAAGCTTTGACATGTTTTCACGTATTTCTTATCTATAGTTGGACAGACAGACGACCACCAAGTTGTGGTCGTGTTTGTAAGCATAAACAACACCGCCCGCCCCCCAGAATCACGCTTCTGTCAAAAATAAGCACATCCCCTACTATCATATCCCGACCCCAGTCTCAGTACAGCCAAAGCCCAAGTCACGCTCTGCACAGACAAACCAATTTTTCCGGCTGAAGAGCCAGACCTACTCTAAAAATGAAGACGCTCAGAACAAGACGCTGCATGGTCATGGACATCACACCGAGAAGGGTGACAACCATCGTTGCACCTGATCAGGTTTCTAACAACATTGCAGAAATCTCTTCAGGTAAACGTTGCAATTAATCTTTAACTATATAGCTATATAATATTTAATCATGGTATCTTTGTATTACAGATAGCGGTGTGGATGAACCTACAAGCAACCATGACATGACTATGGTTGAAAACGTTGTTGGTGTAGAAACCCTGACAACTGCAAACATGGAACAGGTTGACGCCTGTACAAATGTAGACCAGGATGGAACCCCTACAAAAACAGACGAGGACCAGGCTGTGCCATCATACTCTTTATGGGTGGGCGGTACGGGAATCTTACCAACCCCTGTTGTAGCCTCGTACAACACTGGCGAGCCATCATATTCAGGGTGGAGCCGTCCCGTTTCACCGACACCGCCGTCGACACCTCCGATGACCCCCACCTCGTCGGCAGAATCTTCACAAAATGCGAAGGTACAACAGCCCAGTTGGTCCGACCAGGCTGAATCTCCACAAATCAAGGAGGTACGAGTACCTAGTTGGTCCGAACAAGAGTTCTCAAACCATTCGCTTGAACCCTCTAAGGTTCAGACCGTCAACGACCCTAACCCCGGACCTGCACCTATTTCCAAGGATGATGTACAACATATGTCATGGGTTGATCCTCCTAAGGGATGGGTTGATATGGATGTCGTAATAGTTGTTAAAGCGGCGATTCTTTACATGGTCAGACGCTTTGTGATAAAGTCTCACAAAAAACGGGGTTGTTTGCATAGCTATAGATACCTATGCAATAGTTATTATCTAAGACTGCAATATGAGCGCATCATGCCAATCCTTTGCGATAAAAAGTTTTTACCCTGTATTCACTACTTGTTGGATTTGTGTTCTGTAAAAACGGATAAAGAAACAGTCAAGCGAGTTGCAGAGATCTTAATGGTGGATTTAGCACTCGTAAAGGACTTACCGGACCGCCTTAAAGTGGATGAGAGCGTATGTTGTATGATATATCGTGATCAACTTGATATTTTCGAAGAATATCTTATAGAAAATATTAACTTTGACTAAAAATGGGTAATGTGTTGAGAAAATTATCGCTTTTTGGCTATAGAAGCTACTTTGAGTCGCTCGGGTTCGATCGACACGTTTCAAAATATTTTGGAAAATTGGGAAAATGAGATAAGTGACTTAGCATATTCACGTTGTTTAACGATGTGATAAGATACCGTCTCCGTCATCAACAACCTGTGGATCTCGCGCACGAATTGAAGATGTTTGAAGACCTGTTAGAATCAAAAGTTAATCCATCTGTTTTAACCCTGACCTACAGACTTTTTACGTCTTAGAGAATCCTTATCACGTGTAACCAGACTTAACCTTGTCATATTTTTGTATTTCATTCAATTAAAAATGGATGTTTTTAAAAATATGCTTTTGCGTCTGTGTGTTTAGACAAATAACAATGTGACGTTTGTCACTAAATCATAAACCGTCATGAGCGTTAAGCGTTGGTTGAAAAAATTGTACTACGATCCCATTCAACCAGCCAGTTTTGGAGGTGCAGATCGCCTTCATTTAGCTGCGAGGGAGAAAATGGGTCAAAAAGTGACGCGTCATAAAGTCAAGGATTTTTTTATCATCGCAAGATGCATACACCTACGAAAATAGGAGCACAGAAAGGTTTAAAGGGAAGTCTCTGCTTTGAAGCTTGCCCCACAGAGTAATAAAATTGCACTTGGTAACAAATAAATTACCGCAAAAGTCGGCCAGCCAGGATGAAATAGTTAAAGACAGAGAGTTTCCAGAGTTAACAAGTATCATTAAGCGTTCACTGTATCGCGTACCATCGCTATTTAGAATTTATTCTCATTGTGCCCGCAGGTGGTCAAAAGTAAAGACGGCTGCCGCCAGCACAAACGGCCCCAAAACCTGAAAATAATATTGAAGAGAGATAGAAAAAAAATCTGCCAATATGGAAATCCACTGGTGCCCGACTACGAGTCCATCATAAAACAGAAGCATTATTCGGTAAATAAATTAAGGTTGAATGATTTAGAAAAATAACATAAATTATGCTGCTTTATATTTTGATGTAAAATCTCAAGAGCTCCTTTCAGAGCGCATTCTCGCATTTAGTACGAGGGATTGTGTACATTATTTAAGAAATGAGACATTAAGTGATAAAGACTGCGTAAACCTCATTTAAGAAATAATAAAAGCCTCGTTCTTCTGAACTGTGAGTAAAACACCGGACTTAATAGCTCTCGGGTGGTGCTTTATGTTTAGTGGAAAACACCAAAATTTGTTTCATACCATTTATGCTTGCATACTCTTACGCTGATATATTGTGTTTTCAGTAAGTCGATGTCAGATATACAGAATGGAATGGTGTTTATCTACTTCTTTGAAAAGGTAAATATTTTACGAATCCGATAATAAGAAATGCTGCAATTTTCGTAATGTGAACAAAGTCGAGTAAGTTTTGCTGCAGATATGACTTGACACCGATTTGACAGTCTTTTTCATCCTTAATTTACTTTTCTTTTTTTTTAAATTTGACTTGATGATTTATTATCCTGACAAAATTCTGACTAATAGCTACTGTTAACATCTTTGGCAGCGAGACTTCAGCAAACTATTAAAACAATAACAATAATATGCTTATTCTCTGACTTTGTTTTTTGTTTCTTTTGTAGGAGACATGACTGTGATATATTAACAAAAAAGATGGCAGGAATTTGTTCATATTCATTTTTGTTTGTCTTGGCGTGTTTAATTCTTTTTTAAAAGGAAAACAGGTAACATAAAAGATAGCCGCATTTTCGCAAATAAACCTCATTCTCATTTTCTGTATTTTGATTATTTGAAAAATATCTCTCGGGTTGTTGGGAGCGTGTCTTAAATTTCACAATGTATTATTTACCAGTGATGCACGATAATATTACCATTGTTTTTAACACGCTGGCCATCGATCATGTGGTATTGGCATTAATTTCACAGTTTGCGCCGTGACTTTTGACCGTAGGTCAGTCAAATGGTCCAGGCTGACTTTCTAGAAACTCAGCATGAACTGTAAAATAGTCCCACTTTTTCCATGCATTGCAAATGATTCATTTTGTGACTAGTAACATGTCAGAAAATAGTCAGAAATGTTTAACATTGTTTTCCAAAGTAAATGCCGGTGTTTGCCCGTCTTATTCTGAGTCACAAAGCAGAGAAAATTAACTTTCAAGAATCAAAATACTTAATATTTGATTCCAGATTAATTATAGCGGTCACTGAAGGTGTAATGGTACACTCGACCGAGTTGTGTGCTGTGCGGGCAGCGTGGGTTCAGTTTCCACTCAGTGACTTTGTCTATGTCCGTCCTGTGACTGGCTGGCAAACAGCTTAGGGTGTTGTGCGCTTTTCGCCCGTAGTCAGCTGGGATAGGCTCCCGCGACCCTGTACAGGATAAGCGGTGTGGATAATGACATGACATTAATGATAGCCTAATCATTCAATTTTTGCACCTTTTCTTGCCTGATGACGACCGTTTTATTGCGTGCTACTTTTCAAACTTGTAACGATGCACTCTTGTATTTATTCTTCCACCTTCACCCTGTGTTTTCCATCAGGTAAGCTGTGACCTTTCCTGTCTTCGTCACTCCATGCACTGGCAAGTACCGCGGGCAGTCCTAGTCTGGCGGAAAGGGGCAGTACTCGTAAACTGTGCTGCTTCTGGAGATCCCATGGCTGCGGGCCCACCATCTCCCTCTGCGAGCAACCGAAAGCTCACACTGGTGGAGTTTGCAACCAACAATGGGTCAGAGGGTCTACACCAACACATGAGCTGTCCACATACCAGGAGGTCGGGAGGAAGCAGAACAAATTGCCATTAAACAACTACGGACATGTAAGTTCAACAACTCTTCTCTTAGTGTTCTGGTTTGCACAGGTGAAGGGTAAAAAACACAAAATGGAGACTTCTGCTCAATTATGCTGCTGCACAAACCAAATCAAAAACAGTTTCCATTAGTGCGTCTGCGTCTGCCTGTTCAGAAAGCCCGACTTGACTTTCAAAGCAACATATTGTAAATCTGAACATATGGCCAAGGAATGACACTGTCTTTGTGCTTCCGTAATGTCTGTGTTAGATTTGAGCTTGATTTCATGTAAGAAAACGCATCACTTTTAGTTTTACCCCGTGGTTTTCAACCGCACAACCATTTTTTTTCACTTTTTATGCATGTAGCAATGCGTTGTTCTTGACTGAATGTCAATTTTTAATTCTTAAAAGTAGGATCTAAGTCGACTCAGGGGTGAAACACTGAGCACTGGCGAAAATGCATCAGCTATGGTCAAAAGTACAACAATGGTTTTTCCTCATCTGCTGATATTGAGTTCTCGTTAAAAACCTCACATTTTTGGGATATTTGAGGCTACTCATCTTCCTGATACTGTCCCGAGGTTTTCATTTTTTTCTTTTAAATTCATTTTTTTTTTACATTGCATTTTACGAATCTTTTGTGATCAAGGGAGTGTCACTATTTAACATGCTGCATAGCAGCATTTACCTCTGGTTATACCTCACCATGGACGTTTGACAGGACATTTGACAGCCAAAGTTTTTTTTTTCCAGTAAACTATACCCAAGATGTTCAGATTGACGCTTAGTTTTCGAGTTCATACTTATTGGTTGAGTCTGCAACTAGTTGGTGACACATGAATACTGGTGTACGATGCAACCCTTCATGAAAATGATCAAAGCGTTTCGGAACCTTTTTTCTGTTGTGCTTGAATCCTACTTTTAATTAAATGGAGACCTTAAAAAAGGCAAACAAATGTTGCTGATGAATGATAGAAAAAAAAAGAAAATACAATGAAATAATAATAATAATAGTCTAATTGCCACTATTCTGCTTTGGTAACCTGTTCTGACATTTCCAGTAAAACGGTGCGGCAGCTTCCTGGGATGTTCTCAAGAGGAAAAATGACCAAATTCTTTAAATGCATGTTAACCTGGGTTTGTGTCAGATGTTTACTCAATATTTTGAAGCTGGTGCTTTTCAAGGTGGAAATATCGTAAGAAACTGTGCCTTTTTACCGTTGGAGTAGACAACTCTGAGGTGTGTTATTTTCAGCGATTCAACTCCGTTTTTTATGAACATGTTTGCCGGTTGTGCTGAAAAGTTTAGACATTTGGCGAAACAATTTCACGATGGAAACAACAACTGCGGCAATCGTAGTCTGTTCATTTCTCCCCATTTGGCTCTCTGGCGAGCGAGATGCAGTTTCGATTGCAACGCTGCTGTCTTTCCTTCAAACCGAAAGTCGTACTATACATTCCAAGAAGTCTCCAGAGATTAAATTCGACCTAGAGGACGCACAAATACTGTACATCACCATTGCTAAGCAAAGCATCTATTAGTGCTATTAGACACCGTCACTGAGTGGAAACTGAACCCACGCTGCCCGCACAGCACACAACTCGGTCGAGTGTACCATTACACCTTCAGTGACCGCTATAATGAATCTGGAATCAAATATTAAGTATTTTGATTCTTGAAAGTTAATTTTCTCTGCTTTGTGACTCAGAATAAGACGGGCAAACACCGGCATTTACTTTGGAAAACAATGATAAACATTTCTGACTATTTTCTGCCATGTTACTAGTCACAAAGTGAATCATTTACAATGCATGGAAAAAGCGGGACTATTTTACAGTTCATGCTCAGTGTCTAGAAAGTCAGCCTGGACCATTTGACTGACCTACGGTCAAAAGTCACGGCGCAAACTGTGAAATTAATGCCAATACCACATGATCGATGGCCAGCGTGTTAAAAACAATGGTAATATTATCGTGCATCACTGGTAAATAATACATTGTGAAATTCAAGACACGCACCCAACAACCCGAGAGATATTTTTCAAATAATCAAAATACAGAGAATGAGAATGAGGTTTATTTGCGAAAATGCGTCTATCTTTTATGTTGCCTGTTTTCCTTTTAAAAAAATTAAACACGCCAAGACAAACAAAAATGAATATGAACAAATTCCTGCCATCTTTTTTGTTAATATATCACAGTCATGTCTCCTACAAAAGAAACAAAAAACAAAGTCAGAGAATAAGCATATTATTGTTATTGTTTTAATAGTTTGCTGGAGTCTTGCTGCCAAAGATGTTAACAGTAGCTATTAGTCAGAATTTTGTCAGGATAATAAATCATCAAGTCAAATTTAAAAAAAAAAGAAAAGTAGATTAAGGATGAAAAAGACTGTCAAATCGGTGTCAAGTCATATCTGCAGCAAAACTCACTCGACTTTGCTAACATTACAAAAATTGCTACATTTCTTATCGGATTCGTAAAATATTTACCTTTTCAAAGAAGTAGATAAACACCATTCCATTCTGTGTATCTGACATCGACTTACTGAAAACACAATATATCAGCGTAAGAGTATGCAAGCATAAATGGTATGAAACCAATTTTGGTGTTTTCCACTAAACATAAAGCACCACCCGAGAGCTATTAAGGCCGGTGTTTTACTGACAGTTCAGAAGAACAAGGCTTTTATTATTTCTTAAATGATGTTTACGCAGTCTTTATCACTTAATGTCTCATTTCTTAAATAATGTACACAATCCCTCGTACTAAATGCGAGAATGCGCTCTGAAAGGAGCTCTTGAGATTTTACATCAAAATATAAAGCAGCATAATTTATGTTATTTTTCTAAATCATTCAACCTTAATTTATTTACCGAATAATGCTTCTGTTTTATGATGGACTCGTAGTCGGGCACCAGTGGATTTCCATATTGGCAGATTTCTTTTTCTATCTCTCTTCAATATTATTTTCAGGTTTCGGGGCCGTTTGTGCTGGCGGCAGCCGTCTTTACTTTTGACCACCTGCGGGCACAATGAGAATAAATTCTAAATAGCGATGGTACGCGATACAGTGAACGCTTAATGATACTTGTTAACTCTGGAAACTCTCTGTCTTTAACTATTTCATCCTGGCTGGCCGACTTTTGCGGTAATTTATTTGTTACCAAGTGCAATTTTATTACTCTGTGGGGCAAGCTTCAAAGCAGAGACTTCCCTTTAAACCTTTCTGTGCTCCTATTTTCGTAGGTGTATGCATCTTGCGATGTTAAAAAAAAATCCTTGACTTTTTGACGCGTCACTTTTTGACCCATTTTCTCCCTCGCAGCTAAATGAAGGCGATCTGCACCTCCAAAACTGGCTGGTTGAATGGGATCGTAGTACAATTTTTTCAACCAACGTTTAACGCTCATGACGGTTTATGATTTAGTGACAAACGTCACATTGTTATTTGTCTAAACACACAGACGCAAAAGCCTCTTTTTTTAAAACATCCATTTTTTATTGAAAGAAAAATCAAAAATATGACAAGGTTCAGTATGGTTACACATGATAAGGATTCTCTAAGTCGTAAAAAGTCTATAGGTCAGGGTTAAAACAGATGGATTAACATTTGATTCTAACAGATCTTCAAACATCTTCAATTCGTGCGCGAGATCCACAGGTTGTTGATGACGGAGACGGTATCTTATCACATCGGTAAACAGCGTGAGTATGGTAAGTACATGTCCTACACTTATCTCATTTTCCAAAATATTTTGAAACGTGTCGATCGAACCCGAGCGACTCAAAAATATGACATGTTGCACAAACGAATCCCAAGGCTCCTGAAAAATTGTCAAAGACATGGCACGCACTTTTTGCATAAACAATAAAAAATTTCAATCAAAGGGTCTTTATCATCGGGGTTATATGTAATTGTTCTATTTATTATATCTGCCCACCCTTGGCTTCTATAGCCAAAAATCGATAATTTTCTCAACACATTACCCATTTTTAATCAAAGTTATTATTTTCTATCAGATATTCTTCGAAAACATCAAGTTGATCACGGTATATCATAAGACATACGTTCTCATCCAATGCAAGGCGGTCGGGTAAGTTCTTTACGAGCGCTAACTCCACCATTAAGATCTCTGCAACTCGCTTGACTGTTTCTTTATCCGTTTTTACAGAACACAAATCTAACAAGTAGTGAATACAGGGTAAAAACTTATCGCAAAGGATTGGCATGATGCGCTCATATTGCTGTCTTAGATAATAATTATGCCCTAAGTATTTATAGCTATGCAAACAACCCCGTTTTTTGTGATACTTTATCAAAAAGCGTCTGACCATGTAAAGAATCGCCGCTTTAACAACTATTACGACATCCATATCAACCCATCCCTTAGGAGGATCAACCCATGACATATGTTGTACATCATCCTCGGAAATAGGTGCAGGTGCTGGGTCAGGGTCGTTGACGGTCTGAACCTTAGAGGGCTCAAGCGAACGGTTTGAGAACTCTTGTTTGGACCACCTAGGTACTCGTACCTCCTTGATTTGTGGAGATTCAGCCTGGTCGGACCAACTGGGCTGTTGTACCTTCGCATTTTGTGAAGATTCTGCCGACGAGGTGGGGGTCATCGGAGGTGTCGACGGCGGTGTCGGTGAAACGGGACAGCTCCACCCTGAATATGATGGCTCGCCAGTGTTGTACGAGGCTACAACAGGAGTTGGTAAGATTCCCGTACCGCCCACCCATAAAGAGTATGATGGTCCTGCCTGGTCCTCGTCTGTTTTTGTAGGTAGGGGTTCCATCCTGGTCTACATTTGTACAGGTGTCAACCTGTTCCATGTTTGCAGTTGTCAGGGTTTCTACACCAACAACGTTTTCAACCATAGTCATGTCATGGTTGCTTGTAGGTTCATCCACACCGCTATCTGCAGTACAAAGATACTATGATTAAATATTATATAGCTATATAGTTAAAGATTAATTGCAACATTTACCTGAAGAGATTTCTGCAATGTTGTTGTCAATATGATCAGGTGCGGCTCGGGTCCCTAACATTACAGCTCTGCGCGTCCCTGTACCCAACAGAAGACGACGCCCCCCCGAGTTGCCCAGGGTCAATTATACATTCCAGCAAACAAAACAAAGATATCCTACTATTCTACTATTGGCTATTTGTCATCTGCAGTTAACTTTAGCTTTCTCTTAGTGGACGTCTTCTGCCCGCAGGATGGCGTGTCGGGTCCTCCTCTGGGCGCGTCTAGGCAGTTGTTTCCGCCCAACTGCCGATGGGTCACTGGATCTGTTGTTTTACTTTTGGGGTCAACCATCTTACCAATCTTGCAAACCAGCGCCTCAATGTCTGGTTTATCTGCGTCAGAGCACCCATGCATCCTTGATTTGTACAAACTTATCCTTCTGTTTCATTAACTGCCTTTCTCAGAAGTGCTGTCCTTGCTGTACAAAAACATCTCCACCTTCGCATTTCACAGAGCCTGTTCTGACCTTTTATTAAATATTGAATCCAAATACAGCAAGTAAATATCTTTTATTGCATTCATATATCTTGCCGCAGGAAAGTATGAAATCCTTTACGCCAAACTGAATACATGTAACTTGTAGTCAATCGTATAAAATTCTTTAATCCATCTCATGTTATGTTTTTCATTTGTGTTCCTGATAGCGTCCTTATGACGTCCTCCCCGGCCCAACTTGATATGTTTGTATCTTCTATGGCCTATGTGGAGAATGTGTTTTATCGTATTTGTCCATGAAGTGCTATCTGGTTTGTCATCAGTTTGACCTGAGCAGACTAAATCTGTTTTGTTCTGAATGAGAGTGTGGGTCATGACATTACTATGTATGCAAGTTTGAGGTGTTACATTCAAACTAAGTCATATAAATTTAGCATATGAGAATAATATAATGAATCAGTAAACGCCATGACTACAATCCTTGTCAATCCTATCTATGCACAGTACTTTCATTTAATAAATGCTTTTTGTTTAATCAGTGTTTGACATATTTAGTAAATATGACCCTGCTAAATTAAATAATTGACCTTCCGTCCCGTAAGTGTTTAAAATAATGTCAGCAATTGTAATACCATCCTTTAATCCCTCTCATGGCCTCAGCAAACTGAGGCCATCACCCCCGCCAAAAATAATAATAGAAAAATAATAAAAACAGTAAAAAAATAAAAAATGTAGAATAATATATACAAGTTGTAATAGAAAAATAATAAAAACAGTAAAGAATAAAAAATGTAAAATGATGTTTAAAATTTTATTCCCTCTCATGGCCTCAGACAACTGAGGCTATTACCACTTACTCCGCTGGACCCCATGGACCTTCTGGTTGCCAGAGGAACCGGCTGTGGGTCCGACAGGGGGATCATGTACTTACCACTCGGTGGCAGCGGGCCCAAGGTGCACTCGAGGGTTTTAACTGTAAGAGATCTGATACAAAGTAGACAACAACATCCGCAAAGCACCCTTATAGCTGTAAATACTGCCACTGACATTAATATAGAGCTAATTTGACCTTTCCATTTACCAAAGACATTCAACCATCCTGTCCACATTTCCGAATCTACACCTGAATGTTCTTTCATCTTTTTGTTCAAAGTTTGCAAACCTTCCAATGCCTTGGTGAGACGCCCATCTGGTGCCGTGTTATTTGGTATGAAACTACAACATTGATCCCGAAATATCCTGCACACTCCTTGTTTTTCAGCCAACAACATATCTAAAACAATCCTTTTTTGAAACGTCATAATAAAGTTTTCTAACAATTTTTCATGTACCGCCTCTAAAGCTTCTGTCGTAAAATTAATCAATCTCTGAACGTTTTAATGAACATAATTTATCCGATCCACATTTTTGTTTGGGGTCACCCATACGAAAAGGCTCTCAAACCCTGATGCGATTTGGTCTGCCAATTTGTATTCGTCCGGGACCCCTCTTGGCACGCTTATTGCATCAATGAAAGTGGGGTCCCCCTGTTGTAACCTTTTTTTGTCTCTCCAAACCAGACATCGGGATGACCTGATTTAATTGATCCCAATTTAACTGGTCCAAATCTACAGGTGTCACACTCACCGGCATAATTAAAGTCACCAGGGCACACCTGCCAGAGGCATTGGTCGGCAGCCTGTCGTATAGAAATTTTCCACCATAACACAACCAGACGTCTGCACGGGAAAGCGGGGGTCCTGCTGGAAGAGACACATTCGTTTCACACCAATCCCACGGTATTTGTCCAATTGTGTGTCCTGCTCCATTCAACTTCAAACACGTAAAATTGTGTGATTGAATAATTCCGCATATATACCAACCTCGGGGTCTTGGTCACAAATTTTATAAAACAATATCACCTGTGCGTCTGTCAACCTATCCGAGCTGTCCTCCCGTTCCTCGTACATGACCGTCTGGTTGCAGTGGTACTGTAACATCACAATTTTTTGTCTCCCCTCCGTCTGTCTAAAAAACAGTCTCATAGATTAGAAGCAAACATACTAAAAGCGTAGAAAGCAAGCCTATCATTCAGAAATAATAAGGAAAAGGACAGCCGTGTCCATTTTTATGTTTGATTTGTATGTGTTTCAATTGGTCAGTATCTCACCCTCTCTTGACCTGCCCGTCCGGGCGGTCAACCTTCAGGCTCACCATAGCGGGGAAAGAACTCCGGTGCGGGTCGAAGTTGTGAGTAATAGAACCACTTACAACCTTTTGTATCTAATTGCACCGTACTTTCATTTGATAAATGCTTTCTGTTTCATTAATGTTTAACATATTTAGTAAATATGAACCTGCTAAATTAAATATTTGACCTTCTGTCCCGTAAGTGTTTACAATAATGCCAGCAATCGTTATACAATCCTTCAAAAAATGCATGCTAAATAATCGCAATAATACCATAATTAATTGTATTCAATCACCTTTTTCAATTTGTTTGTGAAGCTTGTATCAGTCACTTGAATAATATATTTTAATTAACGTAAACTCACCAAATATTATATCTATTTCAATTCCCAGACTGTTGCAATAGCTTTCTTCGAATATAATCTAGACCGTGTCATCCTCACAGGCATTAGCCCAGAAACAATAAATTTAGTTTTGCTGATAATCACCACAAGCAGTGTTGGTTCGCAATAATGTCCTAATGATATCCAGCTAATATGGCACAATATTAGAATATGACTTCGCAACATGGGCAAATCATTCCTGAATTAAATAACATTTTGTTCACTGAGTTCAAATATTTAACTGTGTTTAGAGATTACAAATTAAAGCCTCGATCTAACGCTCCAATTTGGACTGTTTTTTGACAAATTTTTAAAGCAACCCAAATGAAATAGTAACCATTTATGCTTAAAATATCCCAAAACTATAATAACGCAGATACCAAATTAAACCTTTTTTTTTTTTCTTTTTTAACGGGAAGAATAGGTGTTCTCCAAGACATAGACAGCTCCAAGACTGCTGCAGTCTTCACCTATTGTCTCCCGAATGCTTCAATCCACCTCCCGGCCGTGCCCACACTGATTCTGTCAACTGGGAGAGGGTGTAGAGACAGTAAAAGCAATACACACACACCGAATTACCTCTTCCGAGTGACCCGTCTTGTGAAATTCTGGATGTTGCCAAAACCGAAGAATTTGTAGTGGGTGTTAAAATATGATATTCTGATAGTGACGCGGAGTATTCAACAACTCTGGGGCCTAGATCTTTTGTATGATGATGTGCATCGATATTCAATGTGATTTGTGGTTCAGTGAAAGTAAACAATTCATACCATTTCCGCTGCCCAGGGACAAGGCACGCGTACGAGGCAACGCCGGTAGACATAACAAATATATAATCCTAATGGAAGATCTACTCCTGACTAAATTTAGATGAATGCATTTTGATAAACCAAACCATGTGTGACCACATGTACAATGTAATGTCAATTGGTGAATTGAATGGGTGGAGGTTGCTACACCACTCAGACCAGAGCAGGAACAGGGCATACCCACCGCGGGAGGATGGAGAACCAGGTTTCAGAGCTGCCCTCAGATGTTTCAGTTCAGCCAGTGGAATGGAGGAGAGCACCACATATGCTCCGCGGCCCCCTGTCATGGAATGGGGTACCAGCGGGTTGGTGTCAAGAGTGCGTTGGGAGTGGGTAACGGTGGCGCCTCCTGCGCTGTTGGAGCTCTTTGTGACAGGCATGGCACCGGACCAGAGGATGGAAGATTCCAGAAAGTGGCTCGGTATGGACTGCTCACCACCCAGTGACCCCGCAGCAAGAGCACACCCCACTCACAACCCCTGTCTATAACCACCCCTACCTCTGTTACCGCAATCGTTGACCAACCTGGTACGGACAGCCAGCCTGCTGTGGCGCCACGTCACCCGAACCTTGCCTAGGAGCAGCAGAAGTGGAAGGAACAGGTGCAATGGGACCTGTTTGCGTCAACGGCTGCATTAGCTGCTCCCCTCCCTTTTTTTTCTCTTGGCCTCCTTAACCTGCAAGTACAACAATGTTTAGTCACGCTCCTTAATCCAATCCCATATTTTCCTTTTCTGAAGTCGTGCAAAATTATGTACAAAATGTGTTCTACTTGGACCGATTAGCATTTTTCATTGATGGACTATTTCGCCTGATGTCTGCCACCGGAAGAAGCACGCCCTTGTGGACGGCCAACTGGAACAGCTGTGTAATGTTGACATTATTGGATGGGTCACTGCCGGAAGTCTCACTCCATTCACATCTCGTCCTGGCCACATAGACCAGGCATGTCTCCCCCTTCCCCACCTGAAAGACACAGCAACATCGACCCCAACGGGCCAGAAATATCTGATGCACGGCACGGCCAATCTCACCTGAGGTGTCCCCATTCAGCCGATTACCGTCATGCTGGTCTGTAGGTCTGGCCTCGGCCTCAAGTAAGGACAGTTCCTGACAAGTAAATTTTGTCCTGTTTTGAAACAATTCTGATACTGCTTATGATCAATTACAGCATCAATAAGAGTGACTAGTAGCGAGACTGATACCCAATCGCCAGGCTACAATGGGTTAAGTTGTCTGTTATATCCAATCAGACAAGCGTGAGCCCTTGAGTAGACACTGCTTATAATCAATTACAGTATCAAATAATATAATAGTCACAACTCATGATCAATTGCTATGACTTATTATTAACTTCAGGATCGCGGATCGTCGGCGACTTACATGGACAACAAACACTTCACTGCGTTAAACAAGCGGCACATTTTATTTAACCCACAGTATAAAGTGTCCAAGCAAGCAAGCAAGCAAGCAACAATTGTATCTCAGCTCATAGATTACATGCAATACATAAATCTCATTACCGTGTGCTGGAAGGACGGAGAGCCCCGGCGTCCTCAGTAATGCGAGCAAAAAATACGATGCTGGGCGTCCGCGCGTAGAACCCTCAGCCGACTCCACTTACGTTTTGCCTCCGTCACATTCTTATAGCCAATATCGCACCCCATCCCCTCCCGTTCGAGTGCGCTTTGATGGTTTGCATGGCCCTTCGCACAACCTTGGCCTTTGCCAATCCTTACTCCCTTTTCGATACTCCCTTTTTTCGTTATCGGCTGTACCTTTTTGCATGAGTCAGACATTCCTGGTGCTTAGGCCCTGTGCGAATTCCCTCCAATTATTCCCATTCTAATAACACATAGATGCAGCCTGTGCAAATTCTCATAACACATAGACACAGACATCTACTAACGCGTGTATATAGGTATAAAATGGTTATTATGCAGCATTTATGTGGTAAAACAACATTAATAAACCATATTTCACTTCAGTGATGCACAGGAATGACATTACAGCTCGCTCCACAGTCTATTTGAAATTTAACTTGTGTAGTGGCAATTAGCATACCAGCAAAGAGTTGTTTTTCTGGAGTATGTCTGTCTCCAATTTGGTTCACGTTCTCTTTTGTCTCAACGATGTGGGTTATCATCATAATATCTTCATATTCTTTTTTTATCTTGCTCTTGAATTGCATTCACAGCTCTATCATTTTTACCATGTGCATTTTTTGTCTTACACATAGCAGCAAAATGATTATCCTTCCCACATTTTTTACACTTTTTTCCAAAAGCAGGGCACTTCTTTTTATTCCACTCATGCTTCTTGCCACAAAACTTACAGCAAACATCACCTCTGCTTGCTTTTTCTTGTTTGAGTAGATGCACTTCCTCCTCTGACTGCCCTTGCAGTGTTTTGCAGTTTTCTCGTGACAACTCTGTTGCTCGACAAATCTTCATGCGTTTTTCTAATGTCAGATTGTCTTCTCTCAGCAGTCTTTCCCTCAGCGCATTGTCGTTTGTGCCACACACGATTCTATCTTTTATCAATGAGTCTCTCAACTGCTCAAAATTGCAGGTGCTGGCCAAAACTCTCAATTCAGTAACGTACTTGTCCACATTTTCGCCCGGTGTTTGATCTCTCATGAAGAATCTGTATCTCTCCACAGTCTCGTTTAACTTAGGGTTACAATGTTCGTCGAATTTTCTCATCATCTCCCTCACGGTAGTTCTTGCCGACACATCATCCATCAACAACGTGTTCAACAGTTCTCTACCTTCTTCGCCTATGAGGTAATGAAACAGCTTGCATTTCGTGGATTCCTCCGAGTCCGGCATTGTCAGGTCCACATACAATGTGAATTCCTCTTTCCACGCTTTCCACGTCTTCGTCAAATTGTTTGAATCCAAAGCCAGAATCGGCGGCGGTCGCAGTCCTTCCATCGTAGCGACTGTCCGTAGTTAGCTTCCGTGCTAACGAGCTAGCGATCCTTTCAACACTCTCTTCCCGTCGCCAGTTATGACTCACGCGCTGCCACCATGTTTCTCTCTGTCCTGTTTCTCATACAGAGTGGACGATTAAAGCATTGACTTGCTTACTTCACTTTTATTAACTTCTTAACTTTTGCAGTACAGTACGTTACTTCAGTCTGTTGACATAGGGAAAACGTCACTTCCTCTTTCTCCCGTCCGTCACTGTAATCGGCCCCTAAGCAACATAACATAACTAACAATAATATTGTTACATCGACCACATCCACCGACCCGTCCACACCGGAACAAAAACAGCCACCGCTAAATTCTTCTGATTTAGTGTGGAACTGACTGTAATTTTCTCATAGGATGTCCAGTGCTACTCTAAAGGACTGCGACATAATTCATTAAGTCTTTGTGTCCCGATAACCTCATCTCCGCGCGTTGATGCTTTTCGGCGTAGTTAGCTTAGCTTGTTAGCTAGCTAGCCGCTAACGAAAAGAGGCACATGACTCATCGCCAAGCAGAGATCAAGTGCGGATTTTTTGGAATTATCATTTGAAAATGTGTGCAAGAACGACACCCAAGTACAAAGAGGAACTTTGTGGAATAAAAGAAGAGAACGAGCAACATCTTCAACTGCTGGACGAAGTTTGCAACCAACCTCGTGTTGTGCCACTCAAAGCAGGTTTGTACACGTTTTACTCTCATTTGCTTTGTAAAGAACGACTTTCTATCGTTAAAAATATGCATCACAACATTAAGTTGTTTGAGGAAATCGTTCAAGGTTATTGCCGTTTTATTTTTAAATATTGCCTTTTACTTGCAGGTCTGCTGAGCAATTGTTTATGCCAAATAATAATAATAATAATAATATTCCCTTTATTAGTCCCACAATGGGGAAATTCGAGATTCGAACCCAGGCCTCCTGGGGAGACTGGGTCCTGAATGCGGCGCCTTAGACCACTCGGCCATCCATGAAACCAGTGCAGAAAATATATGCCAAAGAATAACCAATAGTGGGGGGTGAACTCCATGTTTTTCCCAGTATAAAATTTACATTTAAAAAAACAAAATAACATTTCCTGGTTTTCATATTTTGTTCAAGCAATTCCTTACGGAAGGAATTCTGCCTGACTCTAAAAAATGTGCACACTGCGGCGAAAACATCAATGGCGGATGATCAATTTTAGTGGATAAAACACAAAATATTAAGTTATTTTAAAAAATCAAGTACGTGTTGGTCTTATTTATTTATTAACTTTGTACTGGCTTGGTCGGGAATGAGTCAATGAACCTCCGGTGGCTTCGCACTGTTTTGTGCACATGTGCATAGTTTCACCCCAACCAAACATTTAAAATACATTGAATGCATCCATCCAGAGTTGCACGGATCTCATCAGTGAACAAGCGCATGCTGCAAGGAATGCATCTGCATCTTTGGCTTACTATGGGCTTAAAAAGGGAGAACGTCACAACCCCCTTTTCTACCAACAACGCCAGGAACATTTAGTTCCTGGTAATAAAGTTCGTGTGGCTCAGGTGGTTTGCATCTCCCCCACAACTCAAAGTTCCTGGTAATTTATCCAAATGACAATGATGATGTATCAGTGGGATGTCTTGTGTTACTTTGTTACTCATTACTGACACCCTTTGGCTGTTTAGCATCATTGCAGTTCCAAAATAATACAGTGAACTCTTAAAATATTATGGCGTATCATAGTCGAATTTGAATACATATTGGATAACTTTAAAATATACAGTCATTATTCAAATATGTCAACATAAAAGTCAGAGTGAAAGTGTTGTTGCTTAATTTATGTGTAGGGATTTTGACTCTTCAAACGTTAATTTTGTTTTAAAATTTATTTCGAAACAAAAATTTTATAAAAAAAAGTAAAAAGGGGAATGTTGGAAAGTACTAGCAGGCTAAATGTCATTTTGGGCAAAAAAACAAAACAAACGTAAATCATACAATAAATAGCGACTATGATGCCAGGGCCCCTTTAATTCTTTTTGGTATCCAGATTATAATGGAAGCAAAAAGTACCCACGATGAAACTATCTCTAAATGCAAAATGAAAAACTTGTAAACATATTTCACTTGAAGGATTTCTATTCTATCAATGACATTATGTTGCGATGGCCCCCATCATTATGTTAGGGTTCCACAACAGGTGTTCCATCAGAAGCACACAATTGCCTGTGTGTGCTAACTTCAGCTCGCTTCCAGAAACGTCTGTGACTATGTCCGGAATGAAATCGGGCATCAGCCGCAACGTGCTTCCTTTTTAAATGCTCGTTTATCACAGTTGTGCTGCTAAAGGGAGGTTTACATCGTAGGACGTAATTTTGTGAAATGCCCCCATGGTCCGGTCCAAGTTGGGGTCGCACGCATTGCTCCGTGTGCGGCATGGGGTTTGACTTGACCAAACCAAATGTGTGTTTGTCTTTTTGTGTCCGACAGACGTCAGTGAATACGATCTCCGTTCTGTGAAAGAGGAGCCGGACTTGACTCACATCAAAAAGGAGGAGGAGGAGGAGATCAACAAGTCACCAGTGAACGGTGTCCCTATCAAGACTGAAGATGAAAACAAGGATGAGCGTGAGGACAACAGAGGGGCGGAGCCGACAAGCAGCAGCTCAAGCAGTCACGTGACAACAGAAGGTGATGAAGACCAATGGGAAGCATCACAAGTACATAATGAGGACACATTATCAGATGCTCATCACGATGATGATACTTATGATGATGATGATGATGATGGGCAAGCCAAAGGTGAAAGGGCATGTCACACTGACTCATTAACTTCAAAGTTGTCTTTAAAACCGCACACAAGAACACACACTGGAGAAAAACAATTTTCCTGCTCAGTTTGCGGCAAGAGTTTCTCTCAAAAGTCGCATTTAACAAACCACACAAGAACACACAGTGGAGAAAAACTTTTTTCTTGCTCAGTTTGCAGTAAATGCTTCTCTCAAAAGTCTTATTTAGTAAGGCACACAAGAACACACACTGGAGAAAAACCATTTTCCTGCTCAGTTTGTGGCAAAAGCTTCTCTCAAAAGTCACAACTAACAAGCCACACAAGAACACACACTGGAGAAAAACCTTTTTCCTGCTCAGTTTGTGACAAGAGTTTCACTCATAAGATAAGTTTAACAAAACACACAACAACACACAGTGGTGAAAAACCTTTTGCTTGCTCAGTTTGCGGAAAAAGTTTCTCTCGAAAGTCTAATTTAGTAAATCACTCCAGAACACACAGTGGTGAAAAACCTTTTTCCTGCTCAGTTTGTGGCAAAAGCTTCCTGCATAAATCAACGTTAACAATCCACACAAGAACACACAGTGGTGAAAAACCTTTTGCTTGCTCGGTTTGTGGAAAATGTTTCTCTGAGAAGTCTCAGGTAACTAGACACGCAAGAACACACAGTGGTGAAAAACCTTTTTCCTGCTCAGTTTGTGGTAGACGCTTCTCTGTAAAGTCAACGTTAACATGTCACACAAGAACGCACAGTCGAGAGCAGCCTTTTTCCTGCTCAGTTTGTGGCAAAAGCTTCCTGCATAAATCAACGTTAACAATCCACACAAGAACACACAGTGGTGAAAAACCTTTTTCCTGCTCAGTTTGTGGCAAGAGTTTCTCTCTAAAGACAAATTTAACAATCCACACAAGAACAAACAGTGGTGAAAAACCTTTTTCCTGCTCAATTTGCGGAAAAAGTTTCTCTCAAAAGTCACAATTAACAGCGCATTCAAGAAAGCACGCTGTAGGAAAACCTTTTTCCTGCTCAGTTTGTGGCAAGAGTTTCTCTCAATATACACAGTTAACAAGCCACACAAGAACGCACAGTGGAGAAAAGCCATTCAGTTGCAGCGTTTGTGCTAAAAAATTCTCCACGAAACAGAGTGCTGAGAGACACAATTGTGCTGGTGAGAATTGCAGCGATCGTTCAAGCTGATAAAAAAAAGACAAAAAAAACTGAAGGAACTGACTGTTTGCGGTAAGATGGAAATGTGATTTTGAATAAAATATAAATTTAATTTTACAAACTTCTTTTATTGACACTAAGCCAATGTGATCAGTGTCAGAAAAACCAACGTGTCTGATGATGAGTTTTTTTTGTTTTCATATCTAACATTATCAATGAAATTAATTACCCTTGCAGAGAACATTTGTTAACGTTATGCTTTTCAGTTGTCTTTTTCATCGTACTTAATGGAAAAGGTGTGAGAAGAAATGGTGCTTATGAAATCGGTGCCTTCCACAAGCATCAATAAAATCACTTGTTCCACTTGCTCAACTGGCCTTCATTATGCTGTGTAAAAAGGTGAAAAACTGAACTAGAAGTTGAACTATAAAAAGAACCAGACAGAGAAACGCAAATCGTCTCAGTTTCTCTCAAAGGCAGTTCAGTTGAATATGTTTGTCAAGTTCATATTTGGGAACTGTCAGAGAAGTTTCTGCAAAACAACTGGACAAGCCTTCTGACTGTACAACTGAATCTACCAGCCAAAATTGTCTTTGTCACTTGCGAGGACCTCTCAGTGAGAAGGCCCAGAGAAAAGTTTTCCCACTCCTGTGCGGCGTTTTATTGAAGCACAGCAAAGTGTGACCCACGAAATATGTGGTCACGGTTTGGTTCATTTGGGATGGTTGATGTGAAGGGAAATCCATTTTCCAGGTTGATTTGAAACGTGTGCGTGTTTCGACAGCAGAGGGCAGTAAAGGAACAGCACAGTAACAGCGATGTGATTGTATCTTCACAACAGGCTGCAGTAAAGTGGTGCTGTGTCGTAGTTTCTATGAGTTCACAGTTCTGACAAGATCCGTTGAAAAGGCAACAATGATCTCCGTTCTCATCATTTTTCCTGCATTTGCAGGATTATTATCTGTCAACACGCCTGCCAATCTGGGGCCTGGAACAAAAGCAATTTTCATAAGTAAACTCAAATAATGGAAAAACATGAACACTTTGACTTCATCACACCCGTCCACACTCTTCCTGTTGTTCGAACGGTTTCAGCTTACAAGACATGTTTGGGTCACACTTCTGTTAAATGCGAGCTAAACGGTTTCCTGTCGAAAACGGATCAAGACGTGCATCTGTTTTGTGGCTTCCTGGTAAACTGCCAGCATAGTAAAGGATTTGATACATTTGACTATAAAGGATTTTATACGATTGACTACAAGTTAAATGTATTCAGTTTAATGCAAGAAAGATTTTTATTGACTGGCCTTTAATTCAATGTACAATAAAAGGTCAGATCAGGCTGTGTGAAATGCATAGGTGGCAGATGTTTTGTACAGGACGAGCCGCACTTCTGAGAACTGGGTGTGCTGACGCAGAATGTTCCAGACATCAAGGCGCTGTTGTGTGAGATAGGTAAAATGGTGACCGCAAAAGCAGAATAACAGATCCAGTGGCTCATTGGCAGTTGAGCACAAACAACTGCCTTGGCGCGCACATGGGAAGAGCCGACACGCCATCCTGCGGGGAAGACAACCAATAAGAGAAAGCTAAAGTTAGCTGCAGATGACACATAGCAAATAGGAGAGTAGTAGGATGTCTTTGCTTTGTTTGTTGAAATGTATAAATGATCCTGGGCAACTCAGGGGGGGGGCACAGAACGTGCACCGCCGGAGTAGGAGCTTGAGGAACTGGCAAGGGGCCGGCACTCGGGGCGGCAGCAGGCGAGGGGCCGGAACGGGAGACTGCAGCTGTCGAGGAGCCGGAACGGGAGACTGCAGCTGTCGAGGAGACGGCACTGGGGGCCTCATCCCTATCAGTCTGCCGCCATAGGGATTTAGGGGAACGAGGGACCGAGACTACAGGTGCTGATGAACGTGGTCTACAAAATGTGGGTGGAACGGGACAAGGTGCAGAAAATGATAGTGGACGAGGTGAACAAAGCGGCTGTGAAGAATGTGCCTCAGGGTGTGAAAAGCGGGTGTTCCGATGACTGGTGGCAGTTCCTTTACTTGGGAACCGTCGTTGACCACCCCGCGGAGGTCCGGGATAGATGGCCAAACGTGTGCCCAAGTAAAGGTCTGATGGACTAGACTCAAAGGAATCAAAAGAAAAAGGTAACAAAAACTAATAGTGGGTAGGAAACTGACTGGGCCTAACAAAATCTGTGTCGCACTGGGAGTCTAGAAGGTTGTAAATGTATTCAAAATCAGAATCTACAAAAATGTGGGGAGGTGAAATGGCTGGGTGCTGTGAGTCATAACTAGACGAAGAGGGAGAAACAGGCGTGGAATAAAAAGCACGTGAAGGGTTTGGGGTTGGTTGACAGGCTGAGGGGGGGTACCAGCTAGAGCGGCGACGGCGAACTCGTCGGCGTGTGCTTCCTGCTGGATCCGTTGTTGGTTAGTCCATTCTGTCATGTTGCGCTGGAGGTTGAGGAGGACCCAAACGCAGGGAAGCGAGGAGTGGGAAACTTAAAGGGTATTCATTAAACAAAAATAAAAGGCCAAAGTTGGAAGGGAAGGCATTAGCACTTTGGAGGAGAAAGTGCGAGCCGTGAGGGACTGGCCTACTCCCAGCAACCCGCGTGAACTGAAGAGCTTCCTTGGGCTGGCATCCTATTACAGGCGATTCGTGCGGGGTTTCTCATGTCTAGCTGCACCGATTTTCTACCTGCAGCGGAAGGACACTGATTTTGATTGGACTCCCGAGTGCAGACGGGCCTTCATTCTCGTCCCCCCAGATGCCAACCTGCCGTTTGTCCTGGACACTGATGCCAGCAATGTCAGAATTGGGGCGGTTTTGAGTGAAGTGGGGGCAGACGGGGAGAGAGTAGTGGCATACTTCAGCAAAACCTTGAATAAGGCTGAACGGCGTTATTGTGTCACACGAAGGGAACTGCTGGCAATTGTGAGAGCCATTAGCCATTTTCGATATTGTCTGTCGGGTTTCCCCTAATTGTACACACTGACCATGCGGCACTCCAGTGGCTATTGTCTTTTAAGGAGCCTGAAGGACAGATTGCACGCTGGCTTGAAGAACTGGCACCATATGTCTTCCAAGTGGAGCACAGGACTGGAAATTGCCATGCCAACGCTGACGCTATGTCTCGACGCCCTTGTGCTCTTGCTGGCTGCCGCTTCTGCGAGAACAGAGAAACCCGAGAGAAGGAACTTTGTGGTGATGAGCAAAGTCCCGCGCATGATCATGTCAACCCCATATGTAGGGAGGTCAAGGTTGTGGGGGCACCTGAATGCAGGAAGCAGCAGCAACAGGATGTTGACCTCCGACCTGTATTGCAGGGTCAAAACCCAAAGTGGGAGGAGGTCGCTAGATACTCGCCTGCCACTAAAGGACTGTATTCAAAGATTGGGACTCTTTAGGTCAAGGATGGGGTGCTCCAGAGAGCTTGGAAGGAGCCTGCTACTGGTGAGGATAGATGGCAGGTGGTCATCCCCAGGGCTCTGAGAGAGGCTGTGTTGAAAGCTTCTCATGGGCCTGCAGGGGCAGGACACATTGGTGTGTCGAAAACACTTCGCAGACTCCGGCAAAGTTTCTATTGGAGCCAACTAAGGCGAGATGTTGAGGACTTTTGTCGCCGTTGTGACCTCTGCACAGCGCACAAGGGTCCACCAGGCCGGTCTCGTGCCCACCTCCAACAGCTAGCAGTGGGCGCGCCGATGGAGAGGACATAATGGGCCCATTTCCACACACTGACAAAGGCAACCGTTATGTCTTAGCTGGTCTGGACTATTTTACGAAATGGCCAGAATTATATGCCATCCCCGACCAAGAAGCAGAGACTGTTGCAGACGCGCTGGTTGAAGGCATGTCTACAAGGTTTGGGGCAGCTGAGGTCATTCACAGCGACCGAGGGAGAAACTTTGAGTCGGCTGTGTTCACTGCAATGTGTGAGCGACTGGGCACGAGGAAAACGCGCACCACACCTCTGCATCCTCAAAGTGATGGGCTCATTGAGCGCTTTAACAGGACCTTGGCAAAACAACTCGCAATTCTCACAGCGGAGCACCAACGAGATTGGGACAGGCATCTCCCTCTGGTTTTGTGGGCCTACAGGTCCGCTGTACAGGATTCCACTTCATGTACACCTGCCCTGCTCATGCTGGGGCGTGAGCTACGGACACCGGTGGAAATGGCTTTTGGCAGACCCCTGCCGGTGTCCAGCCCAAAAAGGAAAAAGGGCAGGTGTCCTAAATTGGACAGGCACTGGGTGGGGCCGTGTGGCGTGCTGGAGAGGATAGGAGAGGTGGTGTATAGGGTGCAGCTGCCACCTGGTGGCAGACGGGTAGCCCTCCACAGAGACAGACTGGCCCCATATAGAGGTGATGCCGTTCCACAGCAGCAGTCTGGGTCGCGGACACATTCACAGTGGGTTTCGAATCCCACCCCTCCAAGAGGGCGGATTGTACCTCCACTCCCACCCCCATAGGCGGCTACTACAGTTGAGGACTCATCGCCTGATGCTACATTAGCTGTTCCGAGCGGACATGCCTCGGGGCAACCTCAGCGACAGAGGAGACCACCGGGTCACCTCAGTGACTTTGTTGAATGACGCCCTCGGGACGAGGTTCTTGATAAAGGGGAGGGCAGTGTAACGACTTTGTAAATAGTTCAAGCGTTCTGTGCCTTCTCATCCTACTTGCCCTTACATGGCCATCCAAAACCCTCAAGACGAGAACAGATGTGGACTCCCCTTATGTTGCTCCTCGGCGCCATCTCGTCTAAACCGGGACCCATTCCTGTATATCCATCCCTTGATAAATCGGGGACCCCTGTAAAAATCCCTGACCTGACATAAACTATGTTGAGGCCCACTGCATTAGAATCGTAACTCAATGTAGTGGCGGCTCAACGCAAGATTATACATTCACCAGACCCACAGTTGCGCTATGTTAGAAGTAGAAATGAAGAATTATTACCGTCCATAAGTTACAACGTATGGAAATACAAATATAAAATGTTGTTGGGTTTCTCACCTGTTTCACACTCTTCACATTGCCAGCTTTCTTGTTTGTCACTTTTTCCTGTTTGCTTGTGTTTTGGGATTTTTGATTGGCTCTCTTCATCATTGAGGTCAGCGTCGATCTGGAGGAACTCAATGTCGGTGTAATGTGTGCAAAAATATACTTTATTTCTAAAGGGCATTTCACGTATATGGGTTTAAACTTGAATTGCTGTCTGTTTTGTTTTTTCAGCGTTACCCGTTTACATTAAGTACACTAAAGTCCATCAAAGGCTATTAATTACATAAATCCTACAATAAAGCATAACTTTAACTCTATTCATGAAAGTAAAGTTTAATTTAGGCTATTAAGTAACGCAGTGGTGGGCCTTCAAGGCCTTCTCTGTTGGCCGAACATAATCAATAAAAAAAAAAAAATCGTAATCGTCGCATTGATGTCATATTATAGCTGAGCGTTGTATTTTTAGGTGAGAGTTTTGAATCCAATCGGAATTCCGCTCGCTCGTCTTGCCGAGCAGGTTTCACAATAGCAGGAGCACGCATTATGCGTTCCGAGGCCTTAAGATGCAATTGTGCGAGCATCTCTTCTGTCAAAGTCAATGAGCTTTCATATTTGTTAGACGGTTGCGATAGCCAATCAGATCACGAGTTGGTTACAGTGAGCCTTCTCGCTGGCCTTACGCTGAGGGTGATGAACGCGTTTTGTGATTGGATACTCACTCGTGAGGGGGCAGCACTATGTCGAATCAACACACCGAAAGTCGTAATTGGCGGCCGTTCGAAAATCTGAAATATATTCTTGCTTTTTTTAAACCACAATGGCCGGAGGGGGGAAAAGCATGGATTTAATTTCAGATCCACTTGCAAGGACATTTTCAAGTCGGACCTTTCAAGAGAAGCTATATCGTCCAACACTCACTCAGTGGTGCGTAAGTGTGTTTCTGGATATTATTTGTCCAGCCGTGGTGTCATAAATGATGGTATTTTGATGTGGATTCATTCAAGTAGGACGAAGTTGGAATTCCCTGAAGGCTCAGGTGTGAAATGCACTGAAGTAACTTAAAAAGTAAAAGTAAAAAAATTATGATTGCTTAAGAATGTGCAAGAAAGAACTCAATCTGATCGAAATGTTGTGCTTTGACAAATGTTGATAAATAATGATATTTTCCAGGAGGTATTTATTTCTTTGTTGTTTATTCATTCAATTCTATACTTATTTCAATATTTGAGTATTATTTTTCTTTCAATATGTCGTATATTTTGTCTTTGAAGTGTGGGTCCTTGCTGCCTTCCGGAGATGCAGCCGAGCAAGGCTGGATTGGTGATGGAAAAGAACTGGTTCGAAAAAGATTTTATTCTCGTCACATGCTGATGTCAAAAGAAGTCTCCCCAAAAACGTGTGAGCCCCCTCTCAGACATTCCCTTCTTATAGGGAATATCCAAATAGGACATGAATATCTCATTTTCCCTTGTTGCATATGCATTCCCATCACGCTAGTCTTCGGGATTTCCCTCCAAAAGTCCCCCAGAGAGAGAGCAGATGCGTCTCCCCGTTGATACGACGAGTCTACTCGTGACCACCTTAAATTACTCTCATACCCTGGAAGGTCACTGACCTGGCGAGAGAATTGCCCCCACCATAAACAATGCTCAGGCCTATTTTCTCTCAGGGCAGTATCTGGTTACATCGGAACTTCAGAACCAAGACTGGTCACTTCTGTGAGCTCCAGTCCCTTCATAGTTTCATAAAGAGAATTACTTCCCATATCTAAATTAGGCCATTTAAAAATACACAACTTTTTTTTATTTATTTCAATGTATATTTAAGCTTGCTTATGTAATACTACAATATTTATTCAATTATTTTAATATGTAAGATTATCAACAATTTAAACCTTTTTATTTCACACTTGAATATTTCTTAACATATTTGTTCTTTTGAATATGTGTGCAATTTAAATTATTCCATCCATCCAGCCATTTTCTGCCGCTCATCCAGGGTCGGGTTATTGAATTAATTTTTCAGTATTTTTTATAATTCAATTTTTATTTCAAGATCACGACTCCTCTCAATTAGATCAATATTTATAAAATGTTTCTATATTTGTTATTAATTGAATTAAGTCTGTATGTGGTTTCCAATTTTACATTTTAATATTTTCCTATTTCACTATATAAATAATCCAATGTATAAAAATCATAATATAGCATGAACAAAAACATTTGGTACATTTGACAAAATGATAGTTTTTTTCCAAAGTGAGATTCTGCTTAGCAACAAACGCCAAACGCTTGATGGAGCTCAACCTAGAAAGTGTATTTAGCCAGTCAGAAATTTATTCAGAAAGTGTAATATTAAATATATCTGAGGGGATATTTGAAGAGTTTGAATTTTGTTCAATGGACCATACATATACGAGCCAGCCAAACACAGCGAGAAAACCAGCGCTGACTCCAGTCGCCATCAAGTTGCCAACTCCTGACAAAACCTTTGAGAGAAACTGAGACTATTTGCATTTCTCTTTCTGGTTCTTTTTATAGTTCAACTTCTCGTTCAGTTTTTCACCTTTTCACACAGCGTAATGAAGGCCAGTTGAGCAAGTGGAACAAGTGTTTTTATTGATGATTGTAAGGCAACGATTTCATAAGCACCGTTTCTTCTCACACCTTTTCCATTAGGTACGATTAAAAGGACAACTGAAAAGCATAACGTTAAAAAATGTTGTTCCAGGCAAAGGCAATTAATTTTATTTACATGTTTGATGAAACACACAAAAAAAAAATCATCACTCAGACACGTTGCTTCTTCTGGCACGGATCACACTGGCTTAGTGTCAATAAAAAAGTTTTGCAAAATTCAATATATCATATTTTATTCAAAATCAAAATTTACATCTTACCACAAAGAGTCAGTTCCTTCAGTTTTTTGTTTTCTTTTTTTTAAGCTTCAAGGATCGCTGCTTTTCTCACCAGCACAATTGTGAATCTTCGCATGCTGTTTAGTGGCGAATTTTTTAGCACAAACGCTGCAACTGAATGGCTTTTCTCCACTGTGCGTTCTTGTGTGGCTTCGTAAATGCGACTTTCGAGAGAACCTCTTGGCACAAACTGAGCAGGAAAAAGGTTTTTCTCCACTATGTGTTCTTGTGTGGCGTCGTAAATGCGACTTTTGAGAGAAACTCTTGGCACAAACTGAGCAGGAAAAAGGTTTTTCTCCAGTGTGTGTTCTTGTGTGACAAGTTAAATTTGACTTTACAGAGAAGCGTCTACCACAAACTGAGCAGGAAAAAGGTTTTTCTCCACTGTGTATTCTTTTGTGTGCTATTAATCTTGTCTTTTGAGAGAAACCTTTTCCGCAAACTGAGCAGGAAAAATGTTTTTCTCCACTGTGCGTTCTTGTGTGCCTTACAAAATGAGACTTTCGAGAGAAGCTTTTGCCACAAACCGAGCAGGAAAAAGGGTTTTCACCACTGTGTGTTTTTCTGTGCCCTTTTAAAGACAGCTTTGAAGTGAATGAGTCAGTGTGACATGCCCTTTCACCTTTGGCTTGCCCATCATCATCATCATCATCATCATTAGTATCATCATTGTCATGAGCGTCTGATAATGTGTCCTCATTATGTACTTGTGATGGCCCCCAGTGGTCTTCATCACCTTCTGTTGTCACGTGATGACTTGAGCTGCTGCTTGGAGGCTCCGCCCCTCTGTTGTCCTCACTCTCATCCTTGTTTTTATCTTCAGTCTTTATATGGACAACGTTCACTGGTGACTTGTTGATCTCCTCCTCCTCCTCCTTTTTGATGTGAGTCAAGTCTGGCTCCTCTTTCACAGAACAGAGATCGTATTCACTGACGTCTGTCGGACACAAAAACACAAACACACATTTGGTTTGGTCAAGTCAAAGCTCATGCGGTGACTTTGTCTTATATTGTTTCTACTGTGCTACCTTGACTTGTGCCTGCCGCATACGGAGCAATGCGTGCGACCCCAACTTGGACCGGACCATGGGGACATTTCACAACATTACGTCCTACGATGTAAACCTCCTTTTAGCAGCACAACAGTGATAAACGAGCATTTAAAAAGGAAGCACGTTGCGGCTGATGCCAGATTTAATTCCTGACAGTCACAGACGTTTCTGGAAGCGAGCTGAAGTTCGCACACACAGGCTATTGTGTGCGTCTGATGGAACACCTGTTGTGGGACCCTAACATATTAATGGGGGCCACTGTGGGCCATCGCAACATAATGTCATTGATAAAATAGGAATCCTTCAAGTGAAATATGTTTACAAGTATTTCTGTTAGGTTCGCCGGTCGGCGAGGAGGGGGTGGACCCAAAATGCGAGGAAGCCGGGATTAGGGTAACTTAAAGGGAATTTATTCAACAAAACGAAACCAAAAGGCAACAAGGTACTAGGGACAAAATAATAAAACAATGAGGGCGAACAAGGGCGCGACAGGACAGAACTGAACTAGACTGTGAAACGGGGACAATAACAAGTGACTACGAGCTATGATCAGGAATGACAGCAAAGAGTAACGGTGTCATGAGAAAAGGGCAAAGCAATTGCAGTGCTGTCCGCAAATGGGGCAATGCACCGACGCGGAGCTGTCGGCACGGGGTGGTTAAGTAGTCCATTGATTAGGGGAGCAGATGGGAGTCAGGTGTGCGGGGCTAAGGGGGAACAGGTGCGTGGCTGGAGGGAACGGAGAGCTGAGGGGAAACGCCCCTACTCAGCCTACCGGGGTAAACAAAAACAAGGACAAGGCATGGGACGTGAAAAATGACAACAAAGCCCTGCCATGACCGACACGGATCATGACAATTTATTTTTGCATTTAGAGATAGAACTAAATGTTCCTGGGCTTGTTGGTAGAAAAGGGGGTTGTGGCGTACTCCCTTTTTAAGCCCATAGTAAGCCAAAGATGCAGATGCATTCCTTGAAGCATGCGCTTGTTCACCGATGAGATCCATGCAACCCTGGATGGATGCATTAAATGTATTTTAAAAGATTGGATGGGGTGAAACGACGCACATATGCACAAAACAGTGCAGAGCCACCGGAGGTTCATTGACCGAGCCAGTAAAAATTTCATAAATAAGACCAATACGTACTTGATTTATTTAAAAAAAATTAATCCTTTGTGCTTAATCCACTAAAATTCATCAACCGCCATTGATCTTTTTGCCGCAGTGTGCACAGTTTTTGTCAAAAACGAGACAAGTCTGCACAAATGAATCACCCAGCCAAGATTGTCTTTGTCACTCGCGAGGAGCAGTCCGCCAAAGAGAAAAGCGTTCCCGCTCCTGTGCGGCGTTTTATTGAAGCGCAGCAAAGCAATTTGTAGATGTCAACTCATAAAGAATGGAAAAAACATGAACACTTTGACTTTATCACACTTCTGTTCAATGCGAGCTAAACGGTTTTCTGTCAAACACGGTTCAAGACGTGCATCTGTTTTTGTGGCTTCCTGCTAAACTGCCAGCATAGACACAACTCTGTTACCACTGAACTAACGTTTTCCTGTTTAAGAGGTCCATGTTTTTGTGACCTTCTATTAACCTGTAAGCATAGTTTTGAAACATGATGACATGACAAACTTAATTTCTTTCACAATAATATAAAAACTTTCGCAGATATTGCAAAAACAAATTGGAGAAGCTGTGGAGCAGAGCACAACATCAGTCAGACCCCGGGTCCACCATAGTGTCGAAATTCTGAAAATGTTCCATAACAGAGGAATTCGCAATGGGTGCTGAAACACCACACCCTGCAAGTCACATGGAGTATTCTACATCTGAAATTAACTCTGCCAACCGTCTTCACCAATGGGCCTAAATCTTTAGTATGATGATGCGCACCGATAGTGAATGTGATTTGTGGCTCAGCGAACAGAGACAATTCAGAGACCAGAGCAGGAACAGGACGTACCACCCGCGGGAGGATGGAGACCCTGGTCTCAGAGCTGCCCAGTCTACTGGAACGGAGGACAACATATGCTTCCCCCCGCGGTTGTGCACAGTCAAATTCAGTCCCTTCTGGAAATTCAGTCCCACTCGAATTCCAGTGTTTGTTTCACAGGTGCAGGTTCAGTCCATGGCAGTGACTCGGCCAATCTCAAGAGTCCCACAAGCATGACAGTATTGTTGCTCACTGGGATATGCAGAAGGAGCTTGCAAAGCGTGGAATATCTTGTTCCACCATCAAAAACTGTTGTCCATCAATCGTCACCGGAATGCCAAGACTTGCCGGTCCTTGAATGCTGAGGCTCCGCGGGCACCCCTATCGTGGAATGTGGTCCCAATCGGGTTGAGGCGTCAAGTGTGCGTTTGGAAGCCATAGAAGCGTTGTCGGAAGAGGGGGTAGCGATGGCGCCCCAGTGCTAGTGGACCTCTTTGTGACTGGCATGGTGCTGGACCACAGGATGGCACATTTCAGGAAGTGGCTCGGTTTGGACCACTCATCACCCAGTGACCCCACAGCAAAAGAACGTCCCACTCACAACCCATGTCTATAACCACCCCTACTTCTGTTACGTGACCTTGTTGACCGGCCGGTGCGGACAACAAGCCTGCGGTGGCAGCGGAAACGGAAAGAGCAGACGCAATGGGAGCTGCATGCGTCGGCTGCTGCATTAACTGCTTCCCCCTGTTTTATTTTATTTATTTTTCCCATATTCTTTTTTCCTTTCCCGGTGAATTAGCACTCTTGGCCCTCTGAACCCGCAGGTGTAACAATTCTTTTTCTCCATCCAATCCAATATTTTCTTTCATCGATGCAAAAACGGGGGTTCTACTCATACTGATGAGCAGTTTCTCATTGACGGACTGTTTCGCATGATGTCAGTAACTGGGAGGCGCACGCCCTCGAGGACGGCCACCCGGCACAGCTGTGTGGTGGTGACACTCTTGGACGGGTCACTGGCGGAAGCTTCAATCCATTCGCGTCTTGCGCCGTCTCCCATAAGAGCTCACAAACTTAATCCCTCATCATATTTTACAAATGCCAATTGGTTGTCTTCTGTTCATGATTCATATTCAATCCCCATGAACACGTCAACTATTCGTTTAGCTATAGGACTTGTTGTTATAATCCCCCCCAAAAAATCAGCACTTCTGGTGTTTAGAGTGGGAAAGAAGAAGCAACTCAATTTGACCTGCATGAGGACCAGAGGCTTCACTGGCGTCATCAGGTGGGTGCCCTCCTTCATCGGTGTTTCGTTGATAAACCCACAACACCTCAGGATGGGTTCAACAGCGACACCTGTGCGCCTCAGGTGTGCCCCCCTCTGCCTCTGCTCCTCCTGCCTGTTGTCAAAATTGGGAAGGAAGAAGAGTCCTTTACTAGGTGTTTGAAGTCTCCTGTGGGTCTTTGAGGGTGTTCCTCCTCCACTTTTCCTCACATTTGGCATCGAACAGCCCAAGTGGGGTCCTTCCTCTTCATCCAGAGCCAATTGCTGCCTCTCTCCGCAGCCTCCGACAGCAATTTCACAGCTTGTCGTTGGGCCTGGCCTTGGATCCCCATGCTTCTCAGGAGCCTTGTTGTTGATGTGGCTACAAATCCTCTGCACCCGACCTCCACAGGGAGCACCTGTGTACGCCAGCCACGCTGCTCTGCCTCTGCTGCGATGTCCATGTATTTCAAGCTTTTGTGATTATAGGCTTCATCCACTGCAGACTCCCATGGGACCGTTAGTTCCACGATGTACAGGAGTTTCTGTGAGGTTGACCAAAAGATCAGGTCTGGCCTGAGATTAGTTGTAATGATCTCCGGTGGAAAGATGATTTTCTGATCCAGGTCAACTTTCATTTTCCAGTCTCGGGCTGTGTCCAGGAGGGTTGTTTCCACTCTTACAGATGGTCTCCCTGGAAGTTGTCCTGCTTTCACAAAGGCGATTGTGCTTGGGAGTCCAGGCGCGTGGGGAGGGAGGGCATTGTTGGTCGTTCTCCTTTTCTCCAGTATGATCGCCAGTTGCCGTAGGACCTGATTGTGCCTCCAGGTAGTGGGGGGGCGCAAATTTATTTTCTTCTTGGTAGGGGGGGCGTGACAGGAAATAATTGAGAACCACTGAACTAATATAACCCCGTTTTCCTCAACCAATGAGTCAGTATTCTTTGAAGTGGATTATGTGCAGACTAAAAAAATTGTAATTTAATTTAAATCAATTTACTGTATATCAAAAGTCCCCCATAACATGATAATTCATATTCCTGTCATTTCCATTTCAAAATGTCAATCCATGAATAGAATTACCGTCGTACATCCGTCGCCAAACTGAAGTATGGAACATTAGATGTTTTTTTTTTTTTCGTTTTACATAACCTTTAACCTTGCATGTCCTGTTTCAACAAAATTGTATCTCTTATCAGTGTTAACGATTTCATCACTCAGGGCTTTTCCGTGTTGACAAATCACATTCCACGGAACATGCATTCATTCTTTTATGATCTTATATTTCTGTATTTAATTCACCGCTTCTTGCAATGAAGATTAATTTCATCCCAATTATTATGTAGCCAATTATCTTTCTCGTTTTAATTTTGCTTTAGTTATTATCCAAATTTTTAAACATTTTTTATGCTGCATCTTTCAATGCACACTAGGACGCACACGCGTTAGTTGAACTGATAAAACGGAATATTAATGCAATAACATTTGGGTTTTAGAAGGGGCAATTCTTTCTACAAAGTAGGGACTGGCACTGGTTTATAACTATCACCCCTTATCTCCTGCGTGGGGGCTGCCTGACTTCCTGGTCCCACAGTAGATGGTAGCCAGGTTTTTGATTTTGCGTGGCCTTGACCAGAACACGAGTAATCACAGGGTACGTATCTGAACAGCGGAGTCGAACCGGCCCAGACTTAATGCATTATTCTTGCTACGCACCAGCGAAACCGTTGGCTCAGCCCCAGGGGCCCTCCACACAACGGTATGCCTCGATCCTTACTGTGTTCCATGCCACAAAGTGCCCAATACGATTCGTGGAAGTGCGCTTCTCTTCATTATTTCTATTTTTAGCTCATAATTTTCCTGCTAAAATTTACACCCTGGCCAGGGTCTGTGCTCAAACTGAACTTATTCACGACTATGTTGTCTATAGCGATAGTTTTACACTTCTTATTTCTCATCTCTTTAAGCACAAGACCTTTCTTTTCTTTATCTTCTGCACATTTCTCCCGCACTAGTCCCCATTTACTTAGTACCTATCATCATTTTTTAAATTTATTTATTTTTTTATACTTTTTCTAATGTTCTTTTATAGTGCAGTTACTTTGGCATCTTTGAATGTCTTAATCATTATAGAGGCCTCTTGTTTAAACAATAATTGAAACTAACACAGGGACATTTTCCACGACCAATCAGCCAGCAGACCCACACGCACAAGCTCTCTTTGACGACGCCAAAAGCCCCGACCGCTTGGACACAGGCGCACAACACCCATTGTGAGTAAAAGCATCTCACCTAAAGTTCAGCCGGCCGGCTGTTGAACGCCTGCGCCCCAGCACCCTTGAGACCCTCAATGGAGCAAGAATCCTGTTTGTGACGCCAAAAATGGGGTATATTTTGTTGTTGATGTGTGGGTCTGGCTCAGCTTCCCTCCGGACAGGTCGCCGAGCATGGCAGAATTGGTGATGGAAAAAAATTCTCTGACACAGCCATTTTGGTTATTTTTGTCACGTGCTGATGTCAAAAGAAGTCTCCCCAAAAGCAAAAAGGGAAAGGTGTCCCCTCTTCTCCGGCCTTCCCTTCTTATAGGGAATGGCCACACCTGACATGAATATTGAAGGATTGTATTATGATTGCTGGCATTATTTTAAACACTTACGGGACAGAAGGTCAATTATTTAATTGAGCAGGTTCATATTTACTGAATATGTTCGACATTGATAAACAAAAATCATTCATCAAATGAAAGTAGAAGTACAGTGCATCGATAAGATTGACTGGGATTGTAGTCATGGTGTTTACTGATGCATTCATATGCTAAATTTGTATGACTAAGTTTAAATGTAAGACCTCAAAATTACACACATAGTATTTTCATGACCCACACTCTCATTCAGAACAAACAAATTCAGTCTGCTCAGGTCAAACTGATGACACCCCAGATAGCACTTCATGGACAAATACTTCAAAGCACATTCTCCAAATAGGCCATAGAAGATACAAACATATCAAGTTGGGCCGGGGAAGACGTCACAGCGATGCTATCAAGAAGACCCAAAAATATAATCTGATCTGGGAAAACATACACCACACAATCTGTACACTGACGAGATTAGAGGGGAATGTGAGCAGGAGAGACGGAGAGACTGCCCGAGAAGGTCAGCCTTGGACGTGGACGGGGGAGGGAGCAAGGACGACCGATTCAACCTACATGACCCTTGACATAGGAAACCTATAAAATGTGAGGCTGGGCTGAGATCAGCGCGCCATTTTTCGATAGTACTCGTCTGAGTACAGTTTCTCGTCAGAATAAGAAAAAGCCGCCCAGATACTATTTCCTGAACTCCAGAAATCGAAGAAACTAAAATATCGCAACCCTAATCAGCTGTTGTTGAGTCTTTATTTGGCCCTTTTCTTCTTGAGTACAAAAAACGAACACGCATTGGAGTAAGTTTGGCTTTGAAGATTCATTTACTAAATGTTTCTCATTTTCTCGGTGGCTCAACTTCAACAGTGGATATAAACATACACTACATTTGTCAGCATAGTTTTGAAACATGATGACATGACAAACTTAATTTCTTTCACAACATTTAAAAACCGGAATAAGTAAAATGTTAAATAATCAGTTCAAATTTTAAACTGAGGAAAAAAACACGGAGTTTACCCCCAGCTAATGGTTATTGGCATTTATTTTCTGCACTGATTTCATTTGCCATAAACAAATGTTCAGCGAACCGGATAGTAAAAGGCAATATTTAAAAATAAAACGGCAATAACCTTGAACGATTTCCCCAAACAACTTAATGTTGTGATGTATATTTTTAACGATAGAAAGTCGTTCTTTACAAAGCAAATGAGAGTTAGACGTGTACAAACCTGCTTTGATTGGCACAACACGAGGCTGGTTGCAAACTTCGTCCAGCAGTTGAAGATGTTGCTCGTTCTCTTCTTTTATTCCACATAGTTCCTCTTTGTACTTGGGTGTCGTTCTTTCACACATTTTCAAATGATAATTCCAAAAAATCCGCACTTGATCTCTGCTTGGCGATGAGTCATGTGCCTCTTTTCGTTAGCGGCTAGCAAGCTAACAAGTTAAGCTAACTACGCCGAAAAGCATCAACGCGCGAAGATGAGGTTATCGGGACACAAAGACTTAATGAATTATGTCGTAGTCCTTTAGAGTAGCACTGGACATTCTGTGAGAAATTTACAGTTAGTTCCACACTAAATCAGAAGAATTTAGCGGTGGACTGTTTTTGTTCCGGTGTGGATGTGGTCGAGGTCCTTCGGAAGCTGCGCGCTTGCTTATGACGTCATGCTTTAAGCACGTATTTTTCAAATATATTTCTTTGCCTCTGTGTTTGTTTTTACCCATGTCTGTTCTATTTTAATATATATTTTATATAATATTTTAATTCGGTTGATAAAAAAAATTAATAAAATAACTAAAATAACGCCACATTGGCGAGTAAACTGTGACGTCACTTCCGCCTTTGCCCCGAGAAGCCGCTGCTGCAAGAGCAGTGGGACGTTAAAGTTTCTCCTCCCGAACTTGCAACAATGCTGTGTTTCACTCGGGCTGCGAGATTGTATGAATATAATGTCTGCATATACTAGCAATGCCTCTCAATTATTTCACGCCCGCCCCTACCAAGAAGAAAAAAGATTCGCACCCCCCGCCCCACCATTTTTTTCTGTCTTTGTATAGTGATGTTAGATTGTCAAAAAAATATCCCTTAACTATGCTAAATTGCTAAGAAATATAATTTAGAGAATTATTATTGTGAGGATCTCGAAACTCAGTACTCTGTTGTGCAAATATTGATGAGATGATAAATATTTACTCAAACGTTTTTTGTAAAATCTTTATTCACTTTATTTACACCAACTGACCGGTACAAGATCGAAGGCTCATCTTCGGATATGCTGCCATGGAGATTACGGCCCTGGATGAGGACCCACTCCACTGAAGTCATCTTCCTGCAGCACTTCATTCAATTGACTCTTATATTATCTCATCTATTATCGCATAGCATCATTGTATGTGTCAAATGTTGCCCAGTTGGCATCCATTGCAGCCTGGTCATCCTGGAAGGGGGATTCCACCATCTGTGGTCCCTTCTCAAGGTTTCTCACTTTTCCCCTAATGAGGTTTTGTGAGTTTTTCCTTGCCCTCCTGGGGGTTAAGATCGGGGATGTCGATTGTGGCTATGTAAAGCCCTTTGAGACTGTCTGTGATTAAGGGCTATGCAAATAAAATTGACTTGACTTGACTTGACTATTCACAAAAGCAAACCAAACACAGTTATTAATACCAAAATCCATGCGATGTATCTAATTTGAAGTACTTAGCACCTGCCATGTCACTCAGGACTTCTTCACGCTTGGGAAACTGATAATGTTCTCTTATATGAAAAAAAATCAGTGCCTACCTTCTGCCAGGGAGTTGTGGGAAGCTACTAATACGTACATAATAGAGAAAAGACAAAAAGAAGAGCCAGGGGGATTTTAAACAAAAATTCTTTGTAAATAACATAAAGCAACAGCTTTAGTATGTTTACGATACGTTTTTTTTAAAATAATTTTATTGTTACTATACGTTTTTTTTAATGGTTACTGTAATGTTCCGTCTTCTATCTTAAGAAGTCACGCAGGCAACGTGATGCTGCAAGCTTGTGTCTCTTTATTTATTGACTTGCATTCTCGTCTATGTGCAGACACACTTGTTCGTCTGGTAACCAAAACACACATCGGGCAATACTGCCAACTAGTGGCCAATGATATAACTGCTATCATTACATCTCCCTTTCAAACGTTAAACAATGCCTAAGCTTTTTTTATTATTATTATTGTTTATTATTATTATTATTTTGTTTTGTTATCAATTATTTTCACTTCTTATCAATATCCACACATTTTTATGACAACAAGCAGCTCTACAACAATTTTAGCAACAATCACACAACATTAAACATTTTCAATCAGCCTGTCCGGTTGTCGTCTAACTCTTGTTGATCTTCGAAGAGGTTCAGTAATCCCAGAAATTGCTGGTGGTTGAGGTCTGTGCTCCTTCGATGTATCCACCTGCTTTGCAGCCTCAGCCGCATCAGAAGATTTCTTACAGTCCTCGGGAACCTTCAGAAGACTCCTGTTCCTCCTCACTCTTTGTCCATACTTTGTTTCCACAATGTAAGTTCTCGGTCCGGCTTCGATAAGGCAAAAGATGCATGCAGATTGTGCTCGATTGGACTTCATTTTCATCACATTTCTCTCTTATTGGTGATCTATTATTATACTTCCTGCTTCTGCGACATCCGATTTGATGACGTCATTTCCGGGTACTGTTTCACTCTGTCCTGTTTCTCATACAGAGTGGACGATTAAAGCATTGACTTGCTTACTTCACTTTTATTAACTTCTTAACTTTTGCAGTACAGTACGTTACTTCAGCCTGTTGACATAGGGAAAACGTCACTTCCTCCTTCTCTCGTCCGTCACTGTAATCGGCCCCTAAGCAACATAACATAACTAACAATAATATTGTTACATCTTTTCTTTTTTCAATTTGAAGCACTTCCTTGCGATGTCAACGTTGCACACACATTTTCATGCAGATTATGTATTCATACTAGAAAATTATGCCTAACATAACTTCGTCAACATAAAGCGTCACTTTCAGTGCATTATTTGTAAATTAACCCAAAATATATTAACAAATTCCAATCCTTCAAATAAATATAACATCTTCTTTCTATTATGTTGGCTCCAAAACATTATGTAAAACATCTTGTCAGTATTATCCAACCCCCCAACCAGCAAACAAATTATACCTTGACATTTACAGTTTTTTTTTTTTTTTTTTTTTTTTTTTTAACATAAATATCAAAAACCTCTTTCCCTTTTTTTTTTTTTTTTTTTCCAACATAAATATCCCAAATCTTCTGTCTTCACTGCGTGTAGTCCTCCAAATATCTAGGCTTAAACACCTGACGACCTGGTCTGGTGACAACTTTGGTTTGGTCCCTGGTGCCACACTGCTGGGTTGCATCCACACAGTCTGAAGTCCCCTGAGTCCCACTCCTCGTTGACGTGACAGATCCTGTATCATGGTCTCGTCTAAGATGTCGTCGATTCCTCCTCACAACTCCTCCAGAGTCCAGCTTCACCTCATAAGATCTGTGATCCACCGGTCCTACTACTCGTGCAGGTCTCCAGACGCCACGAAGATCGAAAGGCTGGACCCTCACCTTGTCTCCATTTTTCAGGGCATCCAAATTTTTAGCGGTGCGGTTGTAATATTTTCCTTGACGGTGTTGGTTGTGTCTAATTCCTTGCACATTGTTATGCAGCTCCGGTTCTAGCAGAGTATCTCTTGTAGGGAGCAGTGTCCTCGTCCTCCTGTTTAGCAGTCTCTGCGCAGGGCTAGTTGCAAGACCGTGGCTCGGTGTGTTGCGATGGTCCAATATTGCCAGATAAGGGTCCCGTCTAGCCATTGCAGCTTTCTTCATGAGACATTTGGCTGTTTTTACTGCAGACTCTGCCTTTCCATTGCTCTGGGCGTAACCAGGTGATGATGTTCTGTGTGTGAATTCCCATGCCTGGCTAAATCGTCTAAACTCTTGGGAGGTATATTGTGGGCCATTATCTGATACCACAATATCCGGAATCCCTTGTCGTGCGAAATTTGCTTTGAGTTTTCGTATAACGGTGGCGCTTGTAGTGTCTGGAAGATAATCTACTTCCCAGAAGTTGGAATAATAATCCACAGTTATTAAGTAGTCCTTGCCATGGAATGAGAACAAGTCCGTTCCTACTTTTGCCCAGGGCCTGTATTCCATCTCATGCGAGTGTAGCATCTCCTTCTGCTGTCTGGAGTCCACTGACCTGCATACATCACATTTTAATATAAAGTTCTTTATTTGTTGATTCATTCCCGGCCAGTATACACAGTCTCTCGCACGTCTGAGACATCCTTCAATCCCGAGATGAGAAGAGTGGATGCGACAAGTCATAACCCTCCAGAGTGCATCAGGAATCACTGCTCTCTCTCCTTTGAAAACAATTCCATCCTGATGACTTAACTCATCCTGAAATGAGTAGAAATGTTGGAGATCCGCTGGGATGTCTTTTTTGTTCTTTGGCCACCCTTTTTGGATCAGATTTATCAGCTGTTGTAATTTTTTATCTTCTTTTGTCGCTAATCGAATTGAGGTGAGTCTTTCAGTCGAGATGGGCAGGTGCGCAATCATATTAACAGTTTCCACCCCAGACTCCATGTCCACTTCCTGACAGTCCGGTAAATATGCTCTGCTCAAAGTATCGGCTACCAACATGTCCCGGCCTGGTTTATAAGTCACATATATATTGTACTTCTGTAGCCTGAGCAACATTCGTTGAAGCCTCTTTGGTGCACTGAGCAAAGGTTTTTTTGTGGATGTTTTCCAAGGGCTTGTGATCACTTTGGACGGCCACCTCTCTTCCATAGGTGTACTGGTGAAATTTCTCCATTCCAAATACAATTGCGAGGCATTCTTTCTCTATTTGAGCGTAGCCCCTCTCAGTTGGTGTCATGGCTCTGCTACCATATGCCACTGGCTTTCCATCCTGCATGAGGGCAGCTCCCAGTCCTGTCTCGGAAGCATCACACTGCAGCGTCAGAGCTTCTCGCTGGTCGTAGTCTTTCAGGACTGGAGCGTTGGCTATCTTTTCTTTCAGTCGCTCAAATGCCCCTTCCTGGACTTCTGTCCATTCCCACATGTTTTCTTTATGTGTCAGTTGTCTCAAAACTTCACAGTCATCTGACAAGTGTTCATAGAATTTTGATAGGTAATTTACCATACCCACTAGTCGCTGTACTCCTTTCACATCAGAAGGTCTCGGCATCTCCCTGATGGCTCGCACTTTCTCTGGGTCTACACACAGTCCCTCAGCTGTCAGTAGGTGTCCTATATAAGGTACTTTTGTTTGTCGCAGCTTGAATTTGTCCTTGTTTAGTTTTATGTTTTTCTCTGTGCACCTCAGTAAGAAGCGTCTCAGTTTCACATCATGGTCTCGGATAGCTTCCTCCTGGGTTGTCCCTTCTCCTGTAATTAATATATCATCAGCAATGATGTACGTTCCAGGTAGGTTTTCCAGTGCATGTGTGAGTTTCCTTTGAAAGATCTCTGGCGCTGGGCTTATGCCCATTGGCATCCTGAGCCACCTAAAGCGTCCAACTGGGGTTGAGAAGGTTGTGAGATAACTTGACTCCTCCTCAAGTTTAATGTGCCAAAATCCATGTTTTACATCACAAACGGTGAATACTTTTGCATTTGCAAGTTCGGGTAAGATGTCATCTATTGTTGGGAGTGGAAAATGGCTCAGTTTAAGTGCTCGATTCAACGGTTTGGGGTCAATGCAGATCCTCAACTTCCCACTCGGTTTTCTCAATGACACCATGCTACTAATCCAGTCTGTACTTCGTTCCACGGGTGCAATGATTTCTCTTTTCACCAGTTCCTTTAGTTCCTCCTTGAGGGGTACCATCATTGAAACTGGCACTCTGCGCTTTGGCAATTTTACTGGTGGTATACTATTATCTATTTCAATCTTGTATTCTCCTTCCATACAGCCATCACCAGAAAAAACAGTAGAAAATTCTGTCTCTATCATTTCCATCGTCAATATTTTGTTGCAAAGTTCATCTTTTGCGACAGACATCACTTCTTTTGTTACTATGCTGTCCACTGTCATGATGTTCTCATATTGAACCTTTATCAGCTTCATGTCTTCACTTGCCTTTCTGCCCAAAATTGGAACACCTCCTTCCATGTCCACAACTTGAAACAGCACTCGGTAGAGTTTGTTATTCCTCGGGTCCCTTATTTTGACTCGACACAGGCCCAATGGACTCATTTTTGTTTTATTGTACATTACCAGTACCTTGTCAGAATGTTCCAGCTTTACATCTGGGTTTAGGTGATGCACAGGAATGACATTACAGCTCGCTCCACAGTCTATTTGAAATTTAACTTGTGTAGTGTCAATTAGCATACCAGCAAAGAGTTGTTTTTCTGGAGTATGTCTGTCTCCAATTTGGTTCAGGTTCTCTTTTGTCTCAACGATGTGGGTTATCATCATAATATCTTCATATTCTTCTTTATCTTGCTCTTGAATTGCATTCACAGCTCTATCATTTTTACCATGTGCATTTTTTTGTCTTACACATAGCAGCAAAATGATTATCCTTCCCACATTTTTTACACTTTTTTCCAAAAGCAGGGCACTTCTTCTTATTCCACTCATGCTTCTTGCCACAAAACTTACAGCAAACATCACCTCTGCTTGCTTTTTCTTGTTTGAGTAGATGCACTTCCTCCTCTGACTGCCCTTGCAGTGTTTTACAATTTTCTCGTGACAACTCTGTTGCTCGACAAATCTTCATGCATTTTTCTAATGTCAGATTGTCTTCTCTCAGCAGTCTTTCCCTCAGCGCATTGTCGTTTGTGCCACACACGATTCTATCTTTTTCCCTCAGCGCATTGTCGTTTGTGCCACACACGATTCTATCTTTTATCAATGAGTCTCTCAGCTGCTCAAAATTGCAGGTGCTGGCCAAAACTCTCAATTCAGTAACGTACTTGTCCACATTTTCGCCCGGTGTCTGATCTCTCATGAAGAATCTGTATCTCTCCACAGTCTCGTTTAACTTAGGGTTACAATGTTCGTCGAATTTTCTCATCATCTCCCTCACGGTAGTTCTTGCCGACACATCATCCATCAACAACGTGTTCAACAGTTCTCTACCTTCTTCGCCTATGAGGTAATGAAACAGCTTGCATTTCGTGGATTCCTCCGAGTCCGGCATTGTCAGGTCCACATACAATGTGAATTCCTCTTTCCACGCTTTCCACGTCTTCGTCAAATTGTTTGAATCCAAAGCCAGAATCAGCGGCGGTCGCAGTCCTTCCATCGTAGCGACTGTCCGTAGTTAGCTTCCGTGCTAACAAGCTAGCGATCCTTTCAACACTCTCTTCCCGTCGCCAGTTATGACTCACGCGCTGCCACCATGTTTCACTCTGTCCTTTTTCTCATACAGAGTGGACGGTAAAAGCATTGACTTGCTTACTTCACTTTTATTAACTTCTTAACTTTTGCAGTACAGTACGTTACTTCAGTCTGTTGACATAGGGAAAACGTCACTTCCTCCTTCTCTCGTCCGTCACTGTAATCGGCCCCTAAGCAACATAACATAACTAACAATAATATTGTTACAGTAACCATTCAACAAACGTATAGTCACCATAAAATTATTTTTTTTAAAAACGTATCGTAAACATACTAAAGCTGTTGCTTTATGTTATTTACAAAGAATTTTTGTTTAAAATCCCCCTGGCTCTTCTTTTTGTCTTTTCTATATTATGTACGTATTAATAACTGTGTTTGGTTTGCTGATGTTAATAAAGTTTTTTATTTAAACCGTATGAAGTAATATTTATCATCTCATCAATATTTGCAGAACAGAGTACTGAGTTTCGAGATCCTCACAATAATACTTCTCAAAATCATATTTCTTAGGAATTTAGCTTCGTTAAGGGATATTTTATTGACAAGCTAACATCACTATACAAAGACAAAAAAAATTTGGTGGTGGGGGGGAGCGAATCTTTTTCCTCTTGGTAGGGGTGGGCGTGAAATAATTGAGAAGCACTGCTAGTATATGCAGAAATTATATTCATACAATCTTGCAGCCCGAGTGAACCACAGCATTGTTGCAAGTTCGGTCGGAGAAATGGAAACGTCCCACTGCTGTAGCAGCAGCGGCTTCTCGGGGCATAGGCAGAGGTGACGTAAGAGCTGACTGGCCAATGTGGCGTTAATTTAGTTATTTTGCAAAAAAAAAATATCGACCCAATTAAAATATTATATAAAATATATATTAAAATAGAACAGCCAGGGGTAAAACAAACACAGAGTCAAAGAAATATATTTGAAAAATACGTGCTTAAAGCATGACGTCATTACCTAGCGCGCAGCTTCCGAAGGACCTCGACCAGATCCACCGACCCGTCCACACCGGAACAAAAACAGCCACCGCTAAATTCTTCTGATTTCGTGTGGAACTGACTGTAATTTTCTCATAGGATGTCCAGTGCTACTCTGAAGGACTACGACATAATTCATTAAGTCTTTGTGTCCCGATAACCTCATCTTCGCGCGTTGATGCTTTTCGGCGTAGTTAGCTTAGCTTGTTAGCTAGCTAGCCGCTAATGAAAAGAGGCACATGACTCATCGCCAAGCAGAGATCAAGTGTGGATTTTTTGGTATTATCATTTGAAAATGTGTGCAAAAACGACACCCAAGTACGAAGAGGAACTTTGTGGAATAAAAGAAGAGAACGAGCAACATCTTCAACTGCTGGGCGAAGGTTGCAAGCAGCCTGGTTTTGTGCCACTCAAAGCAGGTTTGTACACGTCTTACTCTCATTTGCTTTGTATAGAACGACTTTCTATCGTTAGAAATATGCATCACAACATTAAGTTGTTTGGGGAAATCGTTCACGTTTATTGCCATTTTATTTTTAAATGTTGCCTTTTACTTGTCGGTTTGCTGAACATTTGTTTATGCCAAATGAAATCAGTGCAGAAAATAAATGTCAAAGAATAACCAATAGTGGGGGTAAACTCCATGTTTTTCCCAGTATAAAATTTTAGCTCGTTTAACATTTTACATTTTCTGGGTTTTATATCTTGTTCAAGCAATTCCTTACGGAAGGAATTCTGCCTGACTCTAAAAAATGTGCACACTGCGGCGAAAACATCAATGGCGGTTGATCAATTTTAGTGAATAAAACACAAAATTTCTTTTTTTTTTTTTTTAAATCAAGTACGTATTGGTTTTATTTATTTATTTATTTATTAACTTTGTACTGGCTTCGTCGGGTGAGAGTCAATGAACCTCGGGTGGCCCTGCACTGTTTTGTGCACATGTGCGTAGTTTCACCTCATCCAAACATTTAAAATACATTGAATGCATCCATCCAAGGTTGCACGGATCTCATCAGTGAACAAGCGCATGCTGCAAGGGATGCATCTGCATCTTTGGCTTACTATGGGCTTAAAAAGGGAGTACGCCACAACCCCCTTTTCTACCAACAAGGCCAGGAACATTTAGTTCCTGGTCATAAAGTTCCTGTGGCTCTGGTGGTTTGCATCTCCCCCACAACTCATAGTTCTTGATAATTTATGCAAATGACAATGATGACGGAACAATGGGAGGTGTTGTTACTTTGTTATTCATTACTGACACCCTATGGCTGTTAAGCATCATTGCAGTTACAAAATAATTCAGGGAACTCTTATAATATTATGGTGTATCTTAGTCTAATTTGAATATGTATTGGATAACTTTAATATAAACAGTCATTATTCAAATATGTCAACATGACAGTCAGAGTGAAAGTGTTGTTGCTTAATGCTTATGTGTAGGGATTTTGTCTCTTCAAACATAATTTTGTTTTAAATTTGATCTAGAAACAGAAATTTTATTTAAAAAGAGGAAAAACGGGAATGTCGAAATGTAGGAGCAGGATAAATGTCATTTTGGGTAAAAAAAAAACAAACAAACGTAAATCATGCAATAAATAGCCACTCTGATTCCAGGGCCCCTTTAATTCTTTTAGGGATCCAGATTATAATGGAAGCAAAAAGTACCCACGATGAAACTATCCATAAATGCAAAATGAAATACTTGAAAACATATTTCGCTTGAAGGATTCCTATTTTATCAATGACATTATGTTGCGATGGCCCCCAGTGGCCCCCCATTAATATCTTAGGGTCCCACAACAGGTGTTCCATCAGACGCACACGATAGTGTGTGCTAACTTCAGCTCGCTTCCAGAAACGTCTGTGACTATGTCAGGAATGAAATCGGGCATCAGCCGCAACGTGCTTCCTTTTTAAATGCTCGTTTATCACTGTTGTGCGGCTAAAAGGAGGTTTACATCGTAGGACGTAATTTTGTGAAATGCCCCCATGGTCCGATCCAAATCGGGGTCGCACGCATTGCTCCGTATGCGGCAGGCACAAGTCAAGGTAGCACGGTAGGAACAATATAAGACAAAGTTGCCGCCTGAACTTTGATTTGACCAAACCAAATTTGTCTTTTTGTGTCCTGCAGACGTCAGACAAAATGATCTCCGTTCTGTGAAAGAGGAGCCAGACTTGACTCACATCAAAAAGGAGGAGGAGGAGGAGGAGATCAACAAGTCACCAGTGAACTTTGTCTCTATAAAGACTAAAGAGGAAAACAAGGATGAGAGTGAGGACAACAGAGGGGTGCTTCCTTTTTAAATGCTCGTTTATCACAGCTGTGCTGCTAGGAAAGGGAGGTTTACATCGTCAAACGTAATTTTGTGAAATGTCCCCATGGTCCGGTCCAAGTTGGGGTCGCAACGCATTGCTCCGTGTGCGGCAGGCACAAGTCAAGGTAGCACGGTAAAAACAATATAAGTCGAAGTCGCCCCCTGAGATTTGACTTGACCAAACCAAACGTGTATTTGTCTTTTTGTGTCATGCAGACGTCTGTGAAAACGATCTCCGTTCTGTGAAAGAGGAGCCAGACTGGACTCACATCAAAAAGGAGGAGGAGGAGGAGGAGATCAACAAGTCACCAGTGAACGTTGTCCATATAAAGACGGACGATGAAAACAAGGATGAGAGTGAGGACAACAGAGGGGCGGAGCCTACAAGCAGCAGTTCAAGTCGTCACGTGGCAACAGAAGGTGATGAAGACCACTGCGGGCCATCACAAGCACATGATGAGGACACATTATCAGACGCCCATGACAATGATGATGATAATGGGCAAGCTAAAGGTGAAAGGGCATGTCACACTGACTCATTCACTTCAAAGCTGTCTTTAAAAGGGCACAGAAAAACACACAGTGGTGAAAAACCTTTTTCTTGTTCAGTTTGTGGGAAATGCTCCTCTCGAAAGTTTGATTTAACAATCCACACAAGAATGCACAGTGGAGAAAAACCTTTTTCCTGGTCGGTTTGTGGCAAGAGTTTCTCTCAAAAGTCGTATTTAACAACCCACACAAGAACACACACTGGAGAGAAACCTTTTTCCTGCTCGGTTTGTGGCAAGAGTTTCTCTCAAAAGTCGCATTTAACAAACCACACAAGAACACACACTGGAGAAAAACCTTTTTCCTGCTCAGTTTGTGGAAAATGCTTCCCTCAAAAGGGAACTTTAACAGAACACACAAGAACACACAGTGGTGAAAAACCTTTTTCCTGCTCAGTTTGTGGCAAAAGCATTTCTCAAAAGTTCCGATTAACAGAGTGTAGAAAAGGCTGCTCAGACTGTGACAGCGGCTCCTTTAAGAGGGCGGAGTTTAGTGCTCCAACTCATGTGCGTGGGCGTGCGTGTATATAAGAAGGAGGAAGAGGGGAGAATCGTGTCAGTCTGTCTATCGAGCTAAGTTTGAGTTGTAGTCCACATTTATCCTGCTTTGAGTTGTGCGTGAGACAAGTAAGTTACAGCATTAATACCACTGTTTGTTTGTCTGTACAATCCACGTTTCACTGCTAATTAGTAACATGCAATGTTCAATGTTTATTATTTTCCTTTTAGAACCACACGAATTGAAGCGTCAAGAAATGTGTGCTTTGACTGCAACTTATTAAAAGACCTGAACCACAAGACCATACCCTCATTATTGGAGTTCTAACCGGACTCTCAACAGCGATTTGCATACTCCTTCCAGCACTAGTCAGTTACATATTTTTCAATGGTCCTTCGAGCCGGATGGCAAATCGCTGTTTGAAGATGCAGGACTCAGAATTAGCAGCACCTGGCGGCAAACCCAAACGATTGAAATTGGTGCCTTCCTGTATGTCTGATTATGACTTAAGTGGGCCAAGTGCGCTGAGTAAATTCCGAAGACCAGCTGCTCCTACTAGAGCATTACCAGAGGAGCACGTAGCTACGGAGCGCTCAACGAGTAGATCCCCATCACCACCGGCTAGCCAGGGCTTTGACACGGGAAATTTGAGGGATGTTGAGCACGAGCAGGGGTCTCAGCATTTCATGTTGCAAACCACCAGGGGGCAGGATGTCAACACACTCAGTGAGTTTAATGCCGCCCTTAAAGAGATGCGCCAAGAAAATGCTGAACTCCGCAAACAGTTTCAGAGCCTGATGACCGCCTTACAGTCCAATCCTCCTCCTCCTAACCTCCCACCTCCAGGCACATACCGCAGTGGGTTTGACGGAGGCAATCAACGCCCGACCAGAAGCCAACTGGACAATCCAGCCCACTCACAGCTTCAAGATCAGGCACGCGGGTCGTCCGGAAACCTGATACAGGACTTCTCACAAGTCAAAGTTTCACAGCCACCCGCAGATCAAGGATATAGTCCATACTACGCAGCCACACCCCCGCAAAGTGCGTCTCGTGCTGACATGTATGGCCAAAGGCATCCCGCTCACTCATTCAGAGCTAGTGACCCCCAGCATGAAGATTCATACGCTGGCAGAGATTCAGCCTTCCCCCGAGTGCCCTACTCTCATGTTCCACAGAGAGAGACCACATACAGAGGACCAAAGCCCACCATTCCCAGCCTCACATCACCAGACCCCAGAGGGTTCGCACGTATGAAGTTAGCCTTAGAGAATTTATTACCGCATGACGCCACTGAGAGATACAAGTACCAGATTCTCACTGATCATCTTAAGTGTGAAGAAGCCTCACTGGTGGCTGACTCTTATTGTAATTCCAGGCTACCCTACACAGATACGATGCTGGCTCTCACCAAGATGTATGGACAGCCCCACAAGCTTGCTGTGCAACGGATTGCAGCGCTAATGGATGGTCCAAACATACGTAGCGGTGATGCTAAGAGCTTTCGTTTATTCGCTCTCAACGTGCGCTCACTAGTGGGCATGTTAGAACAGCTGGGTCGACAAGGTCAGGTTGAATTAACCTGTGGCTCTCATGTCTCGAGGCTTTTAAGTAAACTCCCCCACGACCTCAATGCCAGCTTTAAAAGATTCATCCATCCACTTAGAGTTTCCATTCCGACCCTTTTCGAATTTGCTGATTGGCTGGAATATGAGTTCGAAGTCCAGGAAGACAGCATTACGCCCCCCAAGAGAGACGAGTCATCCAACAAGAGGCATGATGACAAGCGCGCTACTAAATCTTCAAGTAAGTCTGCTACTATCCTCCTGAACACTGAGAAAGGTTTGGGATCAAGCTGTGCAGCAGACCCACCTGCCTCTGGACAGTCAGCTGACAAGGCAAATACAATGGAAAGGAGAAAGGCCTACTGCCCATATTGTGATAATGACAAGCACTTCCTAAACAGCTGCTCTAATTTTAAGGACTTGACTAGGGAACAAAAGGTGACGTGGATTAAAGTCAATAAGAAGTGCTGGCGTTGTGGACGCAATCATCAAGCGGCAAAGTGCACGCTCAAAGCCCCCTGAAAGGACTGTGGCAGGAAACATCTGCTTGTGCTGCATGACGTGAACGAGAGAGGAAAGGAGGAGGAACAAGCACCGCATTCACCGCCAACAGGAAGCTGCCTCGTAAGCACAACCGACAGAGTCCTGTATGCAGACCGCCCAGTCTACAACCGGAAGGTGTTGCTGAAGATCAGCAAAGTCTTCCTGAGGAACGGTGACAAATCCTTGGAGACATATGCAATTCTAGATGATGGCTCTGAGCGGACAATACTGCTCCAGCCTGCTGCCAAACAGTTGTGCCTGGAAGAAGCAGAGTACAAATGGCCTGATTGGGAAACTTAGAATATGTAATGGAAGTTGAGCTGTCTTCAATTTAGTCTGCAGGTGGCTGGACTGTTAAATCACTCAATCTAACTATACGAACTCTAGTAAGAGGAAACAATTTAACTATTCGTATCGGGCAACTGATTTATAAAATACTTGTGAGTTACATCTTAGAAGAGTAGCAGTCATATGGAATTACATTAAAATAGAAGGAAAATATACACGTGGCGACAGCTAACAGAGGGATTTAATGCAGCAGAGTTGGAAATTAGCCAGTGGTAAATGATAAATCACCAGATTTGATCAGATGATTAGGCGATACATTTCTATCAATACTTTCTCGGTTGACAGCGGCATGGGAAAAGGAAAATAAATAAATAAATAAATAAAAATAAAAAAGCAAAACAAAACAAACTGTTCATTTGAGGCATCATTAAAGAGGGGTATTGTAGGCTTCCCATAGTTAGCTAGACAGATTAATTCTTGAGGAAAAAGCATTCGTGGATTGATTAGGAATGAACAATTTGCAGCTCGAACAGTGAAGTTGAATGACCACAAACTTTTAGTCGGAGAAATCTTATAGGGAGTTACAAAACAGGAAGAAATTATATACACTTAACTACTGTAATTAAGATCATGTGACAACACCAAGGAATTACACACAGAAAACAATAAAATGAACTAGAAAAAGGGGAGGCATGAACGTAGTAAATTGACGTTGAGGAAATACAAATAATTAAATAAACGAGTAGGAAATCAAGACAAAACAAAATAGAGTTTGACAACCTGCAAGAGAGGTTCGAGATGACAACAAATGAGAAGATAAACACATGGATGTGGGAAGAAAAAAGAACAGTTGTAATCCAAGAGGTATTAAACAGAAGAACTTGAAGATACAGCACAACTTTAGGTATTAAAGTTTTGTTAACAATTGAAGCAAACAAAAGGGGGGATTTGAACCATGTTCTAGGATTATAGGTGTAATTTGGAAGGCTACGGGAAGAACTTTAAACATACAATTCGATGTTCATTTGAGGATTAATTTGAGGAGATTAGAGCCAATGAGGAGGCGGAGTTGTTTTCAAGGTAAATTAGGTCTTGCACTTGATATCCATCTAATCTATTGGACTACAATGAGTTGGAAAGGAGTTGGGGAAAGCAATAATACTGGTAATGGTGGATTGGAGCTGTTGATTGAAGAAAATTAGCTCTGATTCTGTGAAATGACTCATTTGCGTGTGATTAAAGGTTTAGTGAGAGGATGGAAATGTGTCAGTCACTAGTGCAGTGTGTGTGTGTGTGTGTGTGTGTGTGGGTGGGTGGCCACCATTAAAATACACTTAGACTATATATTGAGAATGGGAGTCAATCAACCACATGGGGGATTGTTTAATTGATAAAAGGTGGCATGCTTGAAGAGGCATGTGTGAAGATATTCAAGTTCATTGAGATTTGGAGATGATGTGAACAAGATAAGAGGATAAATTCCTCTCACCTGGAACTATATACTGCATAAGCTGTGCGGTTCAACAAATGGGATACACTGACTGATCGGTGACGGTTCTTGACCAAATCTGTGTGGACGAATAATCTGGAAGTGGTATAGCTGATGGCACCATTTGACAACCAAATTAGTCAAATGGAGAAGGCCTATTGCGGTAATAGTGCTGGACACAACTGTACCAGCTGTGAATGACTTTGGACTGTATGAGAGGTGACACAGATGTCGACAATGAGACGAAATAACTTGGACAGTGACCCTATATATGGCATTCGTGCCAGAGACTGAGGTTGAAAGACAATTGTGACTTCGTGAAATGTTTTGTTTTTTAACCTTTTTTTCAGCTTGAATGCTCAGCCGTTGCTAAAGGAGCAGACGCTGGGTTGGTTATATGATTTATGTTGATTTTGCAGGTTGCGGATCACCTTCTGGGAGAATGACGTGCTGTATTTGTTCATTGTTAACCCTAACCCTTTATTTTTCATGGTTGATTGATTTTGTTGATGATGAATTCAGGCTGATTTACAGGATGGACACTGCTGATTCCAGTTCTGAGATTATGTGATGTTTGAGTTGTATGATGTGGGTTGTTGTTGTTTGTTTATTGAGGTGTGTTCTGTTAGAGCCGTTTCCATGTCAAGCAGGTTGCGGGAGCAGCTACTGGATGGAGAGTGATTTGTTTGCGTGAGTTGGTTCCAGTTGTGTTTCAGAATTCAAGTGGGTGTCCATTCCAGAAGGAGAGGCGGCTGGTCAACGAATTAAGTCTGGTTCGTCACGGGTAGGATGGTCTGGAATTGCTGTTCTGCCTGTTTTTATTGTTATTTGTGTTGACACATGTGGGGCATGTGTCAAAGGGGGGAGATAGATGCAGTATTTTGTTCACATAATTGTTTTTGCCTGTAAAGATGTTTAAGTGTTAACAGGACATATCAACAATGATCATGCTGAGGTGAAAGAGTTGAAGATTGGGCCCAGCAGGAAGAATGCAAGCAGAGCGCTGTGGTCTCACCTCAATCTACTGTGGGACCAGGACGTCAGGCAGCCCCCACGCAGGAGATAAGGGGTTATAGTTATAAACCAGTGCAAGGTCCTTTGTAGTCAGAAGTGCCCCTTCTAAAAAACCCATGTGTGCTTAGGCGATTGCATTATTAAGCAGTGTCATCAGTTTATCAAAAAAGCTAACGCGTGTGCGTCGTAGTTTGCATTGAAAGATGCAGCATAAAATATATTAAAAATTTGGATAATAACTAAAGCAAATTTAGAATGATAAAAAGATAATTGGCTACAAAAACATTGGGGTGAAATTAATCTTCAATTCAAGTAGGGGTGTTTTAAAGAGAGAAATCCAAGATCTTAAAAGGATAAAGGCATGATGCGTAGAATCTGACTTGGCAATATGAAAAGCGCAAAAGCTAAAGTGACAAATTACGATTAACTATGAGAGAAAAACTATAATGTATTCAGTCTTGAGGAAGACTGAATGCAGTAAAATTGCAAGAAGAAGGATAATAAACCGGCCTAGAGTGTCACAATGTACTGGAAACATAAGTTTGGGATTGCCCCTGAGAGTGAAATTCCTCTCTGAACCCCTCCTTTTTACCCCTGGCAGCAACTAATGAAACAACGATACTGATAAGAGATGCAATTGGGCTAAAACAGAACACGCAAGGTTAGAGGTCATGCCAAACAAAATACGTCTAATGTTGCAGGCTTCAGTTTGGTGACGGTTGTACTGAGGTAATTCAATGAATGGAACGGCATTTTGAGATAGTAATTATATGGGAATATGACGAATTGTCATGTTATGAGGGGACTTTTGATATACAGTAAAGTAGAAGTTTTTAGTCTGCAGATAATCCAGTTTAAAGGCTAGTGACTCATTGGTTGAGGAAAACGGGGTCATATAAGAGTTAGCTGAAAAAGAATAGCTAAATTATGGTTGATATGTTCAGGGGAATTAAAAGGGAATAATAAATAGAAGATAAAACCAATTGGCATCGGAATAGGTAAAATATGATGAGGATACCTATTGGGAGAAATAATTTAGGTTTGGATGATTAATAGCCAGGAATTTTTGTTTTTACAAGACAGACCTTTAGGGGATTCAATATAATTTAAAATAATTTATAGATGACACGTGCTGTTAATTGTGAGTTGATTACATCTAGTCATGGTTATGAGGGATTAGGTTAGTGAGCTCTTATGGGAGACAGGTTGCCAGGGCGAGACGTGAATGGATTGAAACTTCCGCCAGTGACCCGTCCAATAGTGCCATCACCACACAGCTGTTCCAGGTGGCCGTCCTTAAGGGCGTGCCCTTTCCCGTTGCTGATGTCATGCGAAACAGTCCATCAATGAGAAACTGCTAATCGGTTTGAGTAGTGCACACATTTTTGCGTCAATTTGTACGCCATCGATGAAAGAAAATATTGTTTTGGATGTAGAAAAAGAATTGTTACATTTGCGGGTCCAGAGGGCCAAGAGTGCAAATTCATTGGGAAAGGAAAAAGAATATGGAAAAAAAAAAAAATAAAAAATAAGTGGGGGAGCAGCTAATGCCGCGGCTAATACAGACAGCTCCCATTGCGCTTGCGCCTTCCGTTTCTGCTGCTCCTGCGCCAGGTGCTGGTGATGCAGCGCCACAGCAGGCTTGTTGTCCGCACCAGCCGGTCAGCAAGGTCACGTAACAAAAGTATGAGTGGTTATAGACATGGGTTGTGAGTGGGACGTGCCATTGCTGTGGGGTGTTGGGTCACTGGGTGATGAGCTGTCCATACTGAGACACTTCCTGAAAGGTGCCATCCTGTGGTCCAGTGCCATGCCTGTCACAAAGAGCTCCACCAGCGAGGGGGCGCCACCGCTACCCACTCCTCTGACAACGCTTCCATGGCCTCTCAAAGCACACTTGACTCCTCAACCAGATCGGGACCCCAATTCCGCAATAGGGGTGCCCGAGGAGCCTCAGAGTTCAAGGACTGGCAGGTCCTGGCATGCCGGTGACTGTAGATGGACAACAGTTTTGATGGTGGGACAAGATATTCCAGGCTTTGCAAGCTCCCTCTGCACATCGCAGTGAGCAACAACACTGTCAACCCTCGTGGACTTCTGGAGATTGCCCGAGTCACTGCAGTGGACCGACACCACACAAATGAAACTAACACTGGTATTTGAGTGGCATTACCAGATGGGACTGAATTTGACTATGCACATCCAACGCATACGTTGTGCGCTCCTCCGTTCCAGTAGACTGGGCAGCTCTGAAACCAGGGTCTTCATCCTCCCGCGGTTTGTACGTCCTGCTTCTGCTCTGGTCTGCGTGGCGTAGCCGCCTCCACTCATTCAAACCACCAATTGATACTTTGCATTGAACACTGAGTAATGATGATTTGGTTTGCCAGTGTGCATTCACCCAAAATCGAGGGTGAGAAATAGATCTTACATGATGATTATGTGTTTGTTATGTCTACCGGCGTTGCCTTGCATGTGCGCCTTGCTCCGGAGCAGGGGAGACAGTATGAATGGTCTACGTTCGCCTGCCACAAATCGCATTAACTGACGGCGCGCATTATCATATTAAAGACTTAGGCCCAATGATGAAGACGACTGACGGGTTTTCAGTTCAGATGTTGAATACTCTGTTTCGCTATCAGGGAAGCGTATTTCAGCCCCATTACAAATTAATTTGTTTTGGAACATTACCAAATTTCGCGACACTATGCTAGACAGGGAATGGGTCACTCGGAAGCGAAAGTCCTGTTTGCAGCTCTGCCGGAGGGGTTGTGGACCCGGAGTTCGACTGATGTTGGGCTCTGCTCCATGGCTTTCCCAATTTTTTGCTGTCTCTGCACCCTCCCCTATTTGACAGAGTCAGTGTTGGTACAGTTTGGGGACGAAGGGGGGCATTCCGGAGACGGTGGCTGTGTTGAAGACTGCAGCGGCCTTGGAGCCATCCATGTCCTGTAATGTGCCTATTTCTCATGTTGAGAATGATTTAATTTGGCACCGCAGGTGCTCAATTTTGGGTGGAGTGTTTCTGCTTGTTGTATTTCAGGTGGAGTGTAACTGGAGGTGGATGCAGATTGGAACCTCACTTAGAGCAAGCGACAAGGAGGACTCCTATGAGTGTTGTAGGATGCGGACATCAGATCTGTTTTTTCCTAAAGTGTTGCCCGAGACACTAAGGAACTGGCCGTTGAGGGGACTGTACACGTTGGGGCGAGGCCGATGACTATGGGCTGCGGGCCCTTACCAGTATTGTCCTGTTTGTTGGCGTGCTTTTCTATCAGGGCAATGGACTGTACAACACATTCACAAGCACACAACTACGCACACAGGAGGCACGGTGGAACATGTTTACTGTGTTTTGATATCATTTGTATTTGCTGCATGACTATTCTTTCATTTATATCGGTGGTGCTTCAGCATGTCATACGAAGCCTTCATATCCGTTTTCATGTTCATGGCTTTTGTATTTGTGGCAATCTGTAAACATTGTTTGTTGCTTAGTATGGGCCTCCCTCTTTTTCCCCACTCTCTACACGAGGGGGTTTTTTCCGACGGGGGCTCGGTGGATCCCTAACACTTCCGTATGGACTGCATCGAAATTTGCCTAATGTTAATGTCGGTTTGCTAAAAGAATTACCAGTCAAGGGGTAAATTTGATGCGACCGGGGTGGTTGATATGAGATCTTTTAAATTTTTGCGGTGGTGTGTAGTCCTGTGGGAGGTGTTAGGGTGCCATCAGGGAGTGATTTGGCATTATTAGATTATATTTTCCTAGTCTAAAGTTAACCTTAAGTAACATGCCTTGAGCATCATTTAGGATCTAGTCAAATAGGTTTCAAATTGTAGACATGGGATTGGCATAAAATGTTGGAATGAGATTTTTGAATTCATGCTGATGTCGTTTTTGTTTTATCTTAACTAAGTGTCGAGGCAATCTGGGTTTGCCTCGAAGGGGGGTATGTAGTGTATTTTCACAAGGTCTAACATATGCAACCCATTTTATGGCCATGACGATATTGTTGCTTTAGAGATACCAAGCCTTGTGCTGAACCTCCCTAAGTCATAAGTTACGGCCTTAGAAGCGAGTGAGTCTCACTTTATCTGCTAAGGGTCAAAGAGGTCATTCGGGCCCCAAGGAAGATGTTTACAGAAGAGGGGTCTGGCGCCAAGAAGTCGCATCTGGAAATGGGAGCTGTGCCTCGCACAGAGAGGCTGTTCGAAAAGTCAGCTAAGAGACAGCAGGATAAAAATGCATATGCAATAAGGGAAAATTAGATATTCATGTCCTTTGTTTGCCTTCCCTATAAGAAGGGAAGGCGCGAGAGGGAGAGACCTTTTTTTCTTTTGGGAACTTCTGACATCAGCTGAGATCAATAAAATCTTCTTCCAACCACCGGTGTGTGTCAGAAGTTTTTTCCATCACCAAGCCAACCTTGCCTGGCGACCTGTCCGGAGGGGAGCTGAGCCAGACCCGCACATCAACAACGAAATTTACCACACAATCTAAGATCAACATACAAAGACAGAAAAAATTGGTGGTGGGGGGGCGCGAATCTTTTTCTTCTTGGTAGGGGCGGGCGTGAAATAATTGAGAACCACTGCTGGTATATGCAGACATTATATTCATACAATCTTGCAGCCCGAGTGAACCACAGCATTGTTGCAAGTTCGGTCGGAGAAACGGAAACGTCTCACTGCTGGATCAGCAGCGGTTTCCGGGGCAAAGGCGGAAGTGACGTAGGGCTGACTCGCCAATGCGGCGTTAATTTAGTTCTTTTGTTAATTTTTTTTATCAACCGAATTGAAATATTATATAAAACATATATTAAAATAGAACAGCCACGGGTAAAAACAAACACAGAGGCAAAGAAATATATTTGAAAAATACGTGCTTAAAGTATGACGTCATTAGCCAGCGCGCAGCTTCCGAAGGACCTCGACCACATCCACCGACCCGTCCACTCCGAAATAAAAACACCCACCGCTCAATTCTTCTGATTTAGTGTGGAACTGACTGTAATTTTCTCATAGGATGTCCAGTGCTACTCTAAAGGACTACGACATAATTCATTAAGTCTTTGTGTCCCGATAACCTCATCTTCGCGCGTTGATGCTTTTCGGCGTAGTTAGCTTAGCTTGTTAGCTAGCTAGCCGCGAACGAAAAGAGGCACATGACTCATCGCCAAACAGATCAAGTGCGGATTTTTTGGAATTATCATTTGAAAATGTGTGCAAGAACGACACCCAAGTTCAAAGAGGAACTTTGTGGAATAAAAGAAGAGAACGAGCAACATCTTCAACTACTGGACGAAGTTTGCAACCAGCCTCGTGCTGTGCCACTCAAAGCAGGTTTGTACACGTCTTATTCTCATTTGTTTTGTAAAGAGCGACTTTCTATCATTAGAAATATTCATCACAACATTAAGTTGTTTGGGGGAATGCGTTCAAGGTTATTGCCGTTTTATTTTTAAATATTGCCTTTTACTTGTCGGTTTGCTGAACATTTGTTTTTGGCAAATGAAATCAGTCCAGAAAATAAATGCCAAAGAATAACCAATAGTGGGGGGTAAACTCCGTGTTTTCCCAGTATAAAATTTGAACTGATTATTTTCCATTTTCTGGTTTTTATATCTTGTTCAAGCAATTCCTTAGGGAAGGAATTCTGCTTGACTCTAAAAAATGTGCACAGTGCGGTTGATCAATTTTAGTGGATAAACCACAAAATATTACGTTATTTTAAAAAGTCAAGTACGTATTGGTCTTATTTATTTATTAACTTTGTTCTGGCTTCGTCAGGTGAGAGTCAATGAACCTCGGGTGGCTCTGCACTGTTTTGTGCACATGTGCGTAGTTTCACCCCATCCAAACATTTTAAATACATTGAATGCGTCCATCTTGGGTTGCTCGGATCTTATCATTGAACAAGCACATACTGCAAGGAATGCATCTGCATATTTGCCTTACAATGGGCTTAAAAAGGGAGTGCGCCACAACCCCCTTTTCTACCAACAAGGCCAGGAACATTTACCGTATTTTTACGGCCATAGGACGCGCTGCCTCGAAGGGCGCATCACCTGTTGGGGCGAGCTCGGCTGCTGTTAGCTCAGCTACAGCTCAGCTGCTCGCGCTAACTCAGCCGATGGCAACTCACTTGGACTTAATACCATAAGGAATTGCCCCACTTCAATGACAGATGCCATTAATCCATTGGGAATCACTGTCATTAACAATGACTCTAACCAATAACAGGTGTCTTGGCAAAAGTCTACAAGACAAAGTCAGGGGAGGGACTTCACTGGTCACCACACTCCTTAGAGTCACGGTTTCAAATCAAAACAAAAAAAACTCAGCATACAAGCAAACAATGAAACAAAGAAATAAAATTAACAACAAAACATGTATCTCTCATGCCATCAATAAACCCAAAATAAATAAAAATAACACAAAATGATTATAGCAATGGCTTCTTGGGAGCCACTCAGACTCAGCCAATCACATGACTGTTTAGAGAGATGTGCTTTGGGCTTTTTGTCTGTCATCTAAATCTGGGACGTTTCTTGCTTGCTATAACATAAATGATAAGACAGACTACAACATTGCTGACAGCTGCCCTTTTGTCCAGCTTTCTCCTTCACCATCACCCAAACACCATAGTCACATAATGTATAAGTCACGGTCAATAAGAAGCATAGATGACTCACACTTTGTCCAGCAGGGTGTGCTAACATGCACTCCAAACAGCCCAATGAGTAAAAGGGTTGATGGTCGCGAGTGATACTTAGTCCATATAATGGGCGCGTCGACTTACAAGGCGCTTTGTTTGTTTTGGGGAAGATTCGGGACTTTAAAGAGCGCCCTATGGGTCGGAAAATATGGTAGTTCCCAGAGTGAAAGCCAAAGATTTCTTCTCCCATGTGGCTTTTTATTGATGCAGATTTGAATATGCAAACTCATATAAAATGGACACACTTTCACACCCGTCCACACGCTTCCTTTTGTTGTAACGGTTTCAGCTTCCAAAACATCTTTGGTTTCCTGTCAAACACGGTTCAAGACGCGCATCTGTTTTTGTGGCTTCCTGCTAAACTGCCAGCAAAGACACAACTCTGTTACCACTGAACTAACGTTTTCCTGTTTAAGAGGTCCATGTTTTTGTGACCTTCTATTAATCTGTAAGCATAGTTTTGAAACATGATGACATGACGTGTAATTTCTTTCACACCGGGTCGCACGCATTGTTCCGTGTGCGGCAGGCACAAGTCATGTAGAAACAATACAAGACAAAGTCGCCACATGAGGTTTGATTTGACCAAACCAAATGTGTGTTTGTCTTTTTGTGTCCTGCAGACGTCTGTGAAAACGATATCCGTTCTGTGAAAGAGGAGCCAGACTTGACTCATATCAAAAAGGAGGAGGAGGAGGAGGAGGAGGAGGTCAACAAGTCACCACTGAAAGTTGTCCCTATAAAGTGTGAAGATGCAAACAAGGATGAGAGTGAGGACAACAGAGGGGCGGAGCCTCCAAGCAGCAGTTCAAGTCATCACGTGACAACAGAAAGTGACGAAGACCACTGGGGGCCATCACGAGCACATAAGGTCACATTGTCAGATGCTCATGACGACGATAATACTAATGATGATGATGATGATGGGCAAGCCAAAGGTGAAAGGGCATGTCACACTGACTCATTAACATCAAAGCTGTCTTTAAAACCGCACACAAGAACACACAGTGGAGAAAACCCTTTTTCTTGCTCAGTTTGTGGTAAAAGCTTCTCCCAAAACTCACATTTAACAAGGCACACAAGAACACACAGTGGAGAAAAAACCTTGTCCTGCTCTGTTTGTGTCAAAGGATTCTCTCAAAAATCAACTTTAACAAAACAGAAAAACACACAGTGGTGAAAAACCTTTTTCCTGCTCAGTTTGCAGTAAAAGCTTTTCTCTAAAGTCACGATTAACAAAGCACACAAGGACACACAGTGGAGAAAAACCTTTTTCCTGCTTGGTTTGCGGTAAATGTTTCTCTCGAAAGTCTGATTTAATAAATCACACAAGAACGCACACTGGCGAAAAACCTTTTTCATGCTCCGTTTGTGGAAAATGCTTCTCTGACAACTCGGCTTTAACAAAACATAGAAAAACACACAGTGGTGAAATACGTTTTCCCTGCTCAGTTTGTGGCAAGAGTTTCTCTCAAAAGTCGCATTTCACAAGCCACACAAGAACACACACTGGAGAAAAACCTTTTTCCTGCTCGGTTTGCAGTAAAAGCTTCTCTGAAAAGTCATATTTACGAATCCACACAAGAACACACGTTGGAGAAAAACCTTTTTACTGCTCAGTTTGTGGCAAGAGTTTCTCTCAAAATTCAGGTTTAACATACCACAAAAGAATACACACTGGAGAAAAACCTTTTTCCTGCTCGGTTTGCAGAAAAAGCTTCTCTGAAAAGTCACATTTACGGATCCACACAAGAACACACAGTGGAGAAAAGCCATTCAGTTTCAGCGTTTGTGATAAAAAATTCGCTACAAAACATAGTGCTGAAAGACACGATTGTGATGGCGAGAATAGCAGCGATCCTTGAAGCTTAAAAAAAGACAAACAAATGAAGGAACTGACTCCTTTAATAGGATGTAAATGTGATTTTGAATAAAATATGATGTATTGAATTTTGCAAAGATTTTTTATTGACACTAAGCCAATGTAATCATTGTCATAATAACCAATGTGTCTGAGTGATGATTTTTTTTGTGTTGACATCAAACATGTAAATGAAATTAATTGCCTTTGCCTGGTACAACATTTGTTAACATTATTCTTTTCAGTTGTGTTTTTGATTGTACCTAATGGAAAAGGTGTGAGAAGAAACGGCGCTTATGAAATTGCTGCCTTCCACAATCATCAATAAAATGACTTGTTCCACTTGCTCAACTGGCCTTCATTACGCTGTGAAAAGGTGAAAAACTAAACTAGAAGTTTAACGATAAAAAGAACAAGAGAAACGCAAATTGTCTCAGTTTCTCGCAAAGGTTTTGGAATGTCAAGAGTTTGCAATCTAATGGCGACTGGAGTCAGCGATTATTTGTCATCACAGACCCTGTAGGCCACCCGCCAGCGTCCCTGAATTTCACCGGCGGATCTTCAGCTATCCCACGTCTGACCCCAGATTGTTGTGGAATTTTCAGCAGTAAGGGAAGATCAATGAGATAGTCTGGAAAATAAATTGTCTTTTGAGTCAGTCTGCAGAGTGATCTCAGTGGGAGAAGTGCGTGGGAAGATACTGACGCACACAGGAAGATGAAGATTTATTTGACAGGAACTGTGTAATCTTAAAACTAGAAAAAAAACTACTTTTTCTGCATTGAGCCTACTTATCAGTCAAGGTCGTGTTGTTTTGGCTTCACAAAGGATCCTCTTGTACAAGATGCGAAAGTCACTTTCTTCAAAAGCAGGTGGCCACAATAAATAACAAAAACCTGACTTGCTAAATAATTTTCCATCACATAAGAATTGAACAAAATAGTGACACAAATATTTAAAAAGTAACTACAGTAACGATTAAACATTGAATACTAAATTATTACTAAAACAGTTCAATGAATCTTGAAATAAAAAATCACCGTAGTTTAATGAATAATGAAATATTTAAGTTAGTTAAGTTATAAACACTGAAATCATTTTTTAAGACTCTAACATTTAGAGAATAAAACAGTGACGTATTTTAATTTAAAATTCGCAACCACGTCGCTGGCGAAAAACCCTGTAAAAAGGCAAATATGTCGACATAAAGTTTCATTTTATCATGTCAACTGTTAATAGAGAAATACATTTGGAATACTGTCCAACCAACAACATGGTGTCAGATGTGAAAACAAAACCAGCAACAAAAATAAAATTCAATACATCTCTCAAGTTCATATTTGGGAACTAAAATGTTTGGTCATGTGCATCTTAAGTTTTTCTCTATGTTTAAAAGAAGATAAGGATGATTTGCATCGCAAATGGCGACATCTGTCGGTGAGTTGGTGACAGTGCTCAACACAGCCAGCAGCCAATCATATCACAGCGGGGTGTGTCCTGTTCTTCCGCTTTAGGGACGAACAGACTGCCATTTTCTCGAAGGAAAAAAACGACGCCATCTTTCATTCGTCTCGTCGAACAAAGAGAAGCTCACGAGTTATCGCCAAGCAAAGACCAAGTGCGGATTTGTTGAGATTGGCGTTTGAAAATGTGTGAAAGAACGACACCCAAGTACAAAAAGGAACTTTGTGGAATAAAAGAAGAGAACGAGCAACATCTTCAACTGCTGGGCGAAGGTTGGAAGCAGCCTCGTGTTGTGCTACACAAAGCAGGTTTGTACAGGTCTTACTCTCATTTGCTTTGTAAAGAACGACTTTCTATCGTTAAAAATATGCATCACAACATTAAGTTGTTTGGGGAAATGTGTTCAGGGTTATTGCCGTTTTATTTTTAATTCTTGCCTTTACTTGCCGGTTTGCTGAACATTTGTTTATGCCAAATGAAATCAGTGCAAAAAATAAATGCCAAAGAAAAAACAATAGTGGGGGGTGAACTCCGTGTTTTTTCCCGAGTATAAAATTTGAACTGATTATTTAAAATTTTACATATTCCGGTTTTTATATGTTGCTAAAGAAATTAAGTTTGTCATGTCATCAAGTTTCAAAACTATGCTGACAGATGTAGTGTATTTTTATATCCACTGTTGGAGTTGAGCCACCGAGAAAATGAGAAACATTTAGTAAATGAATCTTAAAAGCCAAACTTACTCCAATGCGTGTTCGTTTTTTGTACTCAAGAAGAATAGGGTCAAATAAAGACTCAACAACAACTGATTAGAGTTCCGAAATTTAGTTTCTAAAATTTCTGGCGTTCAGGAAATAGTACAAATACAGATATCTGGGTGGCTTTTTCTTAATCTCACGAGAAACTATAATCAGACGAGCACAATCGAAAAATGGCGAGCTGATCTCAGCCCAGCCTCACATTTTCTAGGTTTCCTATGTCAAGGGTCATGTAGGTTGAATCGGTCGTCCTTGCTCCTTCCCACGTTCCAGGTCCAAGGCTGACCTTCTCAGGCAGGCGGCAGTCTCTCCGTCTCTCCTGCTCACATTCCCCTGTGATCTCGTCAGTGTACAGATTGTGTGGTGTATGTTTTCCCAGATCAAATTGTTATGTTTTTTGGTGTTCTTGATAGCGTCCCGGTGACGTCCTCCCCGGCCCAACTTGATGTTTGTATCTTCTATGGCCTATGTGGAGAATGTGTTTTATTGTATTTGTCCATGAAGTGCTATTTGGTTTGTCATCAGTTTGACCTGAGCAGACTGAATCTGTTTGTTCTGAATGAGAGCGTGGGTCATGAAAATACTATGTGTGCAATTTTGAGGTCTTACATTTAAACTATGTCATATCAATTTAGCATATGAATGAATCAGTAAACACCATGACTACAATCCCAGTCAATCTTATCGATGCACTGTACTTCTACTTTCATTTTATAAATGCTTTTTGTTTAATCAATGTTTAACATATTCAGTAAATATGAACCTGCTAAATTAAATAATTGACCTTCTGTCCCGTAAGTGTTTACAATAATGCCAGCAATCGTAATACAATCCTTCAATATTCATGTCCGGTGTGGCCATTCCCGATAAGAAGGGAAGGCCGGAGAGAGGGGACACCTTTCCCTTTTTTCTTTTTGGGGAGACTTCTTTTGACATCAGCATGTGACGAGAATAAAATCTCTTTCTAACCAAATTGGCTGTGTCAGAGAATTTTTTTCCATCACCAATTCTGCCATGCTCGGCGACCTGTCCGGAGGGAAGCTGAGCCAGACCCACACATCAACAACAAAATATACCACATTTTTGGCATTTTGCTCCATTGAGGGTCTCAGGGTGCTGGGGCGCAGGCGCTCAACAGCCGGCCGGCTGAACTTTAGGTGAGATGCTTTTACTCACAATGGGTGTTGTGCGCCTGTGTCCAAGCGGTCGGGGCTTTTGGGGTCGTTAAAGAGAGTTTGTGCGTGTGGGTCTGCTGGCTGATTGGTCATGGAAAATGTCCCTGTGTTAGTTTCAATTATCGTTTAAACAAGAGGCCTCTATAATGATTAAGACATTAAAATATGTCAAAGTAACCACACTATGAAAGAACATTATAAAAAGTATATAAAAAAAAAATAAATAAATGAAAAAAAATAATGATAGGAACTATGTAAATGGGGACTAGCGCGGGAGAAATGTGCAGAAGATAAAGAAAAGAAAGGTCTAGTGCTTAAAGAGATGAGAACGAAGAAGTGTAAAACTCTAGCTATAGACAACATAGTCGTGAATAAGCTCAGTTTGAGCACAGACCCTGGCCAGGGTGTAAATTTTAGCAGGAAAACTATGAGCTGAAAATAGAAATAATGAAGAGAAGCACACTTCCACGAATCGTATTGGGCACTTTGTGGCATGGAACACAGTAAGGATCGAGGCGTACCGTTGTGTGGAGGGCCTGGGGCTGAGCCGACGGTTTCGCTGGTACGTAGCAATAGTAATGCATTAAGTCTGGTCGTGGACCCGGGGTCTGACTGATGTTGTGCTCTGCTCCACAGCTTCTCCATTTTGTTTTTGCAACATCTGCGAAAGTTTTATATTATTGTGAAAGAAATTAAGATTGTCATGTCATCATGTTTCAAAACTATGCTTACGGGTTAATAGAAGGTCACAAAAACATGGACCTCTTAAACAGGAAAACGTGAGTTCAGTGGTAACAGAGTTGTCTATGCTGGCAGTTTAGCAGGAAGCCACAAAAACCGATGCACGTCTTTAACCGTGTTTGACAGGAAACCGTTTAGCTCGCATTTAAAAGAATTGTGACCCAAACATGTCTTGTAAGCTGAAACCGTTCGAACAACAGGAAGCGTGTGGACGAGTGTGATAAAGTCAAAGTGTACATGTTTTTCCATTCTTTATGAGTTTGCATATTCAAATTGCTTTGCTGTGCTTCAATAAAACACCGCACAGGAGCGGTAAGGCTTTTCTCTTTGGCGGACTGCTCCTTGCAAGTGACAAAGACAATCTTGGCTGGGTGATTCATTTGTGCAGGCTTGTCTCGTTTTTGGCAATAACTCTGACATATCTTGTTCAAGCAATTCCTTACGGAAGGAATTCTGCCTGACTCTAAAAAATGAGCACACTGCAGCGAAAACATCAATGGCGGTTAATCAATTTTAGTGGATAAAACACAAAATATTAAGTTTTAAAAAAAAAAATCAAGTACGTATTGGTCTTATTTATGAACTTTGTACTGGCTTGGTCGTGTGAGAGTCAATGAACCTCGGGTGGCCCTGCATTGTTTTGTGCACATGTGCATCGTTTCACCCCATCCAAACATTTAAAATACATTTAATGCATCCATCCAGGGTTGCACGGATCTCATCGGTGAACAAGCGCATGCTGCAAGGAATGCATCTGCATCTTTGGCTTACTATGGGCTGAAAAAGGGAGAACGTCACAACACCCTTTTCTACCAACAAGTCCAGGAGCATTTAGTTCTATCTCTTAATGCAAAAAGAAATACTTTTATTTTACTTGAAGGATTCCTATTCTATCAATGACATTATGTTGCGATGGCCCCCAGTGGTCTGCATCAATATGTTAAGGTACCACAACAGGTGTTCCATCAGACGCACACAAAAGCCTGTGTGTGCTAACTTCAGCTCGCTTCCAGAAACGTCTGTGACCATGTCAGGAATTAAATCGGGCATCGGCCGCAACGTGCTACCATTTTAAATGCTCGTTTATCACTGTTGTGCTGCTAAAAGGAGGTTTACATCGTAGGACGTAATTTTGTGAAATGCCCCCACGGTCCGGTCCAAGTTGGGGTCGTACGCATTGCTCCATGTGCAGCAGGCACAAGTCAAGGTAGCACGGTAGAAACAATATCAGACAAAGTCGCCGCATGAGCTTTGACTTGACCAAACAAAATGTGTGTTTGTCTTTTTGTGTCCTACTGATGTCAGTGAATACTATCTCCGTTCTGTGAAGGAGGAGCCAGACTTGACTCACATCAAAAAGGAGGAGGAAGAGGAGGAGATCAACAAGTCACCAGTGAACATTTTCCCTAAAAAGACTGAAGATGAAAAAAAGGATGAGAGTGAGGGCAAAATAGGGGCGGAGCCTCCAAGCAGCACTTTAAGTCATCACGTGACAACAGAAGGTGATGAAGACCGCTGGGGGCCATCACAAGCACATAAAGAGGACACATTATCAGACGCTCATGACGATGATGATGATGATGACGATGATGATGATGATGAGGATGGGCAAGGCAAAGGTGAAAGGGCATGTCACACTGACTCATTCACTTCAAAGCTGTTTTTAAAAGGACACACAAGAACGCACAGTGGAGAAAAACCTTTTTCTTGCTCAGTTTGTGGCAAAAGCTTCTCTCAAAATTCAAGTTTAACATATCACACAAGAACGCACTGTGGAGATAAACCATTTTCCTGCTCAGTTTGTGGAAAATGCTTCTCTCAAAAGGCACATTTAGCAAATCACACAAGAACACACACTGGAGAAAAAACTTTTTCTTGCTCAGTTTGTGGTAAAAGCTTCTCTGTTAAGTCAACTTTAACACAACATAGAAGAACACACAGTGTGGAAAAACCTTTTGCCTGCTCAGTTTGTGCCAAGAGTTTCTCTCGAAAGTCACATTTACAAAGACATACAAGAACACACGGTGGAGAAAAAACTTTTTCTTGCTCAGTTTGTGGCAAAGGATTCTCTGAAATGGGAAATTTAACACAACACACAAGAACACACAGTGAAGAAAAACCTTTTTCTTGCTCAGTTTGTGCTAAAAGCTTCTCTCAAAATTCAAGTTTAACATATCACACAAGAACGCACAGTGGAGAAAAACCTTTTTCCTGCTCAGTTTGTGCCAAGAGTTTCTCTCAAAAGTCGCATTTACGAAGCCACACAAGAACACACAATGGAGACAAGCCATTCAGTTGCAGCGTTTGTGCTAAAAAATTCTTTTCTAAAAACGGTGCTGAAAGACATGATTGTGCTGGTGAGAATTGCAGCGATCCTTGAAGCTTAAAAAAAGAAAACAAAAAACCGAAGGAACTGACTCTTTGTGGTAAGATGTAAATGTTATTATGAATAAAATATGATGTATTGAATTTTGCAAAGCTTTTTTATTGACATTAAGCCAATGTGATCAGTGCCAGAAGAAGCAACGTGTCTGAGTGATGATGATTTATTTTGGTGTTTACATCAAACATGTAAATAAAATAAATTGCCTTTGCCTGGAATAACATTTGTTAACATTATGCTTTTCAGTTGTCTTTTTAATCCTAATGGAAAAGGTGTGAGAAGAAACGGTGCTTATGAAATAGTTGCCTTCCACAATCATCAATAAAATCAGTTGTTCCACTTGCTCACCTGGCCTTCATTACGCTGTGAAAAGGTGAAAAACTGAAATAGAAGTTGAACTATAAAAAAAACAAGAAAGAGAAACGCAAATCGGCTCAGTTTCTCTCAAAGGTTTTGGAATGTCAGGAGTTGGCAACTTGATGGCGACTGGAGTCAGCGCTGTTTTTTTCGCTGTGTTTGGCTGGCTCGTATATGTATGGTCCGTTGAACAAAACTCGAACTCTTCAAAGATCCCCTCACATACATTTAATATTATGCTTTCCGAATAAATTTCTGACTGGCTAAATACACTTTCTAGGTTGAGCTCTATCAAGCGTTTGGGGTTTGTTGCGAAGCCGAATCTCACTTCGGAAAAACTATCATGTTGTCACATCGACCCAATCTTTTTTTTCATGCTATATTATATTTTTTATACGTTGGATTATTTATAGAATGATAAAGGGAAATTTAAAATTGGCAACCACGTACAAACTTAATTCAATTAATAAGAAATATAGAAACATTTTATAAATATTGAACTCATTGAAAAGAGTCATAATCTTGAAATAAATATTGAAATATAAAAAATACTTCTGTATTAAATTAATCAATAACCCGACCCCGGATGAGCGGCAGAAAATGCCTGGAGGGATGGAATAATTTAAATTGCACACATATTCAAATGAACAAATATGTTAAGAAACATTGAAGTGTGAAATAAAAAGGTTTAAATTGTTGATAATTTTACACATTAAAATAATTGAATAAATATTGTATTATTACATATGCAAGCTTAAATATAAATTGAAATAAATAAGTTGTTTTTTAAAAAGGCCTAATATAGATATGGGAAGTAATTCTCTTTCTGAAACTATGAAGGGACTGGAGCTCACAGAAGTGACCAGTCTTGGTTCTGAAGTTCCGATGTAACCTGATACTGCCCTGAGAGAAAATAGGCCTGAGCATTGTTTATGGTGGGGGCAATTCTCTCGCCAGGTCAGTGACCTTCCAGGGTATGAGAGTAATTTAAGGTGGTCACGAGTAGACTGGTCGTATCAACGGGGAGACGCATCTGTTCTCCCTCTGGGGGACTTTTGGAGGGAAATCCCGAAGACTAGCGTCATGGGGATGCATTTTCAACAAGGGAAAATTAGATATTCATGTCCTATTTGGGCATTCCCTGTAAGAAGGGAATGTCTGAGAGGGGGCTTGCACGTTTTTGGGGAGACTTCTTTTGACATCAGCATGTGACGAGAATAAAATCTTTCTTCTTTCTTTTGTTCTTTTCCATCACCAATCCAGCCTTGCTCGGCTGCCTCTCCGGAAGGCAGCAAGGACCCACACTTCAAAGACAAAATATACGACATATTGAAAGAAAAACAACACTCAAATATTGAAACAAGTCTAGAATTGAATGAATAAACAACAAAGAAATAAATACCTCCTGGAAAATATCATTACTTATCGACATTTGTCAAAGCACAACATTTCGATCAGATTGAGTTCTTTCTTGCACATTCTTAAACAATCGTAATTTTTTTTTTTTTACTTTTACTTTTTTAGTTATTTCAGTGCATTTCACACCTGTGCCTTCAGTGAAGTCCTACTTTGTCCTACTTGAGTAAATCCCCATCAAAATACCATCATTTATGACACCACGGCTGGACAAATAATATACAGAAACACACTTACGCACCACTGAGTGAGTGTTGGACGATATAGCTTCTCTTGAAAGGTCCGACTTGAAAATGTCCTTGCAAGTTTATCTGCAATTAAATTCACACTTTTCCCTCCTTCGGCCATTGTGGTTTAAAAAAAAGCAAGAATATATTTCAGATTTTCGAACGGCCGCCAATTACGACTTTCGGGTGTGTTGATTCGGCATCGCGCCGCCCCCTTACGAGTGAGCATCCAATCACAAAACGCGTTCATCACCCTCAGCATAAGGCCAGCGAAAAGGCTCACTGTAACCAACTCGTGATCTGATTGGCTATCGCAACCGTCTAACAAATATGAAAGCTCATTGACTTTGACAGAAGAGATGCCCGCAGAATTGCGTCTTAAGGCCTCGGAACGAATAATGCCCGCTCCCCGTATTGTGAAACCTGCCCAGCAACACGAGCGAACGGAATTCTGATTGGATTCAAAACTCTCACCTAAAAATACAACGCTCAGCTATAATATAACATCAATGTGACGATTATTATCATTTTTTTTTATTGATTATGTTTGGCCAACAGAGAAGGCCTTGAAGGCCCACCACTGAGTTACTTAATAGCCTAAATTAAACTTTACTTTCATCAATCGAGTTAAAGTTATGCTTTATTGTAGGATTTATGTAATTAATAGTGAAGGATTGTATTACGATTGCTGGCATTATTTTAAACATCTACGGGACAAAAGGTCAATTATGTTATGGTCCGTTTCCGTCATGTCTTGTTTTTGTTTACGTTTGCTCAACGGGCGTGGGGGCGTTTCTTTCCAGCGCATGTCCTGTCATGTCGTCATGGCTGGAGAGACGCGCCCACCAGCCACGCACCTGTCTCTCGTCAACCCACTAATTACGTCACTATTTAAGCCTCCTACGCTGACTACTCGGCGTTGGTTCATTGCCCTTTCTTGGATGTCACTGTTGCCCTTGTTCATTGTCCATGCTCATTGTTCATTTTTCATTGTCACGGTCGCTTATCCCTGGTTCCTGTCCCTGCGTCCTAGTCCAGTTTAGTTCTGCCCAGCCGTGTTTTGTTAGTCGTCGTTGTTTTGCACTTTATTTTGTTTGTTTGTGCCTAGTACCTTGTTTGCCCTATTTCGTTAATTAAATTCCCTTTAAGTTACCCTTGCCTGACATCCCTTCATTTTGGGTCCTCCTCTACCTCCACCCTCCGATTCCTAACAAATTATTTAATTTAGCAGGTTCATGTTTACTGAATATGTTAAAATAATTGATCAAATGAAAGTAGAAGTACAGTGCATAGATAAGACTGGGATTGTAGTCATGGTGTTTACTGATTCATTATATTATTGTTATCCGTTCCTGCTCGGTTTCCTCCTGACCGTGGTCGGGGGGGACGCAGGGGAGATCCGTCTCCAAGGCCGGAGTTGCCCTGGGATCGTGATCGGCGCACGTCGTCGAAATGCGGAGCCCTCCCAATCAATAATAACACGCCAGCAGGGAGACAGTGTACCTGTAGCCTCACTTTATTGTTTTCATGCTCTCCCCTCTTCCATCTTTTTCTTCCACTTTGTTTTCATACAACACTCGACAAAAACATCCGCCCCCTCCCTCCTCCACGCATGCGCACACCCACACGTCACGCAAGCTTGTCACCATACTCGCAACACTACCCCCACTCTGGATGGTAATTAAACAATTCCACTCCAGCACAGAAACACGAGCTGACCTACAACATCTATAAGAGGCTTGGTGCCCAAAAGACAGTTGTGATTATCATTCTCTTATACAAGCGAGGTATGGTAAATGACAGCTTGGTTACAATAATCGGTTCATATAAGGAAATGCATATTAACCACGGTGAAAATAAACGCCACGAGGAAGGAACTGAAATCCACTCCTAAGTCATCAATTTAAGGCGACCGGCGGAATTCCTGAGATAAAGCAATTTACAATGACAGGTCAGAAGCGTAGCAGTGACAGTTTTTTTAGTTTTTTTTACAGCAAAAAAACAATGAAAAATCGCATTTGTAAACAACTTCCATTAAAACATGGACGAAGTAGGAAAATTGTATAAAATTTAGATAAGGCCCTGAGAACTGCCTTGAACATTCAAGTGCTCCTCACACCATTTAAGTCACCTAGGCACCATAACGGTCAGCTGCCCTGCAGGGACGTCCTGGTCGTTGGACTGGCAGGCGCAGCTGGAGTGACTCACTCACCGCGCCCCCACCATTTTCATGGTCTCCATGGGAAGGGGAGGATGGAATGAGCACAACCGGTGTGGGGTCAGATGCAGATGGTGAAATGGTGCCAGGATCGTCAGTCACGCTTGAGAACAAATCACGCAGGCCTAGATCATGGTGTGCTGGGCCATCCTCCACAGCTGGCGGAGGAACCTCTATAGGTGCCCACCTCTGAGCTCGGTCCAAAGCCCAGGTGTTGTCCAGGGGCTCACGGCTGCGATAATGCTTAAGTTGATCGTGGTGGAACACTTTCACCTTGGATCTCGGGTTCTTCTGAATACGGTAGACCAGGTCGTCCAATTGTCCAAGAACAAAGAATGGCCCTTCATATGACGGAAGGAACTTCCTCACTTTGTTCTTGACGTGGTGCGTACCTTTTACAAGGTACCACACAGGATCTCCAATCTTGTACTGCGAATGGCAACAGTTTTTGTCGTACTGTCTTTTTGCACGCGTAACAGACTCACCCAGAGCTTCTCTGGTGATCAGATGGGCCAGCTCCAGGCGTTCACGCAGCTGTTTGACGTACTCTGGAACTAACGGTTGAATGTCTGGGTCGGGTGGAGACCCAGCAACGAGGTCCACTGGTTCGCTCACTTCTCTGCCGAACATCATAGAGTTTGGTGTGAACCCGGTGGAACTGTGTTTAGTTGCCCTGTAGGCCATGACAGTATAAGGAACCATAAGGTCCCAGTCCCAATGGCAACGTTCCGCGGTGGAGGCCAGAATCTTCTGGAGAGTAGCGTTGAAGCGTTCAACCTGGCCATCTGACTGGGGTCACAATGGTGTAGTGTGAGTCTTGTCAATGCCTAACAAGCGGCAAATGCTTTGGAATACTTCAGATTCAAAATTGCGTCCCTGATCGCTGTGCAGTGCATGAGGTATGCCGTAGCACCCACTCAGAAGCAACAACTTCGGCAACGGTCACAGCTTGCTCATCAGGAATGGGAAACGCCTCTGTCCATTTCGTGAAGTAATCTTGTATGACAAGCACATACCGGTTTCTGCGCTCATTCTCATTGAGTGGTCCCATAATGTCCAAGGCAATGCGCTCCATCGGGGCCCCAACCCGGACATTTCCCATTGGGGCTTGTGGTCTCTTGACGGGGCGGGCCCTGGACGCACAGCTGGTACAGGTCCGGCACCAGAGGGTGACATCCTCTCTCATGTGGTACCAATGGTATCGCGTTTGTAATCTGGCCACGGTCCGTTCAACACCAAAATGTCCACCCACGGCACCGTCATGCATCTGTTTCATCACTTCCGGCCGTAAATTGCGAGGCAGCAGAATTTGCGGGTAGAATTGGGTGTCGTCAAGGCAGTAGAAACGACGGACCAAAACATCATCTCTGAAGTAGAGTCGTTTCCATTGGGACCAGTACGTCTTCACGGCTGGACTGCATGATGAAACTGTAGTCCAAGGGGGGCGCTCACTGCTGGCTGACATCCAGGCGCGTATTGGTGCAATGTCAGCATCTGCGTCCTGGGCTTGGCTCAGCTCCCCCATTGTCCAGCCATGAAACAACGAAGCAGTATCAAGGGTTCTCGTCACATGTACCTTCTCGGTCATATTGATAATGTGTACATTGGTCTGACTGTCTTGGTCTACAGTATGTGTGTCGGGTGCAGGGGCACTTTGACTTACCCCCACTAGACCCGACACCATAGTGGACGGTCGTCCCTCTACCCCCACTGGACTCAGCGACAGGGAACCGGGGACAGAGTCCAATTCGCACTGGAGCGCCTGATGTGTGACGCCCGTCGGATGCGAGGAAGGACTTGGCACTTTGCAGACAAAGGACTGGCGACAGGGCCTTCTGGAGAGGCCATCAGCATTGGCGTGCAGACGCCCTGGGCGGTGAACAATCTCAAAGTCGTATTTAGCAAGTTTTTCGAGCCACCGAGCCAATTACCCTTCCGGCTCTTTCATTCTGGTTAGCCAGCGCAGGCTGCTGTGGTCGGTGCCCACCTTGAAGCGTCGTCCAAGGAGGTACTGGCGGAAATGTGAAGTGAAGTCCACAATGGCTAGGAGTTCACGTCTCTTCGTGCAGTAGTTCTGTTCGGTTCTCGTCAGTTTGTGACTGCCATAAGTCAACACTCGCTCCACACCTTGTTGAATCTGTGACAGTACAGCGCAGACGCCCGTGTCACTCGCATCGGTGTCCAGTATCATTTCACCGCAAGGTTGTGCAGGGGCTCGGCTATTGATGCAAAGTCTTTTACAAACCGACGATAGTACGAGGCTAGACCGATGAATCGTCTCACCTCCTGGATTGATGTGGGAGTGGGCCACGTCTGGACCTTCTGGACCTTGCTCGGGTCGGTGGCCACACCGTGCTCAGATACTATGTGGCCAAGGTATGCAACCTTGCGTCGAAAGAGGCAGCATTTAGAAGGTTTCAGCTTCAGGTTCGCGTGCTGAAGTCGGTCAAACACCTTGCCCAAACATTGCAGCATCTCCGTCACGTCCCTGGCCAGCACAATGATGTCGTCCAAATAGACCAAGCAGGTCTCCCACTGCAGGCCAGCCAAGACGCGGTCCATCAGCCGTTGGAACGTCGCTGGAGCGTTGCAAAGGTCGAATGGCATGACATTCCATTCGAAGAGGCCCTTTCTGGTACAAAAAGCGGCGTCTTTGCGTGCTCTTGGGGTCAACTCCACTTGGCAGTAGCCCGAAGCAAGATCCAACGTGCTGAACCATTTAGCAGTGGAGAGCGTGTCCAGCGTATCCTGGATACGGGGTAGGGGATATGCATCGGTGATGGTACGGTCGTTGAGGGCTCTGTAGTCGATGCATAGACGGTAAGTCCCATCCTTTTTACGCACCATACTGACTACGCTGAGCAACACCGCTTTGCAGGCTGTCGTGGATCTGCTGGTCTGCTTGCTGCTGCTTTTCTCCTGCCATTCTCCTTGGTGGTTGTTTGACTGGAGCACCATGACGGGTCATAATGTCGTGCTGGACAAGGCTGGTTCGGCCCAAGTCTGTAGGCCCTGTGGAAAATGTGTGGCCATAAGTGCACAGCAAACGCTTAAGTTGGAGCTGCTCATGGTCATCAAGGTCTCGGGAACTCTGGGCATCGAGCTCTTGCAGGTGCAGAGGAACCACTGGCGGGCCAACAAGTGTGTCCTTCACCGAGGGTACGCTGGACGGCTGCATGGCTTCGGCTGGCTGGAGGAGCCCAGCAATGGATTCTTCTTTAACAGTCACAGCTTTGTTGCATGGTTTGAAAAGTCGAAGGGGGACCACTTTGGAAGACTGGGCATCGATCAGCACTCTAGCAACGAGCACCTTGTGCTTTCGACGAATCCTTTCGTGGGACTGAGCATCAGGTTCCCGAAGGTGGCTGCGCCTAGATCCACACTGCCCTTCACGACATATTCCTGCCCCGGCTCCACAACAACGGACCTGGATACTCTCACGGCAAGTGACTTTGGGCTAGCTTCAGCTAGGTAGTAGGGCACTTCTTCGCCAAACAAGATGATGCGATGACGGCCAAAGTCAAGGCGAGCTTCGGCTCGAACGAGAAAGGGATGACCCAGCAGCACTTCATTTCCAGATATATCTGCTACAACAAAATCAATGGTCACTTGACGGCTGCTGATATCGACAGGTATTTGGGCCTCGCCCAGTACAGGCACGTCTCCAGGGCCTACACCGATCAAGGTCTCGACAGTTGAGGGCTGCAGAGGGGGCCTCATGTCGGGGCGAATGGCGTTGTAATAGTGCAGTGGCAGCACACTCCGGGCCCCGCTATCCAGAACAGCGCACACTTCCAGCTCGTAAAGGCGCACGGCTATGCACATTTCCTTGTTTGGAGCCTTGAGATGGAGAATAGGTGGTTCGGGGCAGTCTCGAGGGCTACTGCTTGTCACCATAGTCGCAACATTATTCTCATATGCTAAATTTCTCTAACGTAGGGTGGGGGTCTTATGGGTTAAATGTAAGGACTCAAACTTGCACACATAGTATTTTCATGACCCACACACTCATTCAGAACAAACAGATTCAGTCTGCTCAGGTCAAACTGATCACAAACCAGATAGCACTTCATGGACAAATACGATAAAACACATTCTCCACATAGGCCATAGAAGATACAATCATATCAAATTGGGCCGGGGAGGACGTCACAGGGACACGATCAAGAACAAAAAACATAACTATTTGATCTGGGAAAACATACACCACACAATCTGCACACCGACAAGATTACAGGGGAAGGAGAGACGGAGAGACTCCCGCTGTAAATTATGGCAACGAGGCTCTTGTCTTATAACGCGTTTTAATGGCGTTACCACTCCCCACAACTCCCCACTTGCATGAACAATCTCGCGAGACCCCTGCGAGACATTTGTGACACTCAGTTACCGTAAAGGTGCAACACAGTCGCAAATATAAATTTAGCATCATTACATGACATCTCCCCTCTTTTGTGTTATTTTCAATAACACCAAAACAAGCATTTATTTCCCCAACTGGGCTGCAAAATGCAAAAAAAAATTAAAATAAAGATGCCTCTCAGAAATCAAGTTAACCAGAAATATGCACCAATCAAACAAATCCCAACAGCATGAGTAATTTTGGCATCGGTAACAAACAATCCCACTGTTTTCTTCAACAATCTACTTAATTTCCATGCAATTCTCCAATGTATTTTTTTTCCTTTCTACTCCCCTTTTTTTTTTGTATTCCCCCCCCAAAGACCATGAGTCTCAGTCTCACAGGTCAAGTCTGTCAACTGGTTTGCACACCAGTCCAGAACGGGTCACCACCTGAGTAGGTGGGGAAGTCGAGGATGTCGACTCGCTCCGGCATACAGAAACGGTGTCGTCTATGCCGGTGTTGACAGGGTGGATGTCCGTCAGCTTGTAGTCTTCGGACGCTGCTGGGACTGACTGGGGAACTGGCTCAGGTTTGAGGTGACGGCGGTTCCGCCTCAGTTCTGCTCCTTGTGGTGTCCGGATGATGAAGGACCTAGGTGTTGTACTCTCGCATGAAACCACAGCTGGCAAACACCATGACTTCTCGTGATCCAATATGGAAAACACTTGGTCACCTGGATGTAAAGAAGGCAAAGTTCTGGCTCCATGGCGACGGTTGAAGTAGTGAGTCTGTTTAGCCTTTTCCTTCTTATCTGTCTCCTCCACATCTGTCCTGCTGGGCCACTTAGGTTTGAGGTTCTCCTCCAGCGTTGGAAGTGTCGTTCTATTTTTCCTCCCCATCAACAGCTCAGCTGGGCTGTAGCCTGTCATGGAACAGGGAGTAGCTCGATGACACATGAGCGCCATGACAGGGTCCTCCTGCTTCAGGATCCTCTTAGCTGTCTGCACTGCTCTTTCTGCATGATGAGGGCTGGACGTGTAGTGTTGGAAGCCGAGCTGTTTAGCGAACTGCTGGAATTCAGCACTTGTAAACTGGGGACCATTGTCACTCACTATCTCACTTGGAATGCCGAATCTAGCGAAAACGGTTTTCAAACTTTTATTATTTGTGCACTCGTTGTAGATGGCAGGTGTAATATTTCAATAAACCTTGAGTAGTAATCCGAGATTACAAGGTAGTTATGTTGTTTAAATTCACAGATGTCCATGGCTACTCTCTTCCAAGGTCGCTCCAGAAGCGGTGTGGATAGGAGTGGCTCCTTTTGTTGAGTTCTTTTCATTTCGTAGCACACTTGACATGATGCCACGAGCTTGCATATTTCTGATGAAAGTCACCACACGGATGAACCCGCTCTCTGTCTACATTTGATGAGGCCTTGATGTCCCTCATGAACTTTCTGAAGTACTTCCCCTCTCATTGATCGTGGCACAACAATCCTACACCCTCTCAGTATTAGGCCATCGTGCACTGACATATGCTCTAGCAACTACTGGCACTTTACTGATGTGCTCAGGCCATCCTCTCTCTATTAGTCCTGCAACACATTGAAGTTCGGGGTCAGCGGCTGTCGCTACCCTAATTTCATCCAACTTGCCTGTAGATGCCGGGATCCCTTCCACCACACTAGCCACATAACAGGCCACATCGCTATGCGTTTCGTTTACAGTGTTTGCGTTAGGTAGCGGGCTGCGTGACAGCGCGTCCGCAACAATCAGGGTTTTCCCAGGAGCATATTCTGCGATAGGTTGAATCTCATTAGTCTCATGAGAAGACGCTGGCAACGCAAGGGTACATTATCCAAGCTTCGATTGTTGATGAGAGGTACAAGCGGCTTGTGATCAGTTACCAACTTGAACTGTTCCAGTCCATTAAGGTATCTGTCAAACTTCTCGCACGCCCAGACACCAGCCAATGCTTCCTTTTCTATCTGTGCGTAGCGAGATTCTGCATCGCTTAGCCTTCGGGAGCAATAAGCTACGGGTTTCCAGTGATCTCCATGGAGTTGCAGTAACACACCACCCAGTCCATAACTGCTCGCATCAGCCGACACAGCAGTTGGCATCCCCACATTGTAGTAGGCAAGCACCGGTGCAGTTGTTAGCTCGTCCTTAATGTTCTCAAAAAGCTGCTTGTTGAGCCTCCAGACCGCATCATTCCTCATAAGCTTATGCATTGGCTGACCCACCGTTGAGAGGTTTGGAATATACCTTCCCAGGTAATTGACCATTCCCAATATCCTCTTCAGCTCTTTCAAATCACCTGGTGGTGACAACTGCCGTATAGCCTCCACCTTCTCTTGGTCTGGCTGGATGCCAGACCTGTCGATGAGGTGTCCAAGGAATCGCACCTGGCTCTGTTGAATTGAACACTTATCTTTGTTGAGCTTCAGGTCAGCAGTGTTGATGTGTTGCATTACCTTCTCCAAGTTGTCGTCGTGCTCCTTCTCAGTAGCCCCGTACACCAGGATGTCATCCATGAAGACCTCAACCCCTTCAAGGCCCTGTAGAGTCTCCATCATCTTTCTCTGGAAGATCTCTGGTGTACTTGTAATTCCAAACGGGAGTCGTTTAAAGTTGAAGCGGCCAAAGGGAGTGATGAATGTTGTGAGCCTACAGCAGTCTGGATGGAGGGGTATCTGGAAGAACCCGCTGGCTGCATCCAAGGAAGAAAAGACTGTAGCTCCGCTTAGTTTCGCTATTATGTCATCAGCTGTGGGCAAAATGTACCGTTCTCGTTTAACAGCCTCATTCAGCCTTTTGAGGTCGACACAGATGTGGGCTTTTCCTGTGCTTTTCTTCAGGACTGGCACCATGGGTGCACACCGGTCAGTGGGCTGTGTAACCCTCTCTATTATGCCATTTTGTTCCATCCTCTGTAACTCTTCTTTCACCTTTTGCAGCATGGACAGAGGAACACGTCGCGCTGTGTGTACGGCATATGGTTGAGCATTGTCTTTTAATTGTATTCGCACCGGTTCAGTCTTTAAAGTCCCATGTTCACCGTATGCTTGTATGTGGCCTCTGTTGGTCACCAACTTATCTATTCTCCTCACCAGGTTCATTTTCACAGACATTGGCCGGCTGAGGGGGTTATTCACCGTGCGACCACGAATAACATAAACTGCGAGAGGGTAGGTGTTGCCTTCATAGGTAACTGTGCTTTGGATCAGACCTAAGCACTGCAATTCACCACCTCGACTATCAAGTGGAATGTCAGCAGGCTGCAATTGTGTTTTGGGAGTGAGCGAACGGTAGGTCTGTTCGCAGATGACGTTCACGTCTCCCCCTGTGTCAATTTTAAATTCTGCTGGTGTAGATCCCAGCAACAACTTCACGGCCCATTGCTGTGAAGTCCCATTTGCTTTTCTCACTGACCCAAGGAAATACGGTTGCTGTTGCTCCGGTTGCTCTGTGACTTCACTCACCGCCGCTTTTTTATTCCTACACACTCTGCTCCAATGTCACACTTTGTTGCACGAGTTACATGTGGATTTCTTAGCAGGACATATTTCATCCTTTTTATGCTTGGCTTTCGCACATTTTCCACATTGTCCATAACAGCTCTCCCTCTGCTTGAAGTGTTGCTTGGTACGCTTTTTAAATTTATTGGTCACCTCATGTACCATCCCAGCTGCTTCTCCTGGCATGCTAATTTGGGACGTTACCTCCTCACACTGCCTGACTCAATTGTCCGCGCCAGCGTTAGGTCGTTTATCAGCTGCAGTTAACGTGAAACCTCCTTGTCCAATATTCCCACGACGATCCTGTCGCGAATGTTCTCCTCTCGGGTCGCGCCGAAGTCACAATGTTCCGAGAGCTCGTACAACGCACGAATGAAAGTCTCCGCCTTCTCGCCCGGCCGTTGTGCGCGCTGGTGGAAGCATGCGCGTTCATGTATCACATTCCGTCGTGGCACGAAATAGTCATCGAACTTGCCGAGTACTCGGTCAAAGTCATTTCTGTGTCCATCTTCGTCGAATGTAAACGACTTGTAGATGTTCTCGGACTCGCTACCCATGGCGTATATCAGGCTGCTCACCTGCACCGCGCCCTCTTCTCTGTCGAGTTTCGTGGCGGTCCTGAATCTCACAAATCGCTGCTTCCAGTCCGGCCACTCTCGTGGCTTATCAAAGGGGAAACCCGTCGGGGGATTAAACTTGGCCATTGTTTCGAGTTCACTTCTGACACCATGTAAATGATGGCAACGAGGCTCTTGTCTTGTAACACGTTTTAATGGCGATACCACTCCAACAACTCCCCACTTGCATGAGACCCCTGCGAGACAATTGTGACACTCAGCTACCGTAAAGGTGCAACATAGTCGCAAATATAAATTTTGCACCATTACATGACACGCGCCTGCCTGAGAAGGTCAGCCTTGGACGTGGAACGTAGGAGCAAGGACAACCGATTCAACCTACATTACCTTTGACACAGAAAACCTCCTATAAAATGTGAGGCTGGGCTGAGATCAGCGCGCCATTTTTCGATTGTACTCGTCTGAGTAAAGTTTCTCGTCAGATTAAGAAAAAGCCGCCCAGATATCTGTCTTTGTACTATTTCCTGAACGCCAGAAATTGAAGAAACTAAAATATGGAAACTCTAATCAGTTGTTGTTGAGTCTTTATTTGACCCTATTCTTCTTGAGTACAAAAAACGAACACGCATTGGAGTAAGTTTGGCTTTTAAGGTTCATCAACTAAATGATTCTCAATTTCTCTGTGGCTCAACTCCAACAAACTCTCTCTGCGTGGGTTCCACAAAAAGAGCAACTCTTCCGGCTTCTCTCTCCTCTAAGGTACAAAACACAGTTTTACGCTTACAATGCAAACTATGCCCCAATTATTAACCAATCAGGAGTCGGAACCTTGGGCTGATTCTGATTGGCTGTTTACTGTCCAATCGCATCTTACAACAGTGCGACGTCCGGGAAGACTCAAACACAGTCGATAGAAGGGTCTACTGCATTCTAATATGCTGCCCTTATTGTTTTTGTAATAATTCAAAATATTTTTTTGTTTTCAAATATCATTGTTTGGTTAAATAACATTGTCCTTTGATTTCTATATGCTTCTATAAACGTTTTTTGTTTGTTTTATTTATTTATTTATTTATTTTAATAAGCAAGCGCCACCACTCGGAGTTCTGCATTTGCGTCTTCGTCTTCGTCATGGTGCCATGGTAGTTTTTTTTCTAAAGATAAATTTCAAAATATCCATAAGCAAACAACTATGGCACATATTGGATACAAAATCTGCATAGTTGAACAAAAAAATTAGGAAAGGAAGAAAAAAAAGAACAATTTGAGGATGAAGAATATATGAATAATATATTTATTTATGAGTGAAGGATTGTATTACGATTACTGGCATTATTTTAAACACATTCGGGACAGAATGTCGATTATTAAAGTTAGCAGGTTCATATTTACAGAGTATGTTAAACATTGATTAAACAAGAAGCAGTTATCAAATGAAGCTAGAGGCACCAGTCATGAGAATGACTGCGGTTGGAGTCCTGATGGTTACTGATCTATTATTATATTATCCTCATATGCTAAATTTAGAGTACTTAGTTTAAATGTGTGAACTTTATTGAAATTTTGGGTAGTGAGAACAAATTTGCACACATAGCATTTCCATGACCTGCACTCACAGTCACAGCACTTCATGGACAAAGATGACGAAGCACATTCTACACATTGGCTGTAGAGATGCAAACATACCAAATTGGGTACTGGAGGATTCACATAGAAGCCATCGCAAAAAACACATTCCGAAAGACATAACAATTGGAGATCGGAGCACATGCACATACACACGCACACATGCACACCGACAAGATTACAGAAGAATGCCAGCGGAGAGACGGAGGGATGGCCCGCTGGAGAAGGCCAGCCTTGACGTGCCAGTCTACGGGACCAGACGGGAATCGACCATCATCACCTACCCAGACGATGACTAACCTGGGGAGGACCTTCCCTTGGACGTGGACCCGTGCTGTGGGAGGGAGCGAGGATGACTTATTCAACCTACATTACCTTTGACATAAAAAACTCCTATAAAAACTGAAGTTGGGATGAAAGATGGTGCGCATTTTTTGACTGTACTCGCCCGAGTGCAGTTTTCTCGTGAGATTAAGAAAAAGCCGCCCAGATATCTGTCTTTGTACTATTTCCTGAACTCCAGAAATTGAAGAAACTAAATATCGGAACTCTAATCAGTTGTTGAGTCTTTATTTGACCCTTTTTTTCTTGAGTACAAAAAAACTAACACGCATTGGAGTAAGTTTGGCTTTTAAAGGTTGATTTACTAACTACTTCTCATTTCCACGGTGACTCAAGTCCAACATGACCCAAGGGATCTTTGGTAGACGAGTCGGCGTTGCAATGGCGTGGTGAGGGAGGCTGGAAAAGGAGCGCTTCCTGAATTTTCTGGAGGTCCGCACTGTGAGGGCGAAAGCAAAGGCAAGACAAGGGAAGTAGATATTCAAAATACTTAATAGTGAGGACTGTAGTGTCAGCCGAGGTACCACTTTGAGAGCGGGAATCGTCTGGCACCTGCATGATGGTCTGACTGGCTCTTAAACAGTGTTGATTTGAGGATCGCATGCACGTGCGAATGTGTGGCCTCCGGAAAGAGCCACGCCCATCCGGAAATGTGAAGCCCTACAAGACAGACAAGGTGGAGCACAGGAACCAGTCTCCGCCAAAATAAAACACCACAGGGGGGGGTAACCTACTCAAATAATCTACTTCCTGTTTGCCCAAACAGTGCCTAAATGGTTGCAAAATGTGTGTAGTAATTATTGTGGGGCTATATTTGCAAGATTACATTATTAAAAAAAAATAATATTGTGAGAGAAATTGTCTTAATATTACAATTCTCAAGTTCATTACAGATTGTCATGTTCTGTATTGGTTGGTTTTGGTTTAGTATTTAGTTTCATGTTTTGTCCTTATGATCCTGTGTCTTCTGTCCCGTCAAGTCGATTGTGTCCACCTGTGTTCATTTACCCAAGCCCTTGTGTTAACCAATCAGGTCCTTCCAACCCTCTGTGTCTTGTCCAGGTGCTCCTCGTTGTCTTGTTACTTTGTTTGTATTTAGTTCCCTGGTTGCTTTTATTTCTTGTTGGTCCATTGTCGCTTGTCCCTGTCGCTGTCGTAGTTGTCTGATGTTCATGTTCCTGGTTTCATACCTGTCTCGCAGTCAAGTTTAGTTTTGTCAAATCGTTGTGTTTTGTTCGTGCCTGTTGTTTTATACTTTTTGATATTTTATTTTTTCCAAGTTCTAGGTTTGCCTTTTGTTTTTGTTTAATAAATACCCTTTAAGTTTCCCACTCTTCGCTTCCCTGCGTTTGCGTCCTCCTCAACCTCCAGCGCAACATGACAGAACCAACAACGGACCCAGCAGGAAGCACACGCCGACGAGTTCGCCGTCGCCGCTCTAGCTGGTACCCCCCTCAGCCTGCCGACCAACCCCAAACCCTTCACGTGCTTTTTATTCCACGCCTGTTTCTCCCTCTTTGTCTAGTTTTGACTCACAGCACCCAGCCATTTCACCTCCCCACATTTTTGTAGATTCTGATTTTGAATACATTTACAACCTTCTAGATTCCCAGTGTGACAGATTTTGTTAGGCCCAGTCAGTTTCCTACCCCCTATTAGTTTTTGTTACCTTTTTCTTTTGATTCCTTTGAGTCTAGTCCATCAGACCTTTACTCGGGCACACGTTTGGCCATCTATCCCGGACCTCCGCGGGGTGGTCAACGACGGTGCCCAAGTAAAGGAACTGCCACCAGTCATCGGAACACCCGCTTTTCACACCCTGAGGCACATTCTTCACAGCCACTTTGTTCACTTCGTCCACTATCAGTTTCTGCGCCTTGTCCCGTTCCACCCACATTTTGAAGACCACGTTCATCAGCACCTGTAGTCTCGGTCCCTCGTTCCCCTAAATCCCTATGGCGGCAGACTGATAGGGATGAGGCCCCCAGTGCCGTCTCCTCGCCAGCTGCAGCTCCCAGACCCATCTCCTCAGCAGCTGCAGTCTCCCGTTCCGGCTCCTCGACAGCTGCAGTCTCCCGTTCCGGCTCCTCGACAGCTGCAGTCTCCCGTTCCGGCTCCTCGACAGCTGCAGTCTCCCGTTCCGGCCCCTCGCCTGCTGCCGCCCCGAGTGCCGGCCCCTTGCCAGTTCCTCAAGCTCCTACTCCGGCGGTGCACGTTCTGTGCCCGCCCCCTGAGTTGCCCAGGATCATTTATACATTTCAACAAACAAAGCGAAGACATCCTACTACTCTCCTATTTGCTATGTGTCATCTGCAGCTAACTTTAGCTTTCTCTTATTGGTTGTCTTCCCCGCAGGATGGCGTGTCGGCTCTTCCCATGTGCGCGCCAAGGCAGTTGTTTGTGCTCAACTGCCAATGAGCCACTGGATCTGTTATTCTGCTTTTGCGGTCGCCATTTTACCAATCTCACACAACAGCGCCTTGATGTCTGGAACATTCTGCGTCAGCACACCCAGTTCTCAGAAGTGCGGCTCGTCCTGTACAAAACATCTGCCACCTATGCATTTCACACAGCCTGTCCTGACCTTTTATTGTACGTTGAATTAATGCCCAGTCAGTAAATATCTTTATTGCATTAAACTGAATACATTTAACTTGTAGTCAATCGTATAAAATCCTTTAAAGTCAAATGTATCAAATCCTTTACTATGCTAGCGGATTAGCAGGAAGCCAGAAAAACAGATGCACGTCTTGAACCGTGTTCGACAGGAAACCATTTAGCTCGCATTTAACAGAAGTGTGACCCAAACGTGTTGTAAACTGAAACAGTTCGAACAACAGGAAGTGTGTGGACGGGTGTGATAAAGTCAAAGTGTTCATGTTTTTCCATTCTTTATGAGTTTGCATATTCAAATTGATTTTGTTACAGGCCCCAGTTTGGCAGGCGTGTTGACAGATAATCCTGCAAATGCAGGAAAAATGATGAGAACGGAGATCAGTTGTTGCTTTTTCAACGGATCTTGTCAGAATCGCGAACTCATAGAAACTACGACACAACGCCACTTTACTGCAGCCTGTTGTGAAGATACAATCACATCGCTGGTACTGTGCTGTTCCTTTACTGCCCTCCGCTGTCGAAACACGCACATGTTTCAAATCAACCTGGAAAATGGATTTCCCTTCACATCAACCATCCCAAATGAACCAAACTGTGACCACATATTTCGTGGGTCACACTTTGCTGTGCTTCAATAAAACGCTGCACAGGAGTGGGAAAGCTTTTCTCTGGACCTTCTCACTGAGAGGTTTGGCGGACCACTCCTCGCAAGTGACAAAGACAATCCTGGCTGGTTGATTCAGTTGTACAGTCAGAAGGCTAGTCCGGTTGTTTTGCAGAAACTTCTTTGACAGTTCCCAAATATGAACTTGAAAAACGTATTCAACTTAACTGCCTTTGAGAGAAACTGAGACGATTTGCGTTTCTCTTTCTTGTTCTTTTTATAGTTCAACTTCTAGTTCAGTTTTTCACCTTTTCACACAGCGTAATGAAGGCCAGTTGACCAAGTGGAACAAGTGATTATATTGATTGTGGAAGGCACCGATTTCATAAGCACCATTTCTTCTGACACCTTTTCCATTAAGTACGATGAAAAAGACAACTGAAAAGCATAATGTTAAAAAATGTTGTTCCAGGCAAAGGCAATTTTATTCATAATGTTTGATGTAAACACCAAAACAAATCATCATCACTCAGACACATTGCTTCTTCTGACACTGATCACATTGGCTCAGTGTCAATAAAAGAGGTTTGCAAAATTAAATTTATATTTTATTCAAAATCACATTTACATCTTACCACAAAGAGTCAGTTCCTTCAGTTTTTTTGTCTTTTTTTTAAGCTTGAACGATCGCTGCAATTCTCACCAGCACAATTGTGTCTCTCAGCATTCTGTTTAGTGGAGAATTTTTTAGCACAAACGCTGCAACTGAATGGCTTTTCTCCACTGTGTGTTCTTGTGTGGATTGTTAAATTTTCCTTTCGAGAGAAACATTTACCACAAACCAAGCAGGAAAAAGGCTTTTCTCCACTGTGTGTTCTTGTGTGGCTTGTTAACTGTGAATTTTGAGAGAAGCTTTTACCACAAACTGAGCAAGTAAAAGGTTTTTCTCCAGTGTGTGTTCTTGCGTGTTCTGTTAAATTTGCCTTTTGAGAGAAGCATTTTCCACAAACTGAGCAAGAAAAAGGGTTTTCTCTACTATGTATTCTTGTGTGACTTGTTAAATTTGACTTAAAAGAGAAGCTTTTGCCACAAACTGAGCAGGAAAAAGGTTTTTCACCACTGTGTGTTCTTGTGTGCCTTGTTAAATGACACTTTACAGAAAAGCTTTTGCCACAAACCGAGCAAGCAAAAGGTTTTTCACCACTGTGTGTTCTGGAGTGATTTACTAAATTAGACTTTTGAGAGAAACTTTTTCCGCAAACTGAGCAGGAAAAAGGTTTTTCACCACTGTGTATTCTTCTATGTGTTGTTAAATCTGGCTTTTGAGAGAAACTCTTGCCACAAACTGAGCAGGAAAAAGTTTTTTCTCCACTGTGGGAAAATGAGTTGAACCTATTTTTCAATAGGTTTGATCAAATGTCTGACCCCGCTCAGGCTTCCCTGATGCAGCCCCCACCCACCCCTCCTGCCACTGCGAACAAGACCCTCTCTCCCCCTCTCTCGCCCCTCTCTCTCTCCACAAGCTCCAGTTCCCAGCCTCATCAGACAACCACCACTTCCTCCTGCTCAGCTTTGTTCCTCACAACATCTCAGGTGAAGAACCAGCTGAGGAAGATGAAGGCGAGGAAGGCGGCAGGCCCAGATGGGATCATCTCCCAGCTCCTCAAATCCTGCGCAGACCAGCTGTGTGGAATCGTCCAGCACATGTTCAACCTGAGCTTGAAGCTGGGCAGAGACCCCCAGCTGTGGAAAACATCCTGCCTGGTTCCGGTTCCAAAGACACCCCATCCGAAGGAGCTCAACAACTTCAGACCAGTGGCGCTGACGTCTCATCTGATGAAGACCCTGGAGAGACTGGTCCTCGTCCATCTGCGCCCCCTGGTCAGCTCCTCAATGGACCCACTCCAGTTTGCATACCAGCCTGGCATCAGTGTGGATGATGCCATCATCTACCTGCTCCACACTTCACTCTTCCACCTGGAGAAGGCGGGGGGCACGGTGAGGATCATGTTCTTTGATTTCTCAAGTGCTTTCAACACCATCCAGCCCGCCTTATTGGGAGACAAGCTGGAGCAGGCGGGAGTGGCCCATCACCTCATCACATGGATTCACGACTACCTCACAAACCGGCCACAGTACGTGAGGACACAGGACTGTGTGTCTGACGTGCTCCTCTGCAGCACGGGAGCGCCGCAGGGAACTGTGCTGGCTCCCTTCCTGTTCACCCTCTACACCTCGGACTACAAATACAATTCCACAACCTGTCACCTGCAGAAGTTCTCTGATGACTCTGCGATTGTCGGCCTCATCACTGACAATGACGATCGGGAGTACAGAGGGGTTACGCAGGGGTTCGTGGACTGGTGTCAGCAGAACCGCCTCCAAATCAACGCTGGGAAATCCAAAGAGCTGGTGGTGGACTTCCGCAAGTATCGGCACTCTCCACCTGCACCAGTGAATATCCTGGGAACAGACGTTGAGAGGGTCTCAACTTAAGAGTACCTGGATGTTCATCTGAACAATAAACTGGACTGGAGCGACAACACAGACGCTCTCTATAGGAAGGGTCAGAGCAGACTCTTCCTACTCAGGAGGCTGAAGTCCTTTGGCGTTCGGGGAACACTCCTCAGGAACTTCTATGACTCGGTGGTTTCACCGGTCATCTTCTATGGAGTGGTCTCCTGGGCAGGAGGCATCTCGGGCCGAGACAAAAAGAGACTGGACAAACTAGTGAGGAGGGCCAGCTCTGTCCTGGGCTGCTCCCTGGACTCTGTGGAGTCAGTGGGGGGCAGGAGGATGACGGTGAAACTGGCATCAATGCTGGACAAACCAGCCCACCCACTCAATGACACTCTGAGAACACTCCACAGCTCCTTCAGTGATAGACTTTTACACCCTCGCTGTACCAAAGAGAGATTTCGCCGCTCCTTCCTGCCGTCTGCTGTCAGACTTTTTAACAAGAACATTGGGTCAGGCCTACAAACGGGAGGGCATTAGTGCAATTGTGCAGTCCTAGGATGCAATATAAACTACTACTGTACTTTCAGCCAAGGGTGTACTTAAATATTGACCAATGATGTATTTTGTTTACCATTACAGTATTCTTATTACAGTACTTCTATCACTGCAGTATTTCTACCATTGCAGGATGTTCACTATTACAGTACTTTTATCATTGCAGTACTTTTATAATTGCAGTATTCCTATCATTGCGGTACTTTTACTATCACAGTACTTTTATCACTTTTATCATTGCAGTATTTTTCTATCATTGCAGTACTTTTACTATTACAGTACTTTTACCATTGCAGTATACTTTATCATTGCAGTACTTTTACCATTACAGTACTTTTATCATTGTAATATCTTTATCATTGCAGTATTTTCAATCATTCAGTAGTTTTTATCATTACAGTGTTTCCACCTCTATATAATGAACAGGCATTAGGAGTGTTTCCTTACACTAGATACGTTTATACTGTGTATATTTGCATGCTTTTTATGAATGTCTGCTGCTAATGTTATACATTAACGGCTACATTACGCCGCGGACTCTGTATGATCTATATCTTTGCTCCTGTAACACTGCAAATTTCCCCATTGTGGGACTAATAAAGGACATCTTATCTTATCTTATAAAGAGAATTACTTCCCATATCTATATTAGGCCATTTAAAAATACACAACTTTTTTTTTCATTTATTTCTATTTATATTTAAGCTTGCTTCTATAATAATACAATATTTATTCAATTATTTTAATATGCAAAATTATATCAATATTAATTTAAACCTTTTTATTTCACTCTTGATTATTTCTTAACATATTTGTTCATTTGAATATGTGTGCAATTTAAATTATTCCATCCATCCAGCCATTTTCTGCCGCTCATCCGGGGTCGGGTTATTGAATTAATTTAATACATAAGTATTTTTTATATTTCAATATTTATTTCAAGATTAGGACTCTTCTCAATGTGTTCAATATTTATAAAATGTTTCTAGATTTCTTATTAATTGCATTAAGTCTGTATGTCGTTGCTAATTTTACATTTTAATATTTCCCGATTTCATTATATAAGCAATCCAAAGTAAAAAAAAATATAATATAGCATGAACAAAAATATTTGGTATATTTGACAAAATGATAGTCTTTCCGAAGTGAGATTCTGCTTAGCAACAAACCCCAAACGCTTGATAGAGCTCAACCTAGAAAGTGGTTTTAGCACGTCAGAAATTTATTCAGAAAGCGTAATATTAAATGTATCTGAGGGGATATTTGAAGAGTTTGAATTTTGTTCAATGGACCATACATATACGAGCATGCCAAACACAGCGAGAAAACCGGCGCTGACTCCAGTCGCCATCAAGTTGCCAACTCCTGACATTCCAAAACCTTTGAGAGAAACTGAGACGATTTGCGTTTCTCTTTCTTGTTCTTTTTATAGTTCAACTTCGAGATCAGTTTTTCACCTTTTCACACAGCGTAATGAAGGCCAGTTGAGCAAGTGGAACAAGTGATTTTATTGATGATTGTGGAAGGCACCGATTTCATAAGCACAGTTTCTTCTCACACCTTTTCCATTAAGTACGATTAAAAAGACAACTGAAAAGCATAACGTTAACATGTTATTCCAGGCAAAGGCAATTAATTTTATTTACATGTTTGATGTAAACACACAAAAAAAATCATCATCACTCAGACACAATGGTTCTTCTGGCACTGATCACATTGGCTTTGTGTCAATAAAAGAGCTTTGCAAAATTCAATTTCATCATATTATATTGAAAATCACATTTACATCTTACCACAAAGAGTCGGTTCTTTCATTTTTTTTTCTTCTTTTTTTAATCTTCAAGTATCGCTGCAATTCTCACCAGCACAATTGTGTCTCTCAGCATGCTGTTTAGTGAAGAATGTTTTTGCACAAACGCTGCAACTGAATGGCTTGTCTCCACTGTGTGTTCTTGTGTGGCTTGTGAAATGCGACTTTTGAGAGAAACTCTTGGCACAAACTGAGCAGGAAAAAGGTTTTTCTCCAGTGTGTGTTCTTGTGTGATTTGTTAAAAATGACTTTACATTAAAGCTTTTGCCACAAACTGAGCAGGAAAAAGGTTTTTCACCACTGTGCTTTCTGATGTGGTTTGTTAAATGCAACTTTTGAGAGAAACTCTTGGCACAAACTGAGCAGGAAAAAGGTTTTTCTCCACTGTGTGTTCTTGCGTGCCTTGTGAAATTAGAATTATGGGAGAAGCTTTTACCACAATCTGAGCACGAAAAGGGTTTTTCACCACTGTGTGTTCTTGTGTGGATTGTTAAATGAGAATTTTGAGAGAAACTCTTGCCACAAATTGAGCAAGAAAAAGGTTTTTCTCCACTGTGTGTTCTTGTGTGCCTTACTAAATGAGTCTTTCGAGAGAAGCTTTTACCACAAACTGAGCACGAAAAGGGTTTTTCACCACTGTGTGTTCTTGTGTGGTATGTTAAATTTGATTTTAGAGAAAAGCTTTTACCACAAACCAAGCAGGAAAAAGGTTTTTCTCCACTGTGTGTTCTTGTGTGCGGTTTTAACGACAGCTTTGAAGTTAATGAGTCAGTGTGACATGCCCTTTCACCTTTGGCTTGCCCATCATCATCATCATCATCATCATCGTCATGAGCGTCTGATAATGTGCCCTCATTTTGTGCTTGTGATGGCCCCCGGTGGTTTTCATCACCTTCTGTTGTCACGTGATGACTTGAGCTGCTGCTTGGAGGCTCCGCACCTCTGTTGTCCTCACTCTCATCCTTGTTTTCATCTTCAGTCTTTTTAGGGACAACGTTCACTGGTGACTTGTTGACCTCCTCCTCCTCCTTTTTGATGTGAGCCAAGTCTGGCTCCTCTTTCACAGAACGGAGATCGTATACACTGACGTCTGCGGGACACAAAAAGACAAATTTGGTTTGGTCAAGTCAAAGTTCAGGCGGCGACTTTGTCTTATATTATTTCTCCCGTGCTCCCTTGACTTGTGCCTGCCGCACACGGAGCAATACGTGCGACCTCGATTTGGACCGGACCATGGGGGCATTTCACAAAATTACGTCCTACGATGTAAACTTCCATTTTCTAGCAGCACAACAGTGATAAACGAGCATTTAAAAAGGAAGCACGTTGCGGCTGATGCCCGATTTCATTCCTGAATTAGTCACAGACGTTTCTGGAAGCGAGCTGAAGTTAGCACACACAGGCTATTGTGTGCGTCTGATGGAACACCTGTTGTGGGACCCTAAGATATTAATGGGGGGCCGCTGGGGGCCATCGCAACATAATGTCATTGATAAAATAGGAATCCTTCAAGCGAAATACATTTTCAAGTATTTCATTTTGCATTTATAGATAGTTTCATCGTGGGTACTTTTTGCTTCCATTATAATCTGGATCCCTAAAAGAATTAAAGGGGCCCTGGAATCAGAGTGGCTATTTATTGCATGATTTACGTTTGTTTTTTGTTTGTTTTTTTCCCAAAATGACATTTATCCTGCTAGTACATTCCGACATTCCCCGTTTTCCTTTTTTAAAATAAAATTTCTGTTTCTAAATCAAATTTAAAACAAAATTATGTTTGAAGAGACAAAATCCCTTCACATAAGCATTAAGCAACAACACTTTCACTCTGACTTACATGTTGACATATTTGAATAATGACTGTATATTTTAAAGTTATCCAATATGTATTCAAATTTGACGAAGATACACCAAAATATTATGAGTTCACTGAATTATTTTGTAACCGCAATGATGTATAACAGCCATAGGGTGTCAGTAATGAGTAACAAAGTAACACAAGACCTCCCACTGATACATCATGATTGTCATTTGGATAAATTACCAGGAACTATGAGTTGTGGGGGAGATGCAAACCACCTGAGCCACAGGAACTTTATTACCAGGAACGAAATGTTCCTGGACTTGTTGGTAGAAAAGGGGGTTGTGACGTTCTCCCCTTTTAAGCCCATAGTAAGCCAAAGATGCAGATGCATTCCTTGCAGCATGCGCTTGTTCACTGATGCGAACCGTGCAACTCTGGATGGATGCATGAAATGTATTTTAAATGTTTGGATGAGGTGAAACTACGCACACGTGCACAAAACTGTGCAGAGCCACCGGAGGTTCATTGACAGAGCCAGTAAAAGTTTCATAAATAAGACCAATACGTACTTGATTTATTAAAAAAAAAATTAATCCTTTGTGCTTTATCCACTAAAATTCATCAACCGCCATTGATCTTATTGCCGCAGTGTGCACATTTTTTAGAGTCAGGTTGAATCATTCCATAAGGAATTGCTTGAACTAGTTATGTCAGAGAAGTTATTGTAAAAAACAAGACAAGCCTGCACAAATGTATCACCCAACCAAGATTGTCTTTGTCACTTGCAAGGAGCAGTCCGCCAAAGAGAAAAGCTTTCCCACTCCTGTGCAGCGTTTTATTGAAGCACAGCAAAGCATTTTGAATATGCAAACTCATAAAGAACGGAAAAACATGAATACTTTGACTTTATCACACCCATCCACACTCTTCCTGTTGTTCGAACGGTTTCAGCTTACAAGACATTTTTGGGTCACACATCTGCTAAACGGTTTCCTGTCAAACACAGTTCAAGACGTGCATCTGTTTTTGTGGCTTCCTGCTAAACTGCCAGCATAGACACAACTCTGTTACCACTGAACTCACGTTTTCCTGTTTAAGAGGTCCATGTTTTTGTGACCTTCTATTAACCTGTGTGGTTGATGTGTGGGTCTGGCTCAGCTTCCCTCCGGACAGGTCGACGAGCATGACAGAATTGGTGATGAAAAGAACCTCTCTGACACAGCCATTTTGGTTCGAAAGAGATTTTATTCTTGTCACATGCTGATGTCAAAAGAAGTCTCCCCAAAAAATAAGAACAGAGATGCCAATGAAATCCATTTTCCACAGGAAAGAGTCCATTCCAGAATGTGGAGGGTACCAAGACCGGTGCAGTCCTCATCCCAGCCATTATCTCCGGAATGCCCACTTTGCCCCCAAGCTGTGCCGGCATTAACTCGGTCAAATGGGGGATTTCGCAGATATAGCAAAAACAAATTGGAGAAGCTGTGGAGCAGAGCACAACATCAGTCAGACCCCGGGTCCACAACTCCTCTGGCAGAGACGCAAACAGAGCTTTCGCTTCAGAGTGACCCATTCACTGTCTACCCTCGTGTCGAGAAACTCGGAAAATGTTCCATAACAGAAGAATTCGGAATGGGTGCTGAAACACCACACCCTGCAAGTCACATGGAGTATTCTACATCTGAAATTAACTCTGCCAAAAGTCTTCACCAATGGGCCGAAACCTTTAGTATGATGATGCGCACCAATAGTTAATGTGATTTGTGGCTCAGCAAACAGAGACAATTCATACCGTTTCCTCTGCTCTGGGGCAAGGCACACATCCAAGGCAGCACCGGTAGACATCACAAATACATAATCCGAATGCAAGATGCACTTTTGACCCTCGATTTTGGGTGAATGTATCCTGACAAACCAAATAATCAGAACTCAGTGTTCAATGCAAAGGACCAATTGGTGGTTTGAATGGGTGGAGGCGGCTACACCACGCAGACCAGAGCAGGAACAAGACGTACCAGCTGCGGGAGGATGGAGACCCTGGTCTCAGAGCTGCCCAGTCGACTGGAACGGAGGACAACATATGCTTCCCCCGGCGGATGTGCACAGTCAAATTCAGTCCCTTCAGGAAATTCAGTCCCACTCGAATTCCAGTGTTTGTTTCACAGGTGCGGGTTCGGTCCATGGCAGTGACTCGGCCAATCTCAAGAGTCCTACAAGCGTAACAGTGTTGTTGCTCACTGGGATATGGAGAAGAAGCTTGCAAAGCGTGGAATATCTTGTTCCACCATCATAAACTGTTGTCCATCAATCGTGCGTCAAGTGTGCGTTTGGAAGCCATAGAAGCGTTGTCGGAGGAGGGGGTAGCGATGGCGCCCCCGTGCTAGAGGAGCTCTTTGTGACAGGCATGGCGCTGGACCACAGAATGGCACATTTCAGGAAGTGGCTCGGTTTGGACCGCTCATCACCCAGTGACCCCACAGCAAGAGCACGTCCCACTCACAACCCATGTCTACAACAAGCCTGCTGTGGCGCTGCTTCACCAGAACCTGGCCCAGGAGCAGCGGAAACAGAAAGAGCAGACGCAATGGGAGCTGTGTGCGTCGGCTGCTGCATTAGCTGGTCCCTCTGTTTAATTTTATTTTTTTCCCCCCCATATTCTTTTTTCCGTTCCCGGTGAATTAGCACTCTTGGCGCCCTGAACCCGCAAGTGTAACAATTCTTATTCTACATACAATACAATATTTTCTTTCATCGATGCAAAAACGGGGGTTCTACTCATTCTGATTAGCAGTTTCTCATTGACGGATTGTTTCGCTTGATGTCAGTAACTGGGAGGCGCACGCCCTCGAGGACGGCCACCCGGCACAGCTGAGTGGTGGTGACACTATTGGACGGGTCACTGGCGGAAGCTTCAATCCATTCGCGTCTCGCCCCGTCTCCCATAAGAGCTCACCAACTTAATCCCTCATCATATTTTACAAATGCCAATGCCAATTGGTTTTGTCTTCTGTTTATGATTCATATTCAATCCCCATGAACACGTCAATTATAATTTAGCTATTCTTTTTTAACTAACTAATATAACCCCGTTTTCCTCAACCAATGAGTCAGTATTCTTTGAAGTGGATTATCCGCAGACAAAAATTTCTAATTTAATTTAAATCAATTTACTGTATCTCAAAAGTCCGCTCATAACATGATAATTCATCATATTCCTGTCATTTCCATCTCAAAATGTCGTTCCATTAATTGAATTACCGTAGTATATCCGTCGCCAAACTGAAGTATGGAACATTAGATGTTTTTTTTTCGTTTTGCATGACCTTTAACCTTGCATGTTCTGTTTCAACAAAATTGTATCTCTTATCAGTTTCCCTGTTTCATGAGTTGCTGCCGGGGGCACAAAGGAGGAGTTCAGAGAGGAATTTCACCCTCAGGGACAATCCCAAACTTTTGTTTCCAGGACATTGTAACACTCTAGGCTGGTTTATTGTTCTTCTTATTGCAATTTTACTGCGTTCAGTCTTCTTCGAGACTGAATACGTTCTCGTGTTTGCCAAATAGTTAATTCTAGTTTCTCACTTTCGCTTTTCACAGTCAAGATATGAACTTTTTCAACTGCACAATCACTTCATTGAGGTCTAATTATCAATTGTTTACCATAGTCAGACTTTTGCAGTCAAAGAGACCTGTTCCTTCACCGTACGTTAACGTTTTCATCACTCAGGGGTTTTCCGTGTTGACAAATCACATTCCACAGAACATGCATTCATCCTTTTATGATCTTAGATTTCTCTATTTATATGACCGCTTCTTGCAATGAAGATTAATTTCACCCCAATGATTATGTAGCCAATTATCTTTCTCATTCTAATTTTGCTTCAGTTATTATCCAAAATTTTAAACATTTTTTATGCTGCATCTTTCAATGCACACTAGGACGCACACGCGTTAGTTGAACTGATAAAACGGAATATTAATGCAATAACATTTGGGTTTTAGAAGGGGCATTTCTTTCTACAAAGGAGGGACTGGCACTGGTTTATAACTATCACCCCTTATCTCCTGCGTGGGGGCTGCCTGACTTCCTGGTCCCACAGTAGATGGAGGTGAGACCACAGCGCTCTGCTTGCATTCTTCCTGCTCGGCTCACTCTTCAACTCTTTCACCTCTGCATGATCATTATTGACATGTCCTATTAAAAATCCTTACATGCAAAAAACAATCATGAGAACAAAATACTGCACCTATCTCCCCCCTTTGACACATGCCCCACATGTGTGAACACAAATAACAATAAAAACAAACGAAGCAGCAACCCCCCTAATTAGGCCGAACTTCCACGTACTTTCATCTCATCTCTTCACAAACCCCTGCGTACATCTTGTGCCAATACGGGGCGGACCGCAGCCAGGTTTTTGATTTTGTGTGGCCTTGACCAGAACACGAGTAATCACAGGGTACGTATCTGAACAGCGCATCTCTTGCTACGTACCAGCAAAACCATCGGGCCCTCCACACAACGGTACGCCTCGATCCTTACTGTGTTCCATGCCACAAAGTGCCCAATACGATACGTGGAAGCGCGCTTCTCTTCATTATTTCTATTTCCAGCTAATCATTTTCCTGCTAAAATTTACACCCTGGCCAGGGTCTGTGCTCAAACTGAGCTTATTCACGACTAGAATAGAATAGAATAGAAATCCCTTTATTGTCATTGTACTCGAGTGTGCAACGAGATTAGAGGGCTCCCCTCTCCAGTGTAATACAACAATAATACAGACAAATATATAAATTAGATAAATAAATAAGAGAGTGCAATGGAATTTAGTTCTGAATAGGGTATATAAAAACACATCACGATGCTGTTCTGCAAGGTAAGGGTGGTCTCGTGTGTGTGTGAGAGTTCAGAATGGAGATGGCTCTCGGAAAGAAACTATGATGTCTATAGCTATAATTTTACACTTCTTAGTTCTCATCTCTTTAACCACTAGACCAGTGGTCCCCAAACTACGGCCCGCGGGCCGGAGACGGCCCGCCTCCACATTTGGTCCGGCCCCCTGAACAATACCAGAAAGCATTTCGATTTTTTTTTTCATATAAGTGTATTTGTATTTGATAATAAAGTTGGACTTTTGCAATAAAATGTTCCTTAGTTATGAACTATTTTCATTATTAACTATTAGTCAGTAACTATTTTATACACGCATATAACGTGACATTCTGTTCCAACCTTCTGCAGTCTGTGCCCCTATCTGGCAACCCCCCAGAAAAAAAATCCTAAACCCGCCCCTCTCAAAGAGAGAGCGGAATGATGGCGAAAAGATTAGGTAAGAGAAAAATTGATTCAGAATGCAGGGCATTTAACCTGCAGTGGACAAACGATTATTTTTTTGTTCAATGCAAAGAAAAGGCTGTCTGTCTCATCTGTCAAGAGGCGGTGGCGGTATTCAAAGAATACAATCCGCGACGACACTATGAATCCCGTCACCAAGACAAGTATGATAGCTTGCAAGGCCAAATGCGAGCAGACAAACTCTCAAAGCTAAAAAGTGGACTGTTAGCTCAGAAGAATACTTTTGTACGCCAAGCTCAGCTGAACCAGGCATCTGTTCGGGCCAGCTTTCGGGTTGCTCAACTGATAGCAAGCAGTGGTAAACCTTTCACTGATGGAGAATTTGTCAAGAAATGCATGAACGCTGTCGCGGAGGAGGTGTGTCCCGAGAAGAAAGATGTCTTTAATGCCGTGAGTCTATCAGCGAGTACAATCACCAGACGCATTGAAGAAATCGGGGGTAATGTATATGTCCAGCTGCAGCAGAAGACAAAAGAATTTGAATTTTTTTTTCATTAGCACTCGATGAGAGCACAGACGTGCCGGACACCGCGCAGCTGCTCATTTTTATTCATGGAGTTAGTGCAAACTTTGAGATGTGCGAGAAGCTGGCAGCACTCCAAAGTCTGAAAGGGACTACGACGGGGGAGGATATTTTCGGCAAAGTGTACCAAACCATTGAAGAGTTGGACCTGGACTGGTCAAAGCTGGCCAGCATCACAACTGACGGGGCTCCTAGTATGGTGGGTGTGTCTCGGGGTCTAATAGGACGCATGAGATGGAAGAACGGGGTCTCACCGCCCTGCTACAAGTCCACTGCCTAATTCACCAGCAAGCACTGTGCTGCAAAGTGTTGACGTGGGATTCTGTCATGAAGGTTGTGGTGTCATGCATAAACTTCATCAGAGCAAAGGGACTTAAACACAGGCAGTTCCAAGAATTCCTGTCTGAACTGGAATCTGCGCACGCAGATGTGCTGTACTACACAGAGGTCCGATGGTTGAGTTTTGAGGCGTTTTTACGAGCTGCTACCTGAAATTAACGCATTTCTTCATTCACAAAACAAAACGGTGCCAGAGCTGACGGACCCAGAATGGAAATGGCACCTCGCATTTTTAACAGACATGACAGAAATGCTGAACAGCTTTAACTTGCAACTACAAGGCCAGGGAAAACTCATTTGCGACATGTATTCCCACATAAAAGCATTTGAGGTGAAACTAGAGCTGCTTTTGGGACAAGTGAAAATGCACAGCTTCATCCATCTCCCTGCTCCACAAAACCTCTCTGCAGAGAACCCAGCGGTCCCGTTTCCAGCTGAAAAATGTGTGGAAGCATTGGAAATGCTGAAGGCGGAGTTCGGTGTGCGATTCCGTGAACTACATGTTTATGCAAAAGAAATCCGTCTTTACCAGAACCCATTTGTTGCCGACATTGATGAAGCCCAGCCTTCTTATCAGTTTGAGTTGGCCGAGTTCCAGAACTGTGATGTTCTGAAAGACGGATTCAAGCCCAACAGTCTCATTGACTTCTATGCCGCCCTCCCAAACGACAGGTTCCCTAACATCAGAAAACACGCAATGAAGATGTCAACACTTTTTGCCAGCACGTATATCTGCGAGCAAACCTTTTCACGCATGAAACTGCTGAAAACTCCAATGAGATCAAGATTGACAGATGAACATCTGCATCAGTGTTTAAGACTGGCAGTGACTGGAATGGAACCTGACATTCATATTCTTACCAGCCAGACGCAGGCCCACAGTTCACACTGATGAACATACAAAGGTAAGATCACTTTTCTGACTTGAATGAGTCATTCTGAGTATAAACAAATATAATCATAATAAATCTACTGGGATAAAATCCATCTCCACAACCATACTGGTAGTGGTACTGGTTGTGCTGTGTAGGTCCTGTATAACTTAGTTCAGTTTCTCAGCCTGCTTGCTTGGTGGTTTTCACAGGGAAGTATGAGAGAGAGAGAGAAAGAGAGAGAGAGAGCTGCAAACAACGATGTCTACAAGCCTACTGGAACCTACAAAAGGATTATAAGGAAGGAACACAAGAACTTTGAGAGACTGCTCATATGAGTCATTTGAGTGAGAGATTCTGCTCTGACAACTAAGCTGAACTTGGACCTGTTAAGACTGTGCACGGCACAACAGAAAGTTTATGTTCCATGGAATTTTTTTTCTGTGAAGAACCCAGAGAGGCTTATTTGGTTATTATTTATTTCATTAATAGTGTTATTTATTTCCTGGCTATTTTTCTATGAAGAGCCCAGAGAGGGTTATTTGGTTATTATTTATTTCGGTAATAGTGTTATTTATTTTCTGACTTTTGTTCTGTGAATAGTCCAGAAAGGGTTATTTGATTGTGGCTTTCTGGAAAACAATATTTTTTTACATTTAGGCACTCCTGCAATCATCACACTTTTTCTGTTACAAACTGACCCCGGCCCCTCATCAGAGAAGGGAAAAGTTATGTGGCCCCCACAGGAACAAGTTTGGGGACTCCTGACGTACACACTTGACCTAAAATACATTTTTATGAAATTGGAAACACTCACAATAACGAAAGCCTTCCAAGACTCAATTGTTTTGGAGTACGTTTACCACGCCATGAGCTACTCTTTTGCAAATACGACGATATCGTCTCTCTTTTTCTTCGGAGGTGAAATTCGTCAAAGATCCACGATTGCAACAGATGCGCTAACATCAATGAATTCGAAAACGATCCACAAAAATTAAGACTTCTTACTCTCACACTTTTATCAGTTGTTTTAACAGCTTGCACCAAGAGAATGAGAATAATAAACTTGTTTATGAGGAAAGGTGAACAAATTCAAAATCTTCGCCTTAGACAAACTTGTGAAATATTCAAGACATGAGAGAGGCAATTAACCTTGGACGGATTCCCCCAAACAACTTAATGTTGTGATGCATATTTTTAACGATAGAAAGTCGTTCTTTACAAAGCAAATGAGAGTAAGACGTGTACAAACCTGCTTTGTGTGGCACAACACGAGGCTAGTTGCAAACTTCGTCCAGCAGTGGAAGATGTTGGTCGTTCTCTTCTTTTATTCCACATAGTTCCTCTTTGTACTTTGGGTGTCGTTCTTGCACACATTTTCAAACGCCTATCTCAACAAATCCGCACTTGATCTCTGCTTGGCGATAACGCGTGAGCTTCTCTTTGTTCGACGAGACGAATGAAAGATGGGGTAATTTTTTTCCTTCGAGAAAATGGCAGTCTGTCCGTCACGAAAGCGGAAGAACAGGACACACCCCGCTGTGATATGATTGGCTGCTGGCTCTGTGGCGCACTGTCACCAACTCACCGACAGATGTCACCATTTGCGATGCAAATCATTGTTATCTTCTTCTAAACATTGGGAAAAGTACGATTTGAACCGTATGCACGTGAACAAACATTTTAGTTCCCAAATATGAACTTGAGAGATGTATTGAATTTTACTTTTGTTGCTGGTTTTGTTAAAACATCTGCCACCATGTCGTCGGTTGGACAGTATTCCAAATGTATTTTCCGATTATTATCAGTTGACATGATAAAGTGATACTTTATGTCAACATATTTGCACCTTTGCCTTTTTACTGGGTTTTTTGCTAGCGACGTGGTTGCGAATTTTAAATTAAAATACGTCACTGTTTTATTATCTAAATGTTCGTGTTAAAAATGATTTCAGTGTTGATATAAGTCCTTAAGTATTTCATTATTCGTTTCAGTATTCATTAAACTACGTTGATTCATTATTTCAAGATTCATTGAACTGTTTTAGTAATAATTTAGTATTCAATGTTTAATCGTTACTGTAGTTACTTTTTAAATATTTGTCACTATTTTGTCCAATCTTAATGTTACGGAAAATTATTTAGCAAGTAAGGTTTTTGTTATTTATTGTGGCCACCTGCTTTTGAAGAAAGTGCTTTTCGGTTCTTGTACTCGAGGATTCTTTGTGAAGCCAAAACAACACGAACTTGACTGATAAGTAGGCTCAACGCAGAAAAAGTATCTTTTTGTTTTAAGATTACACAGTTCCTGTCAAATAAATCTTCATCTTTCTGTGTGCATCAGTATCTTCCCACGCACTTCTCCCACTGAGATCACTCTGCAGACTGACCCAAAAGACAATTTATTTTCCAGACTATCTCATTGATCTTCCCTAACTGCTGAAAATTCCACAACAATTTGGGGTCAGACGTGGGATAGCTGAATATCCGCCGGTGAAATTCAGGGATGCTGGCAGGTGACCTCCAGTGTTCAATTAAGACAGCAGCAGCAACGAACAGCGTGATGCGAATCATCTCGTCCGTGGTGACAAATAAACGCTGACTCCAGTCGCCATCAAGTTGCCAACTCCTGACATACTAAAGCCATTGAGAGAAACTGAGACTATTTGCGTTTCTCTATCTGGTTCTTTTTAGAGTTCAACTTCTAGTTCAGTTTTTCACCTTGTCACACAGCGTAATGAAGGCCAGTTGAGCAAGTGGAACAAGTGATTTTATTGATGACTGTGGAACGCACCGATTTCATAAGCACCGTTTCTTCTCACACCTTTTCCATTAGGTACGATTAAAAAGAAAACTGAAAAGCATAACGTTAACAAATGTTGTTCCAGGCAAAGGCAATTAATTTCATTTAAATGTTTGAACACAAAAAAAATCATCATCACTCAGACACAATACACTGATCACATTGGCCTTGTGTCAATAAAAGAGCTTTGAAAATTCAATATATCATATTTTCTAAATCACATTTACATCTTACCACGAAGAGTCGGTTCCTTGAGGTTTTTTTTTTGTCTTTTTTTAAGCTTCAAGGATCGCTGCTATTCTCGTAGGGCTGGGCAATAAACCGAAAATTTACCGTGATCGAAATTTAATAAAATCATTTTGCCCATGTCGGTTAATTCGGTGTTTAAAAAAAAAAAAGAAGTCCTTTTAGTCTGCAGCTATGTTCATGCCCCTGTAAGACGGCTTGAGCAGCTGTAGTCATGTGACTCCACCCAGCTGAACAAGAAAGAAAACTGACGACGCGGTCGTAGCTGTCGATTCAAATCTAGAAGCAGCTGACACGGCTGAAGACGACGTAATGTTCGTTGAAATTGTTCCTGACTCGCTTGTCCCGAAAAGAAATTCCGACATCTGTCGTTAAGAAATGTTTTGGGTTCCAAAAAGACGATGTTTGAGCAAAAGAACACGAACTACAAAGTGCGTCGTAAGCACCTGAAACAGCGCGCCCAATCTTTTCTTTTTCACCACCCACAACACAATCATGCTGTTGACTTGGAGCTTGTGCTAAAAGTTCAAAGTGAGAAGCAAGGTTCGACAAGTGACAACAGCCCATTACGGAGGCGACACCATACGAGAGAACGTCTAAGAGGTGGACGCGATAGCCTAGCACATAGCTAAAGATATAGCTCCTCTAGTTACAGTGGAGCGCACAGGATTGAAACGCCTCATGAAAGAAGCCGACAAGAGGTACGAAAATATTTGCCGCAAACAGCACTTCCCAATGTGGACAACATCGGGACGGGAGCGGAGACATGTCAAGCATTTTGCATCCACATCAGACTTGTGGTCGAGTCGCAACATGGATCCCGGTTTGAGCCTGAATGTGCATTACATAGATGACAAGTGACGACTGCGCACCGGAGTACTCGAGACGGCACATTTTCCTGAAGAAGCACACTTGTTTATTTGGCACTGGCATTCCATTGACATTTTTTTTCCATTCTATTTAGCATTTTGTTTACAGGCGACTAGCTCCTTTGCACATGGCATTATTTATATTGTTTACACGATACCTTTACACAAATCTAGGCCTTTGCAAATGGCATTACAGCATCTCGGCACAATATATTTGCAGAAAAAGATTTTGTGAGAGGTACCCTTTTTCCCCTGTTCTTTGTGACATTGATCAAATCATGCAAAGCAAGCTATTTGGAATGTTTATACAAATGATTTTTGTACTTTTATTTTTCATTGAAAGTAATGTGAACTAGTTGGCCAATAAAAAAATCAGTTAATATGCATTTCCTGCATTTATTTTGATTTTGGTCCTCAGGGGCAATTTATCGTGCATTTATTGTTGTCAAGATAAAATTTCCCAATTTATCGCGATATTGATTTTAGGTCATATCGCCCAGCCCTATATTCTCGCCATCACAATCGTGTCTCTCAGCAAGCCGTTTAGTGGCGAATTTTTTAGCACAAACGCTGCAACTGAATGGCTTGCCACCACTATGTGTTGTTATGTGTTTAATTAAAGTAGACTTTTCAGAGAAGCATTTTCCACAAACTGAGCAGGAAAAAGGTTTTTCTCCACTGTGAGTTCTTGTGTGGCTTGTTAAATGCGGCTTTTGGGAGAAGCTTTTACCACAAACTAAGCAAGAAAGAGGTGCAGTGTGTGTTTTTGTATGTTCTGTTAATCGTGACTTTAGAGAAAAGCTTTTACCACAAACTGAGCAAGAAAAAGGTTTTTCTCCACTATGTATTGTTGTGTGTTTTCTTAAATTAGACTTTCCAGAGAAGCTTTTGCCACAAACTGAGCAGGAAAAAGGTTTTTCTCCAGTGTGTGTTCTTGTGTGTTCTTTTAAATTTCCCTTTTGGGAGAAGCATTTTCCACAAACTGAGCAGGCGAATGTTTTTTCTCCACTGTGTGTTCTTGTGTGACTTGTTAAATGTGATTTTCGAGAGAAGCTTTTGCAACAAACTGAGCAGGAAAAAGGTTTTTCTCCACTGTGTGTTCTTGTGTGGATTGTTAACATTGACTTATGCAGGAAGCTTTTGCCACAAACCGAGCAAGAAAACTGTTTTTCTCCACTGTGTGTTCTTGTGTGCGGTTTTAAAGACAGCTTTGAAGTTAATGAGTCAGTGTGACATGCCCTTTCACCTTTAGCTTGCCCATTATCATCATCATTAGTATCATCATCATCGTCATGAGCGTCTGATAATGTGTCCTCACTATGTACTTGTGATGGCCCCCAGTGGTCTTCATCACCTTCTGTTGTCACGTGATGACTTGAACTGCTGCTTGTAGGCTCCGCCCCTCTGTTGTCCTCACTCTCATCCTTGTTTTCATCGTTAGTCTTTATATGGACAACGTTCACTGGTGACTTGTTGATCTCCTCCTCCTCCTCCTCCTTTTTGATGTGAGTCCAGTCTGGCTCCTCTTTCACAGAAAGGAGATCGTTTTCACTGACGTCTGCAGGACACAAAAAGACAAATTTGGTTTGGCCAAGTCAAACCTCAGGCGGCGACTTTGTCTTATATTGTTTCTACCGTGCTACCTTGACTTGTGCCTGCCGAACACGAATCAATGCGTGCGACCCCGATTTGGACCGGACCATGGGGGCATTTCACAAAATTACGTCCTACGATGTAAACCTCCCTTTAGCAGCACAACAGTGATAAACGAGCATCTAAAAAGGAAGCACGTTGCGGCTGATGCCCGATTTCATTCTGGACAAAGTCACAGACGTTTCTGGAAGCGAGATGAAGTTAGCACACACAGGCTATTGTGTGCGTCTGATGGAACACCTGTTGTGGGACCCAAACATATTGATGCAGACCACTGGGGGCCATCGCAACATTATGTCATTAATAGAATAGAAATCCTTCAAGTGAAATATGTTTACAAATTTTTCATTTTGCATTTAGAGATGGTTTCATCGTGGGTACTTTTTGCTTCCATTCTAATCTGTATACCTAAAAGAATTAAAGGGGCCCTGGAATCAGAGTCGCGATATATTGCATGATTTATGTTTGTTTTTTGTTTTGTTTTTTTTTTCCCCAAAATGACATTTAGCCTGCTAGTACGTTCCAACATTCCCCTTTTTAATTTTTTTTTTTGTAAAATTTCTGTTTCTAAATAAATTTTTAAACAAAATTACGTGTGAAGAATCAAAATCCCTACACATAAATTAAGCAACAACACTTTCACTCTGACTTTCATGTTGACATATTTGAATAATGTATATTTAAAAGTTATCCAATATGAATTAAAATTAGACTAAGATACACCATAATATTATTAGAGTTCACTGAATTATTTTGTAACTGCAATGATGCTGAACAGCCATAGGGTGTCAATAATGAGTAACAAAGTAACACAAGACCTCGCACTGATGCATCATCATTGTCATTTGCATAAATTATCAAGAACTATGAGTTGAGGGGGAGATGCAAACCACCTGGGCCACAGGAACTTTATTACCAGGAACTAAATGTTCCTGCCCTTGTTGGTAGAAAAGGGGGTTGTGACGTTCAGCCTTTTTGAGACCATAGCAAGACAAAGATGCAGATGTATTCCTTGCAGCATGCGCTTGTTCACTGATGAGATCCGTGCAACCCTGGATGGATGCATTAATGTATTTGAAATGTTTGGATGGGGTGAAACTACGCACCCGAGGTCCATTGACTGTCACCCGACCAATCCAGTAAAAAGTTAATAAACAAATAAGACCAATACGTACTTGTTTTTTTTAAACGTAATATTTTGCGTTTTATCCACTAAAATTGATTAACCGCCATTGATGTTTTCGCCGCAGTGTGCACATTTTTTAGAGTCAGGCAGAATTCCTTCCCTAAGTCATTGCTTGAACAAGATATAAAAACCAGAAAATGTAAAATCTTAAATAATCAGTTCGAATTTTAAACTGAGAAAAAAAACATGGAGTTCACCCCCCACTATTGGTTATTCTTTGGCATTTATTTTCTGCACTGATTTAATTTGGCATAAACAAATATTTAGCAAGCCGACAAGCAATATTTAAAAATAAAACGTCAATAACCTTGAACGCATTTCCCCAAACAACTTATTGTTGTGATGCATGCAATGTCGTTCTTGACAAAGCAAATGAGAGTAAAACGTGTACAAACCTGCTTTGAGTGGCACAACACGAAGCTGGTTGCAACCTTCGTCCAGCAGTTGAAGATGTTGCTCGTTCTCTTCTTCTTTTATTCCACAAAGTTCCTCTTTGTACTTGGGCGTCGTTCTTGCACACATTTTCAAATGATAATTCCAAAAAATCCGTACTTGATCTCTGCTTGGCGATGAGTCGTGTGCCTCTTTTCGTTAGCGGATAGCTAGCTAACAAGCTAAGCTAACTACACCGAAAAGCATCAACGCGCAAAGATGAGGTTATCGGGACACAAAGACTTAATGAATTATGTCGACGTCCTTTAGAGTAGCACTGGACATCCTTTGAGAAAATTACAGTCAGTTCCACACTAAATCAGAAGAATTTAGCAGTGGGTGTTTTTGTTCCGGTGTGGACGGGCCTTCGGAAGCTGCGCGCTTGCTAATGACGTCATGCTTTAAGCACGAATTTTTCAAATATATTTCTTTGCCTCTGCGTTTGTTTTTGACCCTGGCTGTTCTATTTTAATATATATTTTATATAATATTTTAATTCGGTTGATAAAAAAAAAAAAAACTAAATTAACGCCACATTTGCGCGTCAGCTCTTACGTCACTTCCGCCTATGCCCCGAGTAGCCGCTGCTGGAACAACAGTGGGACGTTTACGTTTCTCCTACCGAACTTGCAACAATACTGTGGTTCACTCGGGCTGCAAGATTGTATGAATATAATGTCTGCATATACTAGTAGTGCTTCTCAATTATTTCACGCCCGCCCCTACCAAGAAGTAAAAGATTCGCGCCTCCCCACCACCAATTTGTTTTCTGTCTTTGTAGATTGATGTTAGATTGTCATTAAAATATCCCTTAACTAAGCTAAATTGACAAGAAATATAATTTTGAGAACTATTATCGTAAGGATCTCAAAACTCAGTACTCTATGGTGCAAATATTGATGAGATGATAAATATTTACTCATACGTTTTTTGTAAAAAAAAAAAAAAGTCAAGTCAAGTCAAGTCAATTTTATTTGTGTAAACCTTTATAAACATTAACAACCAAACACAGTTATTAATTCATACATAATATAGAAAAGACAAAAAGAAGAGCCAGGGGGATTTTAAACAAAAATTCTTTGTAAATAACATAAAGCAACAGCTTTAGTATGTTTACGATACGTTTTAAAAAAAAAAAAAAAAATTATGGTGACTATCCGTTTTTTCAATGGTTACTGTAAAGTTTTGTCTTCTATCTGAAGAAGTCACGCAGGTCCAGTGATGCTGCAAGCTTGTGTCTCTTTAGTTATTGACTTGCATTCTCGTCTATGTGTGTACACACGAGTTCGTCACCTGCTGCGTTTGTGCCCGTTTGTGCTGTTAAAATTTTCGTTTGTGCTGCTTCGGTTCGAAAGATATTACACTTTGTTTTATTTCGAGTGTGACGTCACCCAGCCCCCCATTTTCATCCGATTGACTTGGGAATGGTGCCATTCGTTTGTGCTACGTTTGTGCCCGTTTGTGCTGTTAAAATTTTCGTTTGTGCTGCTCCGGTTCGAAAGATATTACACGTTTTAATTTCGAGTGGTGACGTCACGCAGCCCCCCATTTTCATCCGATTGACTTGGGAATGGTGCCATTCGTTTGTGCTACGTTTGTGCCCGTTTGTGCTGTTAAAATTTTCGTTTGTGCTGCTCCGGTTCGAAAGATATTACACGTTTTAATTCACGCGGTGACGTCACAAACAGGAACGCGCCAGCGTCAGTTTGTTTTGTTTTGCTGTCGAACAAGGAGCTCGGTATCGCGCTACCGCGTTCAGTCAATCACTTGAATCACTCGTATTTGTTATTAATTCCAGGTTATAAACTAGTTCCTGGAATGAACCGATGTTTTGTATGTTTTTGCGCATTTTACATTCTTCATGATCCTGGAAAGCAACTGTTGCCGGACGAACTTCAGGTAAACATGTCAAACTCACTGTTGTAGCTTTTTTGCTAGCATACAGTAATCTTAAAACCTTCCTGTTTTCACTGCTGTAAATTACTTTAAATTCGGTCTTATTTCTTTTAATAGTGTTGTTCTACTGCTCATTCATTTATTTCATCAGTAGTCATTAAAGCTATGTGATTATTTCTTAAAATTATAGTAGACGTGAGGCTGAAACATATCCGTTGAACTTTTTGAAATAAAAACAACTTAAAGACACCCCTCGATGAAGCATTCCCTCATTTGAGAACAACTGAATTAATATAAAAACAGTCCGTGTGTAATTGATGAGAGCCTGCAGAGAAACCTTGGGTGAAACGATAGCTTTATGTGTAAAGAAAACAGCAACAAACAAAACCCCAAACTATTTACATTTCAACAATTAAGCAATCACTGCTTTGTGAAGCTCTTTGTCTTTTCTGATGCTGCTTTCACTCTACTTTCCAGGTCATTGTGCATCTCCCAGTCAAAAGCAGCCCTCCTGCAATATGCCACATAATGTCCTAGAGAATCCTCTTCGAGATGATATGACTGCTCTAAAAGTAAACTGTCAGCATCAGACTTCTGGGAATTTCCAGCAGGGCAACTTCTGTTCAACTCATACCTAGGTCGGTGTCAATCCACTAAGCCTCTCCATTTCTCAACTTCAGTAGTATGAATACTGTAGCAACATCAGACTCATCACAGAGGTCAACATAATTTTTTAATATATTTTTTCCTCAGTATGAGAAGTAGTAGAGGCATCGTCAGGTCTTAAGACATGACCTACATCAGCTTTTTTGTTTTGCAGCAGAATTCCACGTTTCCCTCAATGAAGGCATGATGATGAGCAACGAAACGGTCAACACGATTGAGAAGGCTTTCATGCTTGAAAAGCCCATTTTTTATGTTTTTGAACTCTGCTTCAACAGCTGCCGAACTTGCAGTGATGCTGGTACTCCGGAAGAGAGGGACCATTACTCCTGTCCAGAGTGGTAAGTAACTTCCCAGTCTGATGATGTGGGGAATAATCTCAGGGAGGAAGTGGATGTTATCCCTGTCTCCCTCAGCCATGGCAAGTGACCTGATCTCTTCGCATAATTCAGTCACCCACTGTCGAGCATTAGTCTGGATCTGCTGCTGATGCTCCTCGACGGGTTCCTGTGCCTGAACCTCTGTGTCTGGCATGCTGATACAGTCTTCTTGTGCTATTTGTGTTTTCAGGTATTTCTTGCACTTTTCTGATGGGAGAGGGGTTCCAGAACTGTCATTACCTTCAGATTCATTAAGTGCCACAATAGTGATGGCACATAGAAGTTATTTTGCATGTTCCACACATTGTGACTTAAGTAGTTGTGCTAAATCTCAGAAAAAATCTTTTTACACAATGTCTTTTATTTTTCAGGCGGTCCCACTGGGAGATCATATTGTTGCAGTGTGCAACGTCTACCCTGACAAAACATGGCAGGTTTTCATGCTTAAAGCACTCATTGATGTCGGTCTTCAAATCGGGGTGAGCGGTAAAAGCTTTGGCCAGAGATCCAAGAATGGCAAGAGAAAAAGCACTCACTGCTTCTATTGGGGACGGACGGGGCACCTGCATGAATCAATTTTTTTCAGCCACTGTGTGATAGCACATACGCCATGCTTTTCTGACATCTGTACCAATGTCTTGTACACATAGTTGTTTGACTCCAGTAGTGACAGAAAAATGTGTCCAGTCCAATGTCTTTAATGCTACCACTGCGAGGTGCACTGTACATAAATACATAGATGTCCTCATTTGTGACGCAAACTTACATCTTTCTCTGCAGTGATGCACATTTCAGCAACCTTACACGCGCAAGGTCGACGATTGTGTCCATTTGGAGAAGCGGCTGGATGAATTCTAAATGACCTAAAATAATTTCTTATTGAAAAACAGTAGCAACACAATACAAGTTCTTAAGGCCCAAAACAGCACAATCGACAGACTAGTTCAACCAAAAAGCGGATGTTTTTACAGCAAAAATTAAAGTTAGAAAAGTTGTGGGGACTTGCTGGCTTATGCCACTAGAAATTGAAACAGGCATTATCAATAAAACTGAATTGTTATTCGCATTCCTGTCTTTATAGACTCATCACTAGTGGTCATGTCTGTCGAAGTAATTTTAATTGAAAAAAAAAAAAAAATCAGGCTTTGCTTTTTAATTGTATGCGGTTCAACAGAAAGAAGAAAACCAACTCATGAAACAGGCGTCGACAAAGATGTTGGTGCCCTTCCTTATTTTAATACTATATTTTGTTGCAAAACATGCTGGCAATCAGGACAAATTTTGGTAACTTTCACTGGACTTCTGCACCTGTCAGCAGGAAAACATCCCGATTTGAAGAGCTACATTAATGAGTGCTTTAAAGTCTTGCTTGGGAGTCAGCATGCAAACCTGCCGCCATGCTTTGTCAGGGTAGATGTTGCACAAAATGATCTGCCAATGGGACTGCCTGAAAAATAAAAGACATCGTGTTAAAGAGTTTTATGTGAGATCATTAGCACAACTACTCAAGTCACAATGTGTGGAACATTCAACAGAACTTCTATGTGCCATCACTATTGTGGCACTGAGTGAGTCCGAAGGTAATGACAGTTCTGGAACCCCTCTCCCATCAGAAAAGTGCAAGAAATACCTGACAACACAAATAGCACAAGAAGAATGAATCGGCATGCTCGATGAAGAGGTTCAGGCACAGGAACCCGTTGAGGAGCATCAACAGATCCACACTAATGCTCGACAGTGGGTGACTGAATTATGCGAAGAGATCAGGTCACTTGCCATGGCTGAGGGAGACAGAGATAACATCCACTTCCTCCCTGAGATTATTCCCCACATCATCAGACTGGGAAGTTACTTACCACTCTGGACAGGAGTAATGGTCCCTCTCTTCCGGAGCACCAGCATCACTGCAAGTTCGGCAGCTGTTGAAGCAGAGTTCAAAAACATAAAAAAATGGGCTTTTCAAGCATGAAAGCCTTCTCAATTGTGTTGACCGTTTCGTTGCTCATCATCATGCCTTCATTGAGGGAAACGTGGATTTCTGCTGCAAAACAAAAAAGCTGATGTAGGTCATGTCTTAAGACCTGACGATGCCTCTACTACTTCTCATACTGAGGAAAAAATATATTAAAAAATTATGTTGACCTCTGTGATGAGTCTGATGTTGCTACAGTATTCATACTACTGAAGTTGAGAAATGGAGAGGCTTAGTGGATTGACACCAACCTTGGTATGAGTTGAACAGAAGTTGCCCTGCTGGAAATTCCCAGAAGTCTGATGCTGACAGTTTACTTTTAGAGCAGTCATATCATCTCGAAGAGGATTCTCTAGGACATTATGTGGCATATTGCAGGAGGGCTGCTTTTGACTGGGAGATGCACAATGACCTGGAAAGTAGAGTGAAAGCAGCATCAGAAAAGACAAAGAGCTTCACAAAGCAGTGATTGCTTAATTGTTGAAATGTAAATAGTTTGGGGTTTTGTTTGTTGCTGTTTTCTTTACACATAAAGCTATCGTTTCACCCAAGGTTTCTCTGCAGGCTCTCATCAATTACACACGGACTGTTTTTATATTAATTCAGTTGTTCTCAAATGAGGGAATGCTTCATCGAGGGGTGTCTTTAAGTTGTTTTTATTTCAAAAAGTTCAACGGATATGTTTCAGCCTCACGTCTACTATAATTTTAAGAAATAATCACATAGCTTTAATGACTACTGATGAAATAAATGAATGAGCAGTAGAACAACACTATTAAAAGAAATAAGACCGAATTTAAAGTAATTTACAGCAGTGAAAACAGGAAGGTTTTAAGATTACTGTATGCTAGCAAAAAAGCTACAACAGTGAGTGTGACATGTTTACCTGAAGTTCGTCCGGCAACAGTTGCTTTCCAGGATCATGAAGAATGTAAAATGCGCAAAAACATACAAAACATCGGTTCATTCCAGGAACTAGTTTATAACCTGGAATTAATAACAAATACGAGTGATTCAAGTGATTGACTGAACGCGGTAGCGCGATACCGAGCTCCTTGTTCGACAGCAAAACAAAACAAACTGACGCTGGCGCGTTCCTGTTTGTGACGTCACCGCGTGAATTAAAACGTGTAATATCTTTCGAACCGGAGCAGCACAAACGAAAATTTTAACAGCACAAACGGGCACAAACGTAGCACAAACGAATGGCACCATTCCCAAGTCAATCGGATGAAAATGGGGGGCTGCGTGACGTCACCACTCGAAATTAAAACGTGTAATATCTTTCGAACCGGAGCAGCACAAACGAAAATTTTAACAGCACAAACGGGCACAAACGTAGCACAAACGAATGGCACCATTCCCAAGTCAATCGAATGAAAATGGGGGGCTGGGTGACGTCACACTCGAAATAAAACAAAGTGTAATATCTTTCGAACCGAAGCAGCACAAACGAAAATTTTAACAGCACAAACGGGCACAAACGCAGCACAAACGAAACAAACTATTTCCACCTATTTTTGCAACAAATGGGGGGCCAACTTCACGCAGGTTGCTCTGGGTCTCCTCTAGTTTGTTGTTGCACATCGCTTTCGTCATATGACACGATTTTGATGAAAAAAAGTGTCACTTAGGTCATCACTATCATCTGTGTCTTCCTGCACAGTGTGCACTTTCTTCTTGGTGTTGCACATCTTAGCATAGTGATTTTGCTCTTTACACTTAGCACATGTTCTCCCAAATGCAGGACACCGTTTTGGCTCGTGCATTTCTCCACACTTTTTACAACTGAATGGAGCTTGATCATTTTCATTGTTTTTGGTCTTTTTCTTGAATCGCAGTTTACCTTTCCTCGTCACTGCCTTTGCCTCTGTTTTTTCATAAGATGCCGCTGCTTGGAAAGTTAGCACGTGCTGCTTTGCTAGCTCGTTAGCTTGGCAAGGCTTTCCTTATTATTGAGTTTTTCAGATCACCAAAGTTACAAGACCTAGCTTTAATTTTGAGATCGTTGAAGAAATTGTCAAAGGACTCACCGGGCTGTTAGAGTCTTGAACGAAACACGTATCTCTCATAGTTTTGTTTTTCTTAGCTAGACAGTGTTCATCAGATTTTTGTAGGACCTTTTCAAACTTGTCTTTATCTTCGGGTTCATCATAAACAAAGGTGATGAATACCTCAATGGCCTCGTCTCCGGCATTGGTTCGCAAAAGGGCTATTTTTCTTTCGTCCGCTCTGTTACCGACTCCCTCGGCGGCAAGGTAGAGCAGGAATTGTTGCTTGAAAGCCCGCCAACTCTCGTCCACATTTCCCATCTTTTTCAGCGCTTCTGGTGGCCTTACGGAGTCCATCTCGCGTCAGTCCTTTTCTTGACCCGCGACCTGGTACCATGTAATGTTCTGTCTTCTAAGAAGTCACGCAGGTAATGTGATGCTTCAAGCTTGTGTGTCTTTATTTACTGACTTGCATTCTCGTCGATGTGCATACACACTTGTTCGTCTGGTAACTAAACACACATCAGGCAATACTGCCAACTACTGACTAATGATATAACTGCTATCATTACAGTTACTATACGTTTGACATCGAACCACTTCGTCGTGATGACGTCAGACATTTCCGTGTTCCTTTTATTTTATGTTTAGATACGTAATGGTTGCAATACAACATTTCTGTTCATAGCTGCTGCTCGTGCGTACATCGAAAAAATTCATTTTCGCGATTAGCGCGCTTAGCACCTCCTCGCCTCCTCGCTTAGCACGCTACTTGTTAGTGGAGTCGTTTATTTTCCATCACGTAGCTTGTTGCTGCTGCTGTGTATGGACTTACATATAGTTCAGACAAAGTCCGTTTTGCTGCGGCGCAAGATAGCATAGCGCAGGGCGTTTAAGTAGCGGAAAGAAATCCCCTCCGGGACAACGAGCGACAGGGCGACAATCTTTTATATGTTAACATTTCAAATCCATGTGACCATGAGCGCACGTCCAGCACAAACATTAACCTGGCTGTGCTGAACGTGCGCTCCCTTTTAAACAAAACTTTTATCATAAACGACCTGATTTTAGACAACAACCTTGAAGGTATTCTTTTATCTGAGACATGGCTCGGTACAGATGCTCCAGTTGCTCTCACCGAGGCTTGCCCACCAAATTTTAATTTTTTATTTTCGACCAGAGACTGTAAAAGAGGAGGCGGGACTGTGTCAATTATAAAAACTTAAACTCTTATTTCAAAGGAAACTATTTTTAACAGGTATTTATCTTTTGAACACCATGCCTTTGTTTTTAGCAGTCCTTCTATTCTCTGTGTCACACTTTATCTACCTCCTCATCACTCTACTTCTTTTATGAGTGAGTTTTCAGAGTTCTTATCGATTTTACATTCCACTTATAACAGAATTTTAATAACTGGCGATTTTAATGTGCACGTTGACAATATCTCGGACTCACTGTCCAGAGAATTTTTAAACCTTTTTAACTATTTTGAATTTAAACAGCATGTCACACAGCCAACTCACAATAGAGGACACACCCTGGACCTGGTCATAACCTACGGACTGTCCGTTGGTGTGTCCTCTGTTGTTGACCTGGCTGTGTCAGACCATTACTGTGTATATTTTAACATCGCCAGTTTTAATCAAGAAGCAGCCCCGGTGAGAATAGTGAGAAAACGCTACCTAACTTCTGAGGTGGCTGCAAATTTTATTGAGATTTTAAAGAGCACTCCTGCTGACATTTTACCTGCACCTTGTGATTTTATTGTTGATAATTTTAACAGGGTTTTAAAATCAACATTAGACTCAGTTGCTCCACTTTTAACAAAAAACATAAAAATCAAGACTATACCCCCGTGGAGAAATGATTTAACTAAGGAATCAAAAAGAAAATGCAGGAGTGCAAAAGGAGGTGGAGAAAGAGCAACCTTACAGTTCATTACCAAATATGTCAACAACTCAAATCCTACAATAAAACAGTCAAACTGGCAAGAATGTCTTACTTCTCAAATCTCATCACAATTAGTAAAAACAACCCTAGGTATCTCTTCTCCACCTTCGATCTTTTAACCAGCTCTGATATTAAAAAGTCCTCACAGACAGGGACAGACGCTTTCTGTGAGGAATTTTGCAGACCACTTCAGAAGTAAAATCGATGACATAAGATCCAGTCTTTTAGCTCATCAAAATGTAACTTCTATTAACGCTGGACAGTCATTTTTACCAGAGGAAACACTGGAAAGTTTTGCCCTGGTTGATGCAAGGACACTTGGTCGAGTTTTCTCCCAGTCTTTTAGATCCAATTCCCACATCACTTTTAAAAGCTTTTTATGGATTTTTTTGAGGAACAGATTTTAAATATAGTCAATTGCTCTCTTCAGACGGGTGTCTTCCCCACTGCGTTTAAAACGGCGGTGGTGAAGCCCCTTCTGAAGAAGAGCAATTCAGAGCCCAGTGTTTTAAATAATTACAGACCTGTATCCAACTTACCGTTTTGAAGTAAGATTTTAGAAAAAAATGTTTTTCTACAGTTATATTATTTTTTTAAATACAAATAATGTTTTAGAGAAATTTCAATCTGGTTTTAGAATGAACCACAGTACAGAGGCAGCTCTTTTAAGGATTCTAAATGATTTCAGGTGTTTTGCAGATGCAAAAAAACTCATAGTTTTGGTGCTACTGGATTTAAGTGCCGCGTTTAACACAGTAAATCACATTTTATTAAATAGACTTAAAAACCTATTGGGCATCTCTGGTACTGCTTTTAACTGGTTTTATTCCTATCTCACAGACAGACGTTTCTTTGTAAGTATGGATACCTGTTCCGCCAAAACCCATGAAATTGAATGTGGGGTTCCCCAAGGTTCAATTTTAGGCCCAATACTTTTTAATCTGTACATGCTTCCTCTTGGGGATGTCATTAGGAGACACGGCATCAGCTTCCACAGCTACGCTGATGACACACGGCTGTATATTGCCGTGTCTCCGGATGACACAAAGCCTATCGATACCCTTTTAAATTGCATTTTAGATATTAAGTCATGGATGGCAGAGAATTTCCTACAGCTCAATCAGGACAAAACAGAGGTTTTAGTTATTGGTCCTGAAGGTCAGAGAGAAAAACTTTTACCAAAACTACAAGATTATAAATCATCACAATTTGTGAAGAACCTGGGCGTCATTTTTGACTCTGAGCTCAGTTTTATTCCTCATATTAAAAATGTAACCAAGATTGGTTTTTATCACCTTAAGAATATAGCCAGAGTCCGCCCGTTTCTCTCTCAGGCTAACACGGAGGTGCTGATGCATGCTTTTATTTCCTGCCGCCTAGATTACTGTAATGCCCTGCTCTCTGGTCTTCCCCAAAAGAGTATTTCTAGTCTACAACTACTTCAGAATTCAGCCGCACGGGTGCTGACGAGGACCACAACGTGCTTGTGAGAAGGGGCCCTTGCAGCAGCTCCGTATTCAGGGACAAGCCCTTAAACGTGGCACCACAGTCAAACACGACACGCAGTGTTCCCTTTCTGGGATGATGGACACCATGATGGGGAATATACCAAACTCTTCCTGAATCAAGGTCTCTTTGATCGTCGGGTACTTGTTCTGCATAATTGCAAGTGATTACATAAGTCATGGACTTCACATATTCTTGATGGAGTTGCTGATCAAACTTAAATTTCTTCTTCAGACCTTGTAACCGTTGCTGGGCCACAGCAAAATTGTTTGGTAAGAAGACATCTTTCTTCTTGAAAGGTAAGTTCAAAGTATACTTTCCATCCTGTAACTTGGCAGCTGTTTGGGTCCTTGCTGCCTTGCGGAGAGGCAGCCGAGCAAGGCTGGATTGGTGATGGAAAAGAACTGGTTCGAAAAAGATTTTATTCTCGTCACATGCTGATGTCAAAAGAAGTCTCCCCAAAAACTTGTGCGTGTATGCGCCCCGCGCACGTGCGAGCCCCCTCTCAGACATTCCCTTCTTACTGGGAATGCCTAAGTAGGACATGAATATCTAATTTTCCCTTGTTGCATATGCATTCCCATCCCGCTAGTCTTCGGGATTTCCCTCCAAAAGTCCCCCAGAGGGAGAGCAGATGCGTCTCCCCGTTGATACGACCAGTCTACTCGTGACCACCTTAAATTACTCTCATACCCTGGAAGGTCACTGACCTGGCGAGAGAATTGCCCCCACCATTAACAATGCTCAGGCATATTTTCTCTCAGGGCAGTATCTGGTTACATCGGACCTTCAGCACCAAGACTGGTCACTTCTGTGAGCTCCAGTCCCTTCATAGTTTCATAAAGAGAATTACTTCCCAGATCTAAATTAGGCCATTTAAAAATACACAACTTTATTTTTATTTATTTCAACTTATATTTAAGCTTGTTTATGTAATACAGTGAACCCCCGCTACTTCGCGGTTCACCTTTCGCGGGTTCAGTGCTTCGCGGGTCTAAAAAATATTCGGGGGCATTGTAGTTTTGCCGAGCGGCACAAGGGGGCGCTGAAGCGGTTAGACGGCCGGCGTGCGCCGAAGAGGAGAGTGGACGAAGAAGAGAGTGGCCGAAGAATAGCAGGTTCCCCCGGACACGATTGGTGGCGACGTTTCGCGCGGTTCGGACCGTATCAGAGCTCCGGCCGGCGTGCGTGGCAGTTAAGCCGTAGATGAGCAGCTTCCCCGGGCACCGGCGGTGCCAAACGGCCCCTAAGTTTAACCGAATGGAAGCTCCCGAGGAGGAGGGCATGCTCGCGTCACAGTAAGCCGAAGAGGAGCACCTTCTCCGGGCACCGGCGGAGCGCGAGGCTGTCAGTTATGAATGAATAAATAACTAAATGAAGAATGCCACCTTTCATTTCACTGTCATGATCCGTGCCTGTCATGCCGCGTGTGTTTTTGTTTTTTCAGCTGTGTGTGCGTTCCTCCAGCGATCGTCTCGTGCTGCGAGACGCGCTGATTACACTGACTATATTGTGATTATAATAAATATCTTTGTATCACCACCTTTTTTCCCGGGTCTGCGTTTGGAGAGTCCTGTTCAATCCTCCAGCTCTGCTGGAGGATCATAACATTCACAGGGCACACCGGACGGCGTACCAGCAGGTAAAAGTCGAAGTAATTAAATAAATACAAAAAGAAGTAATTGAATAAATACAAAAATAATGGCTGGGGAATAAAAAAATAATAAGTTTTAATAATAATTTGTTTTTTTGTTATAACATGAATTTCACTCTCTCTCTCTCTACCCGTATTCTATATGGTGTACTGTATACAGGGGGGTATATAATTGCATAATTTTGCAAAATTTTAAAACGCAAAGAAATGCACATACAATACGGTAAGCACCACGGGCAATTGGTCAATTGGCCAATTCACTACAGTAGCCCAAGCTTCTCCCGATGCCCATCAGTCCACGCTCATCTCGTATACGTATGTACAATACGCTTCTGGCCATAGATCGCGGTTAGTTAGTCTTTGTCTCGCAGTAATTTTTTAAGTGTAAAAGTTTTGTGGAGCCATTCGTGATGCCTCCCAAACGCTCTTTATCCCTTGGTGCATCTAGTGAACCGAAGAGGAGCAGTAAAGCTCTTCATGCCCCTGCGCAAAACGACGGACTAATTATGTTAGTGTTTGCTTGTTTTTGTATGTTTGTTTTGTTTTTGATTGGTTGTTCGTAAGTAAATTGTTTGGTAGAACAGTGTTCTAGTGTGTTCACTCTCTCGCTCTCTACTCGTATATTTTTTTTTAATATATATTTTTTTAAGCATTTTTGAAGGTGCGCCGCGATATATAATTTATTTTTATTTTTTATTTTTTGAAGGTGCGACGCTACTTCGCGGATTTTCAGTTTCGCGGGTGGTCTCGGTCCCCATTAACCGCGAAAACCGGGTTTTTTTTTTTTTTTTTTTAGGTCCGACGCTACTTCGCGGATTTTCAGTTTTCGCGTGTGGTCTCGGTCCCCATTAACCGCGATAACCGGGGGTTCACTGTACTACAATAGTTATTCAATTATTTTAATGTTAAATTATATCAATATTAATTTAAACCTTTTTATTTCACTCTTGATTATTTCTTAATGTCATGATCCGCGTCGGGCATGAGAGGGGCTTTGTTATTGTTTTCATGTGCATGCGGTTTTGTTGTTGTTTTCGTCCCCTCCTTCCCGCCATGTGTTTTCTGTTATTGTTTTGGTCAGCTGTGATAGCGCCTCCCCTCAGCACTCGTCCTCACCAGCCACGCACCTGTTCTCCGTTACCCTCATCACGCACCTGATTCCCATCTGCTCCCCTAATTACTCGGACTATTTTAGCCTCCCAGACCCACCACTCTGTGTCGGGTCATTGCCGCAAGTTACGGACTGCCACGACCACGTTTCGCTCACGTTCATGTTCATGTTCATGCTTTTGTTCCCATCCTCGTTCCCGTTTGCCTTCCTCAGCCTTTTGCCTCGGTTTTTGTTCCTCGCCCCCCTTTTTCTGTTCGTCACGTTGGTACCGTTGTTATTTTTCTCCCGTCCCGGTTGTCTTCCTTTGTTGAACCCCTTTAATAAACCCCCTGAACGACATCCATTCCCTGCCTCCTCGCCTTTTGGGTCCACCTTCCTCCTCGCCAAAAGGCGACCCTGACAGAATGACCCGACCAAAAAAGGACCCAGCGAGAGGCTCCCGGCGGTGTCATGAACGCCGCCGCACGGACAACCGCTCTCAGCAACATGCCGATCAGCCCAGCGCCACGTCAGTTGCATTTTCCCCACCTCCAGATGACTTCATCAACGGTCTACCCGTCATTCCTCCCCATCGGATCATCGACGCGGAGTATGAGGACGATTCCGCAAACATCAACTACTTCCTGGACTTCCTGCGCAACCCCGTCACATTCGATGACCAGATTGCGGAACTCCACACCCGCTTCGCCGAGCTGGAAGTGCAAGTGGCCCAGAAAGCGGAGCAGGTGGCCTCGATAGAGGAGAAGGCCACCTCCGGGCAATCAGCCCGGGAGAGGGTCAGAGAACTGGAAGCTCAGATCTCGGAGCTGCAGGAGGATGTGGAATCGGAGAGACAGGCGCGCAGCAAGGCAGATGAGGTGCGCAGAGACCCTGGAGAGGAGCTGGAAGCTCTCAAGACTGAGTTGGAGGACACTGTAGACTCAACTGCAGCACAGCAAGAACTGCAGGTCAAGTTTGGAGAGAGCGAACAGCAGAGGCGGGAGATGGCTGACAAGTTGGCCAAGATGCAGTCGGAGCTGGACAAGGTCAACAGCCTGCTGACTGAAGCCGAGGGCAGAAACATCAAAGTCAGCCAAGACCTGTCTTCAGTGGAGTCGCAGCTGCAGGATGCCCAGGAGTTGCTCCAAGAGGAGACTCGCCAAAAGCTGAGCCTCTTCACTCGCTTGCGGCAGCAGGAGGATGAGCGGAACGCTCTGCGAAAGGTGCTGGCTGAGGCAGAAGAGGGCAAGAGGAACGCGGAGAAGCAGGTCTACTTACTTCAAGCCCAGCTGGTCGACATGAAGAAGGCTGACGGGGATCAGGTCTCCCGTCTCGGCTACGCCCGGCCCGAATGCTGCGCTCGGCCCGCAGTCGCCTCCACGTCAGCTGCACAGACCATGCCGCCCCCACGTCTGTCGCAGCAACCCAAGCCGCCTTCATGCCAGCTGCAGCAACCTATGCAGCCTCCAGTGCCGGCCCCCCGTCCGGTGCAGCCTCCAGGACCGGCTCCTCGTCCGCTGCAGCCTTCAGTACCCGGCTCCCCGCCAGCTGCCGAGCCCCGTCCCGGCTCCCCACCGGCTGCCGAGCCCCGTCCCGGCTCCCCGCCGGCTGCTGAGCCCCGTCCCGGCTCCCCGCCGGCTGCTGAACCCCGTCCCGGCTCCTCGCTGGCCGCTGAGGTTCGTTCCGGTTCCTCGCCCGCGGGCAAGCCCCGTTCCGGTTCCCCGCCAGCGGCTGAGCCCCTTTCCGGCGCCGCGCCCGCGGCTGAGCCCCTTTCCGGCGCCGCGCCCGCGCTCCAAGTTCCCGATCCAGCGGAGCACGCTGTGCGTCCGTTCCAAGTTCACGTTCAGGCGGAGCACGCCCTGCGTCCGTCCCAAGTTCTCGTTCAGGCGGAGCACGCTGTGCGTCCGTTCCAAGTTCACGTTCAGGCGGAGCACGTCCTGCGTCCGTCCCAAGTTCTCGTTCAAGGGGAGCACACCCTGCTTCCGACCCAAGTTCACGTTCAGGCTGATCACGCCGTGCTCCCGCCCCAAGCTCACGTTTCGGCAGAACACGGCCCGCAGCCATCACTCCCGGTCCCTGCATCCGTGGTGGACGACGAGCAGCCGCTTGCCGTGTCTGCCTCAGCGGCGCCTGACGAAGCGCCGCCGCTCCCGGTTCCGGTGCCCGCGATGGACAACGGTCCGCCGCCGCGTCACGCCTCAGCCTCGGCGACGCACGACGACCCACCATCGCGCCCCGCCCTGGCCTCGGCAGCATCCGACGACCCACGGCCGATCCTGGTTCCAGCCTCGGCGGTGGACGACGACCCACCGCCGCTCCACGTTCTTGTCTCGGCAGGGTTCGACGACCAGCCGCCGCTCCCGGTTCCGGTGCCCGCGATGGACGACGGTCCGCCGCCGCATCTCGCCTCAGCCTCGGCGACGCACGACGACCCACCATCGCGTGTCGGCGGGGTTCGAGGACCAGCCGCCGCTCCACGTTCCTGTGTCGGCGGGGTTCGAGGACCAGCCGCCGCTCCACGTTCCTGTGTCGGCGGAGTTCGACGACCAGCCGCCGCTCCACGTTCCTGTCTCGGCGGGGCGCGACGACCAGCCGCCGCTCCACGTTCCTGTCTCGGCGGGGCTCGACGACCAGCCGCCGCTCCACGTTCCTGTCTCGGCGGGGCTCGACGACCAGCCGCCGCTCCACGTTCCTGTCTCGGCGGGGCTCGACGACCAGCCGCCGCTCCACGTTCCTGACTCGGCGGGGCTCGACGACCAGCCGCCGCTCCACGTTCCTGACTCGGCGGGGCTCAACGACCAGCCGCCGCTCCACGTTCCTGTGTCAGCAATGCTCGCCGACTCGTCGCCGCTCCAAGTTCCTGTCTCGGCTGCGCCCCGCGACCCGCCGCCGCTTTTCGTCTCAGCCTCGGCGGCGCACTCGATGTGGCGATCTGGCCCTCCCGGACGCCCGCCTGAATGGCCACAGTCGGACTCCCTGGTTTGGCCTCCCGGACGACCGCCCGAATGGCCACGACTGGACTTGCGGGTTCGGCCACCCGGACGGCCGCCTGAATGGCCACGAAAGGACTCGCTGGTCTGGCCTCCCGGACATCCGCCAGACCGGCTTCGATCACGGGTCGTTGACCCACCGCCCGACCCCTTCAGCCCACCCTCGTTTTTGGACATGGTTTTTCTTTTTGTTCTTTTTTTGTGGGACGTCTGGAATCCGTCCCTTGAGGGGGGGGGGTACTGTCATGATCCGCGTCGGGCATGAATTGTTATTGTTTTCATGTGCATGCGGTTTTGTTGTTGTTTTCGTCCCCTCCTTCCCGCCATGTGTTTTCTGTTATTGTTTTGGTCAGCTGTGATAGCGCCTCCCCTCAGCACTCGTCCTCACCAGCCACGCACCTGTTCTCCGTTACCCTCATCACGCACCTGATTCCCATCTGCTCTCCTAATTACTGGGACTATTTAAGCCTCCCAGACCCACCACTCTGTGTCGGGTCATTGCCGCAAGTTACGGACTGCCACGACCACGTTTCGCTCACGTTCATGTTCATGCTTTTGTTCCCATCCTCGTTCCCGTTTGCCTTCCTCAGCCTTTTGCCTCGGTTTTTGTTCCTCGCCCCCCTTTTTCTGTTCGTCACGTTGTTATTTTTCTCCCTTCCCGGTTTTCTTCCTTTGTTGAACCCCTTTAATAAACCCCCTGAACGACATCCATTCCCTGCCTCCTCGCCTTTTGGGTCCACCTTCCTCCTCGCCAAAAGGCGACCCTGACACTTAACTTATTTGTTCATTTGAATATGTATGCAATTTAAATTATTCCATCCATCCAGCCATTTTCTGCCGCTCATCCGGGGTCGGGTTATTGAATTAATTTAATACAGAAGTATTTTTTATATTTCAATATTTATTTCAATATTAGGACTCTTCTCAATGAGTTCAATATTTATAAAATGTTTCTATATTTCTTATTAATTGAATTAAGTCTGTATGTGGTTGCCAATTTTAATATTTCCCCATTTCATTATAAAAATAATCCAATATATAAAAAATATAATACAGCATGAAAAAAAATATTTGGTATATTAGACAAAATGATACATTTTCCGAAGTGAGATTCTGCTTCGCAACAAACCCCAAACGCTTGATAGAGCTCAACCGAGAAAGTGTTTTTAGCAAGTCAGAAATTTATTCAGAAAGTGTAATATTAAATGTATGTGAGGGGATATTTGAAGAGTTTGAGTTTTGTTCAATGGACCATACATATACGAGCCAGCCAAACACAGCGAGAAAACCAGCGCTGACTCCAGTCGCCATCAAGTTGCCAACTCCTGACATTCCAAAACCTTTGAGAGAAACTGAGACGATTTGCGTTTCTGTCTGGTTCTTTTTATAGTTCAACTTCGAGTTCTGTTTTTCACCTTTTCACGGCCTATTGAAGGCCAGTTGAGCAAGTGGAACAAGTCATTTTATTGATGATTGTGGAAGGCACCGATTCCATAAGCACCGTTTCTTCTCACACCTTTTCCATTAAGTACGTTTAAAAAGACAACTGAAAAGCAAAATGTTCACAAATATTTGTTCCAGGCACACGCAATTAATTTTATTTACATGTTTGATGTTAACACACAAAAAATATCATCATCACTCAGACACAATGGTTCTTCTGGCACGGATCACATTGGCTTAATGTCAATAAAAAAAGCTTTTCAAAATTAAATTCATCATATTTTATCCAAAATCATATTTACATCTTACCACAAAGAGTCAGTTCCTTGAGTTTTTTGTTGTCTTTTTTTTTAAGCTTCAAGGATCGCTGCAATTCTCACCAGCACAATTGTGTCTCTCAGCACCCTCTTTAGAAAAGAATTTTTTAGCACAAATGCTGCAACTGAATGGCTGGTCTCCACTGTGTGTTCTTGTGTGGCGTCGTAAATGCGACTTTCGAGAGAACCTCTTGGCACAAACTGAGCAGGAAAAAGGTTTTTCTCCACTGTGTATTCTTGTGTGCCTTGTGAAATGAGAATTATTGGAGAAGCTTTTACCACAAACTGAGCAGGAAAAAGGGTTTTCTCCACTGTGTGTTCTTGTGTGACAAGTGAAACTTGACTTTTCAGAGAAGCGTCTACCACACACTGAGCAGGAAAAAGGTTTTTCTCCACTGTGCGTTCTTGCGTGTTCTGTTAAAGTTGCCTTTTGAGAGAAGCATTTTCCACAAACTGAGCAAGAAAAAGGTTTTTCTCCACTGTGCGTTCTTGTGTGGATTGTTAAATAAAACTTTCCAGAGAAGCTTTTGCCACAAACTGAGCAGGAAAAAGGTTTTTCTCCACTGTGTGTTCTTATGTGATATGTTAAACTTGAATTTTGAGAGAAGCTTTTACCACAAACTGAGCAAGAAAAAGGTTTTTCACCACTGTGTGTTCTTGTGTGCCTGACTAAATGAGACTTTCGAGAGAAGCATTTCCCACAAACTGAACAAGAAAAAGGTTTTTCACCACTGTGTGTTTTTCTGTGTCCTTTTAAAGACCGCTTTGAAGTTAATGAGTCAGTGTGACATGCCCTTTCACCTTTGGCTTGCCCATCATCATCATCATCATCATTAGTATCATCATCGTCACGAGCGTCTGATAATGTGTCCTCATTATGTGCTTGTGATGGCCCCCAGTGGTCTTCATCACCTTCTGTTGTCACGTGATGACTTGAGCTGATGCTTGTAGGCTCCGCCCCTCTCTTGTCCTCACTCTCATCCTTGTTTTCATCTTCAGTCTTTATAGGGAGAACGTTCACTGGTGACTTGTTGATCTCCTCCTCCTCCTCCTCCTTTTTGATGTGAGTCAAGTCTGGCTCCTCTTTCACAGAACGGAGATCGTTTTCACTGACGTCTGCAGGAAACAAAAAGACAAATTTGGTTTGGTCAAGTCAAAGTTCAGGCGGCGACTTTGTCTTATATAGTTCCTACCGTGCTACCTTGACTTGTGCCTGCCGCATACGGAGCAATGCGTGCGACCCCGATTTGGACCGGACCATGGGGGCATTTCACAAAATTACGTCCTACGATGTAAACCTCCCTTTAGCAGCACAACAACAGTGATAAACGAGCAATTAAAAAGGAAGCATGTTGCGGCTGATGCCCGATTTAATTCCGGACATAGTCACAGATGTTTCTGGAAGCGAACTGAAGTTAGCACACACAGGCTATTGTGTGCGTCTGATGGAACACCTGTTGCTGGACCCTAACTTATTGATGGGGGCCATCGCAGCATAATGTCATCGATAAAATAGGAATCCTTCAAGTGAAATATGTTTACAAGTATTTCATTTTGCATTTAGAGATAGAATTAAATAATCCTGGGCTTGTTGGTAGAAAAGGGGGTCGTGACGTTCTCCCTTTTTAAGCCCATCGTAAGCCAAAGATGCAGATGCATTCCTTGCAGCATGCGCTTGTTCACTGATGAGATCCGTGCAACCCTGGATGGATGCATTAAATGTATTTTAAATGATTGGATGTGGTGAAACTACGCACGTGCACAAAACAGTGCAGGGCCACCCGAGGTTCATTGACTCTCACCCGACCAAGCCAGTACAAAGTTCATAAATAAGACCAATACGTACTTGATTTTTTTAAAAAACTGAATATTTTGTGTTTTAGCCACTAAAATTGATTAACCGCCATTAATGCTTTCGCCGCAGTGTGCACATATTTTAGAGTCAGGCAGAATTCCTTCCGTAAGGAATTGCTTGAACAAGATATGTCAGAGTTTTTGTCAAAAACGAGACAAGCCGTTATAAATGAATCACCCAGCCAAGATTGTCTTTGTCACTTGCAAGGAGCCGTCCGCCAAAGAGAAAAGCTTTACCACTCCTGTGCGGTGTTTTATTGAAGCACAGCAAAGCAATTTGAATATGCAAACTCATAAAGAATGGAAAAACATCAACACTTTGACTTTATCACACCCGTCCACACGCTTTCTGTTGTTCGAACGGTTTCAGTTTACAAGACATGTTTGGGTCACAATTCTGTTAAATGCGAGCTAAACGGTTTCCTGTCAAACACGGTTCAAGACGTGCATCTGTTTTTGTGGCTTCCTGCTAAACTGCCAACATAGACACAACTCTTTTACCACTGAACTCACGTTTTCCTGTTTAAGAGGTCCATGTTTTTGTGACCTTTTATTAACCTGTAAGCATAGTTTTGAAACATGAGGTGTCAGGTTGAAATGCCCTGAGGCCTTTGGGAGAGCTTAATTTGCTGCTGACTGAAATAGCTTACTGCACCAGATAAAGGTGACTGACACCAGGGAAAAAGCAGGCATTGTTGTTCATTTTTACCGGTCGTCCTGCTTCCTTCAGCTCTGTGTACCCTCTCTCTGCTAGCCCCCCCCCCCCAATATTAAAAAATAAAACGGCAATAACCTTGACCGATTTCCCCAAACAACTTAATGTTGTGATGCATATTTTTAACGATAGAAAGTCGTTCTTTACTAAGCAAATGAGAGTAAGACGTGTACAAACCTGCTTTGTGGAGCACAACACGAGGCTGCTTCCAACCTTCGCCCAGCAGTTGAAGATGTTGCTCGTTCTCTTCTTTTATTCCATTAAGTTCCACTTTGTACTTGGGTGTCGTTCTTGCACACATTTTCAAACGTCAATCTCAACAAATCCGCACTTGGTCTTTGCTTGGCGCTAACTCGTGTGCTTCTCTTTGTTCGACGAGACGAATGAAAGAGCGACGTTCTTCAAAGTCGCAAGGAAAGGACTTCCTGTTCGTTACGAAAGCGGAAGAACAGGACACACCCCGCTGTGACATGATTGGCTGCTGGCTATGTGGCGCACTGTCACCAACTCACCGTCAGATGTCGCCATTTGCGATGCAAATCATTGTTATCTTCTTCGAAACAGAGAAAAAACGTAAGATTTAAACCGTATGCACATGAACAAACATTTTAGTTCCCAAATATGAACTTCAGCGATGTATTGAATTTGACTTTTGTTGCTGGTTTTGTTTTCACATCTGACACCATGTTGTTGGTTGGATAGTATTCCAAATGTATTTCCCTATTATTATCAGTTGACATGATAAAGTGATACTTTATGTCAAGATATTTGCACCTTTGCCTTTTTACAGGGTTTTTCGACAGGTTGCGATGTGGTTGCGAATTTCAAATTAAAATATGTCACTGTTTTATTTATTTGTTATTTCGGTATTTATTTAAGGACTTTAATATTTCATTATTCGTTTCAGTATTCGATAAACTACAATAATTCACTATTAATTTCAAGATTCATTGAAGTGTTTTAGGAATAATTTAGTGTTCAATGTTTCATAGTTACAGTATTTACTTTTTAAATTTTTGTTTCACCATTTTGTTCAATCTTAACCTTATGGAAAATTATTTAGCAAGCACCAACACAAGGTTTTTAAAGATAAAGATAAAGATGTCCTTTCATAGTCCCACAATGGGTAAATTTGCAGTGTTACGACAGCAAAGAAATAGATCACACAGAGGCGGTCTTGCAATGTAGCCGTTAATGTATGACATTAGCAGCAGACATTCAGAAAAAGCAAACCTATGCGAAGATACACAGTATATTCGTAAATACACAAATCCCCATGTGTATGTACACACTTACATCCCACAACATATACAAGTGTAAGGAAACACTCCGAATGTCTGTCTATGATACAGAGGGAAAATTAATAAAATGCTGCAATGATAAAAAATACTGCTGTCATAACCCGTGTCGGTCATGTCAGTGTTTTTGTTATTATTTTCTTCACCTTCCTGCCATGTGCTCATTCTGTTTATTTAGTCAGCTGAGTGGGACGTTCCCTCCAGCACTCGTTCCCCACCAGCCACGCACCTGTTCCCCGTTACCCTCACACACCTGATGCCCATCTGCTCCCCTAATTACTGGACTATTTGAACACCTCACTCCGACAACTCATTGGAGGTGCATTGCTCCGTTACGGACTGTCACGACGGCTCTCTGAGCTCGTTCATGCCCTTGTCCGCGCCCACTTACGGGACAGAAGGTCAATTATTTAATTTAGCAGGTTCATATTTACGGAATATGTTAAACATTGATGAAACAAAAAGCATTTATCAGATGAAAGTAGAAGCACGGGTCACAAGAATAACTGGGATTGTAGTCCTGTTTTCTGATTTATTATATTTTTCTAATGCTAAATTTAGAGTACTTAGTTTAAATGTGTGAACTTTTTTGAAATTTTGGGTAGTGAGAACAAATTTGCACACATAGCATTTCCATGACTTGCATTCACATTCACAGCACTTCATGGACAAATACGACGAAGCACATTCTCCACATTGGCTGTAGAGATGCAAACATACCAAATTGGGCACTGGAGGACTCACATAGACGCTATCAAAAGAAAAACACATTCCGAAAAACTGAAGAATTGGAAATCAGAGCACATGCACATATGCATGGACACACACAGACACTTACATACACCTGCATATACACGTGCACATGCACACCGACAAGATTCCAGAGGAATGCCAGAGAGGAGAGAGACGGAGAGACTGCCCGCCGGAGAAGGCCAGCCTTGGCGTGCCAGTCTTGGGGACCAGACGGGAATCAACTATACAGACGATGACTAACCTGGGGAGGACCTTCCCTCGGACGTGGACCCGAGCGAGGCCGACTGATTCAACCTACATGACCCTTGACATAAAAAAACTCCGATAAAAACTGAAGCTGGGCTGAAAGATGGCGCGCATTTTTCGACTGTGCTCGCCCGAGTGCAGTTTTCTCGTGAGATTAAGAAAAAGCCGCCCAGATATCTGTCTTTGTACTATTTCCTGAACTCCAGAAATTGAAGAAACTAAATATCGGAACTCTAATCAGTTGTTGAGTCTTTATTTGACCCTTTTCTTCTTGAGTACAAAAAACGAACACACCCTCCCGCGACCCTGGACAGGATAAGCAGTGTGGATAATGACATGACATGACAAATATTTGTCCTATTGTGGCGGACATTACGACCATGCCTCTGACCCAGTAGGCATCCCGGGTGGGGGCGTATTCATGTGAATGTTGTGGGCGCCAATTTCTGATTGTCCTTCAGTTGTTGTTGGCAGTCTTGGAAAAAAGACGTGTTCGTAGTCAGTCGTGTGTACTCATTTCAACTGCCATACTGTCATCAATATTTGCACAACAGAGTACTGAGTTTCGAGATCCTCACTATAATAGTTCTCAAAATTATATTTCTTATCAATTTATCTTAGTTAAGGGATATTTTATTGACAATCTAATCTCAATCTACAAAGGCAGAAAAAAAATTGGTGGTGGGGGGGAGCAAATCTTTTTCTTCTTGGTAGGGACGGGTGTGAAATAATAGAGAAGCACTGCTAGTATATGCAGACATTATTTTCATACAATCTTGCAGCCCGAGTGAACCACAGCATTGTTGCTTCGTTCGGTAGGAGAAACGGAAACGTCCCACTGCTGTTGCAGCGGCGGCTTCTCGGGACAGAGGCGGAAGTGACGTAGGAGCTGAGTCGCCAATGTGGCGTTAATTTAATTATTTTGTTATTTTTTGTATCAACCGAATTTAAATATTATATAAAATATATATTAAAATAGAACATCCATGGGTAAAACCAAACACAGAGGCAAAGAAAGATATTTGAAAAATACGCACTTGAAGCATGACGTCATTAGCAAGCGCGCAGCTTCCGAAGGGCCTCGACCACAAAATTAATTAACAACAAGAAAAGCAACAAGATATTGACATTTTTGAATGCCTTTTTCCTTTAAAAGCCTTAATTACATATATCCAGAGACATTGTTCATGTTTTACTGTGTATTTTTATTTTATTTTATTTTATATTATAAATTTTTTTCTACATTCATTACCCTTCGTTGTGAATTCTATTTAAGGATGAAAATGTATATGTTAGTTTAATACCTGAAGTGAACTTGTGATACTGTTGTACTGTCTATTCAAAATGTTCAATAAAGTTTGTTAAAAAAAAAAAAAAAAAGGGCCTCGACCACATCCACCGACCCGTCCACACCGAAACAAAAACACCCACCGCTAAATTCTTCTGATTTAGTGTAGAACTGACTGTAAATTTCTCACAGAATGTCCAGTGCTACTCTAAAGGACTACGACATAATTCATTATCTTTGTGTCCCGATAACCTCATCTTCGCGCGTTGATGCTTTTCGGCGTAGTTAGCTTAGCTTGTTAGCTTATCTTGTTAGCTAGCTAGCCGCTGACGAAAAGAGGCACATGACTCATCGCCAAGCAGAGATCAAGTGCGGATTTTTTGGAATTATTATTTGAAAATGTGCGAAAGAATGACACCCAAGGACAAAGAGGAACTTTGTGGAATAAAAGAAGAGAACGAAGCAGGTTTGTACACGTTTTACTCTCATTTGCTTTGTAAAGAACGACTTTCTATCGTTAAAAATGTGCATCACAACATTAAGTTGTTTGGGGAAATCGTTCAAGGTTATTGCCGTTTTTTTTTTTAAATATTGCCTTTTACTTGCCGGGTTGCTGAACATTTGTTGATGCCAAATGAAATCAGTGCGGAAAACGTTTGCCAAAGAATAACCAATAGTGGGGGGTGAACTCCATGTTTTTCCCAGTATAAAATTTGAACTGATTATTTAACATTTTACATTTTCTGGTTTTTATATTTTGTTCAAGCAATTTCTTACTAAAAATGTGCACACTGCCGCGAAAAGGTAAATGGCGGTTGATCAATTTTAGTGAATTGTTATCCGTTCCTGCTCGGTTTCCTCCTGACCGTGGTCGGGGGGCGCAGGGGAGATTCGTCTCCAAGGCCGGAGTTGCCCGGGGATCGTGATCGGCGCACGTCGTCGGAATGCGGCGTCCGTCTTCGCGGCCGGAGTTGCCCGGGGATCGTGATCGGCGCACGTCGTCGAAATGCGGCGTCCTCCCAATCAATAATAACACGCCAGCAGGGAGACAGTGGTGTACCTGTAGCCTCGCTTTATTGTTTTCATGCTCTTTTCTCTCCCATTTTTCACTTCCTCCTTTCATTCATTCAACACTCCAACAACATCCGCCCCCTCCCTCCTCCACGCATGCGCACCCCACACGTCACGCAAGCTTGTCACCATACTTGCAACACTACCCCCACTCTGGATGGTATTTAAACAATTCCACTCCAGCACAGAAACACGAGCTGACCTACAACATCTATAAGAGGCTTGGAGCCCAAAAGACAGTTGTGATTATCATTCTCTTATACAAGCGAGGTATGGTAAATGACAGCTTGGTAACAATAATAGGTTCATATAAGAAAATACATATTAACCACGGTGAAAATAAGCGCCACGAGGAAAGAGCTGAAAATCCACTCCTAAGTAATCAGTTTAAGGCGACCGGCGGAATTCCTGAGATAAAGCAATTTACAGTGACAGGTCAGAAGCGTAGCACTGGCAGGGTTTTTTTTTTAAACAGCGAAACACATTGAAAAATCGCATATGTAAACAACTTCCATTCAAACATGGACAAAGTAGAAAAATTGTATAAAATTTAGGTAAGGCCCTGAGAACTGCCTAGAACATTCAAGTGCTCCTCACACCATTTAAGTCACCCAGGCACCAAAACGGTCAGGTGCCCTGCGGGGACGTCCTGGTCGTTGGACTGGCAGGCCCAGCTGGAGTGACTCACCCACCGCGCCCCCACCATTTTCATGGTCTCCATGGGAAGGGGAGGATGGAATGAGCACAACCGGTGTGGGGTCAGATGCAGATGGTGAAATGGTGCCAGGATCGTCAGTCACGCTTGAGAACAAATCACGCAGGCCTAGATCATGGTCTGCTGGGCCATCCTCCACAGCTGGCGGAGGAACCTCGATAGGTGCCCACCTCTGAGCTCGGTCCAAAGCCCAGGTGTTGTCCAGGGGCTCACGGCTGCGATAAAGTTTTAGTTGATCGTGGTGAACAACTTTCACCTTGGATCTCGGGTTCTTCTGAATACGGTAGACCAGGTCGTCCAATTGTCCAAGGACAAAGAATGGCCCTTCATATGACGGAAGGAACTTCCTCACTTTGTTCTTGACGTGGTGCGTACCTTTTACAAGGTACCACACAGGATCTCCAATCTTGTACTGCGAATGGCAACAGTTTTTGTCGTACTGTCTTTTTGCACGCGTAACAGACTCACCCAGAGCTTCTCTGGTGATCAGATGGGCCAGCTCCAGCCGTTCACGCAGCTGTTTGACGTACTCTGGAACGGACGGTTGAATGTCTGGGTCGGGTGGCAATCCGGCAACTAGGTCCACTGGTTCGCTCACTTCTCTGCCGAACATCATGAAATTTGGAGTGAACCCGGTGGAACTGTGTTTAGTTGCCCTGTAGGCCATGACAGCATAAGGAACCATAAGGTCCCAGTCCCAATGGCAACGTTCCGCGGTGGAGGCCAGAATCTTCTGGAGAGTAGCGTTGAAGCGTTCAACCTGGCCATCTGACTGGGGTCTAAATGGCGTAGTGTGAGTCTTGTCAATGCCAAACAAGCGGCACATGCTTTGGAATACTTCAGATTCAAAATTGCGTCCCTGATCGCTGTGCAGTGCATGAGGTATGCCGTAGCGGCACACCCACTCAGAAGCAACAACTTCGGCAACGGTCACAGCTCGCTCATCAGGAATGGGAAACGCCTCTGTCCATTTCGTGAAGTAATCTTGTATGACAAGCACATACCGGTTTCTGCGCTCAGTCTCATTAAGTGGTCCCATAATGTCCAAGGCAATGCGCTCCATCGGGGCCCCTACCCGGACAGTTCCCATTGGGGCTTGTGGTCTCTTGACGGGGCGGGCCCTGGACGCACAGCTGGTACAGGTCCGGCACCAGAGGGTGACATCCTCCCTCATGTGGTACCAGTAGTATCGGGTTTGCAGTCTGGCCACGGTCCGTTCAACCCCAAAATGTCCACCCACGCTACCGTCATGCATCTGTTTCATCACCTCGGGCCGTAAATTGTGAGGCAGCAGAATTTGCGGGTAGAATTGGGTGTCGTCAAGGCAGTAGAAACGACGGACCAAAACATCATCTCTGAAGTAGAGTCGTTTCCATTGGGACCAGTACGTCTTCACGGCTGGACTGCATGATGAAACTGTAGTCCAAGGGGGGCGCTCACTGCTGGCTGACATCCAGGCGCGTATTGGTGCAATGTCAGCGTCTGCGTCCTGGGCTTGGCTCAGCTCCCCCATTGTCCAGCCATGAAACAACGAAGCAGTATCAGTGGTTCTCGTCACATGTACATTTTCGGTCATATTGACAATGTGTACATTGGTGTGACTGCCTTGGTCTACAGTATGAGTGTCGGGTGCAGGGGCGCTTTGACTTACCCCCACTAGACCCGACACCATGGTGGATGGTCGTCCCTCTACCCCCACTGGACTCAGCGACAGGGAACCGGGGGCAGAGTCCAATTCGCACTGGACCGCCCGATGTGTGACGCCCGTCGGTTGCGAGGAAGGACTTGGCACTTTACAGGCACAGGACTGGCGACAGGGCCTTCTGGAGAGGCCATCAGCGTTGGCGTGCACACGCCCTGGGCGGTGAACAATCTCAAAGTCGTATTCAGCAAGTTTTTCGAGCCACCGAGCCAACTGCCCTTCTGGCTCTTTCATTCTGGTCAGCCAGCGCAGGCTGCTGTGGTCGGTGCGCACCTTGAAGCGTCGTCCAAGGAGGTACTGGCGAAAATGTGAAGTGAAGTCCACAATGGCTAGGAGTTCACGTCTCGTCGTGCAATAGTTCTGTTCGGTTCTCGTCAGTTTGTGACTGCCATAAGCCAGCACTCGCTCCACACCTTGTTGAATCTGCGACAGTACAGCACCGACGCCCGTGTCACTCGCATCGGTGTCCAGTATCATTTCACCGCAGTCAAGCGGATATCCAAGGACTGGGGCTGAAGTCAGGCGGCACTTAAGCTCGTCAAAAGCCGCTTGGTGCTCTGCATGCCACTGGAAGTGAGCGTTCTTCTTAGTCAGGTTGTGCAAGGGCTCGGCTATTGATGCAAAGTCTTTTACAAACCGACGATAGTACGAGGCTAGACCGATGAATCGTCTTACCTCCTGGATTGATGTGGGGGTGGGCCACGTCTGGACCTTCTGGACCTTGCTCGGGTCGGTGGCCACACCGTGCTCAGATACTATGTGGCCAAGGTAGGCAACCTTGCGTCGAAAGAGGCAGCATTTAGAGGGTTTCAGCTTCAAGTTCGCGTGCTGAAGTCGGTCAAACACCTTGCCCAACCGTTGCAGCATCTCCGTCACGTCCCTGGCCAGCACAATGATGTCGTCCAAATAGACCAAGCAGGTCTCCCACTGCAGGCCAGCCAAGACGCGGTCCATCAGCCGTTGGAACGTTGCTGGAGCGTTGCAAAGGCCGAATGGCATGACATTCCATTCGAAGAGGCCCTTTCTGGTACAAAAAGCGGCGGCTTTGCGTGCTCTTGGGGTCAACTCCACTTGCCAGTAGCCCGAGGCAAGATCCAACGTGCTGAACCATTTAGCAGTGGAGAGCGTGTCCAGCGTGTCCTGGATACGCGGTAGGGGATATGCATCGGTGATGGTACGGTCGTTGAGGGCTCTGTAGTCGATGCATAGACGGTACGTCCCATCCTTTTTACGCACCATAACAATGGGTGAGGCCCAGCTACTGTGACTACGCTGAGCGACACCGCTTTGCAGGCTGTTGTGGATCTGCTGGTCTGCATGCTGCTGCTTTTCTCCTGCCATTCTCCTTGGCGGTTGTTTGACTGGAGCGCCAGGACGGGCCATAATGTCGTGCTGGACAAGGCTGGTTTGGCCCAGGTCTGTAGGCCCTGTGGAAAATGTGTGGCCATAGGTGCACAGCAAACGCTTAAGTTGGAGCTGCTCATGGTCATTAAGGTCTTGGGAACTCTGGGCATAGAGCTCTTGCAGGTGCAGAGGAACCACTGGCGGGCCAACAAGTGTGTCCTTCACCGAGGGCACGCTGGACGGCTGCATGGCTTCGGCCGGCTGGAGGAGCCCAGCAATGGATCCTTCCTTAACAGTCACAGCTTTGTTGCCCGGGTTGAAAAGTCGAAGGGGGACCGCTTTGGAAGACTGGGCATCAATCAGCACTCTAGCAACGAGCACCTTGTGCTTTTCGACAAATCCTTTCGTGGGACTGAGCATCAGGTTCCCGAAGGTGGCTGCGCCTAGATCCACACTGCCCCTCACAACACATTCCTGCCCCGGCTCCACAACAACGGACCTGGATACTCTCACGGCAAGTGACTTTGGGCTAGCTTCAGCTTGGTAGTAGGGCACTTCTTCGCCGAACAAGATGATGCGATGACGGCCAAAGTCAAGGCGAGCTTCGGCTCGAACGAGAAAGGGATGACCCAGCAGCACTTCATTTCCAGATATATCTGCTACAACAAAATCAATGGTCACTTGACGGCTGCTGATATCGACAGGTATTTGGGCCTCGCCAAGTACAGGCACGTCTCCAGGGCCTACACCGATCAAAGTCTCGACAGTCGAGGGCTGCAGAGGGGGCCTCATGTCGGGGTGAATGGCGTTGTAATAGTGCAGTGGCAGCACACTCCTACGGGCCCCGCTATCCAGAACAGCGCACACTTCCAGCTCGTAAAGGCGCACGGCTATGCACATTTCCTTGTTTGGAGCCTTGAGATGGAGCATAGGTGGTTCGGGGCAGTCGCGAGGGCAACTGCTCAAGGTTGAAGTCTTGTTGGGTTTTTGAGGGGAAGGACACTGCTTCTGAATATGGCCCCAGCCTTGACAGTTATGGCAGCGAACTCGACCCTTCTTAAAGTTTTTGTGCTTACTGGATGAAGAGCTGACCGGAGATAAAGCTTCCACAGCATAATCCTCTTTCTCTCTGACAACAGCAGCCCGGGGCCGACATCCAGAAGCGTGGCGGGCTCCCAACAGCATGGCATCAGCGACATATGATGCAGCCCTTTTAGTGGTCTCATGTCGGCGTGCTATTTCATAAGCATCAGCAAGGGTGGCTGGTCGCTTTTCCAACAACTTCTGGACCGTCTCAGCATCACCTAGGCCGTTAGTAAACACTTCAACAGCAATAGAATCTTGCTCACTTTCCACTCTGTCACCATAAGCTACAGCTATTCTTCCATAAATGTCATCCCGGAATTCGTGCAATGCTTCTCTGGGTTTACGCACCCGCTGTCTGAGTTCCACAGCGGCTGAGGCGGCATGAGCGGAGGAAGGGCCATAGGCAGTCTCAAGCTCATCTACTAGGCGGTGATAATCCCACTTCCATGAGCGTGGGTTACGGTGGACGATGGCCCCCGCTGCTCCAACCAAACAGTGTTTCAACTGCGTCGTCATAGTCCTCTCCGACCAATAATTCGCCTCGGCGCAACTCTCAAACTTGTGCAGAAATTCTCTCCATGGTGTGCTGCCGTCGTATCGATCAGGGCGTAGTGTGGGGATCCTTTCTCTGGGATCATCATCTTCATCAGCATTAGTTTGGGGTTGAAGAAAGAAACGGTGAGACTGTCCGTCCCTCGGGTACTGCTGAGGACATGCAGGGATTTGCTGACTGTCTACCGCATCAACTTGTCTGTATTCCAACAATTTGCAAGGAGCTGGCGTGCTATATGCAAAACATCCCAGATTAGTAGAAGTAAATGGGTTCGAGTCCGGTGCTCCTATTTTTATGGTGGAAGCTGAACCACAGAGGGAACTGCTGTACGTGCAGTGGGGTCGTTTCTTATAAACGTCATCAGAAAAAGGGTTTGACCGGGAAAACTGTGGTGGGGCGAGCAAATCCTTCCCATTAGCACATGCGGTAGCACAATTTGCGTCACACAAAAATGGGTTATAATGTTCACATTTTGCCACAGGCTTGCATTGGTTAACTTCCTCAATCCATTCAGCACGTTTAGGAACACGGTCCAACAGCATACATGCGCATTGACCCTCGAGTCCAGAGTTTTCACGGGGATATTGAGCGGCAGCCATCGTGTGCTAGCTTAGCTACGAGCTAACGCACGTAGTTGTTGATAAGCCGCGAGTGCTATATTCCTCTGTGCTCACCACTCCTCTTAACGACGTGAGCTCGATCCTGTCCCTTCATGGTCGCCAGTGTTATCCGTTCCTGCTCGGTTTCCTCCTGACCGTGGTCGGGGGGCGCAGGGGAGATTCGTCTCCAAGGCCGGAGTTGCCCGGGGATCGTGATCGGCGCACGTCGTCGAAATGCGGCGTCCTCCCAATCAATAATAACACGCCAGCAGGGAGACAGTGGTGTACCTGTAGCCTCGCTTTATTGTTTTCATGCTCTTTTCTCTCCCATTTTTCACTTCCTCCTTTCATTCATTCAACACTCCAACAACATCCGCCCCCTCCCTCCTCCACGCATGCGCACCCCACACGTCACGCAAGCTTGTCACCATACTTGCAACAGAATAAAACACAAAATATTAAGTTTTTTTAAAAAAAAATCAAGTACGTATTGGTATTATTTATTTATTAACTTTTTACTGGCTCGGTCAATGAACCTCGGGTGGCCCTGCACTGTTCTGTGCACGTGTGCATAGTTTCACCTCATCCAAACAATTAAAATACATTGAATGCATCCACCCAAGGTTGCACGGATCTTATCAGTGAACAAGCGCATGCTGCAAGGAATCCATCTGCATCTTTGTCTTACTATGGGCTTAAAAAGGGAGTATGCCACAACCCCCTTTTCTACCAACAAGGCCAGGAACATTTATTTCCTGGTAATAAAGTTCCTGTGGCCCAGGTGGTTTGCATCTCCCCCACAAGTCAAAGTTCTTGATAATTTATGCAAATGTCAATGATGATGTATCAGTGGGAGGTCTTGTGTTCCTTTATTACTCATTACTGACACCCTATGGCTGTTAAGCATCATTGCGGTTCCAAAATAATTCAGTGAACTCTTAAAATATTATGGTGTATCTTAGTTGAATTATAATACATATTCCAGAAACGTCTGTGACTATGTCAGGAATGAAATCGGGCATCAGCTGCAACGTGCTTCCTTTTTAAATGCTCGTTGAGCACAGTTGTGCTGCGAAAGGGAGGTTTACATCGTAGGACGTAATTTTGTGAAATGCCCCCATGGTCCGGTCCAAGTTGGGGACCACGCATTGCTCCGTATGTGGCAGGCACAAGTAAAGGTAGCACGGTAGAAACAATATAAGACAAAGTCGACGCATGAGGTTTGACTTGACCAAACCAAATTTGTCTTTCTGTGTCCTGCAGACGTCAGTGAAAACGATTTTCTTTCTGTGAAAGAGGAGCCAGACTTGACTCACATCAAAAAGAAGGAGGAGGAGGAGATCAACAAGTCACCAGTGAACGTTCTCCCTATCAAGACTGAAGATGAAAACAAGGATGAGAGTGACGACAACAAAGGGGCGGAGCCTACAAGCAGCAGCTCAAGTCATCACGTGATAACAGAAGGTGATGAAGACCACTGGGGGCCATCACAAGTACATAATAAGGACACGTGACGATGATGATGATGATGATGATGGGCAAGCCAAAGGTGAAAGGGCATGTCACACTGACTCATTCACTTCAAAGCTGTCTTTAAAAGGGCACGGAAAAACTCACAGTGGTGAAAAACCTTTTTCTTGCTCGGTTTGTGGCAAAAGCTTCTCTCGAAAGTTTCATTTAACAATCCACACAAGAACACACAGTGGAGAAACATCTTTTACCTGCTCAGTATGTGGCAAAAGCTTCTCTCAAAAGTCTCATTTAGTAAGGCACACAAGAACGCACAGTGGAGAAAAACCTTTTTCTTGCTCAGTTTGCGGCAAAAGCTTCTCTCGGAAGTCTCATTTAGTAAGGCACACAGGAACGCACAGTGGAGAAAAACCTTTTTCTTGCTCAGTTTGCGGCAAAAGCTTCTCTCGGAAGTCTCATTTAGTAAGGCACACAGGAACGCACAGTGGAGAAAAACCTTTTTTCTTGCTCAGTTTGTGGCTAAGGATTCTCTGAAAAGGGACATTTAACATATCACACAAGAAAGCACAGTGGAGAAAAACCTTTTTCTTGCTCAGTTTGTGGAAAATGCTTCTCTCAAAAGTCAAGTTTAACAGAACACACAAGAACACACAGTGGAGAAAAACCTTTTTCTTGCTCAGTTTGTGGAAAATGCTTCTCACAAAAGTCAAGTTTAACAAGCCACACAAGAAAGCACACTGGAGAAAACCCTTTTCCCTGCTCAGTTTGTGGTAGACGCTTCTCTGTAAAGTCAAATTTAACTTGTCAAGTCAAGTCAAGTCAAGTCAATTTTATTTGTATAGCCCTTAATCACAGACAGTCTCAAAGGGCTTTACATAGCCACAATCGACATCCCCGATCTTAACCCCCAGGAGGGCAAGGAAAAACTCACAAAACCTCATTAGGGGAAAAGTGAGAAACCTTGAGAAGGGACCACAGATGGGGGAATCCCCCTTCCAGGATGACCAGGCTGCAATGGATGCCAACTGGGCAACATTTGGCACATACAATGATGCTATGCAATAATAGATGAGATAATATAAGAGTCAATTGAATGAAGTGCTGCAGGAAGATGACTTCAGTGGAGTGGGTCCTCATCCAGGGCCGTAATATCCATGGCAGCATATCCGAAGATGAGCCTTCGATCTTGTACCGGTCAGTTGGTGTAAATTCAGTACAGCCACTTCCAAGTGAATCGCCATCACCTAATTCGGGGAATTGGGAACAGAAAAGAAAGAACAGAAATAGCAAACAGGCCAACAAGTAGTTCAATGAAGTGCTGAAATATAAGGAAATCAGAAAAGGCGCTGCATGAAGACGACTTCGGCAGAGCAGGTCCCTTCCCGGTTCGTCAGTGCCGTAATCTTCAAAGCATGTCCCCATCACCTAATTCCCAAGCAGGGGAAGGAGGGGGCAGAAAAGAGAAGAAGCGGCAGTAAACAGGCCAACAAATAATTAAATTAGATGCTAAAGTATATAAATAAATTGATCAAATGTCGCGCTGCAGGAAGACGACATCACTGGAACAGGTGCATGCCCAGTTGGTCAATGCCTTAAACTTCCTAGTGGGTCACCGTCACCTAATCCCCCAGCCGGGGGAAAAGGGGGCAGAAAAGAAAACAAAAGAAAACAAAAAAAAAAAAAAAAAAAAAAAAAAAAAAAAAAGCGGCAGTAAACAGGCCAACAAATATTTCAGCTAAATGCACAAGAGTATAAATGCGTCTTTAATAGTGTTTTGAACATTTCTACTGAGGTGGCGCCTCTAATATCTGAGGGAAGTGCATTCCAAAGCATTGGTGCCCGAATAGAGAACGCTCTAGAACCTGCGGACTTCTTTTTGGCTCGCGGGATCACTAAAAGACCAGCATTTTGTGAGCGAAGGTTTCGGGACGGAACATATGGTACCACGAGGTCAACGAGATAAGAAGGTGCTAAGCCGTGCAATATTTTAAAAGTAAGTAGCAGAACTTTAAAATCACATCTCAAGTGGACCGGAAGCCAATGCAAATTGGCTAATATCGGGGTAATATGATCAAACTTTCTCGTCTTAGTTAAGAGTCTAGCTGCTGCATTTTGAACTAACTGCAGACTTTTAATACTCGACATGGGGAGACCCGAGAGCAAAGCGTTACAATAGTCGAGGCGAGATGTAACAAACGCATGGATTAAGATTTCCGCGTCACACGTTGATAGAATTGGGCGAATTTTAGCAATGTTACGCAGATGAAAAAACGCAGTTCGAGTAATATTTTTAATGTGCATTTGAAAAGACATAGTTGCGTCAAATATAACACCGAGATTTTTTGTTGAATCCTTTTGGATAATATTACATTTATCGATATTCAGAGTGGTGTCTTTGAAAAGGTACCGATGACGCGCTGGTCCAATGATGAGCATCTCGGTTTTATCTGAGTTAAGACGCAAAAAATTGAAAGACATCCATTGTTTAATTTCGGCAAGGCACGCCTCTAATTTATAGCAGTCGCGGGGATTCGTTATATCCAACGGCATGTATAATTGCGTATCATCAGCGTAACAGTGAAAACTAATGTTATATTTCCGTATAATATCACCAAGCGGTAGCATATAGATGCTAAACAATAGAGGTCCAAGTACCGATCCCTGCGGAACTCCACATATGATCTTACAAAGATCCGAAGTCGTATTGCCATGAATTACACGGTGCGTCCTCTCCGACAGATACGAATTAAACCAAGAAAGCGCTGAACCTGAAATGCCAACACACGTTTCAAGGCGTTTTAATAATATGTTATGATCAACGGTATCAAAAGCGGCACTAAGATCGAGTAAGAGTAATATTGATGAGGTGTCGGCGTCCATAGCTATGAGAAGATCATTAGTAACTTTAGCAAGGGCCGTCTCAGTAGAGTGGTCGGCTCTAAAACCCGATTGGAAAGGTTCAAATTGATTATTAACAGTCATATATTCATTAAGTTGTTGCGCTACGACTTTTTCAAGAATTTTTGCAATAAACGGAAGATTTGAAACCGGCCTATAGTTGATGAGACTCTCTGGGTCAAGGTTTGGTTGCTTAAGTAACGGTCGGATAACGGCGGTCCTAAAAGCTGCTGGTACTACACCCGTGGTAAGTGATAGATTAATTATATTTAAAACAGACGGTCCTAGGGTCGTAAACAGTTCTTTAATTAGTTTGCCAGGAAGCGGATCGAGCACACAAGTTGTCGGTTTTGCCGCACTAACCAATTTTGTTAGGCTCTCAAGAGATATTTTTTTAAATTGACATAAGGTTATCGGACAGTTATCAGCCCTAATGTCCCTATTAACACAATTTATCGCGGAATTCGACGGAATTTTAAGAACAGTGTCTTTAATCTCATCACGAATACATTCTATCTTCTGAGTAAAAAATTGCATAAAATCGTGAGCTGAATAGGAAGAGCTATCCGAGGTTGGTCGCTGTTGCGTTAGCATTGCTACGGTATCAAATAAATATTTAGGATTGTTTTTATGTAAGACAATTAATCTAGAATAATAATTAGTTTTGGCTAAATTAAGCGCTTCTTTGTATATTAGTAAACTATCGCACCATGCCTGACAGAAGACCTCAAGTTTGGTCGCACGCCATTTGCGCTCAAGCTTCCTACAAGATCGTTTCAGTACGCGCGTTTCCTCTGTAAACCACGGAGTAAGCCTCTTTGGACGAGTTTTAGTTTTTAAAGGCGCGACGGAGTCAAGCGCATTTAACAAAGCGACATTAAAGTTGTTTGTGAGATCATCAATCGTACCAATATAATTAGGAAACGAAGCAGTTGCTAAAGGGAGTAGCTCAGAGAGCGCAACGATGGTTGAGGAGCTAATGTTACGGCTGCTATAATTTTGATTATGGTCAGAACGATGACAGTGAGCCAAGACTTCAAATTTGATAAAGTAATGGTCAGATATAGCACTGGTATATGGTAATACAATTATTTTTGAAGATGCTAAGCCTCGGGTTAATACCAAATCTAGCGTATTGCCATTTATATGCGTTGCTTCATTTATTATTTGCGTGAAACCAAACATATCAATGATTGTCCGAAACGCTACCGTAAGTGGTTCCGACGGGAGATTCATATGAATGTTGAAGTCGCCCATGATAAGTATATTATCCGCATGAGTTACTAAATCAGCTACGAATTCAGAAAATTCATCTAAAAAGCCGGAGTAAGAGCCAGGTGGACGATAAAGAACGGCAAGATAAAACGGCAGCTCGGCTGAGGATCGCATAATGAGAACTTCAAATGTTTTAAAGGAATTGCTAAAACGAGGACTAAGTTTTAGGTTAGATTCGGAAATGAGGGCTACACCCCCGCCTTTCTTTTGAGGGCGCGCAACATGCGAGCTCACGAAGTTTGGAGGCGAAGCCTCATTTAGCGGTAAAAACTGATTTGGTTTTAACCAGGTCTCGCAAAGACCAATCATGTTAAGATTATGGTCTCTAATATGGTCATTAACTAACAAGGCTTTCGATGAAAGCGATCTAATATTTAAAAAAACGAGTTTCAGTAAAATAGGTCTATCTAAGTTATTCCGCGCAACAGGACTCCTGGTCATCATATTAAGGAGATTGCCTTGCCTAGGTCCCGGATTGTACCTCGAGCAACTATAAACGCGGCGGGAATTTCCGACGGTCGGAATCCGATAGTTATTTAAGAGCTTTCGAGTGCTATCATTGTGAGAGAACGGCTCGTCGTCGATAAAACCGACCGAGGAGGAATGCTTAAACCCATCATGTATTGTCACCTCAGTAGAAATTATATCAGTATGAGATGTAACAGCGTATGGTGTGTAGCGCTCAAATCTAGAAGAAAAGCTATGTGTGTTGTCTAAGTCTAGCATAGCGCTAGTTAGCTCTAGCCTTACAGACTCCATACCCTTCCTTACAGGCTCACTATTCGCCTGCAGCCCGACCTGCTCTAATATGAATAGTCATGGAAGGCTCAAACAATAATCTATGTTTCTAGAAAGAGTGATGGCGCCTTCCCAGTTAGGGTGAAGGCCGTCCATCCTCAGCAGGTCGGGTCGGCCCCAGAAAGAAGGCCAGTTATCTATAAACTGCAGTCCCTGCTCACTACAAAAACTAGCCAGCCACCGATTTAGCGAGAATAATCTGCTAAACCTCTCATCATTGCCTCTCGCAGGCAAGGGGCCAGAGACAATTACTCGATGACGACTCATCTTTCTGACGAGATCACAAGTCCTTGATATGTTTTTCTTTGTGATCTCTGATTGCTTCATCCTAGTGTCATTGGAGCCGATGTGTATCACTATATCTGAATAGCTAGCGTTGTTTGCACTGCGCTGGTGTATAGGTGTCTTGCGCGCTAGCTCCATAAGATTAGCTTCTATGTCGGGTGCTCTGGCCCCAGGAATACACATTACTGTGGCTGGATTTTCAAGCTTAATGTTGCGGGTAATGGAGTCACCTATCACTAAGGTGCGGGAGCCAGGAGACCAAGGTGGAATGGAACTGCTATGCGTCTTAACAGGCTCACCGCGATTAGCAAGCCATTTACGGCCAATGCTAACCAGACTAGCAGGGTGGCTACAACCCGTGCTAACAGTCGTGTGAGCCACATTTCCGCTTATCACATTATTCTGCTCTAGCTGGCGGACACGTCCCTCTATCAGGGAGAGTCTTTCCATGAGAATGGTGCAAGTGTTGCATGTGGTGGTGCACGAAACCATAGTTGCGTTTACTCACCCGGTTGTATGAAAGCGGAGGAACAGATGTCGCGCCGAAAGTGATGTCACGGGGAGTCAAGTTTAAAAGGGCAAATGTAACAAGCCATACAAGACCACACAGTGGAGAAAAACCTTTTTCCTGCTCAGTTTGTGGCAGAAGCTTCTTTGATAAGTCAACTTTAACAAGCCACACAACACATAGAGGAGAAAAACCTTTTTCCTGCTTGGTTTGTGGTGAAAGCTTTTCTATAAAGGCAAGTTTATCACACAAGAATACACAGTGGAGAAAACCCTTTTTCTTGCTCAGTTTGTGGCAAAAGCTTCTCTGATAGTCAAGTTTAACAAAACACACAACACATAGTGGAGAAAATCCTTTTTCCTACTCAGTTTGTGGCAGATACTTCTCTAGAAAGTCAAATTTACAAAGCCACACAGGAATACACAGTGGAGGGAAGCCTTTTTCCTGCTTGGTTTGTGGAAAATGCTTCTCTCGAAAGTCACATTTAACAGTGCACACAAGAACACACAGTGGAGAGAAGCCATTCAGTTGCAGCATTTGTGCTCAAGAATTCTCCACTAAGCAGAGTGCTGAGAGACACCATTGTGCTGGTGAGAATTGCAGCAATCCTTGAAGCTTAAAAAAAAGAAAAGAAAATCTGAAGGAACTGACTCTTTGTGGTAAGATGTAAATGTGATTTTGGATGAAATATTATAAATTGAATTTTGCAAAGCTCTTTTATTGACACTAAGCCAATGTGATCAGTGCCAGAAGAACCAACGTGTCTGAGTGATGATTTTTTTTGTGTTTACATCAAACATGTAAATAAAATTAATTGCCTTTGCTTGGAACATTTTTTAACATTATTCTTTTCAGTTGTGTTTTTGATTGTACCTAATGGAAAAGGTGTGAGAAGAAACTGTGCTTATGAAATCGGTGCCTTCCACAATCATCAATAAAATCACTTGTTCCACTTGCTCAACTGGCCTTTTTCCTGAGCCTTTGTGTTAGTAGAGTCATTTAAAAGTCTAATATAGAAAACAGTGTCAGTGTGAAAAGGTTGGTTTCTAATTGCCAAACTTACATTTATGAATAAAAAAGTTATTATTAGCAAATAAATTATGAAAAAAGCATCTACAGCACCACACTTCTTCAAGAAACAGAAATCAACATTTTCCCACTTTCAAGAAAAGTTTTTATAAAGAAATAAACTGACAAATTTATTGAAGTCCTTCCAAAATGTCCTTGAGTATGAGCCAATCCAAAACAGGTGTTGAACTGTCTTAGCGTGGGTTCCACAAAAAGAGCAACTCTTCCGGTTTCTCTCTCTTCGGTACAAAACACAGTTTTACGCTTACAATGCAAACTGTGCCACAATTGTTAACCAATCAGGAGTCGGACGCGAGGGCTGATTCCGATTGGCTGTTTACTGGCAAATTGCATTTTATAACAGTATGACGTCCGGGTAGACTCAAAAACACAGGCCGTGTCCAAATTAACAGTCCGCGACCTCAGAAGGCCAGTTTGCAGGCTGGGTCCTCTGAAGCCTAACAAGGCTCCTCCTCATGTAGCCTGAATGGATCGCATAACTCGTGGTGAATTTGGACAGGCTCAATAGCTACAAATTAATAGGCTCCGTCCTTCGATGTCCAATATGGCGACCAGAATACGTCACTTCCGGTGCGACGAGACTGCTTACGCAGGTGTCCAAATTCACGCAGCCTCCGAGAACTAGCCTTCAAATCTGGCCTTGTTTCCATGGAGTTTCCATGGCGACGGACCCTGAGGGAAGGCTACTAAAATGTAACCTTCGCAGCCCTAAATGCCTCGCTCTTCTTATGCCGTTCTACACTCTTCTTCGACAAAAAAAAACAAACGAAGCTACGTACGTGTTCCACCTCATCTGAGTGCACTTTCAGATATAAGTATAAGTTATTTGTATGTAATATTAAAACATCAATCATAAGAAATATTGGGCAGCAATGGTTGGATATTTAGCTCCAGATTAAGATCAGTTTATCAGTTATCGGCCAAATATAACTAAGGTCGTTCTAGTAACTCTTGTATAGAAGGTACGGCTGAAACATTTGAATTGTCGTACTTCTGCATGCATGCAAAATAGCATTATTTTATTTTATCTTTCTCTTTAGGGAGCAAGGAGATGACCGCGCGGCTGATCAAGCTCCAGGGGGAATCATATATACGACAGCCTCTTTACGGGAGGCCAAGTTCTACGCAGCCAGTGCATGGTGTAAAAAAAATAATATCACAGGAAAAACATTTAACGGGTTATTGTCTTGTCTATTTCCATCCATTTACTCAAGATGCGCTAATTCAATGGTTCCTAATCTTTCTTGGGTTGTGTACCCTCGGGTACCCCCCTGACTCTTATGTGTTGATTATTCACTAAATGTATGTAACAGAACTGTTCATTAATTATTATTTTCTCTACCTTAACGTGATTTGTTAGGAATTGGATATGAAATAGGATATTAGAATATTTAAGTCACATATATTTCAATAGTAGGGAGCAAAACAAAGAAATAAAACTGCCTTTGTTGAATCGAACTCATGAAATAAGACTCTACAAACTGGGTTTAGAAATGCGGAGACAAGAATTGGAGAGACAGAGGTTGGCAGAGGAGAGAAGAGCAACTGAGAGGAGGGAGACGAAGGTTTTTCAGTTTAATGGAAAAAATTATTGATCAAAATAAAAATCAATGCTTGGTGTTCCCAAGACTAGAATTTATATAACATTCACTTAAAAGTAAACAAAAACCGGGGTACTTTCAAAACAGATGAACTAGTTTGTATCGCTCAACAATTTATTTCACGTGTTTACATGCATTTGTCCCAGTCACAGCTTTAGATCAGCTTCTTCAAACAAAAGTGAAAAAGCCCAGGTTTGTAAAAGACCAAAACTTTTACAATAATATGAAGATGCCACCATGTGTCTGTTTTGCTTGCAAACTGTTGGGAACAAACAAAATGGATAAATTAAGTACATCATAACTCACAGTAAATTCACAGAAATAACTATTCACAGTAAATAAATAAAAAACATTCCCCAGTTCATAACAGTTGCAGGATAAACCTGAGTGTGCCTGTGCTATTTTTTAATTCTCGCCTGAGCAGGGACTCATTTGGAGCATGGATGGAACCGTTCTTCCAGGACCCATGACATGGATGGGGCACAATGAGGAGTCCTGATCTTCCTCTCCTGACTCGAAGTGGGGCATCATACCGGTTGCAATGTCCACTACATCATCCATTACGTGGGGGTTTGCAGGGGTGGCTGGGGCAATTGATGGCTGCCATGTCACGACAAAAGATGGGATAGATTTATTAACCATTTATTAAATTGTATATGAATCTATTTTTCCATCTACTGATATTTTGCCATGTTTGTGCGCCTTGGAATGATGAATGTTGAATCGCCGGGCCCACACACCCTGCACCGGCCGCTTGTAAGGAGTGATGACGGGGAGTGGTCGTGTGGCACGGGTACCCTCCATCTGCCAAGATGAAGTGGACTGGAGTCGTGGACTGATCCAGGACAGCCCATGTAGATGTCCAGAAAGCGACTCTGATGGTCACATACAGCTTGCATAATTATGCTGCTGAAAAGCTCGCGGTTCTTATAAGTCATGACCATCAAGGTCACTTGGAGGCTTGATTCGGACATGACAGCCATCTAAGTTGTCGGGGGCTTTTGCCCCTGGTAGGGTCATCCATGGCAAACAGGTCCTCGGTGAGGGTCCAGACAAAGCACGGCTCACCAAACCCACTGCCCGGCCGAGCCCCGGCCTGGCACCCATGGGGCTCGGCCGGGCACAGCCCGAAAAGGCGATGTGGGTCCCCCTTCCCATGGGCTCATCACTTGTGGGAGGGGTCAAAGGGGTGGGGTGCAATGTGAGTCGGGTGGCGGCAAGAGGCAGGGACCTTGGCGCTCTGATCTGGAATGTCACCTCTCTGGCTGGGAAGGAGCCTGAGCTGGTGTACGAGGAAGAGAAATTCCGATTAGATATAGTTGGGCTCACCTCCACACACAGCTTAGGCTCTGGTACCAGTCCTCTTGATAGGGGTTGGACACTCTTCCACTCTGGAGTTGCCCAAGGTGAGAGACGCCGAGCAGGTGTGGGCATACTTATTGCCCCCCGGCTTGGCGCCTGTACACTGGGGTTCACCCCGGTGGATGAGAGGGTAGCCTCCCTCCGCCTCAAGGTGGCGGGACGGGTGCTGACTGTTTGCGCTTGGGCACCAAACAGCAGTTCAGAGTACCCACCCTTTTTGGAGTCTTTGGAGGGTGTGCTGGAGAGCGTTCCCCCTGGAGACTCCCTCGTTCTGCTGGGGGACTTCAATGCTCACGTGGGTAATGACAGTGAGACCTGGAAGGGCGTGATTGGGAGGAATGGCCCCCCCCAATCTGAACGCGAGCGGTGTTCTGTTACTAGACTTCTGTGCTCGTCATGGATTGTCGATCACGAACACCATGTTCAAACATAAGGGTGTTCATATGTGCACTTGGCACCAGGACACCCTAGGCCGCAGTTCGATGATCGACTTTGTAGTCGTGTCAACGGATTTGCGGCCGCATGTTTTGGACACTCGGGTGAAGAGAGGGGCGGAGCTGTCAACTGATCACCACCTGGTGGTGAGTTGGCTCCAATGGTGGGGGAAGATCCGGCAGACCCAAATGTATTGTGAGGGTCCGCTGGGAACGCTTGGCAGAATCCCCTGTCAGAAAGAGTTTCAACTCCCACCTCCGGCAGAACTTTGCCCACGTACCGGGGGAGGCGGGGGACATTGAGTCTGAGTGGACCATGTTTCATGCCTCCATTGTTGAGGCAGCCGATTGAAGCTGTGGACGTAAGGTGGTCAGTGCCTGTCGTGGCGGCAACCCCCGAACCCGCTGGTGGACACCGGCGGTACGGGATGCTGTCAGGCTGAAGAAAGAGTCCTATCGGGCCTTTCTGGCCTGTGGACTCCGGAGGCAGCTGACAGGTGCCGACTGGCCAAGCGGAATACGGCTTCGGTGGTTGCCGAAGCAAAAACTCTGGCGTGGGAGGAGTTCGGTGAGGACATGGAAAACGACTTCCAGACGGCTTCGAAGAAATTCTGGTCCACCATCCGTTGTCTCAGGAGAGGGAAGCAGTGCATCATCAACACTTTTTATAGTGGAGATGGGGTGCTGCTGACCTCGACTCGGGACGTTGTGAGTCGGTGGGGAGAATAGTTCGAAGACCTCCTCAACTCTACCGACACGCCTTCCTTTGAGGAAGCAGAGCCTGAAGACGCTGTGGTGGACTCACCTATCTCGGGGGCTGAAGTAACTGAGGTAGTTAACAAGCTCCACGGTGGCAAGGTCCCGGGGGTGGATGAGATCCGCCCGGAGGTCCTTCGGGCTCTGGATGTTGTGGGGCTGTCATGGTTGACATGCCTCTACAACATTGTGTGGACATCGGGGACACTGACTCTGGATTGGCAGACCGGGGTGGTGGTCCCCTTTTTTAAGAACGGGGACCGGAGGGTGTGTTCCAATTATAGAGGAATCACACTCCTCAGCCTCCCTGGTAAGGTCTACTCAGGGGTACTGGAGCGGAGGGTCCGTCGGGAGGTTGAATCTCAGATCCAAGAGGAGCAGTGCGGTTTTCGTCCTGGCCGTGAAACAGTGGACCAGCTCTACACTCTCTACAGGGTCCATGAGGGTTCATGGGAGTTTGCCCAACCAGTCTACATGTGTTTCGTGGACTTGGAGAAGGCATTCAACCGTGTCCCACGATGAGTTCTGTGGAGCTTGCTTCGGGAGTAGGGGGTACCGAGCCCCTTGATACGGGCAGTTGGGTCCCTGTACCACCGATGTCAAAGTTTGGTCCGCATTGCCGGCAGTAAGTCGGATTTGTTTCGATGAGGGGATCCGGTTTGGTGAACTCAGTATTTCATCTCTGCTTTTTGCAGATGATGTGGTACTGTTGGCTTCGTCAAGCAGTGATCGCCAACTCTCATTGGAGCCGTTCGCAGCTGAGTGTGAAGCGGTTGGGATGAAGATCAGCGCCTCCAAATCTGAGACCATGGTTCTCAGTCGGAAAAGGGTGGAATGCCCTCTACAGGTTGGGGAGGAGATCCTGCCCCAAGTGGAGGAGTTTAAGTATCTTGGGGTCTTGTTCACGAGTGAGGGGAGGATGGAGCGAGAGATCGGCAGGCGGATGGGTGCAGCCTCCGCTGTGATGCGGACGCTGTATCGGTCTGTCGTGGTGAAGAGGGAGCTGAGCCAAAAGGCGAAGCTCTCGATTTACCGGTCGATCTTCGTTCCTACCCTCACCTATGGTCACGAGCTGTGGGTCGCGACCGAAAGAACAAGATCTCGGATACAAGCGGCCGAAATTAGTTTCCTCCGCAGGGTGTCTGGGCTCTCCCTTAGAGATAGGGTGAGAAGCTCGGCCATCTGGGAGGGACTCATGGTCGAGCCGCTGCTCCTCCACGTAGAGAGGAGCCAGATGAGGTGGCTCGGCATCTGTTTAGGATGCCTCCTGGACGACTCACTGGTGAGGTGTTCCAGGCATGTCCCACTAGCAGGAGGCCCAGGGGACGACCCAGGACACGCTGGAGAGACTACGTCTCCCGGCTGGCCTGGGAGCGCCTGGGCATCCCTACAGCAGAGCTGGAAGATGAGGTTGGGGAGCGGGAAGTCTGGGCTTTCCTGCTGAAGCTGCTGCCCCCGCGACCCGACCCCGGATAAGCGGCGGATAATGGATGGATGGATCGATGGATGTTCGTTCTATTATGAAGCAAACACATGTACTACTGAAGTTATCTTTTTGGGTCTTACTGGCTATATTTTTAGTTCATCTGTAACAGTCACGTTATATACTTATTTACCTGTCAATGTTGGTTACAGTATGAAAATGCTGGTAGACGTATTTGTAACTTACTTCATTCGTTCGATAAAGGACAACTCTCCAATGGCAAAGCGTGATTCTCCTCTCAAGAACAAAATGTAAGTAAACTAAAAAATGAAATAAAATGAAGAAAAGTTTGGGTTGCATTGTTCAAAATGAAATCTTAATAAAATCTGGAGCTCGTCGCAGATTAACCATTCATTATCCAAGCCGCATATAAAGCCACCGTAAATGCGTAACACCGGCGTCGAACAGCGGAGCAATGTGTGTGGGCGTAATGTAAGTGTTGCGCTAAGCGGCCTTGGCTCTGGGGCCGTCTCCACGGTAACGAATACCGATTTCAAGGCTGGATTCGAAGGCCGTACGTGACAGCGTGAATTTGGACTCCACGTGCGGTTATGCCGCGCCGAAAAAGACGTAACGCAGCCGAAAAAGTAGCTTTCCGAGGTCGCAGCCTGTTAATTTGGACACGGCCACGGTTTTATGCTTCCGATGCAAACTGGGCCTCAATTATTAATTATTAACCAATCAGGAGTCGGACACTAGGGCTGATTCTGATTGGCTGTTTACTGTCCAATCGCATTTTACAACAGTACGACGTCCGGGAGGACTCAAAAACACAGTCGATAGAAGGGTCTTCTGCATTCTAACATGCTGCTCTTATTGCTTTTGTAATCATTCCAAACAATTTTTTGTTTTCAAATATCATTGTTTGGTTCAATAATATTGTCCCTTGAGATCTATATGCTTCTATAAACCTTTTTTGTTTGTTTGTTTTATTTATTTTAATAAGCAAATGTCACCACTCAGAGTTGTGCATTACATGTCATGATGAACAAAAATGCCCAGACACTATTTTTAACGGAACGTTTTGCTCTTCTTGATTTAGATCCTTTCGACTGTGATTACAACAATGTTTATTCAATTATTTTAACATGTTAAAAAATATACAAATATTTGTCAATACTTTTTATTTCAATCTTGAGTATTTGTCAAAATATTTGTTCATTTAAATATGTGCCCAAATATTTATTGATTTAATATATTTAAATTTTATTTTTAAAAAAATTATTTTTCAAAATTAGGACTCTTCAATTTGTTCAATATTGAGTAAATGTTTCTATTTTATTATTAATTTAATTTACTCTGTATGTGGTTGCGAATTTTAAATTGAAATGTTTCACTATTTTATTACGTTAGTGTTAAAAATATTTTAGCGTTTATTTAAGTACAGACGCTCCCCAACTTACGAACGAGATACGTTCCGAACGGTCGTTCGTTAGCTGAATTTGTTTGTAAGTTGCTTCAGCGCTTTATTTTGTCTTGTAATTTATGTTTAAGGCCTATATGAGTATATTGAAGGTTTATATAAATATGTTTAAGGCTTGTATAAGTAACCTGTATTGGTTTGTACTGAAAAAAAACATTTAATAAAATGGAGACAATACCTACAGTACTGTACTACGTATGTTAGAGAGACACACCCACACACAGGATGTACATGGACGTAATAAGATAAATCAAATGAAGTTTAACTTACTTTTGGATGATGTACCCGATGCTTAAGGAGATGATGGAGGAAGAGGAGAATTTTATATCATGAAAGGGTCTTCGTCATCGCCGCAATGGGCTTCAAAAGTTACTTCCTCCTCCGTAACTTCAATGTAGGAAGAAGATGAGGGTTGATAAGTATCTTCCTTGGAGGATTTACTCGAAACTGGCCAAAAGAAGCGCTCTAACGACGATTGCAGAGTTTTCTTCTTAGTTTTTTTCATCAGGAGCGTCTGTACTTAAACATTTCATTTCATTTCAGTCTTCAGACGCGCAGCAACAGCAGCAGCAACGAACTGCGTGATGCAGATAAAGATAAAGATAAAGATGTCCTTTATTAGTCCCACAATGGGGAAATTTGAAGTGTTACAGCAGCAAAGATATAGATCATCTTCTTTGTGGTGACAAATAAACGCTGACTCCAGTCACCATCAGATTGCCAACTCCTGACATTCCAAAACTTTTGAGAGAAACTGAGACGATTTGCGTTTCTCTTTCTTGTTCTTTTTATAGTTCAACTTCTAGATCTGTTTTTCACCTTTTCACACTGCGTAATGAAAGGCCAGTTGAGCAAGTGGAACAAGTGATTTTATTGATGATTGTGGAAGGCACCGATTTCATACAGATTTCTTCTCAGACCTTTTCCATTCGGTGCGATTAAAAAGACATCTGAAAAGCATATTAAAACATGTTCCAGACAAAAGCAATTAATTTAATTTAAAATGTTTCATATAAAAACAAAAAAAAAAAGAATCAGCATCACTCAGACACGTTGCTTCTTCTGGCACTGATCACATTGGCTTAATGTCAATAAAAGAGCTTTGCAAAATTAAATTTATCATATTTTATTCAAAATCACATTTGCATCTTACCACAAAGAGTCAGTTCCTTCAGTTTTTTGGTCTTTTTTTTAAGCTTCAAGGATCGCTGCTATTCTCGCCATCACAATCGTGTCTCTCAGCACTCTGTTTTGAGGAGAATTTTTTCGCACAAACGCTGCAACTGAATGGCTTGTCTCCACTGTGTGTTCTTGTGTGGTTTGTTAAATTTGCCTTTTGAGAGAAGCATTTTCCACAAACTGAGCAGGAAAAAGGTTTTTCTCCACTGTGTGTTCTTGTGTGCCTTTTTAAACTTGACTTTTGAGAGAAACTCTTGCCACAAACTGAGCAGGAAAAAGTTTTTTCTCCACTATGTGTTCTTGTGTGTTTCATTGAAATTGACTTTACAGAAAAGCTTTTGCCACAAACTGAGCAGGAAAATGGTTTTTCACCACTGTGTGTTCTTGTATGTTGTGTTAAATGTGCCTTTAGAGAGAAGCTTTTACCACAAACTGAGCAGGAAAAAGGTTTTACACCACTGTGTGTTCTTGTGTGAATTATTAAATGAGACCTTCGAGAGAAACTCTTGCCACAAACTGAGCAGGAAAATGGGTTTTCTCCAGTGTGTATTCTTGTGTGCCTTTTTAAACTTGACTTTTGAGAGAAACTCTTGCAACAAACCGAGCAGGAAAAAGGGTTTTCTCCAGTGTGTGTTCTTGTGTGGATTGTTAAGATTGACTTATGCAGGAAGCTTTTGCCACAAACCGAGCAAGAAAAGGGTTTTTCTTTACTGTGGGTTCTTGTGTGCCGTTTTAATGACAGCTTTGAAGTTAATGAGTCAGTGTGACATGCCATTCCATCTTTAGCGTGCCCATTATCATCGTCATGAGCGTCTGATAATGTGTCCTCATTATGTGCTTGTGATGGCCCCCAGTGGTCTTCATCACCTTCTGTTGTCACATGATGACTTGAGCGGCTGCTTGTAGGCTCCGCCCCTCTTTTGTCCTCACTCTCATCCTTGTTTTCATCTTCAGTCTTTATAGGGAAAACGTTCAGTGGTGACTTGTTGATCTCCTCCTTCTCCTCCTCCTCCTTTTTGATGTGAGTCAAGTCTGGCTCCTCTTTCACAGAACGGAGATCGTTTTGTCTGACGTCTGTAGGACACAAAAAGACAAACACACATTTGGTTTGGTCAAGTCAAAGCTCATGCGGTGACTTTGTCTTATGTCAAGTCAAGTCAAGTCAAGTCAATTTTATTTGTATAGCCCTTAATCACAGACAGTCTCAAAGGGCTTTACATAGCCACAATCGACATCCCGATCTTAACCCCCAGGAGGGCAAGGAAAAACTCACAAAACCTCATTAGGGGAAAAGTGAGAAACCTTGAGAAGGGACCACAGATGGGGGAATCCCCCTTCCAGGATGACCAGGCTGCAATGGATGCCAACTGGGCAACATTTGACACATACAATGATGCTATGCGATAATAGATGAGATAATATAAGAGTCAATTGAATGAAGTGCTGCAGGAAGATGACTTCAGTGGAGTGGGTCCTCATCCAGGGCCGTAATATCCATGGCAGCATATTGTTATATTGTTTCTACTGTGCTACCTTTGACTTGTGCCTGCCGCATACGGAGCAATGTGTGCAACCCCGATTTGGACCGGACCATGGGGGCATTTCACAAAATTACGTCCTACGATGTAAACCTCCCTTTAGCAGCACAGCTGTGATAAAAGAGCATTTAAAAAGGAAGCACGTTGCGGACGATGCCCGATTTAATTCCTGACATAGTCACAGACGTTTCTGGAAGCGAGCTGAAGTTAGCACACACAGGCTATTGTGTGCGTCTGATGGAACACCTGTTGTGGGACCCAAACATATTGATGCAGACCACTGGGGGCCATCGCAACATAATGTCATTGATAAAATAGGAATCGTTCAAGTGAAATATGTTTACAAGTATTTCTTTTTGCACATAGAGATAGTTTCATCGTGGGTACTTACTGTATTTTCACGACCATAAGGCGCACTTCAAAGTCCTAAATCTTCCCCAAAACAAGCGAGACGTCTTGTAATGTGACACGCCAATTATATGGACTGAGAAACTCTCTCGACCATGGGCTTGTTCCCCTTGAGGTATTTCAGAGGGCATTTTAGCACACACTGCTGGCCAAAGTCTGAGACATCTATGCTTCAAATTGACTGTGACATAAACATTATGTGAATACGTTCTTTGGCTGATGGTGCAGGAGAAAGCGGGACAAAAGGACAGCTGTACACGATGTTGTAGTCTGTCTTATCATTCATGTTATTGCAAGCAAGACACATCACAGGTTTAGACTACAGACTGCAAAAAAATAAATAAAAACACACTGCCCAAAGCACACCACTCACATTTCTCTAACCAGCCATCTGATTGGCTGAGGCTCCCAGAATGCATCAGTACTGTTTGTTGTTTTTATTTCTTATGGGGATATGAATGGCATGAGAGATACACGTTTTGTGATAATTTTATTTCTTTGTTTCATTGTTTGCTTGTAAGATGTTCAGGGATATTTTTGGTTTTGATTTGAAACCATGACTCTATGGTGTGGTGACCAGTGAAATCCCTCCCCGATTGTAGATTAAATGTGTTGCCATGACATCTCTCATTGGTTTGAGGAACCGCTGCTGGCATGCGCGTATGGCAAGCCCTTTGAGCATTTATTCCATATCCTTGATATCAGACATTTGTGTATTTCACTCGTGCTGTCTTTTCCAGCACTAGTTATACATTTAGCCACACAAGTGATGCCCTTTGCCGTACTAGTTGCCCAGAAACTCTGACAAGTGACTCATTTTTAGCGACTAGTGAGTCTTTTGTTCAACTAGTGCTGACAGATATCTAACGTGTGACACCGAGATAGGCACTATTAGTGCCAAATTCCCAGCTAGTTATCTTTTTGATGCTCTAGCGGCCCACTGTCCCAAACTAGTAATGTTCAAAGTATTACTCGTGACTTATGATCGCCTGCACTAGACAACTAGTTGGAAATTAAATACCCACTAGTTAACTAGTGAAAGATAAACATCAACTAGTTTACTAGTGAAAGACCCTTGAAGTCTTGATATTTAACTACTGGGTCCAAAAAAAATACTTGTAAACTAGTGATGCCTCAAATATCCACTAGTTACACTAGTGAAAGATTTTGACTGAACTAGTTCCACTAGTGAGTTCCAAAATATTCACTAGTAGAACTAGTGGATGCCAACCTGCTCACTGGTTAACTTGTCTTTTTGGATTAACTAGTAAAATAGTTAAGTCCAAATTTCCACTCGTAGAACTAGTGAAACACAAATTCCTCACTAGTTACGCTAAATGCTAATGAGGAGGCGGGAAAATACCATGAGTGTATGCCTCCTATTGGCTCTCTGATCGGAGCTCCACCCAGCAAAAAATTAACCCTGTAAAGCCTGATTCCGAGTGTCCACATTTTTTTTACTGCCGGTTGCTTGGTATCTATGCAGAATAAAACTATTTTTTCTCAGGGAATGGCTCTCTGGGGGATGTATATTTATTATTTACACGGACATACTGCTAAAAATTCACTCCTATCCACTTTTGGTATAAGAAATAAAAGGAATGCAGTGTATTGCAGAAGTCCTGCAATTAATTCTGCCTTCACGAGGATGTGATTTTTCGGAGGTTGAATCTGTTCAAAGTTGATGCGTATTTGTTAAAGATGCTGTCATCTGTATTGTGGATGTATAAATGCATATATTATATATATATATATATATATATATATATATATGGATTTGGGAGAACAGCATATATAATATAAAACTTGATGACGTCACCCTAGGCTCGTCTCCAATGATTGATTGTCGTGGAAAAACAACGGAAGTAAATACAAAAACACAATCTTCTTACCTTGTTATATTCAATAAATGAATGTGTGTGCATTTAGAGGTTTCTACAATCTTTACTGATTGTGTTTTGTTTTTTAAGATGGAAGATGTGACCGAGCAGGTTCGATGTTGGAGGAAATATTAGTTGTGGTTTCACCACTTAATTTCAGACAATGCATATCCAGAATATAGTTGAAAAATATTTTATTGTAAACATAATAAGATACATGAAATATATAATGAATTTAACCATGAATAAATGGTTAATTAATCAAGATTTCGGGAGGAAGTTGTGTCTCTCCCCCTCTTGATGTTCTTTCTGTTACTCTCCAGCTTCTATGAACAGTATCGCGCTGCAGAAGAAGCGCCGTCAGAAGGGTCCGAATGGAGCTGCTCAACTGCTGTGGGGTCTCCAAGCAGTCGGGACCGATAGTTTGTCCAGTAACATATAGCGCAACCTAATTTATAATACACAGTTACAAAGGAATACGAATACTGCGTGTAATGAAGGCAAGAAAATCATTCAAATATACAAACGCAGCTAGCAAACGATAATGAGTGATTATGTTCCAACGTTAATTGAACTCTTGTTCCGACCGTATTAGCTTGTGAGCAATGAACAAACGACACCGTGAAGCCAAAATGTGAGCGTCAGATGCGCGTAAAACTTCATCTTTTGCAGTTCAATCGCTATAAAACTACCAGCGGCAGATTACAGAAAGTCCTGCCAACATGAAGCTGCTCTCGGCGGCGACTGTGAGCGTTGAACTGCCGCCATCCACGATCAAAACCGGGCACCGACGTCTCCGAAATCGTTGAAGCAAGTTTTTAAGTAGGGCTTATCTTGATAAATTGACCACACATTTGACATTTACACCACTACTTTGTCGCCTAAAATAATCGTAAAATCAAATGTTGTATCACAATAGAGTAATATTTACAAAAAACATTGCAATACCTCTGAAGGTTTTCTCTTCGGCTTATGTCGCTGGTTGGCACTTTATGTATCGTGATTGGCTGTCCGAAGAACAAACGTCATGTCGGGGGAATCCTGGGTAATGGAGGATAGTGACAAGACGTCCGTTGAAAAAATGTTGAAAAGCCTTGCCGAGGGATGCCATTTGAGTATTTATTCTATGGCCTTGAGCATGCATTTCACACTAGTCCGCCACAGCATTTAGGGGTTTACATGTTCACTAGTAAGCTAAAAAATGAGCTTACTAGTGAACTAGAGGGCATTTGTATCATACGTGTTAACTAGTAAGCTAAAAAAAAACTAGTGGGCATTTTTATCTTACATGTTAACGAGTAAGATACAAAAATGAGCTTACTAGTGAACTAGTGGGCGTTTTTATCTTACATGTTAACTAGTAAGATACAAAAATGAGCTTACTAGTGAGCTCAAAAAATGCACACTAGTTCACCCGTAAGCTAAAAACTGCCCACTCGTTACTAGCATACTAGTTAACATCTAATGGCCATTTTTTAGTTCACATGTTAACTAGTAAGCGCTAAAATAAGGTTACTAGTGAACTAGTGCGCATTTTTTAGCTCATGGGGATCAGTAGGAAAGAATGCAATGGTTTCCTATTGGCGGTCCATTTCAAATTAATATAATCTAACCAGTCACTGCTCATGATTTTGGTATACGGTAGTCTGAAATTAGTGACATATGATGACTGTATTTTATATTATGTAATATTTAATAGCTTAATATTTACTACACAGAAAGTATTGTACATGTTTTCTCTTTTATATAACTACACACCAGCCTGCATATGGAGAGGGAGAGAGAGTAAGATTAATCATAAGTAGGATGTGTTTTTATACAATCACTCTTTTCATAACAGGTATGACGGGCCGGGCTCTTAAGGGTTAAAGCGTCAAGAGATCTCATCTAGATATTGACCAATCAAAGTACTTGTCCCGCCTGCTTCATTTGAATGCAGTTCACTAGTGAACATGTTGGTGTATGAGTCATTTTAGAGACAACAATGGTCACATATTTCATTTTACATGTTGTCTAGTCAGGGCCAAATGTCCACTAGTGACACTAGTTAAGCTTTTTCCTGGCCTTACTCGCTGACTTGTCAGATTCTCAAATGCTCACTAGTAAGGCATAACATGTCCACTAGTCACACTGGTTGAGATCTTGCCAACCTTACTAGCTGACTAGTGAGGTTCAAAATGTGAACTAGTTTCCTAGTAAATGCAAAGATAGCCACTGGTTAGTCTAATTTTTACCCCACTCGTTAACTTGTGAAACACATGTTTTCATTCTAGTGAACTAGTTGAGTCCACAATGAGTCACTCGTTAATGAGTGACACTGATGTTTATTTAACTAGCTAACAAGTAGAAGGAAGTTTGTCTCACTTGTCAGACACAGAAAAGAACTTGTGCAAGATTTGACTGAACATGTTTGAATTTTATCCTACATGTTGGCCTTTTATTTTTACTTGTTAAAGGTTATGCATCACGAGTGATGCATTGTGCACAACAAATATCTAACGTGGGGATTTTTGGTATACTAGCTAATGTTTTTGCATACTAGCTGGCATTTATATCATACTAGTTAACCAAAATTGCTTACTAGTGGATATGTGTGCACAACTTGTGAACTTGTATCGCGTTGTAAACTGGGAAACAAATCAACTTCTCAAATTTGATGATTTCACAAGTTAACTTGTTGTGTGCCCATGTCACCTAGTGCGCAATTTTGTCATCCACTTGTGAACTATTTATGTGAAAATAATTGTCACTTGTTTGCTCGTGACTCACTTTGAACCCAAATACTTTACTAGTTAGAATACATGAGCTTTACAAGTTAACAAGAGAGGTCAAAATGAGCACAACTAGTGTAACTAGTGGATATCTCAGCATGTACTAGTTTACTAGTTAATATTTTGAGCCTCTCTAGTGAACTTGGAAGGCCAAAATAGATTGCAAGCCTTTAAGTAGTTTGGCTTCATGCATTCACTCGTCAACATGTAGCCCATGAGAGGCAGCTGCTAGTTAACTAGCTGCAGTTCCCCAGGACCACTTGTCAACTTGTATAAAACATGTGCAAATAAAGTGGGTGGGACAATGACAAAATCTGAATTCTGATTTGTGTATTTAACTGTAGAGCCAATAGGAATCCTGGATGCACACATCTGCCCCACCTTCTCATTAGTTTTTTGTGTAACTAGTTGACTCGTGAGCAGTTTGGCATCCACTAGTTCTACTAGTAAACATTTTGGACCTCACTAGTTGAACTTTCCATCCATCTTCTATACCGCTTCTCCTCACTAGGGTCGCGGGGGGTGCTGGAGCCTATCCCAGCTATCTTTGGGCAGGAGGCGGGGGACACCCTGAACTGGTTGCCAGCCAATTGCAGGGCACACAGACACGAACAACCATCCGAGCTCACACTCATTCATACCTAGGGGCAATTTTGAGTGTTCAATCGGCCTGCCATGCATGTTTTTGGAATGTGGGAGGAAACCGGAGTACCCAGAGGAAACCCACGCAAGCACGGGGAGAACATGCAAACTCCACACAGGATGGCCGGAGCCGGGATCGAACCCACGCCCGATGATGTCTCTCACTGTGAGGCCATCGTGCTAACCAGTCGGCCTCCGTGCCGCCAACTAGTTCAGTCAAAATTTCTGACTAGTGTAACTAGTGGAAATTTGGGGCATCACTAGTTGACAAGTAACATTTTTGAAAGTTACTAGTGAAATATTAAGGCTTAAAGGGCTTTCACAAGTCTACTAGGAAGTATTCTAGCCATTACAAGTTAACTATTGGGTATTTTCGCTCTCACTAGTTAACTAGTGTAGGAAATCATATGTCACTAGTTAACATGTTGGAATAATCCACGTTTTACTATTTAACATGTTGCTGAAAATGAGTCACTTGTCAGAGTTTCTGTGCAACTAGTACGACAGAGGGCATCACTAGTGTAGCTGAATGTATAACTAGTGCTGGAAAAGACCGCACTAGTGAAATACGCAAATGTCTGATATCAAGGATATGGATTAAATGCTCAAAGGTCTTGCCAGATGCGCTAGCTAGCATGCGCGGATCAGGTGAAGTACGCACATGTGCACAAAACTGTGCAGGGCCATCGAGGTTCATTGACTCTCACCCGACTGCGCCAGTACAAAGTTCATAAATAAATAAGACCAATACGTACTTGAACTTAATAATTTGTGTTTTATGCACTAAAATTGATCAACAGCCATTGTCAGGTAGAATTCATTCCATAAGGAATTGCTGCAACAAGATATAAAAACCAGAAAATGTAAAATGTTAAATAATCAGTTCAAATTTTATACTGGGAAAAAACATGGAGTTTACCCCCCACTATTGGTTTTTCATTGGCAGACAATTTTCTGCACTGATTTCATTTGTCAAAAATAAATGTTCAGCAAACCGACAAGTAAAAGGCAATATTTAAAAATAAAACGGCAATAACCTTGAACGATTTCCCCAAACAACTTAATGTTGTGATGCATATTTTTAACGATAGAAAGTCGTTCTTTACAAAGCAAATGAGAGTAAGACGGGTACAAACCTGCTTTGAGTAGCACAACACGAGGCTGGTTGCAAACTTCGTCCAGCAGTTGATGATGTTGCTCGTTCTCTTCTTTTATTCCACAAAGTTCCTCTTTGTGCTTGGGTGTCGTTCTTGCACACATTTTCAAACGCCAATCTCAACAAATCCGCACTTGATCTCTGCTTGGCGATAACTCGTGAGCTTCTCTTTGTTCGACGAGACGAATGAAAGATGGCGTCTTTTTTTTCAAGTAGTGCTGAATGGATCTCCTGCGTGAAGACTGCAGTTTGTTCAGCACTCAAGCGGAAGAATAGGACACACCCCGCTGTGATATGATTGGCTGCTGACTTTGTGGAGCACTGTCACGAACTCACCGACAGATGTCGCCATTTGCGATGCAAATAATTGTTGTCTCCTTCCAAACAAAGGAAAAACGTAAGATTCAAACCGTATGCACATTACACAAATATGAACTTGAATTGAATTGAATTTTACTTTTGTTGCTGGTTTTGTTAAAACATCTGCCACCATGTCGTCGGTTGGACAGTCTTCCAAATGTATTTCCCTATTATTAACAGTTGACGTGATAAACTGATACTTTATGTCAACATGTTTGTGTCAAGTTATGGAGTAGGTTGAAGAGGACCCAAAAGCAGGGAAGCAAGGAGAGGGAAACTTAATGGGTATTTAATAAACAAAACAAAAGGCAAACAAGGAACTTGGAAAAACTAAAATATTGTAACGTTGTATAATAAATCAGGCCGATTTGTCCATCAGCGAACACTTTTATTTTTAAGCCAGAAACGGCTGCTGTTGGCCGCAACCACGCCGATCAGAAAACTAAAACAACAACGACAACAACATAACATTCACTCCCGTCGCTTCCCCGCTGCCTTCACAGCATCCCCAGAATAGAGGAAAACACAGAACGCTTGAACTATTTACAAAGTCGCTCCACTGCCCTCCCCTTTATCAAGAACCTCGTCCCGAGGGCGTCATTCAACAAAGTCACTGAGGTGACCCGGTGGTCTCCTCTGTCGCTGAGGCCGCCCCGAGGCCTGTCCGCTCGGAACAGCCAGTGTAGCATCAGGCGATGAGTCCTCAACAGTAGCTGCCTGTGGGGGTGAGAGTGGAGGCACAATCCGCCGTCTTGGAGGGTTGGGATTCGAAACCCACTGTGAGTGTGTCCGCGACCCAGACTGCTGCTGTGGAACGGCATCACCTCTATATGGGGCCAGTCTGTCTCTGTGGAGGGCTACCCGTCTGCCACCAGGTGGCAGCTGCACCCTGTACACCACCTCTCCTATTCTCTCCAGCACTCCACACGGCCCCACCCAGTGCCTGTCCAATTTAGGACACCTGCCCATTTTCCTTTTTGGGCTGTACACCGAAACCAGGTCTCCAGCCTGAAAGTCCATCCCTCTGGCCTTCATGTCATAATTCCTTTTCTGCATTACACCTGCCTTCTGTAGATGGTCGCGAGCAAAGACATGTGCTGACTCCAACCTGTCTTGGAGTCTCCTGGCATATTCCGGTCCTGGTGGCCCGGCTGGTGTATCAAGGGGTCTGCCAAAAGCCATTTCCACCGGTGTCCGTAGCTCACGCCCAAACATGAGCAGGGAAGGTGTACATGAAATGGAATCCTGTACACATCTGCAACAGTCTCTGCTTCTTGGTCGGGGATGGCATATGCTTCTGGCCATTTCGTAAAATAGTCCATAGCAGCTAAGACATAATGGTTGCCTGTGTCAGTGCGTGGAAATGGGCCCATTATGTCCACCGCAATCCTCTCCATTGGCGCGCCCACTGCTAGCTGTTGGAGGTGGGCACGAGACCGGCCTGGTGGACCCTTGTGCGCTGTGCAGAGGTCACAACGGCGACAAAAGTCCTCAACATCTCGCCTTAGTTGACCCCAATAGAAACTTTGCCGGAGTCTGCGAAGTGTTTTTGACACACCAAAGTGTCCTGCCTCTGCAGGCCCATGAGAAGCTTTCAACACAGCCTCTCTCAGAGCCCTGGGGACGACCACCTGCCATCTATCCTCACCAGTAGCAGGCTCCTTCCAAGCTCTCTGGTGCACCCCATCCTTGACCTGAAGAGTCCCAATCTTTGAATACAGTCCTTTAGTGGCAGGCGAGTGTCCAGCGACCTTCTCCCACTTAGGGTTTTGACCCGACTCGACCCACTGCAATACAGGTCGGAGGTCAACATCCGGTTGCTGCTGCTTCCTCCATTCAGGTGCCCCCACAACCTTGACCTCCCTACATATGGGGTTGACATGATCATGCGCGGGACTTTGCTCATCACCACAAAGTTCCTTCTCTCGGGTTTCTCTGTTCTCGCAGAAGCGGCAGCCAGCAAGAGCACAAGGGCGTCGAGACACAGCGTCAGCGTTGGCATGGTGATTTCCTGCCCTGTGCTCAACTTGGAAGACATATGGGGCCAGTTCTTCAAGCCAGCGTGCAATCTGTCCTTCAGGCTCCTTAAAAGACAATAGCCACTGGAGTGCCGCATGGTCAGTGCGAACAGTGAAGGGTAAACAGGACAGATAATATCGAAAATGGCTAATGGCTCTCACAATTGCCAGCAGTTCCCTTCGTGTGACACAATAACGCCGTTCAGCCTTATTCAAGGTTTTGCTGAAGTATGCCACTACTCTCTCCCCGTCTGCCCCCACTTGACTCAAAACCGTCCCTATTCCGACATTGCTGGCATCAGTGTCCAGGACAAACGGCAGGTTGGCGTCTGGGGGGACGAGAATGGGTGCCTCCGTCAGCACCTTCTTTAGCGAGCTGAAGGCTCGTCTGCACTCGGGAGTCCAGTCAAAATCAGTGTCCTTCCGCTGCAGGTGGAAAAGCGGTGCAGCTAGACATGAGAAACCCCGCACGAATCGCCTGTAATAGGATGCCAGCCCAAGGACGCTCTTCAGTTCACGCGGGTTGCTGGGAGTAGGCCAGTCCCTCACGACTCGCACGTTCTTCTCCAAAGTGCTAATGCCTTCCCTTCCAACTTTGTGTCCCAGGAACTCAAACTCTCTTCTCATGAAGCAGCACTTGTCAGTACAGAAAGCAGTCTTTGGCCTGATTTCCGAGCTGAGAGGCACCTGCCAATATCCACTGCGCAGGTCTAATGAGGAGAACCAGGACGATCCAGACACCAGATCCAGAGTCTCATCAATGCGGGGCAGTGGATAGGAGTCTTTCTTGGTCACGCTGTTTCAGGGTCTATAGTCCACACAGAACCTATTCTTCACTGTCTTTTTTTTTTTGACCTTGACAACCCCTGAGGCCCAAGGGCTGTCAGATGGCTCAATGATACCAGCTTTCAGCATCTCGTCAATTGCGCTGTCCGCATCTGCCTGATGTGCTAGGGGAAGGCGGCGGGGGCGTGCTTTGATAGGTCGTGCATACCCCGTGTCAATTTCGTGCTGCACCAAGTCTGTTCTGCCCACCTCCTCTTCTGTCAGCGCAAAAATGTCCTTAAAGTCCCACAACAGTTGCCACAGCTCGTCCTGTTGCTTGGGTTCTAAACCATCACTGTTGCGCTTCCACACTTTGCGCACTGCCGTCAATCTGTCCACTCCACCTGTCATGGACCACGGGGCCGGGGGAGAGGAATGCTCATCAATGTGGGCATCTGATGTGGGTGGAGAAGTCATAGGAGCCAGCGGTTCATGGGTGGGATCAGACTCCTGCTGTGCAATGGCTGCGCTCGACGTCGGAAGGAATGACTTTTCAGGCTGTGTAGGGCGCACCATTTCAACTGTGGGGCCTCCTGGAAAAGCCAACGTGTTCCTCCCCAGGTCAAGCACGCACTGGGCTGTTCGTAGAAAGTCCAGTCCTATGATGCAGGGGTCGCGTACCGCGGCAACCCACACCCGAAAGTTCATGCATAGTCCCCCCACTTGGATAGTCACCACCCCCCTTCCAAGCATAGGGGTGAGCTTTGTTCTTTTTATAGTTCAACTTCTAGTTTAGTTTTTCACCTTTTCACACGGCGTAATGAAGGCCAGTTGAGCAAGTGGAACAAGTGATTTTTATTGATGATTGTGGAAGGCAACGATTTCATAAGCACAGTTTCTTCTCACACCTTTTCCATTAAATACGATTAAAAACACAACTGAAAAGCATAATGTTAACAAATGTTGTTCCAGGCAAAGGCAATTAATTTTATTTACATGTTTGATGTAAACACCAAAACAAATCATCACTCAGACACATTGCTTCTTCTGGCACGGATCACATTGGCTTAATGTCAATAAAAAAGCTTAGCAAAATTAAATTTATCATATTTTATTCAAAATCAAAATTTACATCTTACCACAAAGAGTCAGTTCCTTGAGTTTTTTGTTGTCTTTTTTTTAAGCTTCAAGGATCGCTGCAATTCTCACCAGCACAATTGTGTCTCTCAGCACCCTTTTTAGAAAAGAATTTTTTAGCACAAACGCTGCAACTGAATGGCTTGTCTCCATTGTGTGTTCTTGTGTGGCTTCGTAAATGCGACTTTTGAGAGAAACTCTTGGCACAAACTGAGCAGGAAAAAGGTTTTTCACCACTGTGTCTTCTTGTGTGGATTGTTAAATGCGACTTTCGAGAGAAACTCTTGCCACAAATTGAGCAGGAAAAAGGTTTTTCACCACTGTGTGTTCTTGTGTGCCTTGTTAAATGTGCCTTTTTAGAGAATCCTTTGCCACAAACTGAGCAGGAAAAGGGTTTTTCTCCACTGTGTGTTGTTGTGTGGATTGTTAAATGTGCCTTTTGAGAGAATCCTTTGCCACAAACTGAGCAGGAAAAGGGTTTTTCTCCACTGTGTGTTCTTGTGTGGATTGTTAAAAGCGACTTTCGAGAGAAACTCTTGCCACAAACTGAGCAGGAAAAGGGTTTTTCTCCACTGTGTGCACTTGTGTGGATTGTTAAAGGCGACTTTCGAGAGAAACTCTTGCCACAAACTGAGCAGGAAAAGGGTTTTTCTCCACTGTGTGTTGTTGTGTGGATTGTTAAATGTGCCTTTCGAGAGAATCCTTTGCCACAAACTGAGCAGGAAAAGGGTTTTTCTCCACTGTGTGTTCTTGTGTGGATTGTTAAAAGCGACTTTTGAGAGAAACTCTTGCCACAAACTGAGCAGGAAAAGAGTTTTTCTCCACTGTGTGTTCTTGTGTGGATTGTTAAATGAGACTTTTGAGAGAATCCTTTGCCACAAACTGAGCAGGAAAAAGGTTTTTCTCCACTGTGTGTTCTTGTGTGACTTGTTAACGTTGCGTTTTGAGAGAAGATTTTGCCACAAACTGAGCAAGAAAAAGGGTTTTCTCCACTGTGTGTTCTTGCGTGCCTTTTTAAACTTGACTTTCGAGAGAAACTCTTGCCACAAACTGAGCAGGAAAAGGGTTTTTCTCCACTGTGTGTTCTTGTGTGCGGTTTTAAAGACAACTTTGAAGTTAATGAGTCAGTGTGACATGCCCTTTCACCTTTGGCTTGCCCATCATCATCATCATCATTATCAGGAGAGCATGATAATGTGTCCTCATTTTGTGCTTGTGATGGCCCCCAGTGGTCTTCGTCACCTTCTGTTGTCACGTGATGACTTGAGTTGCTGCTTGTAGGCTCCGCCCCTCTGTTGTCCTCACGCTCACCCTTGTTTTCATCTTCAGTCTTTATAGGGACACCGTTCAGTGGTGACTTGTTGATCTCCTCCTCCTCCTTTTTGATGTGAGTCAAGTCTGGCTCCTCTTTCACAGAACGGAGATCATTTTGTCTGACGTCTGCAGGACACAAAAAGACAAACACACATTTGGTTTGGTCAAGTCAAGTCAAGTTATATTGTTTCTACCGTGCTACCTTGACTTGTGCCTGCCGCACACGGAGCAATGCGTGCGACCCCAACTTGGACCGGACCATGGGGGCATTTCACAAAATTACGTCCTACGATGTAAACCTCCTTTTAGCAGCACAACAGTGATAAACGAGCATTTAAAAAGGAAGCACATTGCGGCTGATGCCCGATTTAATTCCTGACATAGTCACAGACGTTTATGGAAGCGAGCTGAAGTTAGCACACACAGGCTATTGTGTGCGTCTGATGGAACACCTGTTGTGGGACCCTAACTTATTAATGGGGGCCACTGGGGGCCATCGCAACATTATGTCATTGATAGAATAGAAATCCTTCAAGTGAAATATGTTTACAAGTATTTCATTTTGCATTTCGAGATAGAACTAAATGTTCCTGGGCTTGTTGGTAGAAAAGGGGGTTGTGACGTGTTCCCTTTTTAAGACCATTGTAAGCCAGTACAAAGTTCATAAATAAGACCAATACGTACTTGATTTTTAAAAAAAAACTTAACCCTTTGTGTTTTATCCACTAAAATTTATCAACCGCCATTGATATTTTTGCCGTAGTGTGCAGAGTATTTAGAGTCAGTTTGAATCATTCCAGAAGGAATTGCTTGAACAAGATATGTCAGAGAAGTTATTGTAAAAAAACGAGACAAGCCTGCACAAATGAATCACCCAGCCAAGATTGAGGAGGAGCAGTCCGGCAAAGAGAAAAGCGTTCCCGCTCCTGTGCGGCGTTTTATTGAAGCACAGCAAAGCAATTTGTATATGCAAACTCATAAAGAATGGAAAAACATGAACACTTCGACTTCATCACACCCGTCCACACGCTTCCTGTTGTTCGAACGGTTTCAGCTTACAAGACATGTTTGGGTCACACTTTTGTTAAATGCGAGCTAAACGGTTTCCTGTCAAACACGGTTCAAGACGTGCATGTTTTTGTGGCTTCCTGCTCAACTGCCAGCATAGACACAACTCTTTTACCACTGAACTAACGTTTTCCTGTTTAAGAGGTCCATGTTTTTGTGACCTTCTATAAACCCGTAAGCATAGTTTTGAAACATGATGACATGACAAACTTAATTTCTTTCGCGATAATATAAAAACTTTCGCAGATATAGCAAAAACAAATTGGAGAAGCTGTGGAGCAGAGCACATCAGTCAGACCCCGGGTCCACAAGCCCTCTGGCAGAGACGCAAACAGAGCTTTCGCTTCAGAGTGACCCATTCACTGTCTACCATACTGTCAAGAAATTCGGAAAATGTTCCGTAACAGAAGAATTCGGAATGGGTGCTGAAACACCACAACCTGCTAGTGACGGAGTTTCTACATCTGAAATTAACTCTGCCAAAAGTCTTCACCAATGGGCCGAAATCTTTAGTATGATGATGCGCACCGATAGTTAATGTGATTTGTGGCTCAGCAAACAGAGACAATTCAAACAGTTTCCTCTGCTCTGGGCAAGGCACACATGCGAGGCAGCACCGGTAGACATCACAAATACATCATCCTAATGCAAGATGCAGTTCTGACTCTCGAAATTGGGTGAATGCATTCTGATAAACCAAATCATCATAACTCAGTGTTCAATGCAAAGTACCAATTGGTGGTTTGAAGGGGTGGAGGCGGCTACACTACGCAGACCAGAGCAGGAACAAGACGGACCAGCTGCGGGAGGATGGAGACCCTGGTCTCAGAGCTGCCCAGTCTACTGGAACGGAGGACAACATATGCTTCCCCGCCGGGTGTGCACAGTCAAATTCAGTCCCACTCGAATTCCAGTGTTTGTTTCACAGGTGCGGGTTCGGTCCACGGCAGTGACTCGGCCAATCTCAAGAGTCCCACACGCGTGACGGTGTTGTTGCTCACTGGGATATGGAGAAGAAGCTTGCAAAGCGTGGAATATCTTGTTCCACCATCAAAAACTGTTGTCCATCAATCGTCACCGGAATGCCAAGACCTGCCGGTCCTTGAATGCTGAGGCTCCGCGGGCACCCCTATCGTGGAATGTGGTCCCAATCGGGCTGAGGCGTCAACTGTGCGTTTGGAAGCCATAGAAGCGTTGTCGGAGGAGGGGGTAGCGATGGCGCCCCCGTGCTAGTGGAGCTCTTTGTGACTGGCATGGCGCTGGACCACAGGATGGTACATTTCAGGAAGTGGCTCGGTTTGGACCGCTCATCACCCAGTGACCCCACAGCAAGAGCACGTCCCACTCACAACCCATGTCTATAACCACCCACCACCCCTACTTCTGTTACGTGACCTTGTTGACCGGCCGGTGCGGACAACAAGCCTGCTGTGGCAGGGGAAACGGAAAGAGCAGACGCAATGGGAGCTGCATGCGTCGGCTGCTGCATTAACTGCTTCCCCCTGTTTTATTTTATTTATTTTTCCCATGTTCTTTTTTCTTTTTCGGGTGAATTAGCACTCTTGTCCCTCTGAACCCGCGAGTGTAACAATTCGTTTTCTACATCCAATACAATATTTTCTTTCATCGATGCAAAAACGGGGATTCGACTCATACTGATTAGCAGTTTCTCATTGACGGACTGTTCCGCATGATGTCAGAAACAGGGAGGCGCACGTCCTCGAGGACGGCCACCAGCACAGCTGTGTGGTGGTGACACTATTGGACGGGTCACTGGCGGAAGCTTCAATCCATTCGCCTCTCGCCCCGTCTCCCATAAGAGCTCACAAACTTAATATTTTACATATATTTTACAAATGCCAATGCCAATTGGTTTTGTCTTCTGTTTATGATTCATATTCAATCCCCATGAACACGTCAACTATAATTTAGCTCTTCTTTTTTAACTAACTAATACAGTGATTCTCAAATAGTGGGGCGTGGTGCGATGCTAAGGGGGGCGCGTGAGTTGATGACAGAGCTCCACATAGCCAGCAGCCAATCATATCACAGCGGGGTGTGTTCTATTCTTCCGCTTTAGTGCAGAACAGACTGCAGTTTTCACGTAGGAAATCCATTCAGCGCTGCTCTAAAAAAACTATGCCATCTTTCTTTCATCTCGTCGAACAAAGAGAAGCACACGAGTTATCGCCAAGTAGAGATCAAGTGCGGATTTGTTGAGATTGGCGTTTGAAAATGTGTGCAGGAACGACACCCAAGTACAAAGAGGAACTTTGTGGAATAAAAGAAGAGTACGAGCAACATCTTCAACTGCTGGATGAAGTTTGCAAGCAGCCTTGTATTGTGCTACACCAGTGATGCTGAGGGGGGCACGTGGGACCCTGGGGAACATGATTTGCATGGTTTTGGGACCGAAAAAGGTGATCTCAGACAACGCGAGTTTGAGCTCGTCAAAGCTGTTTGTGCCCCGAGTTCACGCAGTATTGATTAACAAAAAAAAAGCGGCGCCCCGTCGCTCGTTGACCCGGAAGTGATTTCTTTCGCCGCTCCTTAAATGCCCCGCGCCAAGCTATCTTGCGCCGCAGCAGAGCGAGCAAGGAGGCGCTAAGCGCGCTAATCGCTAAAATTAATTGCATCGATGGACGCTCAACTTTGAAAAGAAGTCTGACTCAAACCGCGTTCGGGCGGAGAGCCAGCAGCTACGAACAGAAATGTTGTATTGCAACCATTACGTATCCAAACAAAATAAGACGATGGCTACGTTAGCACTTTAGCAGACGCTCTCAGGCTGGAACACGGAAATGGCTGACGTCATCACAACGAAGTGGTTTGACGTCAAACAGATTGTAAACATAAAAAAAAATGTATAGTCAACAAATTAAAACTGTTGCTTTATGTTATTTATACAGAATTTTTGTTTGAAATCCCCCTGGCTTTTTGTCTTTTCTATATTATGTACGTATTAATAACTGTTTGGTTTGTTCATGTTAATAAAGTTAAAAAAAACTAAACAAAAACGTATAGTAAATATTTATCATCCCATCAATATTCGCACCACAGAGTGCTGAGTTTCGAGATCCTCACAATAGTCGTTCTCAAAATGATAGATTTTTTTAATCAATTTGTCTTTGTTAAGGGATATTTTATTGACAATCTAACATTTATAATACAAAGAACATGTACATTAGTACGAAATGTAAAAACAATTGTGGTGGGGGGGCGCAAATCTATTTTCTTCTTGGTATGGGGGGGCGTGACAGGAAATAATCGAGAACCACTGAACTAATACAGTGAACCCCCGGTTATCGCGGTTAATGGGGACAGAGACCACCCGCGAAAACTGAAAATCCGCAAAGTAGCGTCGCACCTTAAAAAAACAAAACAAAACAAAAAAAACACCGTGTAAATATATACTTCGCACCTATATATATATATATATATATATATATATATATAGGTGCAAAGTAGCGGCACACCTTCAAAAATGCTTAAAAAAAATCATATATATATATATATATATATATATACTGGTAGAGAGAGAGTGAAATTCATGTTATAACAAAAAAACTAATTATGATTAAAACTTATTATTTTTTTATTCCCCAGCCATTATTTTTGTATTTATTCAATTACTTCTTTTTGTATTTATTTAATTACTTCGACTTTTACCTGCTGGTACGCCGTCCGGTGTGCCCTGTGAAGGTTATGATCCTCCAGCAGAACTGGAGGATTGAACAGGACTCTCCAAACGCAGACCCGGGAAAAAAGGTGGTGATACAAAGATATTTATAATCACAATATAGTCAGTGTAATCAGCGCGTCTCGCAGCAGCTGACGACATGGCGCGAGACGATCGCTGGAGGAACGCCCACACAGCTGAAAAAACAAAAACACACGCGGCATGACAGGCACGGATCATGACAGTGAAATGAAAGGTGGCATTCTTCATTTATTTATTTATTCATTCATAACTGACAGCCTCGCGCTCCGCCGGTACCCGGGCGGAAGGTGCTCCTATTCGGCTTAACTACCACGCACGCCGGCCGGTCTCCTTCGGAGCTCACGCACGGCCCCGAACGAAGCAAAATGTCGCCGCGCGAGTGCCCGGGCGGAAGTTGTTTCTCTTCGGCTTAACTGCCACGCACGCCGGCCGCAGCTCGGGTACGGTCCGAAACGTCGCCCCCGATCGTGTCCGTCGCCACCAATCGTGTCCGGGGGAACCTGCTCTTCTTCGTCCACTCTCTTCTTCGTCCACTCTCCTCTTCGGCGCACGCCGGCCGTCTAACCGCTTCAATGCCCCCTTGTGCCGCTCGGCGAAACTACAATGCCCCCGAATATTTTTTAGACCCGCAAAGCACTGAACCCGCGAAAGGTGAACCGCGAAGTAGCGGGGGTTCACTGTATAACCCCGTTTTCCTCAACCAATGAGTCAGTATTCTTTGAAGTGGATTATGCGCAGACTAAAAATATCTAATTTAATTTATATCAATTTACTGTACAGTGAACCCTCGCTACTTCGCGCTTCAGTGCTTCGCGGGTCTAAAAAATATTCGGGGGCATTGTAGTTTCGCCGAGCGGCACGAGGGGGCGCTGGAGCGGTTAGACGGCTGGCGTGCGTCGAAGAAGAGCGTGGGCGATGAGGAGAGTGGACGAAGAAGAGCACGTTCCCCCGGACACGATTGGTGTCGACGTTTCGCGCGGTTCGGACCGTATCAGAGCTCCGGCCGGCGTGCGGCAGTTAAGCCGGAGAGGATCACCTTCCGCCCGGGCACTCGCGCGGTGCCAAGCGGCCCCCAAGTTTAACCGAATGGAAGCTCCGGAGGAGAAGGGCATGCTCGCGTCACAGTAAGCCGAAGAGGAGCACCTTCCACCCGGGCACGAGCGCGGCGACATTTCGCTTCGCTCGGGACCGTGCGAGAGCTCCGGAGGAGACCGGCTGGCGTGCGTGGCAGTTAAGCCGAAGAGGAACAACTTCCGCCCGGGCATGAGCGGAGCGCGAGGCTGTCAGTTATGAATGAATAAATGAATAAATAAATAAATGAAGAATGCCACCTTTCATTTCACAGGGCACACCGGACGGCGTATCAGCAGGTAAAAGTCGAAGTAATTAAATAAATACAAAAATAATGGCTGAGGAATATAAAATAAGTTTTAATAATAATTTGTTTTGTTTTTTTGTTATAACATGAATTTCACTCTCTCTCTCTCTACCCGTATATATATATATATATATATATATATATATATATATATATATTTATTTATTTTTTTTAAGCATTTTTGAAGGTGCGCCGCTACTTCGCACTTTTTTTTAAGCATTTTTGAAAGTGCGCCGCTACTTCGCGGATTTTCAGTTTTCGCGGGTGGTCTCGGTCCCCATTAACCGCGATAACCGAGGGTTCACTGTATATCAAAAGTCCCCTCATAACATGATAATTCATCATATTCCTGTCATTTCCATCTCAAAATGTTGTTCCATTAATTTGAATTACCGTAGTCCATCCGTCCCCAAATTGAAGTATGGAACATTAGATGTTTTTTTTTTTTTCGTTTTGCATGACCTTTAACCTTGCATGTTCTGTTTCAACAAAATTGTATCTCTTATCAGTTTCCCTGTTTCATGAGTTGCTGCCGAGCCAAAAAGGAGGAGTTCAGAGAGGAATTTCACCCTCAGGGGCAATCCCAAACTTTGTTTCCAGGACATTGTAACACACTGGGCTGGTTTGTTGTTCTCCTTATTGCAATTTTACTGCATTCAGTCTTCCTCGAGACTGAATACGTTCTAGTGTTTGCCAAATAGTTAATCCTAGTTTCTCACTTTAGCTTTTCACAGTCAAGATATGGACTTTTTCAAATGCACAATCACTTCATTGAGGTCTAATTATCAATTGTTTACCATAGTCAGACTTTTGCCGTCAAAGAGACCTGTTCCTGAACCATATGTTCACGTTTTCATCACTCAGGGCTTTTCCGTGTTGACAAATCAGATTCCACGGAACATGCATTCATTCTTTTATGATCTTAGATTTCTCTATTTAAAAGGTGACAAAATTATAATTATTTTTAACAGAATTTAATAAAAACGTCCACAAGCATAGAATGGATGTTTGGTTGGTGTTAGATGAACGGATATTAGGAGACTTAATTTTTTAGACAAACATCGATTATGAATGAACATGTCCTTTCAATGTATTTAACTTTGCCACGTCTTACCTTCACCCTCACTGTTCATAACAAAAAATATTTTCTTGTCAAATAAATATGCTTATATAAACTCAAGAAATTCCAAGTTGTGTTTTGAATTAAGTCACAAAATTATACATGCATGGTTTGACACATGTTGTTCATGGTGTAGTGTTGGGGCCGCAACTAATGATTGCCTGTTTGTCCTTTACAAAAATAGTTTATAATTTAATTGTTACCAATTATTTGATTAATCAGTTGTTGGAATTCATTCATAGTCATGTTGACCCTTGGCCTTGGAAACATATTTTGAGTGATCAGTGGATGATTGCCCAACAGGTGTCACATACTTAATATTTAAAGTAGACCCAGCATGACACAAAATGGTGTGCTTGATCTACTTACTAAATGTAAGGTAACTTTTTGCATCACATTTTTATGTAGATAGTGCAAGGATTGTTTTGTAAAGGCTACTTCATTTCTTGTGTGGAAGAAATTAGATTTGCAAGTAAAATCCACTTAACTTTGCAAGTCAGGTTAGTTTTATTTTCGCAAGTAAAGTCTACTTAACTTTGCAAGCAAGTTAACTTGAATAGTTAGGTTGCATTTACTGAAGTAATGTAGTTAACAAACTTGCAGAATTAAGTTGACTTCACTTGCAAAATTTAAACTAACTTTACATGTAAAATTAAGTAGACTTTACAAAACCGCTTTCTTATGCACAAGAAATTAAGTAGATGAAACAAGCACTGTCCTTGCTTTATAAACATAAATGTGTGATGCAAAAGGTTACCTTACATTTTCTAAGTAGATCAGCCCCAAAATTTTTTATCAGTGTGGATATAAAAATACACGACATCTGTCAGCATAGTTTTGAAACATGATGACATGACAAACTTAATTTCTTTAACAACATATAACAACTGGAATATGTAAAATGTTAAATAATCAGCTCAAATTCTAAACTGGGGAAAAAAACACGGAGTTTACCCCCCACTAATGGTTATTCTTTGGCATTTATTTTCTGCACTGATTTCATTTGGCATAAACAAATGTTCAGCAAACCGGCACGTAAAAGGCAGTATTTAAAAATAAAACGGCAATAACCTTGAACGCATTTCCCCAAACAACTTAATGTTGTGATGCATATTTTTAACGTTGTTCTTTACAAAGCAAATGAGAGTAAAACGTATACAAACCTGCTTTGTGTAGCACAACACGAGGCTGGTTGCAAACTTCGCCCAGCAGTTGAAGATGTTGCTCGTTCTCTTCTTTTATTCCACAAAGTTCCTCTTTGTACTTGGGTGTCGTTCTAGCACACATTTTCAAACGCCAATCTCAACAAATCCGCACTTGATCTCTGCTTGGCGATAACTCGCGTGCTTCTCTTTGTTCGACGAGACGAATGAAAGATGGCGTCGTTTTTTTCCTTCGAGAAAACCGCAGTCTGTTCGGCACGAAAGCGGAAGAGCAGGACACACCCCGCTGTGATATGATTGGCTGCTGGCTTTGTGGAGCACTGTCACCAACTCACCGACAGATGTCACCATTTACGATGCAAATCATTGTTATCTTCTTCTCAACATTGGAAAAACGTACGATTTGAACCGTGTGCACATGAACAAACATTTTTGTTCCCAAATATGAACTTGAGAGATGTATTGAATTTTACTTTTGTTGCTGGTTTTGTTTATACATCTGACACCATGTCGTCGGTTGGAGAGTATTTCAAATGTATTTCCCTATTATTAACAGTTGACATGATAAAGTGATACTTTATGTTGAGTTTTCAGCTTCGTATTCCATATTTCCTTTCGGCTCACCGCACCAACACAACACCACGACAAGTTTAGGATGTTTCCATCTTGCTGTTTATTTTTCAGTCACTCGACACAACATGTCTTCCCACAGCCAACATCCATAAAAGGCATTTTAACAAACGTAAAACGTCATCACGTAAACCACGCGAGATTTACGACAGTAACGAAAATATATGTGACATTCAACAAAATACACACATACCCAAATTTACATAATGACATATAATTAAATATATCATTACTTAAACTAAAGAATACCATGAGAGCATATAATTCAACACCCTCCCTTGCTCTCATCAGCTCAAAACAATGACCTTTAATTTCCAAAGTACCAAGTTTTAAATTTTTCAATCCTAATCCTAGATGCTGCTTTTGTTAATATGTCTGCAATCATGTTTTCTGACGGACAGTATGCAATGTCTATTTTTCCCTTTTGAAGCGCTTCACGGATGAAGTGAAACCTAACATCAATGTGTTTTGATCCCTGTCTATTCACTGGGTTTTTGGTCAAAGCAATGGCCCCTTGATTGTCTCCATAAATCCTGGTGCAACTGTATGTTGTATGATCCATACCATTTAACAACTGAATTAAATACATGCTTTCTTGTGTAGTGGTTGCCAAAGCAATGTATTCGGCTTCACAAGTTGAAAGAGCCACTATGGGCTGCTTCTTCGACTTCCATGAGATTGCAGGGCCTTGTTTTGTCATGCTGAAGCAGTAGCCCGTAGTGCTACGTCTGTCTTCTACAGATGATGCCCAATCAGAGTCACTGAACGCCACCAGGTTTAAATCTTCATCATTTTTCTTGTATATTAATTCGTAATCCATGGTACCTTTTAGATATCTCAAAACATGTTTAGCAGTCACTAAATTGCATGCTTTTGGGTTTGCAAGTGTTTGTGACAATTTGCTCACTATCCAGCTGATATCTGGTCTTGTACACGTCATGGCATAAATCAGGCTACCTACAATCTCACGGTACTCTTTAGGGTTGGCCATCTCATTTTTATTACTTTCTTCATTCACCCCCAGTATTGGTTCACTTGGTGTGTATCTGGGTTTACAGTCTGACATTCCAAATCTTTCAAGTACTTTGACGATATACCTTTTCTGACTCATTTTGATTTCTTCACCCTTTTGCTCAAACTGAATGCCCAAGAAGTATGATATTTTGCCCAGATCTTTCATATTGAACCTGGATTTCATGGTGTCTTTGAATTTATTAAGTAGATCACTGTGATGATCACCTCATTTTCTATCTGTTTCCTGTATACGCAGTGATCAGATAGATTTCTCACAAAATTTCCTTGCTCTAGGTGATCATTTAGAAGCTTGTACCAGTTCCTTCCAGATTGTTTAAGGCCATAGAGGGATTTCTTTAGCCTATATACCAACTTCTCGCCTTTTTCTGATGTCTTTTCAAAACCCTCAGGCTGCTCTAAGAAGATTTCTTCATCTATCGGCGCATGCAAATAAGCTGTTTTTACATCCATTTGGTGGACGATGAGATTGTTTTGGACTGCTATCTGCATCAAAGCCCGTACAGATGTGATGTTTGCTGTTGGAGCAAACGTCTCATGGTAGTCTATGCCTTCTGTTTGACTGTAGCCCTTAGCAACGTATCTAGCTTTATATACTTTTCCTCTTTCTGAATTTTCTTTCAAGGCATATACCCATTTCCCCCCTATTAAGTTCCTGCTTTCGGGTAAAGAAACCAGTTCAAATGTTTCATTTTCTTGGAGTGATTGAATTTCTTCCTTCATTGCTTGTATCCATCCGGGTGCCTCGACCGACATCCGAGCTTCACTATACGTTTGTGGAACGTCACATATGGCTCTGGAACAATGATCAACATTTGTGTTAGCAATATCGTTGTCATTGAGGTCTGTCAGATAATCATTTAAGTATTTTGGAGGATTCTTTTCTCTTTTTGGATAACGGTGGTTTATACCGTAATCAGGACTTGCATTTTTCGTTTTGTCACCTCGTGTCTCTGACGCCTCATCATACTGTGACACATCTGTATTTATCATGCCCTCGTTCTCATTAAAGTCATGACTTTCACTGCCAACTTCATCGTGTGGTTTATCTTCAAAACCCTCAGTGTTAGAAAATGTACTCCTGCTTCCCATGATTTCTGAATCCAATTCATCTGTTTGTGTCTCTCTTTCCATGCACTTATTTTTGATGAATTTTACCAGTCTGTGTTTCGATACTTTTTCAGTTTGTGGGTTATACACCAGATATGCAGGGCTGTTTTTACTGTACCCCACAAAAATCCCCTTTTCACCTCTTGCATCTAATTTCTTGTGATCGTGCTTGTATACATAACATTCTGATCCAAACACCCACATTTTGGAGAGATCTGGCTTTCTTCCCGTCATCATGAAATATGGAGTGTTTTTAACCCTGTCATTGTAACATCTGTTACGGATATGAGCAGCATTTTGGACAGCATAAGGCCACAGCACTTTTGGTAACCCCTTTTCTAATAACAGGCACCGTCCCATTTCAAAGAGTGTTCTCCATTGTCTTTCGGCTGTACCATTTTGGTGTGGAGAGTATGGGGATGAAGTTTCATGTCTAATGCCTTTATCCCTCAAGAGCGACTGAAAGGCATTGTTGGTGTATTCTGTACCATTATCCGATCTAATGCATTTGACACTGCCGTATGGGGCACTGTCAGCAAGGAATTTTTCTGTTGCTAATAGTGTGTCACTTTTGCTTTTGAGAAAATAAACAGACACGGCCCCTGAAAAATCGTCTATGAATGAAACTGCATACTTGTAACCATCCTGACTAGTTGGTTCAATGGGGCCTGCCAAGTCAGTGTGCACCATCTCAAGAGGTGCATTAGCTTTTGCATTCAATGTCCTATTTCTACTATTGATGAATTTTCCCTCTGTGCACACATTGCATTCTACTTTAGAGTTACCTGTAATTGTCATGCCCTTTACCACATTTGGCAATTTTAACACATCATCCATATTACAGTGTCCCAAAATTTCATGCCATGTTTTGACATCACAAGTCAGATTCGCATTGTCCTTTGACTTCATGTCAGTAAATGACTCATCATAGTTTTGTTCGTTGTGATTTACCGTTCTCACGAAGTACAGTCTTTCATGTTCCTCGACGTCGAAAACTGTTCCATCTTTGGTTATGAGTTCATTTTGTCCTTCCTTGAATGTTACGATGGCGCCATCAGATGTAGCTGCTTTCACTGACATGATGCTTTGAGGGTACGTTGGTATATACAAGGCTTTCTTCAACGTGACACCGACACATCTTCCTTTCGCGTCCTGGAGGAAGACCTTGGCATCTCCTCTTTTCAATGCAACATTGTTTTTCCTGGTTCCGTCTGCTAGTTCCATATAATGTCTTGCTGGGTTGAAAGTCTCATCAAACGTTGTGAATTTGTGTTCCTCATTTACAACATGTGATGTTGCTCCACAGTCCACCATTAATGCATTCCTTTTAGCATTGTATGAGAGATATTTGTGGTTGACCTTGAACACAAATGTCTCTTCCTCCTCATGATCCTGTTGTCTTTCTGCCGTTTGTTTTGCTTCATCTTTCATCTTGGTTTTTCTCCTGCATGTCTCATCACTGTGTGTAGCACTCCTGTGGTAGTTGCACCACTTCGTCACCCCTCTTTGGCGGCAATCTCTCACAAGATGTCCACGGTTTCCACATCCGTAGCAGACGACCGATGATATGTCTACTTTCATTACATTGTCTGTCTTTGTGTTAGAGTCAAACTTTTCCGTCTCCTCGTAGCTTCGTAGCCGACTTTTAAACTGTGCAAACGTTAAGTCATCGCTGCTTTGTGTAGTGTGGACGCAGAAAGGCTTGTATGTTTCTGGGAGGCCCTTCAGAATCATAGCTATTATCAGTCCATCACTTATTATCTCCTTTGTATTTCTCAAGGAGGTTACTGCCTTCTCAGCACGAATGACATAGTCGGTTATAGTTTCCTCAGTTTCTTTCTTTAAGGAAGTTAATTCCGTATACAGGGCAATAATTCTGGGCTTACCCTGACTCGCGTAATGGCCGCGTAGTATTTCCAACGCCTTTTTGCCGTCGTCTGCCGCTTCTCTCATCACCAATGACAGGCTTGTGTCGTCGAGAAACTGAATTAGCTCCGCGTAGCATTCTTCATTCTTTTGTGGATCGGGTGCGGCGGTAGACAGTATAGTGTCTTTCAATCCGAGTATCCTCAAATGGCCGAGGAACTTTACCTCCCAAAGTTCGTAGTTGTTTTCATTTCCGTCGAAAACTAACCGTTGCCATCTTCCTCCTCCTGTGCCGCGCCTGGGCCCATAACCTGTTGCGTTTGCAGCTTCGTATTCCATATTTCCTTTCGGCTCACCGCACCAACACAACACCACGACAAGTTTAGGATGTTTCCATCTTGCTGTTTATTTTTCAGTCACTCGACACAACATGTCTTCCCACAGCCAACATCCATAAAAGGCATTTCGACAAACGTAAAACGTCATCACGTAAACCACGCGAGATTTACGACAGTAACGAAAATAAATGTGACATTCAACAAAATACACACATACCCAAATTTACATAATGACATATAATTAAATATATCATTACTTAAACTAAAGAATACCATGAGAGCATATAATTCAACAACGAGAACAAAAACCGGAACAAAATAACGAGGGACGTGAACGAGAGCGAAGATTAAACACATGAACAAGATCGGAGCGTGATCGTGACAGTCCATAGGGAGCAAAATGGAGCTACACGGGAAAAATGAAATAGTCCGTAATCAGGGGAGCAGATGGGGAGCAGGTGTGTGGCTGGCGAGGATGAGTGCTGAGGGGAAACCCCCCGAAAACAAGCAAAACAATAACACAAAAGCATGGAACGTCAAAAATGATAACACAAACCCTGTCATGCCCGACGCGGATCATGACAGGCGTTATGTAATTAATAGTGAAGGATTGTATTACGATTGCTGGCATTATTTTAAACACTTACGGGACAGAAGGTCAATTATTTAATTTAGCAGGTTCATATTTACTGAATATGTTCAACATTGATTAAACAAAAAGCATTTATCAAATGAAAGTAGAAGTACAGTGCATAGATAAGATTGACTGGGATTGTAGTCATGGTGTTCACTGATGCATTCATATGCTAAATTGATATGACTTAGTTTAAATGTAAGACCTCAAAATTGCACACATAGTATTTTCATGACCCACACTCTCATTCAGAACAAACAGATTCAGTCTGCTCAGGTCAAACTGATGACAAACCAGATAGCACTTCATGGACAAATACGACGAAACACATTCTCCACATAGGCCATCGAAGATTCAAACATATCAAGTTGGGCAGGGGAGGACGTCACAGGGACGCGATCAGGAACACCCAAAAACGTATAACAATTTGATCTGTGAAAACATAGACCACACAATCTGTACACCAACGAGATTACAGGGGAATGTGAGCAGGAGAGACGGAGAGACTGCCGCCTGCCTGAGAAGGTCAGCCTTGGACATGGAATGTGGACGTGGGAAGGAGCAAGGACGACCGATTCAACCTACATGAACCTTGACAAAGAAAACCTCCTATAATATGTGAGGCTGGGCTGAGATCAGCGCAACATTTTTCGATTGGGCCCGTCCGAGTACAGTTTCTCGTCAGATTAAGAAAAAGCCGCCCAGATACTATTTCCTGAACTCCAGAAATCGAAGAAACTAAAATATTTCTTATCTGTATGAACTACAAACATGGGGGTTGCCTAGCTGCATGCTCTTGACCTAGCTGTATGCTATTTTCTTAGCTGTATTCTATTTCTTAACCGTATGCTATTTCTTAGCTGTGTGGACTACAAACATGGGGGCTGTTGGAAGTAGGAAGGATGTGACGTACAGGGAAATAGGAGGGTGCTAGTAGGGGCAGGAGGCGGGAGGGGTGGAGACATCACCCTACATTTATGACAGAAGCGTGATTCTATAGGGCTGGGAAATGTTAGAGTGGCGTGGAAATATTTGATAAAAACGTGATTCTGTAGGACGGGGCTAATTTCAAAAAAATTTACAAGGCGCTATCGGCTGCTCGCGCCAGCTCACCAGGACTCAATCCCATAAGGAATTACTGCCGGAGGCATCACCCTATTTCAATGACAGATGTCATCAAACTATTAGGAGTCACTGTCAATAACAATGACTCTAATCAATGAAAGGTGTCTTGGCATTAGCCTACTAGACAAGGTCAGGGGAGGGACTTCACTGGTCACCACACTCCTTAGAGTCATGGTTTCAAATCAAAACCTAAAAAAACCTCAGCATACAAGCAAACAATGAAACAAAGAAATAAGATTAACACAAAACATGTATCTCTCATGCCATCTATATACCCAAAAGAAATAAAAATAACACAAAAAGATTATAGCAATGGCTTCTGGGAGCCACTCAGACTCAGCCAATCACATGGCTGTTTAGAGAAATGTGCTGTTGTGCTTTGGGCATTTTGTCTGTTGTCTAAACCTGAGACGTTTCTTGCTTGCAATAACATAAATGATAAGACAGACTACAACATTGTGGACAGCTGCCCTTTTGTCCAGCTTTCTCCTACACCATCACCCAAACAACATAGTCACATAATGTATAGTCACGGTCAATTAGAAGCATAGATAACTCACACTTTGTTCAGCAGGGTGTGCTAACATGCACTCCGAACAGCCCAATGAGTAAAAGGGTTGATGGTCGCGAGTGATACTTAGTCCATAAAATGGGCGCGTTGCTTTACAAGGCGCTTTGTTTGTTTTGGGGACGATTCGGGACTTTAAAGAGCCCCCGATGGGCCGGAAAATACGGTATGTGGAAAAGATCCTAAACCATTTTGACATGTCAATGTGTAGAATAAGGCAAACACCCTGCAAACAAAAACTAGACTACACTGAAGATGCGCCGAGAATGACTGATGTGAAAATGGACAGAGAAGCGGTTGGCAGTCTCATATATTTGGCCACCGGCACACGCCCTGATCTATGTTTTGTGGTGAGACGACTATCGCAACATTTTTCTGAACCCACAGATGAGCACTGGATCACGGTCAAACATGTCTTGCGTTATCTCAGAGGTACAACCGACGGACAGCTCTGTGTCCAAAAGAGCTGCGAGGGTCTAGGCCTTCGAGCTTACAGTGATGCAGATTGGGCGTCAGACGCTACTGACAAATGCAGTACCACGGGGTATTGTGTGAGTATGTGTGATGACAGTGCACTGGTCTCATGAAGGACCAAGAAACAACAAACAGTAGCACTATCTTAGTGTGAGGCAGAATACATGACTTTAGCCTTAACAATACAGCAGTGTATATATTTGGAACAACTATTGAAAGGTATTGATGACTATGTGTACACGAAAACTGTCATTCATGAGGACAATCAAGGGGCTAGCGCACTTGTGAGGAACCCTGTGTACAGGCAGAGGTGTAAACATGTGGACATCAAATATCATTTCATGAGATCCATCATAAAAGATGAGAAGATGATACTTGTTTCCTGTTCCACAAATGACATGGCAGCAGATGTTATGACCAAGCATGTGATCAAATCTAAATTAGAGAAATTTACAGGGGTCATATTCGGCATATAAATATTTGACATTCAAATGTCATGTTATTTGTTTTTCTTGATATGTCTTTGTGAAAGTTGTACAGTTTACAAGTAGTTCATAAGTGGGAGTGTTGAGTGTTATTGTATGACTGCTTGTTTCTGTAATGTGCTTATTTGCCACAAGGGGTGCTGTCGCTGACAGATGATGTTAACATGCGATGTTCGGCAGGTGCTCACGCCTTATTTCTCTCTCTCTGCTTTTGGCTCTTGTGAGGAGCAGTTTGTGTGCGTTGCTGGAATAAACTACGCCACTTGGCAAAAGAGAGAAGTTGTCTGCATATCAGAATTATTCTTCTGCTGCGACTTGGCATTAAGGTATAATCCTAGTTTGCCACAAAACGGTGGATTTTATCAATGGCGAAACGGTTAATTCGTGCAGATTTATTAAGAGTCGCCCTTTGTTTTTCATTCATACAGAAGAAACGGACAATTTGAAAAAGATATTGTTGAAATGAGAAACAGAATGTGCTGTTCTAAAGATAAAGATAAATATGTCCTTTATTAGTCCCACAATGGGGAAATTTGATAATATGTTGGGTTTGTTTCTCTGAATATACTTTTTTTTGTTGTTTATTATATTGTGTGTTGTTTCCAGCAGCCAATCACATCACAGCGAGGAATGTCCTGACTGACTTCCGGTTTTCACTCCGGTGTCGGTACTAGATGTGGTCGGGTTGCTCGATGTGTTCGGGTTGTGGAGGGGGTCCTTCGGAAGCCTGCTGATGACGTCAGGCGTTATAATATATTTATGTACTATATTTCTTTGACTGCATGTTTGTCACCCCTGTGTGTTACATTTGTGTGTTCTGAGTTACTAAATAAAAACAATTACAAAATAATAAAGTATATTTACATCATACTCTGTGTGCCTGTCGAAGAAGTCACGTCAATTGTCGGAGGGAAAACTTGGAAATACTAGATTGAGAAATATTTCACACTATATGCAGACATTATATTCATACAATCTTGCAGCCCGAGTGAACCACAGCATTGTTGTAAATTCGGTCGGAGAAACGTAAACGTCCCACTGCTGGAGCAGCAGCGGCTTTTCGGGAAATAGGCGGAAGTGACGTCGGAGCTGACTCGTCAATGCGGCGTTAATTTAGTTATTTTGTAAAAACAAAAATATCAACCGAATTAAAATATTATATAAAATATATATTAAAATAGAACGGCCAGGGGTAAAAACAAACACAGAGGCAAAGAAATATATTTGGAAAATACGCGCTTAAAGCATGACGTCATAAGCAAGCGCGCAGCTTCCGAAGGTCTTCGACCACATCCACCGACCCGTCCACACCGGAACAAAAACACCCACCGCTAAATTCTTCTGATTTAGTGTGGAACTGACTGTAATTTTCACACAGGATGTCCAGTGCTACTCTAAAGGACTTCGACATAATTCATTAAGTCTTTGTGTCCCGATAACCTCATCTTCGCGCGTTGATGCTTTTCGGCGTAGTTAGCTTAGCTTGTTAGCTAGCTAGCCGCTAACGAAAAGAGGCACATGACTCATCGACGAGCAGAGATCGGAATTATTGGAATTATCATTTGAAAATGTGTGCGAGAACGACACCCAAGTACAAAGAGGACCTTTGTGCAATAAAAGAAGAGAACGAGCAACATCTTCAACTGCTGGACGAAGTTTGCAAGCAGCCTCGTGTTGTGCCACTCAAAGCAGGTTTGTACACGAGTGGGTTGATCTGAATCGGAATGAATTGACCAAACCAAATCTGTGTTCATCTTTTTGTGTCCTGCAGACGTTAGTGAAAAATATTTCTGTCCTGTGAAAGAGGAGCCAGACTTGACTCACATCAAAAAGGAGGAGGAGGAGGAGGAGATTAACCAGTCATCAGTGAACTTTGACCCGATAAAGACTGAAGATGAAAAAAAGGATGAGAATGAGGACAAAAGAGGGGCGGGGCCTCCAAGCAGCAGCTCAAGTCATCACGTGACAACAGAAGGTGATGAAGACCACTGGGGACCATCACAAGTACATAATGAGGACACATTATCAGACGATGATGATGATGGGCAAGCCAAAACTGAAAGGGCATGTCACACTGACTCATTAACCTCAAAGTTGTCTTTAAAACGGCACACAAGAAACCACGGTAAAGAAAAACCTCTATTTTGCTCAATTTGTGGCAAAATTTTCTCTCGAAAGTTTCATTTGACAATTCACACAAGAACACACAGTGGAGAAGCATCTTTTCGCTGCTCAGTTTGTAGCAAAAGCTTTTCTTTAAAGTCAAATTTAAAAACACATACACGATTACACACTGGAGAAAAACCTTTTTCCTGCTCAGTTTGTGGTAAAAGCTTCTCTCAAAATTCAAGTTTAACAATCCACACAAGAACGCACAGTGGAGAAAAACCTTTTTCCTGCTCAGTTTGTGGAAAATGCTTCTCTGTAAAGTCAACGTTAACAAGCCACACAAGAACTCACAGTGGAGAAAAACCTTTTTCCTGCTCAGTTTGTGGCAAAAGCTTTTCTGGAAAGTCAAATTTAACAAGTCACATAAAAACACACACTGGAGAAAAAAACTTTTCCTGCTCAGTTTGTGGCAAAAGCTTTTCTGTAAAGTCAAATTTAACAAGTCACATAAAAATACACACTGGAGAAAAACATTTTTCCTGCTCAGTTTGTGGAAAATGCTTCTCTCAAAAGTCAAGTTTAACAGAACATATAAGAACGCACTGTGGAGAAAAAACCTTCGCCTGCTCAGTTTGTGGCAAAGGATTCTCTCTAAAATCAACTTTAACAAAACATAGAAGAATACACAGTGGAGAAAATCCTTTTTCCTGCTCAGTTTGCGGAAAAAGTTTCTCTCAAAAGTTAAGTTTAACATATCACACAAGAACACACAACGGAGAAAAACCTTTTTCCTGCTTAGTTTGTGGCAAAAGTTTCTCTGATAAGTCAAATTTAACAAAACACACAAGGACACATAGTGGAGAAAAACCTTTTTCATGCTCAGTTTGTGGCAAGAGTTTCTCTCAAAAGTCGCATTTAACGAGCCATACAAGAACACACAGTCGAGACAAGCCATTCAGTTGCAGCGTTTGTGCTAAAAAATTCTCCACTAAACATAGTACTGAGAGACACAATTGTGTTGGTGAAAAAAGCAGCGATGCTTGAAGCTTAAAAAATGACCAAAAAAACTGAAGGAACCGACTCTTTGTGGTAAGACGTGAATGTGATTTTCAATAAAATATGATGAAATTGAATTTTGCAAAGATCTTTTATTGACACAAAGCCAATGTGATCAGTGCCAGAATAACCATTGTCTCTGAGTGATGATGAGTTTTTTTGTGTGTTAACATCAATCATTATAAATGAAATTAATTGCCTTTGCCTAGAACAACATTTGTTAACGTTATGCTTTTCAGTTGTCTTTTTCATCGTAGTTAATGGAAAAGGTGTGAGAAGAAACGGTGCTTATGAAATCGTTGCCTTCCACAATCATCAATAAAATCACTTGTTCCACTTGCTCAACTGGCCTTCATTATGCTGTGTGAAAAGGTGAAAAACAGATCTCGAAGTTGAACTAAAAAAAGAACAAGAAAGAGAAATGCGAATAGTCTCAGTTTCTCTCAAAGTTTTTGGAATGGCAGGAGTGTAGCCACACCGGTCCAGCAAAAAGGCCACGATTCAGACTGATATCCAGATTTTCCTTTTTTATTTCTCCTTTTCCTCTGACGGCGTTCGGAAATTCCGGAGCCCCTTAGGGGACATGGAAGAAAAAAAAACAACTTCACATTCCCTCGCAAAATCTTTGCTTTCTCTTGCAAAGATAGTGAATGTTCGTTTATTTATTTTTTTAATACGTGTTTATGTACTTCCGGGTCAGTTTGGCTTGCCTAGCCTCTGATGCGCGGCTGTTCGAGAGACGACAGTACGTCAGATGCGGCAATAATCTTAGAGGGTGACTTGGAACGTTTCTTGCGGTCAAGAGATGTCCCTCACGGTGACATTCTGCACATGAAAAGCAACAAGGTACATACAATTCACTCTTAACGCACATGTCAAACTCAAGGCCCGGGGGCCAGATCTGGCCCGCAACCTCATTTTATGTGGCCCGCAAAGGGCAAATCATCTGCATCAACTTCCTGTTTCTATCATATTTTCTTCACTTTTAACAACACTGAGATATGAGATATTGCCATTTATTTGTTAGCAGTCCTCCCCTTTTAAAATAAATGGAAAAATTGTTGAACAATTACTTACGAGCTTCTGATTTCAAAACTGGCTTTCCATTCAATTTATATGGGTTCACAGTCATACCGGCCCTCTGAGGGAAACCACAACTACGATGTGGCCCGTCCACAAAAATGAGTTTGACACCCCTGCTCTAACGAAATAACCTTAATAATAGCAATATGGGTCCCTACTGTTAATGTTTTTGCATAATACTAGCGTGCAAACTGTTTACCTTTTGAGTGGCAAGAAAAGTATTGCTGTTCTGTTTTCAATTTGTAGTTCATTTAAATCCTGTTATTGCATTCAAATTACTGTGAAGTGTAACGTTAAATATTTTTCTAAATGTTTTTTGTACAACGCAACTTTAGTTTCGTTTTGAAGCAGCGTAGTTCGTACCCGGAAATGACGTCATCAAATCGGATGTCGCGGAAGCAGGAAGTATAATAATAGATCACCAATAAGAGAGAAATGTGATGATAATGAAGTCCAATCGAGCACAATCTGCATACATCTTTTGCCTTTGGGAGCATCGTGGGTACGTACAAGTTTGTGTTATGAACATTGACTATTACTCTAACTATCCTGAGATTGCCCAACTCACCAGCACCACTGCACAGTCCATTATTGTGCACATGAAAGGGTTCTTTGCAAGACAAGGAATTCCGCAGTGTGTTGTGAGTGACAACGGTCCGCAATTTGACTGTGGAGAATTTCAACAGTTTGCAAAGCAATATGGATTCACTTCAAGCCCTTTATACCCACAGGCAAATGGCCAGGCTGAGAAGGGAGTGCAAATCATCAAGAGACTGCTAAGGAAGGCCAAGGATGATGCATCTGATCCTTACCTTGCCCTATTGAGTTACAGAGCTGCACCTCTGGAGTGGGGAGCTTCTTCGCCTGCTGACCTACTCATGTGCCGTAAGCTTCGCACCACGCTTCCACAAATACCACAAGGACATGACAACAACATTTGGATTGAAAAGAAGAGAATGCTCAAACTCAAACAGAAAATTGCATATGACAGAGCTCCAAAACATCTGGAACCTCTTTCTAAGAAAGACACTGCAAGGATCGAGGGACCTAATTGTTGGGACAGAAAAGTGACTGTCCTTAAGCCGAAGCCGGACCGAGATCTTACATTGTGGAAACAAAGCATGGACAAAGAGTGAGGGGGAACAGGAGGAGACTTCTGAAGGTTCCCGGGATCTGTAAGAAATCTTCTGATGCGGCTGAGGCTGCAAAGCAGGTGGATACATCGAAGGAGCACAGACCTCAACCACCAGCAATTTCTGGGATTACTGAACCTCTTCGAAGATCAACAAGAGTTAGACGACAACCGGACAGGCTGATTGAAAATGTTTAATGTTGTGTGATTGTTGCTAAAATTGTTGTAGAGATGCTTGTTGTCATAAAAAATGGATAGATATTGATAAGAAGTGAAAATAATTGATAACAAAACAAAAATATAATAATAAGAATAAAATAATAATAATTATTAAAAAAAGGCATAGGCATTGTTTAACGTTTGAAAGGGAGATGTAATGATAGCAGTTATATCATTGGCCACTAGTTAGCAGTATTGCCTGACGTGTGTTTTGGTTACCAGACGAACAAGTGTGTCTGCACATAGACGAGAATGCAAGTCAATAAATAAATAGACACAAGCTTGCAGCGTCACGTTGCCTGCGTGACTTCTTAAGATAGAAGACGGAACATTACAGTAACCATTAAAAAAACGTAAAGTAACCATAAAATTATTTAAAAAAACGTAACGTAAATATACTAAAGCTGTTGCTTTATGTTATTTACAAAGAATTTTTGTTTAAAATCCCCCTCGCTCTTCTTCTTGTCATTTCTATATTATGTACGTATTAATAACTGTGTTTGGTTTGCTAATGTGAATAATGTTTTTTTTTTTTTTACAAAAAAACGTATGAGTAAATATTTATCATCTCATCAATAATTGCACAACAGAGTACTGAGTTTCGAGATCCTCACAATAGTAGTTCTCAAAATCATATTATTTCTTATGAATTTAGCTTAGTTAAGGGATATTTTATTGACAATCTAACATCAATTTACAAATATATATATATGTATAGCGTTTTTGACCGAAAGTTGTTGTTATTGTACCTTGTGACGCGCCACTTTCGTTTCCTTCTTGAAGGATGCCGTTTCAAGGCTTATGTGGCTCATAAGCCACTTACATTGGCAATGTCGAAGGTTACTGAACCATGGTCGGCCCGCCAGCAACAGCACTTAGCGGCCATTTCTGAGTTTACGACAGACATTGGGCACGTGGCTGGTAAATGTAACCCTGTAGCTGAGTGATTATCGCGTGCGATTGTATGTCCAGTCCAGCTCGGGGTTGATTTTTCAGAAATGGCTGCCGACCAGTCCGATGATCATGACACCCGCAACCGCAAGACGGTGAGTACGGCTCTTAAACTTGAAGTAGTGATGCGTGGCGGCGGCCCTGCTGTCCTCTGTGTGGCAGACATTAGGACTATGCCTCTCACCCAGCAGGCATAGTGCTTGGGGGCGTGTTCATGAAAATGTTTTTTGGTGCAAATTTATGATTGTGCATTATTCTGTTGTTGCTAGTCTTCAAATAAATGCGAGTTTCCAGTCAGAAGTGTGTGTTCATCCGACTGCCACATAGCAACCATAAATGAAAAAAAAATAAAAATGTCGCGTATACATACTAAAGCTGTTGCTTTGTAATTTATGTAGAATTTTTATTTAAAATCGCCCTTGCTCTTCTTTTTGTCTTTTCTCTATTTTGTACGTATTAATAACTGTGTTTGGTTTGTTAATGTTAATAAAGTTTTTTTAACAAAAACAAATATTCGTAAATATTTATCATCTCATCAATATTTGGACAACAGAGTACTGAGTTTCGAGATGCTTGCGATAATCGTTCTCAAAATTGTATTTCTTGTCAATTTAGCTTAGTTAAGGGATATTTTATTGACAATCTAACATCAATATAAAAAGACAGAAAAAAATGGTGGTGGGGTGGCGCGAATCTTTTTTTTCTTGGTAGGGGCGGGCGTGAAATATTTGAGAAGCACTGCTAGTATATGCAGACATTATATTCATACAATCTTGCAGCCCAATTGAACCACAGCATTGTTGCAAGTTCGGTAGGAGAAACGTAACCTTCCCACTGCTGTTCCAGCAGCGGCTTCTCGGGGCATAGGCGGAAGTGACGTCGGAGCTGACTCGCCAATGTGGCGTTAATTTAGTTTTTTTTAATCAACCGAATTAAAATATTATATAAAATATATATTAAAATAGACCAGCCAGGGTTAAAAAAAAACACAGAGGCAAATAAATATATTTGAAAAATACGTGCTTAAAGCATGACGTCATTAGCAAGCGCGCAGCTTCCGAAGGACTTCGACCACTGTATAATAAAGCCAAGTTGATACATTTTAATATTTTACATAATATATATCCGGTTAATTCCTTAATTTCCAAATTTATTGATATTAGCAATATTTTCTCTTTCTGTGGGAATGAAACTGAAACAATATCTCATTTATTCTTTGACTGTATGATCACAAAGCAATTTTGGGGTGATTTAACGTTTCATTTCTTTAAACCATCTGAAACCCCCTGTGTTCTTAATCTGAAGGATATTGTTTGCGATTATAGTAACCCAAACGATAACAATTTTGCATACTTAATTAATTTAATCATTGTTGATGCAAATTTTTTTTATCCACAAACAGAAATTCTCAAGATCCTCTCCCAGATTTATGCCTTTCCTGATAGAGTTGAAATCCATATTTAATTCGATTAAATTAATTAACAACAAGAAAAGCAACAAAATATTGACATTTTTGAGTGCCTTTTTCCTTTAAAAGCCTTAATTACATATCCAGAGACATTGTTCCTGTTTTACTGTGTATTTTTATTTTATAATATAATTTTTTTTCTACATTCATTATCCTTTGTTGTGAATTCTATTTAAGGATGAAAAATGTATATGTTCGTTCAATACCTGAACTGATCTTGTGATACTGTAGTACTGTCTATTCAAAGTGTTCAATAAAGTTAAAACAAAAAAAAAGGACTTCGACCACATGCACCGACCCGTCCACGCCGAAATAAAAACAAACACCGCTAAATTCTTCTGATTTAGTGTGGAACTGACTGTAATTTTCTCACAGGATTTCCAGTGCTGCTCTAAAGGACTACGACATAATTCATTAAGTCTTTGTGTCCCGATAACCTCATCTTCGCGCGTTGATGATTTTCGACGTAGTTAGCTTAGCTTGTTAGCTAGCTAGCCGCTAACGAAAAGAGGCACATGACTCATCGCCAAGCAGAGATCGAGTGCGGATTTTTTGGAATTATCATTTGAAAATGTGTGAAAGAACGACACCCAAGTATAAAGAAGAACTTTGTGGAATAAAAGAAGAGAACGAGCAACATTTTCAACTGCTGGACGAAGTTTGCAAGCAGCCTCGTGTTGTGCTACACAAAGCAGGTTTGTCTACGTTTTACTCTCATTTGCTTTGTAAAGAACGACTTTCTATCGTAAGCAACATGCATCACAATATCAATTTGTTTGTGGAAATCGTTCAAGGTCATTGCCGTTTTATTTTTAAATGTTGCCTTTTACTTGCCGGTTTGCTGAACATTTGTTGATGCCAAATGAAATCAGTGCAGAAAATAAATGCCAAAGAATAACCAATAGTGGGGGGTAAACTCCATGTTTTTTTAAAATAAAATTTGAACTGATTATTTTACATTTTCAATTTTCTGGTTTTTATATCTTGTTCAAGCAATTCCTTACGGAAGGAATTCTGCCTAACTCTACAAAATGTGCACACTGCGGCGAAAACATCAATGGCGGTTGATCAATTTTAGTGGATAAAACACAAAATATTAAGTTTTTTTTTTTTTTTAAATGAAGTACGTATTGGTCTTATTTGTTTATGAACTTTGTACTGGCTTGGTCGGGTGAGAGTCAAAGAACCTCGGGTGGCCCTGCACAGTTTTGTACACATGTGCGTAGTTTCACCTCATCCAAATATTTAAAATACGTTTAATGCATCCATCCAAGGTTGCACGGATCTCATCGGTGAACAAGCGCATGCTGCAAGGAATGCATCTGCATCTTTGGCTTACTATGGGCTGAAAAATGGAGAACGTCACAACCCCCTTTTCTACCTACAAGTACAGGAATATTTAGTTCCTGGTAATAAAGTTCCTGTGGCCCAGGTGGTTTGCATCTCCCCCGCAACTCATAGTTCTTGATAATTTTTGCAAATGAAAATGATGACGGAACAATGGGAGTTGTTGTTACTTTGTTACTCATTACTGACACCCTATGGCTGTTAAGCGTCATTGCAGTTACAAAATAATTCAGTGAAGTCTAATAATATTATGGTGTATCTTAGTCTATTTTAATACATATTGGATAACTTTAAAATATACGTTATTCAAATATGTCAAAGTGAAAGTGTTGTTGCTTAATTTATGTGTAGGGATTTTGACTCTTCAAACGTTAATTTTGTTTTAAAATTTATTTAGAAACAGAAATTTTATAAAAAAGTAAAAAGGGGAATGTTGGAACGTACTAGCAGGCTAAATGTCATTTTGGGCAAAAAAAAAACCAAACAAAAAAAAACCAAACGTAAATCATGCAATAAATAGCGACTCTGATGCCAGGGCCCCTTTAATTCTTTTAGGGATCCAGATTATAATGAAAGCAAAAAGTACCCACGATGAAACTATCCATAAATGCAAAATGAAATACTTGTAAACATCACTTGAAGGATTTCTATTCTATCAATGACATTATGTTGCGATGGCCCCCAGTGGCCCCCATCAAGATGTTCGGGTCACACCACAGGTGTTCCATCAGACGCACACAATAGCCTGTGTGTGCTAACTTCAGCTCGCTTCCAGAAACGTCTGTGACTATGTCAAGAATTAAATCGGGCATCAGCCGCAACGTGCTTCCTTTTTAAATGCTCGTTTATCACTGCTGTGCTGCTCGGAAAGGGAGGTTTACATCGTAGGACGTAATTTTGTGAAATGCCCCCATGGTCCGGTCCAATTTGGGGTCACACGCATTGCATGCATCACAACATTAATGCGGCAGGCACAAGTCAAGGTAGCACGGTAGAAACAAAAGAAGACAAAGTCGATGCACGAGGTTTGACTTGACCAAACCAAATGTATGTTTGTCTTTTTGTGTCCGACAGAGGTCAGTGAAAACTATCTCCGTTTTGTGAAAGAGGAGCCAGACTTGACTCACATCAAAAAGGAGGAAGAGGAGGAGGAGATCAACAAGTCACCAGTGAAAGTTGTCCCAACAAAGACCGAAGATGTAAACAAGGATGAGAGTGAGGACAACAGAGGGGCGGAGCCGACAAGCAGCAGCTCAAGTCATCACGTGACAACAGAAGGTGATGAAGACCACTGGGGGCCATCACAAGCACATAATGAGGACACATTATCAGACGCTCATGACAATGATGATGATGATGATGTTGATGATGATGGGCAAGCTCAAGGTGAAAGGGCATGTCACACTGACTCATTCACTTCAAAGCTGTCTTTAAAAGGGCACAGAAAAACACACAGTGGTGAAAAACTGTTTTCTTGCTCGGTTTGTGGCAAAAGCTTCATGCATAAGTCAACGTTTACAATCCACACAAGAACACACACTGGAGAAAAACCTTTTTCCTGCTCAGTTTGTGGAAAATGCTTCTCTGAAAGGGGAAATTTAACAGAACACACAAGAACACACACTGGAGAAAAACCCTTTTCCTGCTCAGTTTGTGGTAAAAGATTTTCTCTAAAGTCCCGATTCACAGAACATACAAGAACACACACTGCAGAACCTCCTTCTTGCTTAGTTTGTGGTAAAAGCTTCTCCCAAAAGGCTCATTTAACAAGCCACACAAGAACACACAGTGGGGAAAAATCTTTTTCCTGCTCAGTTTGTGGCAGAAGCTTCTCTCATAAGTCAACTTTAACAAGGCACACAAGAACTCACAGTGGAGAAAAACCTTTTTCCTGCTCATTTTGTGGAAAATGCTTCTCTCAAAAGTCTAATTTAAGAAATCACACAAGAACACACAGTGGAGAAAAACCTTTTTCCTGCTCAGTTTGTGGAAAATGCTTCTCTGAAAAGTCACATTTACAAAGCCACACAAGAACACACAATGGAGACAAGCCATTCAGTTGCAGCGTTTGTGCTAAAAAATTCGCCACTAAACAGCATGCTGCGAGACACGATTGTGATGGTGAGAATATAGGGCTGGGCGATATGACCTAAAATCAATATTGCGATAAATTGAGCAATTTCACCTTGGTAATGATCGATGCACGATAAATTCCCCCCAAAATCAAAATAAATGCAGGAAATGCATATTAACTGTTTTTTTTTTTTTTAACCAACTGGTACACATTACTTTCAATGAAAAATAATAGTACAACAACCATTTGTATAAACATTCCAAATATCTTGCTTTGCATGATTTGAACAATGTCACAAAGAACAGGAGAAAAAGGGTAACTCTCACAAAATCTTTTTCTGCAAATCGATTGTGCCGAGATGCTATCATGCCATTTGCAAAGGCCTAGATTTATGTAAAGGTATGTTGAAAACAATATAAATAATGCCATGTGCAAAGGAGCTAGTCGCCCGTAAACAAAATGCTCATTAGAATGGAAAAAAATGTCAATGCAATGCCAGTGCCAAATAAACAAGTGTGCTTCATTAGGAAAATGCCGTCTCGAGTACTCCGGTGCGCAGTCGTCACTTGTCATCTATGTAATGCACATTCAGGCTCAAACAGGGATCCATGTTGCGACCCGACCACAAGTCGGATGTGGATGCAAAATGCTTGACATGTCTCTGCTCCCGTCCCGATGTTGTCCATATCGGGAAGTACGGTTTGCAACAAATATTTTCGTACCTCTCGTCGGCTACTTTCATGAGGCGTTTAAATCCTGTGCGCTCCACTGTAACTAGAGGAGCTCTATCTTTCGCTATGTGCTAGGCTATCGCGTCCACCTCTGAGACGTTCTCTCGTATGGTGTCGCCTCCGTAATGGGCTGTTGTCACTGGTCCAACCTTGCTTCTCACTTTGAACTTTTAGCACAAGCTCCAAGTCAACAGCATGGTTGTGTTGTGGGTGGTGAAAAAGAAAAGGTTGGACGCGCTGTTTCAGGTGCTTACGACGCACTTTGTAGTTCGTGTTCTTTTGCTTAAACATCGTCTTTTTGGAACCCAAAACATTTCTTAACGACAGATGTCGGAATTTCTTTTCGGGACAAGCACAACAGGAACAACTAACGTTACTTCGTCTTCAGCCGTGTCAGCCGCTTCGGGATTTGAATCGCCAACAACGACGCGTCGTCACGTTTTCTTTCTAGTTCAGCTGGGTGGAGTCACATGACTAAAAAGACTTTTCTTTTTTTTTTAAACACCGGATTTACCGACATGGGCAAAATGATTGTATTAAATTTCAGGAACAGTAAATTTTCGGTTTATCGTCCAGCCCAACGAGAATAGCAGCGATCCTTGAAGCTTAAAAAAAGGACAAAAAAAACTGAAGGAACCGACTCTTTGTGGAAAGATGTAAATGTGATTTTGAACAAAATATGCAAAATTAAATTTTGCTAAGTTTTTATTGACATTAAGCCGGTGTGATCATTGCCAGAATAACCAATGTGTCTGAGTGATGATGATTTTTTTTGTGATTTTACATCAAGTTGTAAATAAAATTAATTGCCTTTGCCTGGAACAACATTTTTTAACATTATGCTTTTCAGTTGTCTTTTTAATCGCACCTAATGGAAAAGGTGTGAGAAGAAACGGTGCTCATGAAATCGGTGCCTTCCACAATCATCAATAAAATCACTTGTTCCACTTGCTCAACTGGCCTTCATTACGCTGTGAAAAGGTGAAAAACAGAACTACAAGTCGAACTATAAAAAGAACCAGAAAGAGAAACGCAAATCGTCTCAGTTTCTCTCAAAGGTTTTGGAATGTCAGGAGTTGGCAACTTGATGGCGACTGGAGTCAGCGTTTATTTGTCACCACGGAGGAGATGATCCGCATCACGCAGTTCGTTGCTGCTGCTGTCTTAATTGGACCCTGGAGGTCACCTGCCAGCATCCCTGAATTTCACCGGCGGATCTTCAGCTATCCCACGTCTGACCCCAGATTGTTGTGGAATTTTCAGCAGTTAGGGAAGATCAATGAGATAGTCTGGAAAATAAATTGTCCTTTGGGTCAGTCTGCAGAGTGATCTCAGTGGGAGAAGTGCTGGGAAGATACTGATGCACACAGGAAGATGATTTATTTGACAGGAACTTTGTAATCTTAAAACAAAAAGATCCTTTTTCTGCGTTGAGCCTACTCATCAGTCAATGTCGTGTTGTTTTGGCTTCACAAAGAATCCTCGAGTACAAGAAGCGAAAGGCACTTTCTTCAAAAGCAGATGGCCACAATAAATAACAAAAACCTTAATGCAAAATAATTTTCCAGAACATTAAGATTGAAAAAAATAGTGACACAAATATTTAAAAAGTAACGACAGTAACGATTAAACATTGAATACGAAAGTATTACTGAAATAGTTCAATGAATCTAGAAATAAATAATCACCGTAGTTTAATGAATAATGACATATTTAAGTTATAAACACTGAAATCATTCTTTAACACTAACATTTAGAGAATAAAACAGTGATTTTAAAATACGTAACCACGTCGCTGGCGAAAAACCCTGAAAAAAGGCAAAGGTGCAAACATGTCATAAAGTTTCACTTTATCATCCCAACTGTTAATAATCGGAAAATACATTTGGAATACTGTCCAACCGACGACATGGTGGCAGATGTTTTAACAAAACCAGCAACAAAAGTAAAATTCAATACATCTCGCAAGTTCATATTTGGGAACTAAAATGTTTGATCACGTGCATACGGTTTAAATCGTACGGGTTTTTTTTCTATGTTGAGAAGAAGATAACAATGATTTGCATCGCAAATGGCGACATCTGTCGGTGAGTTGGTGATAGTGCTCCACAAAGCCAGCAGCCAATCATATCACAGCGGGGTGTGTTGTTCTTCCGCTTTCGTGCTGAACAAACTGCGGTTTTCACGAAGGAGATCCATTCAGCCATTTTCTCGATGGAAAAGAAACGACGCCATCTTTCATTTGTCTCGTCGAACAAAGAGAAGCTCACGAGTTATCGCCAGGCAAAGACCAAGTGCGGATTTGTTGAGATTGACGTTTGAAAATGTGTGCTAGAACGACACCCAAGTACAAAGAGGAACTTTGTGGAATAAAAGAAGAGAACGAGCAACATCTTCAACTGCTGGACGAAGTTAGCAAGCAGCCTCGTGTTGTGCTCCACAAAGCAGGTTTGTCTACGTTTTACTCTCATTTGCTTTGTAAAGAACGACTTTCTATCGTAAGCAACATGCATCACAATATCAATTTGTTTGTGGAAATCGTTCAAGGTCATTGCCGTTTTATTTTTAAATGTTGCCTTTTACTTGCCGGTTTGCTGAACATTTGTTGATGCCAAATGAAATCAGTGCAGAAAATAAATGCCAAAGAAAAAACAATAGTGGGGGGTAAACTGTGTTTTTCCCCCCAGTTTAAAATTCGAACTGATTATTCAACATTTTACATTTTCTAGTTTTTATATCTCGTTAAAGCAATTCCTTATTGAAGGAATTCTACCTGACTCTAAAAAAATGTATACACTGTGGCGAAATTATTAATGGTGGTTGATCAATTCTAGTGGATAAAACACTAATAAGAAAAAAAAAATTACGGATTTATTTTTTCACTTTGTACTGGCTTGGTCGGGTGAGAGTCAATGAACCTCGGGTGGCCCTGCACAGTTGTGTGCACATGTGCGTACTTCACCTCATCCAAACATTTAAAATACATTTAATGCATCGCGCATACTAACTCGGGCATGCTAGCACTGACACTCTTCTGCCCTGACCATGTGTAGAACTGAAAATATGGTGTAGACAGTGAGCTAAACAATTTTCCAAAAAAAACACAAAGCGTAAAGAGGTCTTCCTTCATGTTTTTCTGGAAGTCCTTTTTGTGAAACTGCAAACAAATACAGAGAATGACAAGGAAAACAAGTGGATATATATATATATATATATATATATATATATATATATATATATTTAACACAAAACATGTATCTCTCATGCCATTCGTATCCCCAAAAGAAATAAAAACAATACAAAAACAGTACTGATGCATTCTGGGAGCCTCAGCCAATCAGATGGCTGGTTAGAGAGATGTGAGTGGTGTGCTTTGGGCCATGTGTTTTTATTTATTTTTTTGCAGTCTGTTGTTTAAACCTGTGATGTATCTTGCTTGCAATAACATTAATGATAAGACAGACGACAACACCGTGGACAGCTGCCATTTTGTCCAGCTTTCTCCTGCACCATCTCCAAACACCGTATTCACCAAATATATATGTCACAGTCAATTTGAAGCAAAGATGTCTCAGATTTTGGCCGGCAGGGTGTGCTAACATGCACTCTGAAATACCTCAAGGGGAACATGCCCGATGGTCGAGCGAGTTGCTCAGTCCATACAATAGGCGTGTTGCATTACAAGAAGCCTAGTTTGTTTTGGGGAAGATTTAGGACAGGGGTCTTCAATCCTGTTCCTCGAGGGCCAGTGTCCTGTCCATTTTCCACCTCTCCCTGGTGCAACACACCTGAACGATCATTTTCTAGCTTCTGCAGACCTTGTTGATTATCGGATCATTTGAATCAGCTGTGTTGCAGCAGGGGGAGATGGAAAACCTGCAGGGACACCGGCCCTCGAGGAACAGGATTGAGGAACTCTGATTTAGGACTTTAAAGTGCGCCTTATGGTCATGAAAACACGGTACCCACTATCTCTTAATGCAAAATGAAATACTTGTAAACATATTTCACTTGAACGATTCCTATTTTATCAATGACATTATGTTGCGATGGCCCCCAGTGGTCCCCATCAATAAGTTAGGGTCCCACAACAGGTGTTCCATCAGACGCACACGATAGCCTGTGTGTGCTAACTTCAGCTCCCTTCCAGAAACGTCTGTGACTATGTCAGGAATGAAATCGGGCATCAGCCACCAAGTGGTTCCTTTTTAATTGCTCGTTTATCACTGTTGTTGTGCTGCGAAAGGGAGGTTTACATCGTAGGACGTAATTTTGTGAAATGCCCCCATGGTCTGGTCCAAATCGGGGTCGCACGCATTGCTCCGTGTGCGGCAGGCACAATTCAAGGTAGCACTGTCGAAACAATATAAGACAAAGTCGCCGCATGAGGTTTGACTTGACCAGACCAAATGTGTGTTTGTCTTTTTGTGTCTTGCAGACGTCAGTGAAAACGATCTCCGTTCTGTGAAAGAGGAGCCAGACTTGACTCGCATCAAAAACAAGGAGGAGGAGGAGATCAACAAGTCACCGGTGAACGATGTCCCTATAAAGACTGAAGATGAAAACAAGGGTGAGGGTGAGGACAACAAAGGGGCGGAGCCTACAAGCATCAGTTCAAGTCATCACATGACAACAGAAGGTGATGCTAATCACTGGGGGCCAACACAAGCACATAGTGAGGAGACATCATCACGCTGTTTTCATGATGATGATGATGATGATGACGATTCTGATGATGATGTTGACCATGACCATGACAATGTTGATGGGCAAGCCAAAGGTGAAAGGGCATGTCACACTGACTGTTGGGTATGTCCTCACTGTGGGAAATCATTAACTTCAAAGTCGTCTTTAAAACGGCACACAAGAACACACAGTGGAGAAAAACCCTTTTCCTGTTCAGTTTGTGGCAAAACCTTCTCTCGGAAGTCTAATTTAACGATCCACACAAGAACACATAGTGGAGAAAAACCTTTTTCATGCTCAGTTTGTGGCAAGAGTTTCTCTCTCAAGTCAAGTTCAATGAAACACATAAGAACACACACTGGAGAAAAACATTTTTCCTGCTCAGTTTGTGGCAAGAGTTTCTCTCGAATGTCAAGTTTAAGAATGCACACAAGAACACACAGTGGAGAAAAACCTTTTTCCTGCTCAGTTTGTGGCAAGAGTTTCTCTCGAAAGTCAAGTTTAACAGAGCATATTAGAACACACAGTGGAGGAAACCCATTTTCCTGCTCAGTTTGTAGCAAATGTTTCTCTCAAAAGTCTCATTTAACGAGCCACACAAGAACACACAGTGGGGAAAAACCCTTTTCTTGCTCAATTTGTGGTAAAAGCTTCTCTCGAAAGTCTAATTTAACAATCCACACAAGAACACACAGTGGAGAAAAACCTTTTTCTTGCTCAGTTTGTGGTAAAAGTTTTTCTCTTAAGTCACGATTAACAAAACATACAAGAACACACAGTGGAGAAAAACCCTTTTCCTGCTCAGTTTGTAGCAAAAGTTTCTCTCAAAAGTCTAATTTAACAAGCCACGCAAGAACACACAGTGGAGAAAAACCTTTTTCCTGCTCAGTTTGCGGTAAAAGTTTCTCTCGAAAGTCAAGTTTAACAGAACATATAAGAACACACAGTGGAGAAAACCCCTTTTCCTGCTCACTTTGTGGCAAAAGCTTCTCTGATAAGTCAACTTTAACAAAACATAGAAGAACACACAGTGTGGGAAAACCTTTTTCCTGCTCAGTTTGTGGGAGACGCTTCTCTGTAAAGTCAAATTTACGAATCCACACAAGAACACATAATGGAGACAAGCCATTTAGTTGCAGCGTTTGTGCTAAAAAAAATCTTCACTAAACAGAGTGCTGAGAGACACGATTGTTCTGGTGAGAGTTGCAGCGATCCTTCAAGCTTAAAAAAAGGACAAAAAAAACCCTGAAGAAACCCGACTCTTGTCGACAGATGTCAAATTTCTTTTCGGGACAAGCACAACAGGAACAACTAACGTTACTTCGTCTTCAGCCGTGTCAGTCGCTTCTGGATTTGAATCGCCAGCAACGACCGCATTGTCAGTTTTCTTTCTCGTTCAGCTGGGTGGAGTCACGTGACTACAGCCGCTCAAGCCGTCTTAAAGGGGCATGAACATAGCTGCAGACAGAAAGGACTTCTTTTTTTTTTAAACACAGAATTTACCGACATGGGCAAAATGATTGTATTAAATTTCGGTCACAGTAAATTTTCCGTTTATCGCCCAGCCCTATGAGAAGAGCAGCGATCCTTGAAGCTTAAAAAAGACAAAAAAACTGAAGGAACCGATTCTTTGTGGTAAGATGTAAATGTGATTTTGAATAAAATATGCAAAATTAAATTTTGCTAAGTTTTTATTGACATTAAGCCGATGTGATCATTGCCAGAATAACCAATGTGTCTGAGTGATGATGATTTTTTTTTGTGTGTGCGTTTATATCAAACATGTAAATAAAATTAATTGCCTTTGCCTGGAACATTTGTTAACGTTATGCTTTTCAGTTGTCTTTTTAATCGTACCTAATGGGAAAGGTGTGAGAAGAAACAGTGCTTTTGAAATCGGTGCCTTCCACAATCATCAATAAAATGACTTGTTCCACTTGCTCAACTGGCCTTCATTACGCTGAGTGAATAGGTGAAAAACTGAACAAGAAGTTGAACTATGAGAAGAACAAGAGAGAGAAATGCAAGTAGTCTCAGTTTCTCTCAAAGGTTTTGGAATGTCAAGAGTTGGCAACCTGATGGCGACTGGAGTCAGCGCTGGTTGTCACCACGGAGGAGATGATCTGCATCACGCAGTTTGTGGCTGCTGCTGTCTTAATTGGACTCTGGAGGTCACCCGCCAGCGTCCCTGAATTTCACCAGCGGATATTCAGCTATCCCAAGTCTGACCCCAGATTGTTGTGGAATTTTCAGCAGTAAGGGAAGATCAATGAGATAGTCTGGAAAATAAATTGTCTTTTGGGTCAGTCTGCAGAGTGATCTCAGTGAGAGAAGTGCATGGGAAGATACTGACGCACACAGGAAGATGAAGATTTATTTGACAGGAACTGTGGAATCTTAAAACAAAAAGATACTTTTTCTGCGTTGAGCCTACTTATCAGTCAAGGCCGTGTTGTCCTGGCTTCACAAAGAATCCTCTCGTACAAGAAGCGAAAGGCACTTTCTTCAAAAGCAGGTGGCCACAATAAATAACAAAAACCTTACTTGCTAAATAATTTTCCATAACATTAAGATTGAACAAAATAGTGACAAAAATATTTAACAAGTAAACACAACTCACACAAATAACATACGATTGTATGTTAAGTCGAAACATTGACTTCTCATTTTCTATGTAGCCCGACCGGCAAGTCATTCCTCTTCATTTGAGCAACCTTCAAAAGAACATCTCCTTCCTGCAGGTTCGGCTTCTTGGTCCTCCCTATACAACGAAACTGAATTCCACTCATATACTCCTTTTCCCAGCGATCCCAGAACATGTTAGCGAGGATCTGGACTCGCTGCCATCGACTCCTCAAGAGATCGCGTCATTGAATTGGCCAGGTGGTACATGCGGTGTGCCAACCTTCTGGGTCAGCAGCATAGCAGGAGTGAGTATTACAGGCTGATCTGGATCCGTGGAGACAGAAGTGAGGGGCCCTGCATTGATAATTGCAGTAACCATGAAAGTCACCAAAACTTCGTGTGTGAGCCTAGCATGGCCATGTTGAAGGAGCATGGCATGCAGGATACGGCATACAACACCAACCATGTTCCACCCATGCGAGAGCCATGCGGGGGATTAAACTTCCATTTGCACTCCTGTTCTGCATGATAGTTAATCGATTTGTGAGTTGTGGCAACCGCTTTTGTCGGTCTGCAGCTCTCTGCCGGCACTCACAAAGTTCGTGCCATAGTCCGATCGGAACCGCTTCACAGAGCTTCTAATGGCGAAAAAAAACGCCTGAGCGAATTTATGAAGCATGACGTATCCATATACTCGATCACCTCAATGTGGACCGCCCGCGTACACATGCAGGTAAAAATGACTGCCCATCTTTTGGCATTGACTTGACCACCTCTAGTTTTTCGCAACATCACCAACCCGGGGCCAAACACGTCCAGGCCGACATATGTAAAGGGTAGATCTGTACATAGTCGGTCGGTAGTCAAGTCAGCCATGATCTGTTCTTCCTGTTTCCCTCGCCGCTCGCAGCAGGTCACACAGTTGAAGATGAAGCTACTGATCGCTCTCTTTCCCCCAACGATCCAGAATCCGGCTGCCCTGATGGCTCCTTCCGTGAAATGTCTGCCCTGGTGACAAACTCTCTCGTGGAAGCGTCAGATCAGCAGCTGAGTAACGTGACGTCTGCTAGGAATGCTAGGAATGGTGCAACTCATCGGATGTGATCTGGGCTCTCGCTAGCTGACCTCCAACCCTGAGGATTTGATCAGGATCAATGAAAGGACAGAGCTTGCTGAGTGGGCTTGCCTTAGGGATTGGTCGCCCCTTTTGTAGACATTTGATATCCTCTGCATATATTTCACCCTGTATGGTACGAATGATTGTGGCTTTGGCCTGTTTGACCTCCTCTTTGTTGATGTGTTCACAGCACATGTGAAAGCCGTGACAATTGTTGTCCTTGGACCCCTTGGTAAAGGACTTAGCGATGTGTCCAAGTCGTGCAACAGCCTTTAGGAGGCGATTCCAAGCAGAGAACCGTTCGAAGCGTGTACTTCCAAGTTTGCTGTGTAACAAATTGGTGACACAAGTGGTGGCTTCTGTCCGTACAGCTACATCTGACCCAGGATTAACAAGACTAAAAGTCTTTTCTGGGGATCGATTCTTTGTTCTGGTCGTGAGGAAAGCAGGTCCCGTTACCATGTAGAAAAGGCCAGCTGCTCTGCCGGCAATGAAAGAATGGCATGATCAGCTGGGTTGTCGGTGGTGTGCACATAGCACCACTGATTTGCCTTAGTGGAACGTCTGATGCGCTGCACACGATTGTGGACATAAACGTACAAGCGACTTGCCTCATTGTAGATGTAGCCAAGCACCACCTTGCTATCGGTGAATAACTTGACATCATCCAAAGCCACGTCCAACTCCTCTTGGAGCAGATCTGCTATCTCCACAGCCAATACAGCGGCACAGAGCTCGAGTCGTGGAACTGTGATCTCAGGTGTGGGGGAAAGCTTTGCTTTCCCGAAGATGAACCCTACTTCGCTGTGACACTTGACATCTGTCACTTTCAGATAAGCGACTGCACCTATAGCTTTTGTGGAAGCGTCACAAAAAACACACATTACTTGTCTCTGAGCTGCAGACAGAGGGAGTGACGTGTACATTCTTGGAATTTTCAGCTCTTGTAAGTCCTTCAATGCATCTTTCCATTTTTGCCACTCTTCTTGACTCTCTTTTGGGAGTGGTGCATCCCAGTCACTACCATTGCGAGTAATGTCTCTGAGTATAGATCGACCCTGAATGCTGACGGGTGCAGCAAATTCCAGAGGGTCGTATAAACTGTTCACAGTAGACAGTACGCCACGTTTTGGGAATGGTCTCTCACAGGTGTCCACTCGAAACTGGAATGTGTCCGTGGACAGGTCCCAGCCAAGGCCCAGGCTGCGTTGCATGGGTGTGAAATCCTGCCCAAGTTCAATCCCTTGCAGCTCCTTGGCAAGGTCTTTATTTGGAAACGCTCTCATGACATCAGGGCTGTTAGATGTGATTTTGTGCAATCGTAGATTGGATTGAGCTAGCATGTGTTGCGCTCTCTCCAACACGTCAACTGCTTCCATCACACTGGAGAATGACTTGAGTTCATCATCGACATAAAAGTGGCGTTCAACGAAGAGTCTCACATCGGCTCCATACTCCTCTTCTCCTTCCACGGCCGTCTTCTTCAGCCCATATATGGCAACGGCTGGTGACGGGCAATTTCCAAACACGTGGACTTTCATGCGGTACTCCACAATGTCCCCGTCGATTTGATGGTTGTGAAACCACAGGAAGCGCAAGTAATTACGATGTGTATCTTGAACTAAAAAGCTGTGGAACATTTGTTGTATATCAGCCATTATCGCTATAGGTTCCGATCTGAAGCGTACAAGCACACCAACCAAACTGTTGTTCAGATCTGGGCCCCTAAGCAGCACATCATTAAGGGATGTGTTGTTGTGCTGAGCACTCGAGTCGAAGACTACTCTGATTTGGCCTGGCTTCTGGGGATGGTAGATACCAAAGCTTGGCAGATACCAGCATTCTTCATCATATTTCAGAGGAGGGGCTACTTCTGCATGTCCATTACAGAACATCTGTTTCATGAATTCCACATAGTGGCCCTTCATTTCTGGTTTCTTCTTCAAGGTACGCCGAAGTGAAAGAAGACGGTTGAGTGCTTGTTCCCTGTTGTTCGGCAAGCGCTGTCTTGGAAACCGGAAAGGAAGTGGCGCCACCCAGCTGTTTCATTCATCCTTAGAGAAATGTTCACTCATGATGCGAAGGAAGATTTCCTCCTCAACTGATAGTGCCAGTCTATGGTCATCTACGGGATGGCAAAAAATCTGCTTGTTGAGCTTGTCGTGGGCTGACCTTCTGTGAAGTTGTTTGGGATGTTCACCGACAAACCTCTCTTTAGCACAGATGCTGTTCACGTAGGGTGTAAAGAAGCTGGCTCGACCATTCTCCAGGATACTGGTCCTGAAAGTGTTCACAATGGGTTTGTGGGCTCCCTTGAGGCACACATCTCCGATAATTACCCATCCCAAATCAAGGCGTTGGGCGTATGGTGCATAATGTGGCCCATTGCATTGACTGCGGACTTTGTGGACTCAAATGATATCCCGTCCCAGCAGCAGAAGGATTTCAGTCGAAAGGTCAAGAGGGGGTATCTTGGAAGCAATTGTTCTCAGATGGTGATGATGTATGACAGCCTCGTGAGTTGGAATTTCCTCTCTGTTATTTGGTATCAGATTACACTCAATGAGTGTTGGCAGTGCTAGGGAAACTGCGCCGTCCATAGACTCTATCATAAAATCTGGGGCTCTTCTTTCCACTGGTCTCTGTTACGCCAGAGCATGTTTTCAGCGTGTAGGGGCAGACCATTCCTTGAACGCTAAACATGTCAAAGATCGCGGCTTTGGCCAGTGACTTGTTACTCTGGTTGTCCAATACCACATACATTCTCTTCTTCTGTTCAGGATGTCCTTTAGGATACACCATTACCAGACACATTTTGGAGCATGACCTTCCGCTTAAACCCTCCCCGCAGACCTCTGAGCAGCTGGAGGCAGTTACAGGCGAGTTCTCATTTTCCTCCCCGCAATTGCCCCCTGCTGAAGTGATGAGTTCTCTTGGCATCCAAGGAGGTGGACCGTCATGTAGGGCTGAGATGTGGTGGTCACTGTTGCACTCAGCGCAGCAAATGTCAATCTTACAGTCCCTGGCTTTATGGCTTGTTGACATACAACATCTGAAGCAAATATATAAGGCTCTTTCAGGAAACTCTTCCTTTCTTCCAAACTCTTCATTCTGAAACCCCTACATTTCCTGAGAGAGTGTGGTTTCTTGTGAAGGGGGCCGTTCTTCTCTGGGTCTATGAGGGAGTTGTCTTCATCTGAGGAGTTGGAGGCCTCAACCTCTGTTTTTTTTTTTTTTGCTGAGACAGGAAGTTTAGCTTTCCACTGCTTAGGTGAAGGCTTCTCATCCTTGCAGGGCGCTGTGCTGAAACCTTGGAGGGAAAAACTCGGATCCATTCTCATGTCTGCTTGACTATTCACGAAATCAACAAAAAATGAAAAAGGGGGATATAGGACGAGTTGCTCTTTCTTGTATGCCGTCCCTCGGCTAACCCATGTGTATTGGAGATTATGTGGAAGTTTCTCCACAATTGAGTTTATGCCTCTAGCTGAGTCAAGGAAACTGAGACCTGGTAGGTAACCTTCATTCTTTGCGGCTTCTATCTCAAGGAGAAGGTCTGCAAGCTCCTGAAGATGTTAGTTATTTTTGGTAGTGTTTTTTGGTAAATCCTTCAGATGTTGAAACAATGAAGCCTCAATCACCTCTGGAGAGCCATAAGCCTTATCCAAACGTTGCCATAGCTTGTTGAGTCCGGCTGTTGGATCGCTGACATGGACCGCTCTGATCCTCAGACCGTGTTCAAGGGACTCCCCGCCAAGCCACCTGGTGAGTAAATCCAGCTGCTCGCTAGGTTTGAGCTTCAAGCCTTCAAGGGCATTGTGGAAAGAAGATTTCCATGACATATAGTTCTCTGGACGATTGTCAAACACTGTGAACCCTGCGTTGAGGAGGTCGCGTCGAGCGAGGAAAGCGACTAGGTCAGAGACGTCTGTAGACTTGAGTGCGTGCTTGTCACTGACCTTGTGTGGTGAACTCGCTGTGCTGATGTCCTGTGGTAAGTAGGGAGTGAAATCATCGTCGTTGGCATGAGGAGACATTTGTTGGAGCGTGGTTTGAGGATGCTTGAAACTTTGTGTGGTAAGTGGCAATACGTGCCGCAACACGTGCCGATTGGCATCAAAGGTGTCTTCGTGTTGGGGTTGTAAAGTATTTCCCGTCTCTCTTTTATCATTATATTAATCTTTTATTCGATGGCTGAAGTGCGCATTAATAGAGCCATTTGTACGTTACTTAAAATCCGCTGGTGATAAAGGAGACCAATAGCTGCATCACTCTCAGCGTTTTGGTTTTCTGCAGCAGCTTCGAGCACCTTTGCAGTCGCCAGTGCATCTTCAGCTTCGCCTTCTTCTTTAAGAGCGTTCAGTGTTGCATCAATTTGCGTGCGTTGAACCATCATGTCATTTTGGAGTTTTGCATATTCAGCTTTTTTTCCGTCCAGCTTCCACCTTTGCTCGTGCTTCTGCTGCGATCTGGCTTGAATTTGATTTGGCAGAGCGATGCGAGGATGATGCTCTTTTTGCATTTGACTTGGAATAACGTGAAGATGACCCATTTGAAGCTCCACATTCTGACCTATTTTCCAAGTTAGATATTTCATGTCGGTCGGACATACTGCTGGAGTAGTGTGTAGGACATCCACACTTGCGCTCTTGATATGGAAACCTTTTCAATCTTCTGCCCTGACCATGTGTAGAACTGAAAATATGGTGTAGACAGTGTCGAGTGACGCGCGTTGTCAGGCAAATTGATAGAACATATAGGAGGTAATATAGTATGAATTGGGCTAAGACCGAGTAGAAAGGTCACTAAATTTAGCCTTAACAAACAATTCTCAAGAATAGACACGAGATGGCGACAGTGCCGACGGCACGCCAGCTCAGATGGGGGTCTTATTGTTAATAAAAAATAGTTAAAACATACACATATCAAAGTCAATGCCTCAAAATGCTCTTGCTATGTTCAACACATGACTTACGATGAATCACATAACACGAATGGATTGGGGGAAAACCCCTAGTTAACTTAGACAGCCAGTCAGAGTGACTCACAGGGGAAAACCCTAGTTGGGCCGGATGACTCGCTGCATAGTTAGACAGTTAGTCAGGATGACTAGTTGTTCTAATGTTGGAATGATTATTGCTTTTACCATGTATTGTATAAGAAACATGCAACTTTTGAAAGAATGATCAAGTTACATATTTAGCCATAATGTATAAAATGGTTTTGCTTTGAAACTGCTTTGTGTATGAACATTACTTGTTGTCAGGTTCGCCAATTTGACATATAGGGGTCGTAGCTAAAAGAAGAGAGGCATTCAGCTCAAGTGGAAACAGAGAGGTTAACAAAGTTTATTTGGCAACTTCATCTTCCTTCTGTTCCCTGATGCTTTTCACACATTCCCTTTTATAACATCGGGGAATCAGATTACACTTCAAGAAATCAGATTACACTCGAGGGTGGTACAGTTCGTCTACTAAAAACTGGTTTAGTCCGGTTTATCGTTGGCGTGCCGCTGTGAGTCGCAGCTGACTTTGACGTCAACTTCCTCTATCAGGACCCAGCACGATGTTGATTACTTCAGACTTTGATGCCAACTTCTTCTATCAGGCCTCATCACAATGTTGTTTACTTCATCCTCACTTCTGAAGAAGTGCCGCCGCCCTGCCAATTGCAGACACCTCCCTGCAGTAGAGGTGTCCTCCTGTACCTCCACTCTGACTGTAAACACTCAGCATAGTTCACTCTATTAAACTGCAACATGTTCTATGCACTACATATTAAAATAAGCTGCATCACGGCAAATGTATAATAACCTCTTCATATTATTCTAACACTTGTGTACATTATTACTTTCCGATGATGACACATGATGAAGAAGAAATGGAAAAGTGTATAACCTGTTGATTACAAAGAGAGAATGTAACAACATGTGTATTATGTATCCAATGTATTGAGCTGCATTGTATTACATTGGTTGGGTTTAACTAGTGAGCTGAGAGGATCAGAGAAAAACAAGTCAACGCCCTGGTTAGTGGTAAGGGAATGGAAAAAAACTAGCTGTGAGTCAGTGGGACTATCCACTCGTGACTATGAATCATGGAAACTTTGAGGCAAAGCAGGACTATGTAAGCCTCGCCCGAGAGGCACTAAGGGCTCTCTTTTCGCATTTCATGGGGACACTTTGACGGAGGATTCTATTTTTGTGCATTTTTCCCCTTTTTCGGGACTTAGGCTTTTTTCCACCTTCTCTCGCCCCGGCCGGACTCTGGTCCCTCGGCGGGATGGGTTTTACCTTTCCTCTATCGATTGGACACCACTAAAAAGGCTTAACCCCGATAAGGTAACAAAACCGAAGAAATAACTTTGTCCAAAGTTATTTCTGTTTTTTCCCCTCTTATTTCGCCTTATCGCTAGAATTCGAACCCTGGGGCTCTTCGGGAACTGATCACTCTCAGGAGGCTCACTATTTAAATTCAGACTTGACATATGATGATTTAAAAATCTTTTAACCCCTCTTTTCTATCTGTTCCTCGTCTTCGATGGAATCTTTCTTATTTCTCGCACCGATTGTGACTGCGGGGACTCTGTGATGCCGTCGGGTTTGTCCTTTCTGTATCCCGCAACTGGCGGGTTCGGATGTTAAAACACTTCCTGGATGTATGTCACACGATCCCTTGTGTTCCTAAATAAATCTTGTAAGATTTTCGATTCTAAAAAACTATCTCTGTCATTCTTATGATTTGATTCATTCTCACCACTCGACCCTTTACATACGTGAGCGAACGGCTAAGTACCGACAACCTAAAAATAAAAATAAAGTAATAAAGTTTACTCCGGCTTTGAGAAACAAATCCGTGCGGTCCTCACAAGGGCAACGAAAATCCACTCGGTCAATAACAAATGCAAACAGATTCACTGAGGCGAAGCTGCCGTAAAAACGGAGTGGTCGGATCGCGGAGCTCCCGATTCGGTGGCCCCGCGAGCGACGGAAGACCGGATTGGCTCCGTAAAAGATTATAAATCTACGCGCGTAGATGTAAAAAGAACAATAATAATTACAGGGCAGTTAGCGAACCTAGGCGAGTTCGCCTCGACACCGGCTTAAAAAGTAAATAGTGGGGCTTGAGGCGGAGGAAGGGTGCGCGGCGGCGAAGGGACTCGTTCTTTTCCTCTTCCCCGCCGCCCTTCACCTGCTTCCACCCCCACCCCTCTCGGACCCGTTGGACGGAGAGCCGGCACTTGGGAACCAACGATCCCGATGTGGTCCCCGACCCCGGGTAAGCGGAATCTGACAACAACGAGCTCAACAATTTTCCAATAAAAACACAAAGAGGAGTGAGTGTCTTACGTCACGTTTTTATGGAAGTCCTTTTTGTGGAACTGCAAACAAATACAGAGAATGACAAGGAAAATATGTGGATAAGGAAACAGATCTAAATATATATATATATATAGATATATATATATATATATATGCAAACACACAAAACATGTGCTAACCTTGACTGTTATTGGATGAAATAATATTTAAAGATACATTCAACCACAACAAAAGGAAACACAAAATACTGGCAGCTTAAAGGTAGCAAAAAAGCTTGTAAAATAAGAATGTCCGCTGAACTAATAATCATACTGCATAAAAATGTGCTTAATTATATATGTACTCACAGATTGTGCCAAAAATGTGCTCAATCAAGGAGGATGCAGTATGAAAGAAAATAAAGCCGCCTTCATTGACGTGTGTCTGTTCAAAATGGCGCCCGTGTTAAAAATAAATGCTTCGACAACCTTCACCACTAAATGTCACTGACGTCACATCTCTTCTAATTTCTGGCTCCAGAATAGATGCGAATAAGGGATTTCTTCCAGTAGCGGCTCGACAAACCAATGAGAGATGTCATGGCAACATAGCTAATCGACGACGTGAGGGGAGGGATTTCACTGGTCACCACACCTTTGAGTCACGGTTTCAAATCAAAACCAAAAATATCTCTGAACAGCTTACAAGCAAACAATGAAACAAAGAAATAAAATTTACACAAAACATGTATCTCTCATGCCATTCATATCCCCAAAAGAAATAAAAACAACACAAAAACAATACTGAGGCATTCTGGGAGCATCTGCCAATCAGATGGCTGGTTGTGAGTGGTGTGCTTTGGGCAGTGTGTTTTTATTTTTGTCTGTTGTCTAAACCCGTGATGTTTCTTGCTTGCAATAACATGAATGATAAGACAGACTACAACATCGGGGACAGCTGCCCTTTTGTCCAGCTTTCTCCTGCACCATCACCCAACAAACGTATTCACATAATGTATATGTCAAAGTCAAATCGAAGCACAGATGTCTCAGATTTTGGCCAGCAGGGTGTGCTACCATGCACTCTGAAATACCTCAAGGGGAACATGCCCGATGGTCGAGCGAGTTGCTCAGTCTATATGATAGGCATGTCACATTACAAGGCGCCTCATTTGTTTTGGGGAAAATTTAGGACTTTAAAGTGCGCCTTATGGTCGCGAAAATACGTTACCCATGATGAAAGTATCTCTAAATGCAAAATGAAATACAGTGAAACCCCGCTACTTCGCGGTTCACCTTTCGCGGGTTCAGTGCTTCGCGGGTCTAAAAAATATTCGGGGGCATTGTAGTTTCGCCGAGCGGCACAAGGGGGCGCTGAAGCGGTTAGACGGCCGGCGTGCGCCGAAGAGGAGAGTGGACGAAGAAGAGAGTAGACGAAGAAGAGCAGGTTCCCCCGGACACGATTTGTGGCGACGTTTCACGCGGTTCGGACCGTATCAGAGCTCCGGCCGGCGTGAGTGGCAGTTAAGCCGTAGATGAGCATCTTCCCCGGGCACGGGCGGTGCCAAGCGGGCCCTAAGTTTAACCGAATGGAAGCTCCCGAGGAGGAGGGCATGCTCGCGTCACAGTAAGCCGAAGAGGAGCACCTTCCCCGGGCACCGGCGGAGCGCGAGGCTGTCAGTTATGAATGAATAAATAAATAAATGAAGAATGCCACCTTTCATTTCACAGTCATGATCCGTGCCTGTCATGATCCGTGCCTGTCATGCCGCGTGTGTTTTTGTTTTTTCAGCTGTGTGGGCGTTCCTCCAGCGATCGTCTCGTCAGCTGCTGCGAGACGCGCTGATTACACTGACTATATTGTGATTATAATAAATATCTTTGTCTCACCACCTTTTTTCCCGTGTCTGCGTTTGGAGAGTCCTGTTCAATCCTCCAGCTCTGCTGGAGGATCATAACATTCACAGGGCACACCGGACGGCGTACCAGCAGGTAAAAGTCGAAGTAATTAAATAAATACAAAAAGAAGTAATTGAATAAATACAAAAATAATGGCTGGGGAATAAAAAAATAAGTTTTAATAATAATTTTTTTTTGTTATAACATGAATTTCACTCTCTCTCTCTCTACCAGTATATATATATATATATATATATTTTATTTTATTTTTTTAAGCATTTTTGAAGGTGTGCCGCTACTTCGCACCTATATATATTTATATATATATATATATATATATATATATATATATATATAGGTGCGAAGTATATATGTACACGGTGTTTTCTTTTGTCTTTTTTTTTTTTTTTTTTTTGAAGGTGCGACGCTACTTCGCGGATTTTCAGTTTTCGCGGGTGGTCTCGGTCCCCATTAACCGCGATAACCGGGGGTTCACTGTACTTGTAAACATATTTCACTTGAACGATTCCTATTCTATCAATGACATTATGTTGCGATGGCCCCCAGTGGTCTGTATCAATATGTTAGGGTCCCACAACAGGTGTTCCATCAGACGCACACAATAGCCTGTGTGTGCTAACTTCAGCTATGTCCGGAATGAAATCGGGCATCTCCCGCAACGTGGTTCCTTATTAATTGCTTGTTTATCACAGCTGTGCTGCTAAAGGGAGGTTTACATCGTAGGACGTAATTTTGTGAAATGACCCCATGGTCCGGTCCAAGTCGGGGCCGCACGCATTGCTCCGTGTGCGGCAGGCACAAGTCAAGGTAGCACGGTAGGAACAATATAAGAGAAAGTCGCCGCATGAGGTTTGACTTGATTGAATCAAATGTGTGTTTGTCTTTTTGTGACCGACAGACGTCAGTGAAAACGATCTCCGTTCTTTGAAAGAGGAGCCAGACTTGACTCACATCAAAAAGGAGGGGGAGGAGATCAACAAGTCACCACTGAACTTTGTCCCTATAAAGACTAAAGATGAAAACAAGGATGAGAGTGAGGACAACAGAGGGGCGGAGCCTACAAGCAACAGTTCAACTCATCACATGACAACAGAAGGTGATGCGAACCACTGGGGGCCATCACAAGCACATAATGAGGTCACATTATCAGACGCTCATGACGACGATGATGAGGATGATGATGATGATGATGATGATGAGCAAGCTAAAGGTGAAAGGGCATGTCATACTGACTTTTGGGTATGTTCTCACAGTGGGAAATCATTAACTTCAAAGTTCTCTTTAAAACGGCACACAAGAACCCATGGTAAAGAAAAACCTCTTTCCTGCTCAGTTTGTGGCAAGAGTTTCTCTTTTAAGTCAGCTTTAAAATGGCACACAAGAACACACAGTGGAGAAAAACCCTTTTCTTGCTCAGTTTTTGGCAAAAGTTTATCTCAAAAGTCAAGTTTAAAACGGCACACAGGAACACACAGTGAAGAAAAACTTTTTTCTGCACAGTTTGTGGAAAATGCTTCTCTCAAAAGGCACATTGAACAGAACACAAAGTGGTGAAAAACCTTTTGCTTGCTCAATTTGTGGCAAAAGCTTCTCTGATAAGTCTACTTTAACAAAACAAAGAAGAACACATAGTGGAGAAAAAACATTTTCCTGCTCAGTTTGCGGAAAATGCTTCTCTGTAATGTCTCATTTAGTAAGGCACACAAGAACACACAGTGGTAAAAAAACCCTTTTTGGTGGAAAATGCTTTTCTCAAAAGGCAAATTTAACAAAACATACAAGAACACACAGTGGAGAAAACCCTTTTTCCTGCTCAGTTTGTTGCAAAAGTTTCTCTCAAAAGTCTAATTTACGAAGACACGCAAGAACACAGAGTGGAGAAAAACCCTTTTCCTGCTCAGTTTGTGGCAAAAGCTTCTCTGGAAAGTCTAATTTACGAATCCACACAAGAACGCACAGTAGAGAAAACCCTTTTTCCTGCTCAATTTGTGGCAAGAGTTTCTCTCGAAAGTCGCATTTACGGATCCACACAAGAACACACATGGAGAAAAAACATTTTCCTGCTCAGTTTGTGGCAAAGGCTTCTCTGGAAAGTCAAATTTACGAATCCACTCAAGAACACACAGTGGAGACAAGCCATTTAGTTGCAGCGTTTGTGCTAAAACATTCTCCACTCAACAGCATGCGGAGTCACAATTGTGCTGGTGAGAATAGCAGCGATCCTTGAAGCTTAAAAAAAAGAAAACAAAAAACTGAAGGAACTGACACTTTGTGGTAAGATGTAAATGTGATTTTGAATAAAATGTGATCAATTTAATTTTGCAAAGCTTTTTTATTGATATTAAGCCAATGTGATCATTGCCAGAATAACCAATGTGTCTAAGTGATGATGATTTTTTTGTGTTTACATCAAACATGTAAATGAAATCAATTGCCTTTGCCTGGAACAACATTTGTTAACGTTATGCTTTTCAGTTGTCTTTTTAATCGCACCTAATGGAAAATGTGTGAGAAGAAATGGTGCTGATGAAATCGGTACCTTCCACAGTCATCAATAAAATCACTTGCTCAACTGGCCTTTTTTCTGAGCCTTTGTGTTCGTGGAGTCAATTCAAAGTCTAATATCGAAAACAGTGTCAGTGTGAAAATGTTGGTTTCTGATTGCAAAACTTACATTCATGAATAAAAACCTAGCCCTATGTATTAAGATAAGATAAGATAAGATATCCTTTATTAGTCCCACAATGGGGAAATTTGAGGTGTTACAGCAGCAAGGATATAGATCACACAGAGTCGGCGGCGTAATGTAGCCGTTAATGTATAACATTAGCAGCAGACATTCATAAAAAGCATGCAAATATACACAGTATAAACGTATCTAAGTGTAAGGAAACACTCCTAATGCCTGTCTATTATACAGAGGGGGAAACGCTGTAATGATAAAAACTACTGAATGATTGAAAATACTGCAATCATAAAAATACTGCAATGATAAAAGTACTGTAATGGTAAAAAGTACTGCAACGATTGAAAAATACTGCAATGATAAAAGTACTGCAATGATAAAAGTACTGTAATAGTGAACGTCCTGCAATGGTAGAAATGCTGCAGTGATAGAAGTACTGTAATAAGAATACTGTAATGGTAAACAAAATACATCATTGGTCAATATTTAAGTACACCATTGGCTGAAAGTACAGTATTAGTATTAGCAAATAAATTATGAAAAAAAAATCTTCAGCACCACTTTTCGAAAAGAAACAGAAAACAACATTTTCCCACTTTAAAGAAAAGTCTTTATAAAGAAATAAACTGACAAATTTATTGAAGTCCTTCCAAAATGTCCTTGAGTATGAGCCGATCCAAAACGAGTGTTGAACTGTCTCTGCGTGGGTTCCACAAAAAGAGCAACTCTTCCGGCGTCTCTCTCCTCTTGGGTACGAAACACACAGTTTAGCCATCACTACTTCCTGCTTTACGGTACGTCCGTCAAAATAAAAGCATGCCTTTCAAAATAAAGGTCGTCATAAAGAAATAAGATAAACCTTGCCTGAAAGGCAGAACACCTGACATTCCAAAACCTTTGAGAGAAACGGAGGCGAGTTGCATTTATCTTTCTTGTTTTTTTTATAGTTCAACTTCTAGTTCTGTTTTTCACCTTTTCACAGCGTAATGAAGGCCAGTTGAGCAAGTGGAACAAGTGATTTTATTGATGATAGTGGAAGGCACCGATTTCATAAGCACAGTTTCTTCTCACACCTTTTCCATTAAGTACGATTAAAAAGACAGCTGAAAAGCATAATGTTAAAAATTTTTATTCCAGGCAAAGGCAATAAATTTTATTTACATGTTTGATGTAAACACACACAAAAAAAAAATCATCATCACTCAGACACAACGGTTCTTCTGGCAATGATCACATTGGCTTAGTGTCATTAAAAGAGCTTTGCAAAATTCAATTCATCATATTTCATTCAAAATCACATTTACATCTTACCACAAAGAGTCGGTTCCTTCAGTTTTTTTAAGCTTCAAGCATCGCTGCTTTTATCACCAACACAATTGTGTCTCTCAGCAATATCTTTAGTGGAGAATTTTTTAGCACAAACGCTGCAACTGAATGGCTTGTCTCCACTGTGTGTTCTTGTATGGCGTCGTAAATACGACTTTTGAGAGAAACTCTTGGCACAAACTGAGCAGGAAAAAGGTTTTTCTCCAGTATGCTTTCTTGTGTGGCTTGTTAAACTTGCCTTTATAAAAAAGCTTTCACCACAAACTGAGCAAGAAAAACGTTTTTCTCCACTGTGTGTTCTTGCGTGCCTTGTTAATTGTGCCTTTTGACAGAAGCTTTTGCCACAAACTGAGCAAGAAAAAGGTTTTTCTCCACTGTGTATTGTTGTGTGTTTTATTAAATATGACTTGAAAGAAAAGCTTTTGCCACAAACTGAGCAAGAAAAAGGTTTTTCTCCACTGTGTATTGTTGTGTGTTTTATTAAATATGACTTGAAAGAAAAGCTTTTGCCACAAACCGAGCAGGAAAAAGGTTTTTCACCACTGTGTTTTTCTGTGCCCTTTTAAAGACAGCTTTGAAGTGAATGAGTCAGTGTGGCATGCCCTTTCACCTTTGGCTTGCCCATCATCATCATAATCATCATTAGTATCATCATCATTGTCATGAGCGTCTGATAATGTGTCCTCATTTTGTGCTTGTGATGGCCCCCAGTGGTCTTCATCAACTTCTGTTGTCACGTGATGACTTGAGCTGCTGCTTGTAGGCTCCGCCCATCTGTTGTCCTCACTCTCATCCTTGTTTTCATATTCAGTCTTTATAGGGACAACGTTCACTGGTGACTTGTTGATCTCCTCCTCCTCCTCCTTTTTGATGTGAGTCAAGTCTGGCTCCTCTTTCACAGAACGGAGATCGTATTCACTGACGTCTGCAGGACACAAAAAGACAAACACACATTTGGTTTGGTCAAGTCAAACCTCAGGCGGCGACTTTGTCTTATATTGTTTCTACCGTGCTACCTTGACTTGTGCCTACCGCATATGGAGCAATGCGTGCGACCCCGATTTGGACCGGACCATGGGGGTATTTCACAAAATTACGTCCTACGATGTAAACCTCCCTTTTCTACCAGCACAGCTGTGATAAACGAGCATCTGAAAAGGAAGCACGTTGCGGTTGATGCCGATTTCATTCCTGACATAGTCACAGACGTTTCTGGAAGCAAGCTGAAGTTAGCACACACAGGCTATTGTGTGCGTCTGATGGAACACCTGTTGTGGGACCCATACATATTGATGCAGACCACTGGGGGCCATCGCAACATTATGTCATTGATAGAATAGGAATCCTTCAAGTGAAATATGTTTACAAGTATTTCTTTTTGCATATCATCATATCGTGTCACACCAGTGGTTTATCCATATTTTTGCCCTGTCTGTGACCTTTTGTAGGTCTGGTGGAGTGATATATACAGGGCTTATTGGACATTCAAGTTGGATATGTTTCATATTTTGGTTTAGGAAACCACAGTCACATACTGATGATGTGGCAAGGCCCCATTTTGTTAGGTTGTCTTTGGTTTTCCCAACACCAGATCTTGCACGGTTTAGGGTACACCATTTTTTCCTTTCAAGGTTTGTGCCCTTGGGTCGTTTTTCTTTTGGTTTTGGGACACACGGTTGTTCTTGTCCCATGTTTTCTTTTTCTCTCCATTTATTCATTCTGTACCGTCTAGGGGTGATGTTTTCAGGCAGACTTTCAGTTGAAATGAAACTTTTCCTAGATTTCAGCCTGGGAGGGACTGGTACATGGGAGAAGAGTGGATGGCGATTATCATCTTTTTGCATAGAGATAGTTTCATCGTGGGTATCGTATTTTCACGACCATAAGGCACACTTCAAAGTCTTAAATCTTCCCCAAAACAAACGAGACGCCTTGTAATGTGCCAATTATATGGACTGAGAAACTCTCTCGACCATGGGCTCGTTCCCCTTGAGGTGTTTCAGAGGGCATTTTAGCACACACTGCTGGCCAAAGTCTGAGACATCTATGCTTCAAATTGACTGTGACATAAACATTATGTGAATACGTTCTTTGGCTGATGGTGCAGGAGAAAGCGGGACAAAAGGGCAGCTGTACACAATGTCTGTCTTATCATTCATGTTATTGCAAGCAAGATACATCACAGGTTTAGACAACAGACTGCAAAAATATAAATAAAAACACACTACCCAAAGCACACGACTCACATTTCTCTAACCAGCCATCTGATTGGCTGAGGCTCCCGGAATGCATCAGTACTGTTTTCGTGTTGTTTTTATTTCTTATGAGGATATGAATGGCATGAGAGAAGCAGGTTTTGTGAAAATTTTATTTCTTTGTTTCATTGTTTGCTTGTAAGCTGTTCAGAGATATTTTTGGTTTTGATTTGAAACCATGACTCTATGGTGTGGTGACCAGTGAAATCCCTCCCCTGACAATCTCAACAAATCCGCACTTGATCTCTGTGCTTCCATTTGTTAGACGAGACGAATGAAAGATTGCGTCGTTTTTTAAAGTAGCGCTGAATGGATCCCCTGCTTGAAAATGGCAGTCTGTTCGTCACGAACGCGGAAGAACAGGACACACCCCACTGTGATATGATTGGCTGCTGGCTATGTGGAGCACTGTCATCAACTCACCAACAGATGTCGCCACTTGCGATGCAAATCATTGTCATTTTCTTCTAAACATCGGAAAAACTTAAGATTTAAACCGTATGCAAATGAACAAACATTTTAGTTCCCAAACATGAACTTGACAGATGAATTAAACTTAACTTTTGTTGCTGGTTTTGTTGAAACATCTGCCACCATGTCAGTTGGACAGTATTACAAATGTCATGCCATGTCATTATCCACACCGCTTTTCCTGTACTGGGTCGCGGGAGGGTGCTGGAGCTGACGTGATAAAGTGTTTCTTAATGTCAACATATTTGCACCTTTGCCTTTTTACAGGCTTTTTCGCCAGTGCGATGGTGCCTTGATTGTCCTCAAAAACAATTAGTCGCTCTTTATTTTTTGCATGAGATATTTTTTTATCTCCCAAGGGGATATTTCACGTGGATTGAGCTCTTAAGTAACTAAAAAAGTAAAAGAAAAAAATAATTAAGGTTCATTAAGAATATGAATATGCAAGAAAGAAATCTCTCAGCTCAACATTTCACATTGTCGTTTGTCAAATGTTGATAAATTGTATTTTTCATTCGGGATTTGTCTGTTGTTTTTCATTTATTTGCATGTCACTATTTAAGTATTTTTTTCTTTTACTATTCTTTACCTCTATCAGTATTTAATTTGATTTTCATGGAATTATTTAAACTTGCTTATGTAATACTACAATATGTATTCAATTTTTTTAATACATAAAAATGATTTCAATATTTTTTAATTATTTTTATTTAAATCTTGAATATTTGTCAACATATTTGTTCATTTAAATATGTGTGCAATTATTTTATTTATTTATTGCATTAATTAATACTTAGAATTTCATTCATTATTTTTTATCTTTCAAAATTCATTCAATATTTATTAAATGTTTCTATATATATTATGAATTTAATTAACTCAGTATGTGGTTGTGAATTTTAAATTGAAATATGTTGCTGTTTTATTATGTAAATGTTAGAGTGTTAAGAAATATTTCTGTGTTTTTTTAGGTACAGTATAGTCATAAGGCGCACTTTCATGTCACAAAAATTCTCCTTAACAAACAAAGCGCCCTGTCAGGCGATGCGTCCATTAAATGGACTAAGCATCACTCGCGACCATCAACCCTTTTACTTATTGAGCTGTTCGGAGTGCATGTTAGCACACCCTGCTGGTCAAAGAGTGAGTTGTTCATGCTTACAATCGACCGTGACAAATACACTATCTGACTATAATGTTTGGGTGATGGTGTTGGAAAAAGCTGGACAAAGGGCAGCTGTCCACAATGTTTTAGTCTGTCTTATCATTTATGTTATTGCAAGCAAGAAACGTCCCATGTTTAGACAACAGACAAAAAGTCCAAAGCATAACAGCACATCTCTTTAAACAGCCATGCAAATCTCTCTAAACAGCTATGGGATTGTGGGTCTCTGCTCCCAGAATGCATTGCTTGAATTAGCTAAGGCTGAGTGGCTTTTGTGTTATTTTCATTTTTTTTGGGTATATTGATGGCATGAAAGATACATGTTTGTGTTAATCTTATTTCTATGTTTCATTGTTTGCTTGTATAATGAGTTTTTTATTTTTTTTTGAAACCGTGACTCTAAGGAGTGTGGTAAGCAGCCAAGTCCCTCCCCTGACTTTGCTTTGTAGGCTATTGCCAATGCACCTAATATTGGCCTGAGCCATTGTCAATGTCAGCTATTGTCGATAGAGACTTGGCGTCTGCTGCAACAATGGGGTGATTGCTCATGTTATTGGGACATAGTAGGCTGCTATCGGCTGTGTCAGTGTGGGCAGCTCTGCCAAGTTCATGCTATGCTAACAGCAGCTGTGCTATCGTCTTGTCAGGCGGTGCGTCCAGTATATGTTACAAAGACAGAAATAGCGCCCTCAACAGGTGTTGCGCCCTTTGACACGGCGCGTCTTTTGGGTGCGAAAATACGGTACTTAAATATTTAATTATTCGTTTCAGTATTCATTAAATTACGGTGATTCACTTTTGCAATTCAGACGCGCAGCAACAAACTGCAATGCGGATCCTCTCCTCCGTCGTGACAGAAAAAAAGAAGCGGGAAGATTTACGAAAGCAGGAACGGACCGTGTAACAGCAGAGCGATAAATACACTGTGTTCAGGAGGCGCACACGATATTTGTGCCTTTCTTCATTTTTACTTTGTTTATTAATGTACATTGTTTGCATTGGCCTCAAGGACTCATTCGGTGTGTATGTATTTGTAGTTTTCACTGTGTCACGTGATTTCCTAAAGCCATCAAAGGAAGAGAAATAAAAAAAGAAAATCTGGACATCAGTCTGAATCGTGGCCTTTTCGCTGGACCGGTGTAGCTACACTCTTGACATTCCAAAATCTTTGAGAGAAACTGAGACTACTTGCATTTATCTTTCTTGTTCTATTTAAAGTTCAACTTCTAGTTCAGTTTTTCACCTTTTCACAGCGTAATGAAGGCCAGTTGAGCAAGTGGAACAAGTGATTTTATTGATCATCGTGGAAGGCACCGATTTCATAAGCACCGTTTCTTCTCACACCTTTTCCATTAGGTACGATTAAAAAGACAACTGAAAAGCATAACGTTAACAAATGTTCTTCCAAGCAAAGGCAATTAATTTTATTTATGTTTGATATAAAGCCACTGATGGTGTAGTGGTACACTTGCCCAAGTTGTGTGCAGGCAGCGTGGGTTCAGTTCCCACTCAGTGACGGTGTCTATGTCTGCCCTGTGACTGGCTGGTGACCAGTTCAGGGTGTAGTATAAAAACAAAAAAAATCATCATCACTCAGACACAATGGTTCTTCTGGCAATGATCACATTGGCTTCGTGTCAATAAAAAAGCTTTGCAAATTTCAATTTATTATATTTTATTCAAAATCACATCTTACCACAAAGAGTCGGTTCCTTCAGTTTTTTTGTCCTTTTTTTAAGCTTCAGATCGCTGCAATTCTCACCAGCACAATCGTGTTTCTCAGCACTCTGTTTAGTGAAGAATTTCTTAGCACAAACGCTGCAACTGAATGACTTGTCTCCACTGTGCGTTCTTGTGTGGATTCGTAAATTTGACTTTACAGAGAAAGATTTACCGCAAACCGAGCAGGAAAAAGGTTTTTCTCCACTGTGTGTTCTTGCGTGCCTTGTTAAATGAGAATTTTGGGAGAAGCTTTTACCACAAACTGAGCAGGAAAAAGGTTTTTCTCCATTGTGTGTTCTTGTGTGGCTTGTTAACGTTGAGTTTTGAGAGAAGCTTTTACCACAAACTGAGCAAGAAAAAGGGTTTTCTCCAGTGTGTTTTCTTGTGTGGATTCGTAAATGTGACTTTCCAGAGAAGCTTTTACCACAAACTGAGCAGGATATAGGTTTTTCTCCATTGTGCTTTCTTGTGTGGCTTGTCAAACATGACATATCAGAGAAGCTTTTGCCACAAACTGAGCATGAAAAAGGTTTTTCACCACAGTGTGTTTTTGTGTGAATTTGTAAATTAGCCTTTCTAGAGAAGTATCTTCCACAAACCAAGCAAGAAAAAGGTTTTTCTCCACTGTGTGTTCTTGTGTGGTTTGTTAAATGCGACTTTTGAGAGAAACTCTTGCCACAAACTGAGCAAGAAAAAGGTTTTTCTCCAGTGTGTGTTCTTGTGTGCGTTTTTAAACTTGACTTTTGAGAGAAACTCTTGCCACAAACTGAGCAGGAAAATGTTTTTTCTCCACTGTGTAATTTTTTGTGCAGTTTTAAAGACAACTTTGAAGATAATGAGTCAGTGTGACGTGCCATTTCACCTATAGTTTGCTCATTATCATCATCATCGTCACAAGCGCCTGATAATGTGTCCTCATTTTGTGCTTGTGATGGCCCCCAGTGGTCTTCATCACCTTCTGTTGTCACGTGATGACTTGAGCTGCCGCTTGGAGGTTCCGCCCCTCTGTTGTCCTCACTCTCATCCTTGTTTTCATCTTCAGTCTTTATAGGGACAACGTTCACTGGTGACTTGTTGATCTCCTCCTCCTCCTCCTCCTTTTTGATATGAGTCAATAGAATAGGAATCCTTCAAGTGAAATATGTTTACAAGTATTTCTTCTTGCATTTAGAGAAAGTTTCATCGTGGGTATTTTTGCTTCCATTATAATCTGGATCCCTAAAATAATTAAAGGGGCCCTGGCATCAGAGTCGCTATTTATTGCATGATTTACGTTTGGGGGTTTTTTTTTGCCCAAAATGACATTTAGCCTGCAAGTACATTCCAACATTCCCCTTTTTATTTTTTATAAAATTTCTGTTTTTAAATTAATTTTAAAACAACATTATGTTTGAAGAGTCAAAATCCCTACACATAAGCATTAAGCAACAACACTTTCACTGTGACTTTTATGTTGACATATTTGAATAATGACTGTCTATTTTAAAGTTATCCAATATGTATTCAAATTCGACTAAGATCCACCATAATATTTGAAGAGTTCACTGAATTATTTTAGAACTGCAACGATGCTTAACAGCCATAGAGTGTCAGTAATGAGTAACAAAGTAACACAAAACCTCCCATTGTTCCGTCATCATTGTCATTTGCAAAAATTATCAAGAACTTTGAGTTGCGGGGGAGATGCAAACCACCTGGGCCACAGGAACTTTATTACCAGGAACTAAATGTTCCTGGGATTGTTGGTAGAAAAGGGGGTTGTGGCGTACTCCCTTTTTAAGCCCATAGGAAGCCAAAGATGCAGATGCATTCCTTGCAGCATGCGCTTGTTCACCGATGAGATCCGTGCAACCCTGGATGGATGCATTAAATGTATTTTAAATGTTTGGATGGGGTGAAACTACGCACACGTGCACAAAACAGTGCATATCCACCGGAGGTTCATTGACTCTCACCCGACGAAGGCAGTACAAAGTTAATAAATAAATAAGACCATTACGTGCTTGATTTTTTAAAAAAACTTAATATTTTGTGTTTTATCCACTAAAATTGATCAACCGCCATTGATGTTTTCGCCGCAGTGTGCACATTTTTTAGAGTCAAGCAGAATTCCTTCCGGAAGGAATTGCTTGAACAAGATATAAATACCAGAAAATGTAAAATGTTAAATAATCAGTTGAAATTTTATTAAAAAAAAAAAAACATGGAGTCCACCCCCCACTATTGGTTATTCTTTGGCATTTATTTTCTGCACTGATTTCATTTGGCAAAAACAAATGTTCAGCAGACCTGCAAGTAAACGGCAATATTTAAAAATAAAGCGGCAATAACCTTGGACGCATTTCCCCAAACAACTTAATGTTGTTATGTATATTTTTAACGATAGAAAGTCGTTCTTTCCAAAGCAAATGAGAGTAAGACGGGTACAAACCTGCTTTGTGAAGCACAACAGGAGGCTGCTTGTTAACTTCGCCCAGCAGTTGAAAATGTTGCTCGTTCTCTTCTTTTATTCCACAAAGTTCCTCTTTGTACTTGGGTGTCGTTCTAGCACACATTTTCAAATGATAATTCCAAAAAATCCGCACTTGATCTCTGCTTGGCGATGAGTCATGAGCCTCTTTTCGTTAGCGGCTAGCTAGCTAACAAGCTAAGCTAACTACGCCGAAAAGCATCAACGCACGAAGATGAGGTTATCGGGACACAAAGACTTAATGAATTATGTCGTAGTCCTTTAGAGTAGCACTGGACATCCTTTGAGAAAATTACAGTCAGTTCCACACTAAATCAGAAGAATTTAGCGGTGGACTGCTTTTGTTCCGGTGTGGACGGGTCGGTGGATGTGGTCGAGGTCCTTCGGAAGCTGCGCGCTTGCTTATGACGTCACGCTTTAAGCGCGTATTGTCCAAATATATTTATTTGCCTCAGTGGTTTTTTTTACACCTGGCTGTTCTATTTTAAGATTTATTTTATATAATATTTTAATTCGGTTGATAAAAAAAAAAAAAAAAAAACTAAATTAACGCCACATTCGCGAGTCAGCTTCGACGTCACTTCCGCCTATTTCCCGAGAAGCCGCTGCTGAAACAGTAGTGGGACGTTTCCGTTTCTCCGACCGAACTTGCAACAATGCTGTGGTTCACTCGGGCTGCAAGATTGTATGGATAGAATGTCTGCATATACTCGCAGTGCTTCTCAGTTATTTCACGCCCGCCCCTACCAAGAAGAAAAAGATTCGCGCCACCCCTCCACCAATTTTTTCTGTCTTTGTTTGTTGATGTTAGATTGTCAATAAAATATCCCTTAACTAAGCTAAATTAATAAGAAATATAATTAGGAGAAATATTATAGTGAGGATCTCGAAACTCAGTACTCTGTTGTGCAAATATTGATGAGATGACAAATATTTGTCATGTTATTGTTGGAGTTGGGTCACCGTGGAAATGAGAAGTAGTTAGTAAATCAACCTTTAAAAGCCAAACTTACTCCAATGCGTGTTCGTTTTTTTGTGCTCAAGAAGAAAAGGGTCAAATAAAGACTCAACAACTGATTAGAGTTCCGATATTTAGTTTCTTCAATTTCTGGAGTTCAGGAAATAGTACAAAGACAGATATCTGGGCAGCTTTTTCTTTATCTCACGAGAAACTCCACTCGGGCGAGCACAGTCGAAAAATGCGCACCAGCTTTCATCCCAGCTTCAGTTTTTATAGGAGTTTTTTTATGTCAAGGGTAATGTAGGTTGAATCGGTCGTCCTCGCTCCCTCCCACGGCACGGGTCCACGTCCAAGGGAAGGTCCTCCCCAGGTTAGTCATCGTCTGGATAAGTTGATTCCCGTCTGGTCCCCAAGACTGGCACGCCAAGGCTGGCCTTCTCCGGCAGGCAGTCTCTCCGTCTCTCTGCCCGCTGGCATTCCTCTGGAATCTTGTTGGTGTGTGCGTGTGTATGTCCAAGCGTCTGTGTGTGTATGAGGAGGCTGCCAGGTTGGCCGAGTGGTCTAAGGCGCCGCGTTCAGTCCCAGTCTCCCCAGGAGGCCTGGGTTCGAGTCTCGAATTTCCCCATTGTGGGACTAATAAAGGGAATGTTATGTGCAAGTGTAAGTTCGTGCCTGCGTGTATGCATGCGTGTTCATGTGCTCCGATCTCCAATTGTTATGTCTTTCGGAATGTATTTTTTGCGATAGTGTCTATGTGACACCTCTAGTGCCAAATTTGGTATGTTTGCATCTCTACAGCCAATGTGGAGAATGAGCGTCGTATTCGACCATGAAGTGCTGTGAATGCAAGTCATGGAAATGCTATGTAGGCAAATTTGTTCTCACGACTGAGAATTTCAATAAAGTTCACACATTTAAACTAAGTACTATAAATTTAGCATATAAGAATAATATAATAAATCAGTAAACATCAGGCCTACAATCCCAGTCATTCTTGTGACCCGTGCTTCTAATTCAATTTGATAAATGCTTTTTGTTTCATCAATGTTTAAAATATTCAGTGAATATGAACCTGCTAACTTTAATAATCGACATTCTGTCCCGTATGTGTTTAAAATAATGCCAGTAATCGTAATACAATCCTTTAATCCCCGCCGAAAAATATTTTACCATCAAAATGAAAACGCAACCTGTGGCCACAAAAAATGCATGCGGCAAGAAATATACTATGAACCCACCCCCTAGTGGGGTCGATCCCAATCAAAGTTATATTAGACAACAAAAAGTAACAAATTAACTAGTGCCGTCCCGCAATTAAATTTCTTAATTTAATAATCGCAACACTACCGTCATTAATTGCACTCAATCACCTTTTAAACTTGTTTGTGAAGCTTGTATCAGTCACTTGAATAAGATATTGTAATTAACGTAGACCCACCAAATTTTATATCTATTTCAATTCCCAGACTGTTGTAAAAGCTTTTTTTGAATATAATTTAGACAGTGGCATCCTCACAGGCATTGCCCCCAGAAACAATTTTCCAACGTATACATTTAGTTTTGCCGATAATCACCACAATCCAGCAGTGTTGGTTCTCATTTATGTGCTAATGATAATATATGATAAGATATAATATGGCACAATGTTAGAATTTGGCTTTGCAAGATGGGCAAATTATTCCTGAATTAAAGAAAATTTAGTTCACTGAGTTCAAATATCTAACTGTTTAGAGATTATAAATTAAGCCCTGAGCTAACGCTCCAATTTTGACAGTTTTTTGGCAAATCTTTAAAGCAAACCAAATGAAATAGTTACCATTTATGATAAAAATAAAAAAATAAATAAATAAAAATCCCCAAACTAGAATTACGCAGATACCAAATTAAACCATTTTTTACGGGAAGAATAGGTGCTCTCCAAGATGTAGACAGCTCCAAGACCGCTGCAGTCTTCACCTCCTATTGTCTCCCGAATGCCTCCCTCCACCTCCAGGCTGTGCCAACTCTGATTCTGTCAACTGGGCGAGGGTGTAGAGACAGTAAAACAATTGGGGGAGCTGTGGAGCAGAGCCCAAAATCAGTCGGGCCCCGTGTCCACAAACCCTCCGGCAGAGACGCACACAGAGCTACCTCTCCCGAGTGACCCGTTTCGTGAAATTTTAAAATTTAGTCACGTTCCCAAAACCGAAGAATTTGTAGTGGGTGCTGAAGTATGATACCCTGTTAGTGACGCAGAGTATTCAACATTCGTAATAGACGTCTGAACCCAGCCAACCGCCTCTACACACCGCTTTACCATGGGGCCTAGATCTTTAGTATGAAGACGCGCATCAATAGTCAATGCGATTTGTGGCTTGGCGAAAGTAAACAATTCATACCATTTCTGCTGCTCAGGGACAAGGCACGCATGCGAGGCAACGCCGGTAGACATAGCACATATATAATCCTAATGCAAGATGAACTGACTAAATTTGAATGAATGCATTTTGATAAACCAAATCATGTGTGCGATCATATGTACAGTGTACAATGTACTGGGTCAATTGGTGAATGGGTGGAGGTTGGATCAGGAACAGGGCATACCCACCGCGGGAGGATGGAGAACCAGGTTTCGGAGCTGCCCTCAGATGTTTCAGTTCAGCCACTGGAATGGAGGAGAGCACCACATATGCGCCCCCCAACGGATGTGCACAGTCAAGTTCAGTCCCATCCGGAAATGCCACTCGAATTCCAGTGTTCGTTCAGTCAATGGCAGTGACTCAGGCTAGTGACGCAGGATAGTGTTGTTGCTCACTGGGAGATGCGGAAGGAGCTCACCGAGCGGGAAATAGCTCGCCCAGTATCAAGCACCATCAACAAACTGTTGTCCATCTGTCGTCCCGAGAATGCTGGGACCTGCCAGTCCTCGTACGCTGAAGCTCCGCGGGCCCCCTATTGTGGAATACAGTACCAGCGGGTTGGTGTTCAAAAGTGCGTTGGGAGGCAATGCATGCGTAGTTGGAGGAGTGGGTATGGTGGCGCCCCCTGCGCTGGTGGAGCTCTTTGTGACAGGTATGGCGCTGGACCACAGGATGGCAGATTCCAGGAAGTGGCTCAGTATGGACAGCTCATCACCCAGTGACCCCGCAGCAAGAGCACACCCCACTCACAACCCCCGTCTATAACCACCCCTACCTCTGTTCCCGCAATCCCGACCTCGTTGACCGGCCTGGTACGGCCAGCCAGTCTGCTGTGGCGCCGCGTCACCCGAACCTTGCCTCGGAGCAGCAGAAGCGGAGGGCGCAGGTGCAATGGGAGCTGCATGCATTAGCTGCCCCACCCCTTTTTTTTAAATTTTTTTTTATTTTATAATTTTTAGCCCTCTTGGCCACCTGAACCTGCAAGTACAACAATTTTTAGTAACGCTCCTTAATCCAATCCCACATTTTCCTTTTCTGATGTCGTGCAAAATGATGTAAAAAAAAAAAGTGTTCTCCTGACACTGATTAGAATTTTTTCATTGATGGACTGTTTCACATGATGTCCGTAACCGGAAGGACACGCCCTAAGGACGGCCAACTGGAATAGCTGCGGAATGACGACATTATTGGATGGGTCACTGCCGGAAGTCTCACTCCATTCACGTCTCGCCCTGGCCACATAGACCAGGCCTGTCTCCTCCGCTCCCCACCTGAAAGATACAGCAACATCGGCCCCAACGGGGCCAGAAATATCTGATGCACGGCACGGCCAATCTCACCTGAGGTGTCCCCATTCAGCCGGTGACCGTCATGCTGGTCTGTAGGTCTGGCCTCGGCCTCAAGTAAGGACAGTTCCTGACAAGTACATTTTGTCCCGCATGTAACTCTGTAATCCCCTCTACGAAGAACCTAACCTTGCGTTAAGTGAGTAATTTTCAGAAAAACAGCGCCACCGCCCCCTTAACTGAAATTAACCTCAAGTGTCACAGCTGTGGTGCCGTATATTATGGAAAAGTCTTAACAATACAACAAAATCTTGCCCTATCCTGTACTGGGTGTGTGTTATCTATTCGTGCACCCAATGTGAATAATAATAAAACCTGCGGAGCACATGAGCAGGCTAAAGCAACAACTATATCTTAATCTGTTTTCATGGACCCTAACTTAGAATATCTTATCAATATCACCCTCCTTGTTGAGGAGAACCTCCGGGATGGGCGTGATGAGACGCTATTTAAAGCGTTCTCCGGCCTTCTGGTCACACACGTCATATGTCACCTCAAACCTGTGGAGCGAACTGGAGGAGTGGCACTTGCAAGCAAGAAGGGGTAAATTACCTCGAAAGGATAATGTAATCATGGCAGTCATGAGCTAAACACAGAGCAAAGGGTAGACTGCTAGGAGCCACCAGCATGACTTTTGTTGTCCCGGCATGAAAGTCCATTGTTTCAGAGGTGTCTCGTTCACACCTCCTGTGTTGCAGCCGTGATCCAATCTTCCTGCATTCCTCTCCTGAGGGTCTTGTCATTAGCATGGTCCAAACTTCGGTTACACTTAAAGGATTTCATACATTTGACTATGAAAGGAATATAAGAGTTTGAGCTTAACATAGTTCATTAGATGTTGCTGCATCCAGTGTATGAAAGTGTGAGACTGTAAAGTGCTGAGCGTGTGACTGGTGGAGCGGAACGGTGTGTGGGGTGCGAGAATGGAATGTTTCAGGACAGATGGTGATAGCCGCAAGGAGGGAGAGAGACAAGATGACTCGGGGGGCAGTGGATGAAGGAGCAGCCATCAAAAGATCACACGCAGGAGGAGCCACGGGATTCGGTGGGGGAGAAAGACCAATGAGAGCAAGCTAAAGTTAACTGCAATACACATAGCCAATAGAATCATGCCAGGATACCTTTGTCTGTGCCATTTGCATGTTGTATAGTATGAATCATTACTGGGCAACTCGGAGAGTACATTTGCTGGTGGCAAGAGAGGTGTAGAGTTGTATTGAGAGGGACCCGAGACCCAGGTGCCATGTAGTAAATCTGTGTATTAGGAATAAATCCACTTGTGCGTGAAAATGCCGGCTTCCTGATACCTTTCTATTGCAGAACGAGCGCGCATATTGTTGGATGAGTGAGAGTTGGGTAAGGTCGCAAATTGGAGTCAGATTACTTATTTGAGTTTACATTGGGTTAAAAGTTAAATTCTAACATTGATATAAAGCTAAATTCCAACAAGCTATATCATCCAACACTCACTCAGTGGTGCATAAGTGTGTTTCTGGATATTATTTGTCCAGTCGTGGTGTCATGGTATTTTGATGGGGATTCATTCAAGTAGGACGAAGTCGGAATTCCCTGAAGGCACAGGTGTGAAATGCACTGAAGTAACTTAAGAAAAAGTAAAAAAAAATTACGATTGTTTAAGAATGTGCAAGAAAGAAAAATGTTGAAAATAACGATATTTTCCAGGAGGTATTTATTTCTTTGTTGTTTATTCATTCAATTCTATACTTATTTCAATATTTGAGTATTGTTTTTCTTTCAATATGTAGTATATTTTGTCTTTGAAGTGTGGGTCCTTGCTGCCTTCCGGAGAGGCAGCCGAGCAAGGCTGGATTGGTGATGGAAAAGAACTGGTTCGAAAAAGATTTTATCCTCGTCACATGCTGAAGTCAAAAGAAGTCTCCCCAAAAACGTGCGAGCCCCGTCTCAGACATACCCTTCTTATAGGGAATGCCCAAATAGGACATGAATATCTAATTTTCCCTTGTTGCATATGCATTCCCATCCCGCTAGTCTTCGGGATTTCCCTCCAAAAGTCCCCCAGAGGGAGAGCAGATGCGTCTCCCCTTTGATACGACCAGTCTACTCGTGACCACCTTAAATTACTCTCATACTCTGGAAGGTCACTGACCTGGCGAGAGAATTGCCCCCACCATAAACAATGCTCAGGCATATTTTCTCTCAGGGCAGTATCTGGTTACATCGGAAATTCAGAACCAAGACTGGTCACTTCTGTGAGCTCCAGTCCCTTCATAGTTTCATCAAGAGAATTACTTCCCATATCTAAATTAGGCCATTTAAAAATACACGACTTTTTTTTTTCATTTATTTCAATTCATATTTAAGCTTGCTTCTGTAATAATACAATATTTATTAAATTATTTTAATATGTAAAATTATCAACAATTTAAACCTTTTTATTTCACACTTGAATATTTCTTAACATATTTGTTCATTTGAATTTGGATGCAATTTAAATTATTCCATCCATCCAGCCATTTTCTGCCGCTCATCCAGGGTCGGGTTATTGAATTAATTTTTTTAGTATTTTTTACAATTCAAAATTTATTTCAAGATCAGGACTCTTCTCAATGAGTTCAATATTTCTAAAATGTTTCTATATTTGTTATTAATTGAATTAAGTCTGTATGTGGTTTCCAATTTTAATATTTCCCTATGTCATTATATATCTAATCCAATGTATAAAAAATATAATATAGCATGAAAAAAAATATTTGGTATATTTGACAAATGATTTAAGTTTTTCCGAAGTGAGATTCTGCTTAGCAACAAACCCCAAATGCTTGATAGAGCTCAACCTAGAAAGTGGTTTTAGCTCGTCAGAAATGTATTCAGAAAGCGAAATATTAAATATATCTGAGGGGATATTTGAAGAGTTTGAATTTTGTTCAATGGACCATACATATACGAGCCAGCCAAACACAGCGAGAAAACCAGCGCTGACTCCAGTCGCCATCAAGTTGCCAACTCCTGACATTCCAAAACCTTTGAGAGAAACTGAGACGATTTGCGTTTCTCGGTCTGGTTTTTTTTATCGTTCAACTTCTAGTTCAGTTTTTCACCTTTTCACACAGCGTAATGAAGGCCAGTTGAGCAAGTGGAACAAGTGATTTTATTGATGATTGTGGAAGGTACCGATT